>NC_049183.1:12085000-12726250 GCF_009769625.2 Cygnus olor
TTTCCTGCGATTTGATTTTTTTTTTTATTTTTTTCCCCCGTCATGTTTCATACCTGGGCTCCCCAGTCCCGTGCTCCTCGCAGGCGCTGTCGGAGCCTCGCGTTTATTTGTCTGTCTGGGGGCGTCCGGAGCTCACTTTCAAGTCAGAGTTTATTTCGTATTTTATTTGCGGGCCCGATTCGATAAGGGATCAGTTTCCTGAGGAAAAAAAAAAAAAGTAAATTGCTGTATGTGGGTGTAGCTGTAATGAAAAATCAGAGCAGTTAAATCGTAAAATTTGGATTAAGAAGCTTGAATTTAATACACACACAACACATTTATTAAAGCATTAGAATAATTGAAATTTGCTGCTGGAATAGTCCAATCTGTTTAAATAATTCTATGGGTGTCTTGTTGTGATAAAAGATTATCTGGAATTCTATTAAAGGCGCAGGAGCCCGATTTCTAAATCCTATTTGGATACTTTCAATAACTATCAATAATCTCATCTACTCAACAGCCTCCTGCCTCTCAGCTTTATCTGAAAGTTTACAGCATTTCAGGAGAATTTCATAATAAAAAACCCGACATCGTAGGAAAGCGGTACCTGTCATTCATGTTCGGATTAAAAAAAAATATTAATATAAGAAAAAGCCCATTGAAAGGTTTGCTGTTTAAGTGCCAGACTAGATGCAAGGGATAGATTGGTTTTGTATTTCAAATCTCACCTGAAGGTTATTTTTATCTATCTAAACAAATTATCCCTGTCTGTTTGTGGAGTAATTACATCAATGAATATTATGAATAAGGTATGCTCCAGCCAAATATTAATTAAAGGCTCAGCACACCTCTCTCCCCCCTTCAGCTGGGCTCTCTTCAGACCCACGAATTAACGCCAGGTCCTTTTTAATCCCTCACTTATTACAACTTTCTGTTAATTTTACACTGTTTAATATCATTCCAGGGGCTAATTTCTTTTGTTTATGCGCGGGGTATCCCTGTAATTGTTACCAGACACTTTCCTGGCCGGAGCACCGGCTCTCCCAGACCCCGGTGCTTTCACTAATCGCTGCTAATTTTCTTCATTAACTTCATTTACTGTTTCCACGCTGCTTTATTACTATTTTTTCTTTATTATTATTATTATTATTATTTCCTGCGGGGAAAGGCCCGGGCATTTTCCGCGTCCTCAGCCCTGGTTTCTCCCTCGAAGCTCAGCGCATGGGGCGAGGGGCAGGGATGGAGCCCCCCAGCTTGGAGCTGGGGTCGGGGCGAGAGCATCCCTGCCCTGCCCTGGGATGCCAGCCCTGCCGGAGCTCTGCTCAAGGCCCCCCCCCCCCCCCTTCCCTTCTCCTCTTCTTCACCCTTTTTATTTTATTTTATTATTTTTTTTTCGAGCTCTTGCTCAACTCCCTGGACCCAGCCCTGATTTCATTCTGGTTATTAGACAGCTACCAGTGACTGTCTGCACTCCGCGTCTTTCCTGCTAATTATCACCTTATGAAAAGTGTTTCATTAAGAAACTCTGCTTTTGATTAATTATCGACAGAATGCTGACCAGAAAGAAATGAAATTAGTCGCTGACCCCGTCTGAGTAACACTGAAAATTCATCACCTATCCTTTTAATATTGAAACGCACCGTAGAATTTTAATAGAAAATATTGTTTTTTTCCAAACCTTTCAGTCTTTATTAATGCCCCTGGGCAAGAAATGATATTGCTGGCAATATAGCAGCCTTTGTTCATTTTAAATTTATTAAACATAACGCACTTCATTTTCAAATATTTTACTGTTTCTTTTTAATTTCGCTCACTGTAAGTACAGAATAAACCCTTTTTAAACATTTAAGATGCTGGGCGGGAAGGGGGGGGGGGGCCTCCTCCCATAGAGGCTGGGCCGTCGAGTCCATGGGAAGAGAGGGGGCTGTGATTTCAGCTGGCAGCCCCCCCCCGGCCCCTGCGGACCCTCGGGCTGTTCCCGCGGGGCCCGGAGGAGGAGAAGGAGAGGTCGGGGCAGCCCAAAGCTTTTCCCACCAGGGGCTGAACCCCGTCGGGGGGGGGTCGGGAAGGGGGGGTGGCTGCTCGCCCGGGGCTCCCGTCGGGGCCGTGATTGTGCTCCCCCCAGCCAGCCCCCCGTGGTTGGGGCAGGGCCACCTCCCCGGGGCTCCTGGAGCTGGGGGGGTCCCCATCTATTCCACCCCCTGAGCTTTGGCTGCGGGACGAGGCACGGGCGGTGCGGCCGCCCCCGGGGGCCCTGCGCCTCTCCGGGCAGCTGCGGTCCCCCCCTTCCCAAAAATCCCGGGGCCGGCGGCCGCCCTCCCTCCTTTCCCAAGGAATCCGAGACCTGCGGTTAATGAGACGTGAAGTGTGAAAAACTTCCTGAGCGGGGCGGCCCTAACGACGTTCCCAGATGTGCGGCGGGGCCGCCCCTTCCCCGCCGCTCCCCGGCCACCGGCAGCCCCTGGGAACGGCCCCGCCAGCCTATACGGGGCTGGGGGACGGGGCTGCACCCCCCCCCCCTTCAGCCCTGTATAGGGGCGAGGATGCTGCCCCCCCCGTGCACGCCCTCGGGGCTGCTGCCCGCACCCATCTGCGCGCCCCCCCGGGGGCGTCGGGGGGCCCGGCCAGCGCTGTCCTGACCTGAGCCGCAGAAGTAGCTCCAGAGGGGTGGGCTTCAAGGGGTACCTGCCCCAAGGGGGATGGAGGAGGGATGGGGGCACCCGGCAGCCCCCCGCAGCCGCCCTCCAAGCCTCTTGCACTCTTTCTCCCCCCGCAAACGCCGTGCCACAGGCGCAGCCCTAGATGGCCGGGCAAATAAATAAATAAACGCCAACCTCCTATTTTTATGAGCCATTTAACTCCAAAATAGACCTTCAGTATCTAGTCCCCGCGCTGGATTTCCATATCCAGTCACTCAGCCCTGCTTATCTTCATGTATGGCTGCCTCATGTTTAACACACAATTACATTTTCTCCCTCCAATTCCATTACAAATGGAATCGGGGAGGCATTGTTTGAAGAAATGTACTGCTTCAGTTCTAGTTATGTCGTACAATGCACGGAACAGTGGAAAAAATCTAGACACCAAAGAGTCAACACGCACACACAGGGCTCGGAGCGCAGCCCGCACCCGTGTTTCTGCATCCAAAGCTCTGCCCTGCCGTGGGGCCGGCCGGGGAAAGGGGCCGGGGCAGAGAGAACCAAGCGATGGGAAGTTAATTAATTGCATTAAACTATTGACTAACTACCTGGCTCGCTCGTAATTCATTTAGAGAATATTAAAATCTGAGGAACAATAATAAAATTGATGCCGATTCCCAGCGGAAGGAGATGGCCAGCAAATTGGATACTTTTCTTAATCTGGCGTAAATAATAACATGGCTGTTCCCACTCCCTCTCAGGCCAATTCCCCTATCATTTATTCCAGGCTCAAAAGCCTGCTTCCATAATTGATATCAGTTACTCAATGAGTGCTTCTTGCATTTGTTCTCGTTAGCCCGTCTAATTACGAAGTTCAGCCCGGGAGGGGGGCGACCCGGGCCGGACGGTGCCACCGGGAAGCCCGGGGGGCACAAACCGAGCCCCGCCCCCGGGACATGATGCTGGGGGGAAGGATGGACAGGACATTGCTGCTAGCGGTGAGGCCCCGGGACCCCCGGCTCAGAAGCCCCCCCTGGGGTCTTTCTCCCTGGGGAGAGGCCGTGACCGGGCTGGGGTCCCTGGGGGTCCCGGGGGGGCCCCGTCTCGCCCCCCGGTCCCGCTTCCCGCCCCTCCCTTCCCCCGGCCGAGCCTCCGCGCCGGGCTCCTATCGGAGCAGATATTACTATTTCGTTATTTATTCACTTATTTATTCATTTATAAAGTGTTTACTTAGCTCGGTGCAGATGTAACATCTCATTTACAGGTTGGCCCCGGGGCAGAGAAACAATTGGCAACAGAGGAGGGAAAAAAAAAAAAAAAAAAAGGAAAAAAAAAAACTAAACTCGAGGGAATAAAGGGGGAGAGAGGAGGGAAAGGGGGCTGCCGTCTGCGGTGGAGGGGCGAGCCCGGCTCCCCCCCGGGCTACCAGGCACCAAAGGCTCGGCTGCCGTCGAGGGAAACCGAGGCACTGGGGGGGGGTGTGAAAACATCAAGGCCTGGGCACCTCCAGAGCGCTCAAAAGTCGCTTTTCATTTTCGGGACGAGCTCCCGCTCTCCTCCCGCAGCAGCAGCAGGAGCGGGGAGGGAAGGTGGCGGCGGCGGGGCCCGAACCCGCGGCCCCCGCGGAGGCTCCGCGCCCCCCGGGCGGGCTCGGGGGTGCCCCGAGGGGGCGGGCGGGCGGCCCCCGCGCCTCGCCTCGCACGGGCACGGGCGGGCGGCAGCTGCCGGTTGTTTAAACGAGGAGCCGGTTGCTTGGCAACCCGGAGGAGGCTCATTACCGAAGCCGGAGTGATTAACAAAAAAGGGTATGAAAGTAAAATGGATTAATTATTTAATTAACTAATTGATGATCAACTCCTTTTTAATTATTCACTTAATTAAAGAAGTGTAACTACAACACTGCCCTTATCAAGCGTGTTGATATACTGACAAGATTTCAAAGACAAAAAGGAGAAGGGGAAAAAAATAAAAAATAAAATAATATAAAAATTTCTTCCCTGCCACTGGCGCCGCGGATGCGAACCGGGAGCTGCTCGGCTGCCTTGGGACTGGTGCTGGGCCCCAAAGCGGCCCAAAAACTTTGTGGGAAGGGGCTGGGACGTAGCCCCCATCCCAGCTGGGGCAGTGCTGGTCCCGCTGTGATGCTGTGGGGCATGGATGGAGCCACGCTGGGCTCTAAGGGAGTGTTTTGGAGGCCTCGCCGCCTCGTAAATCTGGCCTCATCTTCTCCTCTTGACTCGCTGTGGCTCAGCAGGAGGGTTATGGACATGGATGGCTGTGAAATTCTCCGCTGCCCATCTCCCAGGCCACAGGGTTTGGATGGCTTTGGTGCCATGGGACACGCCAGGAGAGGGGTGAGCAAGGTGACCCCGGTGCCTGGGGGGCACCAGGGCTCTCCCAGGTGGGCACCCTGGCTGTAGGTGCAGTGTGTAGGGTCCTGTCCCCGAGCCCCCTGCCCCCATGTCAGGGTTGGCGGTGGTTTGGGAGCAATTTTGCTTCTCCTCCTTCTTGGCTCTGCCCAGAAGTGTCTGGCTCTGCCTGCATCGCCCTAATTTTGTTTCTGTTTTTTTCCCAAGTAAACAGCGTGGCTTGTCGAAAACGCTCACCTCTCCTGATTAATTTACCCCTAATGACAAAGATGGCTCTGCAATCAGCTCGGGCATGCGGGGAGTGAAATCTGCCTGGTTCTCCCTGTTAGCATGGCTGACTGGGGAGAGGGGCCGGCACCGAGCGGAGGGGAGGGCGCTGCGCAGGGCCCCGATCGATTCTATTTACCCATCCGGAGCGAGATTGGATTTATTGTCAGTGGGAAGAAGACAAACTGATCACTTCTGCTTGGCGTCATATTGGCATTTCCAAGATCTGCTGAAGGAGGGGAAACTTGGAGGAGTTCGGCTTAGGTTTTAACCCTCTTCTGAACCGTCCCTCCTCTGTCCTTTGTGCACAGGGTCCTGGTTTCCCCCAAGCTCACCCACAGAAGCCCCCACTCGCTTTGGGCTGTGCTGGGGGGCTGCAGGTGGTGACTCGATGTGGCCATGAGAGGCCGGAGGATTCCCAGCAGTGTGAACCAGCCGGAGGTCCAGCGGCCACAGCACCCTCGTGGTGCCATCAGGCTGCTCCAGGGGACACTGGGGAGCCACTGGAGATGCTGGGAAGTGAGAATGGGGGAAAAAGCTCTTCTATTCTCACTGGAGGACAAAAACCATCCAGTGGTGTTCAGGCAGGCTGAGAGGCAAGATGGTCTGCCCGAGACAAGACGGAATAAGGACAGACAAGGCTGTCGAACTTCTCCTTCACCAGTTCCTTTTGCCTCTGTCAGGTTTTAAAGACATAAACCAAACCATCCCCTCCATTTAAATCATGTACCTAATCCCCTAACTCTCTTAATTAAGCAGAGGGAAGTTTAAATTGTTCTGACCATCTTTGGGGGGATTATATATTTCAATCATCATTATAGTGTGGCTATTTGTGATACCACGAGATAGATAGGTATATCCATTGTATAATCAGGCATACAAATTATAATCCCCCCAAAGACGTTTAAATAACAATTCAAAATGCCGACTGCTGGACGTAGGGCTCGGGAAGATTAGAAGTGAATGTGGACAGGGGGCGCCTTCAAGGACTTGGGTGAGCCCCTGTCCTGCAGCTCTCCCCCGTGGCATTGGGATGGGTGACTCTGGGTGCGTGGCAGGGGGAAGGGGCTCTCGTCCTGGGGTCCTTCCCACTCAGCAGCACAAGGATTCATCACCCTGCAGAGCTCGGGGTGCCAGGAGGGAGCAGCTTCCCTCCCTCAGTGCAGCGAGGCGCTCATTACCTCCTCTGCGAGCCACGGATGTGCATGGAGGGCAGGATGTGGTCCGGAGCTGTCTCGTTTTCCCAGAGCTGCACATGGGGGTCCCTGCTGACATTAACAGGAGCTGCTGAAGCATATCGAGAGAAGAGGAGATGCTACGAGCGCTCGCTCTCACAGCAAAACTGCTCAGGGGTGTCTCTGTAACTGTGAAATCAGGCCTTTTGAAAGCATGGATTATTGACTGAGTAGATCTAGCTAGCTCCTTTAGGGCCATTAGTCCTCATATGCACTTGGTTATTTTACACAAGAAACATACAGGGGAGATTGTATCCTTCTTAGGGTGGGGGTGGCATGGAAGAGGAATTTTCCGGCTCCTCAGGAGTAAGTGAAAATGACTGCCTGAGACCTGCTAGAACAAAAAGAGACACATGTCTGAGGAAATAAAACCACTTTCTGACTTGACAGCAATAAGATTGCAGGCTAAATTCTAACTCGGTGAGTTTTTGTAGATTGCATTTGAATTGCAAAGAACTTAAAACCTATGCCTTCAATGGAAGGACACAAAAATCTTCCAATCTGTGCCAGGGAAACATTAAGGGTCCGAATAAATGAGCTCGCCAGGCATCATCCTTTGGGGAAAGGGCAACACAGTTGAAAAACTGATTTCTTGTTCTGTTTTTAAACAACACGGAGATCGTGTTTTCCACTCCATCAAATAAGGAGAAACTTTATTATTAATTGCATTGTGCTTCCAGTGTAGACAGCGAACACAGTGCAGTGGCCGAGGAGCATCCCTCTCCCACCCTGCAGTCAGGGGGTGCGGGACGGGGAGAGCCGGGGGAGATTTGGGTCTGATTCAGAGCACCCCAAGGCAAGCTGTGTGTGGGAAGGGCTGGTGGTGGCTCTGCTGGCTAGCAGCGGTGCAGAAAACTTACATTTTTGTTCAGTAGTGCTACAGTCATGCAGAAAGAACTCGCAGTTGTCTGACACAGCAAGGGGCCTTGCTGTGGCAAACCTTGTAGGAGAAATTGTTCCCCCAGTGCATCCCCAGATCCTTATCTAGCTTCCAGGTTTGCAGATTTTATAGGGTTTTAGTTTTAGGGTTTTCTAACACCTCTACACTTTTTGCAGCACGAGCCCCTTGCTTTGCTCCTGGCAGCCCCTAAATGCTCTGGAAGGGGTGGATGTCCCCTGGGCTGCTCTGTGGGGTCTCGGAGCTGGGGGTACATGCAAGCCCCTGCACTGAGGTCGAGGACTGCTTGGTCCTGGGCAGTGTTAGACACCCCAAATTAAGGAGCTGGCTGAACACATCCCTGGGGCATGAATTCATCAGTCGCCCACAGGAGGAGGTTGATAATCTTTGTTAAAGGTGATGGTTCAAAGTGTTTTTATAGGGGTCACCCAGGCTTGGCTTTAGTGGGGGAACAGGGCTGGGGCTTTTACTGTGAAGACCAAATCCAGTCCTTACAGTTGTCCCAGAGACCCCAGATTTGCCCTCTCCTTACACAAAGCTGGCTGTGAGAGACGTATTTCTTTTATCGAGGAGGACCTCGTGCGAGGTCCTTACCTCTACAAGCAGGACGTCAGCCTTCCCTTTGGTGTTGGAGCTGTTGCTGCCTTACAGCACTCCTTGCCCTCTGGGAGAAAGCCCTAGGGGAGGAGAAACCAGCTCAGTGCTGACGAGGGAATCAGGCACCGCGGTGATGGGCACGTCACACGCTGACCCCGCTGGCTTGGGAACGATTCAGGGCTGCTGGTGTCACCTAAGCTGGCTCAGACGCCGTGTCTCCGGCACAGCCTTGCCCTCTTGCTCCACGGCTTTAAATCACCTACAGCTTTCCTACTCCTGCGTGCTCATCCTCCTGCCTTGGGAACCTCCACATCAAAGCCAGGCCGGGGAAAACACACCGCCGACTTCTTTAAATGATCCTCGGTGCTGTGATTAGAGGATCTGGCAACTACTTTTCCAGAGCTTGCGAACTTGGTGAAAAATCTCCAGGGAGTTTCTCTCTGGGGGAACTTTATATTTTCTTGCTGATTTTTAAAAGTCTACTGTTAACACTGTGAGAGATTTTTTAGCACCAAACTCTTGATGGATGCTGGGTTTGTAGGAGCTGTAAATGTAAATTGTTTTTCCTCTGGCCACATGTGTTTTATTTGAAATGTACAAAATCTGAGTGTGTAGTTCCTGGGAGCTGGCCTAGAGAACAGCAGCACTCCCAAGTAGTTTGTCTCCTATCAAATGGCATTAATAATTTAGTCTCTAATTAAAAGTGAGGTCAAACAATGAAAAATGACTGAGCTAAATGGTTACGCCGTGATGTATTAAAGTGGCTGTTGGGTTTTAATGGATGGAAGGAGCGTTGTTGTTTGTTTATGTACAAAACAGTTTCAGTCAAAGACAAACTGTAAGAGTCCTGAGGAAATGTATTTAACTAAAATCTTTTACAGGTTACTGAGTCAATAGCTTGAGCAGACAGATTTTACACACCTTTTATTTCCTTCAGATTGCTCAGCTACCTGCAAAACGGATTCTCTTAATGACGAGGGGAGAAGAAACACCCGCTTTGATGCCTCTCAGGCTTGTTCGTCAGCTATGTTAACACTCAGAAATATATAAGGGGATCTAAGACATCACGGGAAAGGTATTTTGAAGGGAGCTTGGTTTTATGTGCTGGAAGATGCTTTGGGTGTCTGTTCCCAGCGCGGTCGCCCTGAGTGATTTGGGGAAGCGCCTGTCGTTAGTGTGATTGCGTTGTTTGTCAGCACCTTTACCCACAAGCATGACCTTACACGGAACAACACAGTGCTGCCCTGAGAGCTGAACTTCTAAAGAAAACCTGGGAAGGGAGCAAGAGAAGATAGCAGCCCCCGATGTGCAGAGAGGGAACCCAGTGACAGGAGAAGGAGGCCTCTGATCTGAGTGGGAGCAGGATCCAGAAACAAGGCCCTGGCAAGGAAAGTGGGAGGTTAGACCCTATAACATGGTTCTTGCCAAAAACTGGGGTGCCCAGAGTCTCCAGCAAGACTCTCATCCTCCAGACCAGCCATCCTGCCACACAGATGAGGTGCACTTATCATGCATCTTTCAAGACAAACTGTGCAACGCTGTTGTGTTATGGAAATGGGGAAAAGTTTCTGATGGTGGGCATGACTGCATCGTTTATTGGGCTCTCTGTGTCATTTAGCTGGAAGTTTCATGTTTCTGACCTGTCAGGGAGAACATTAACATCCCTGGGTGGCAGATCATCCAAAAGTATGTGATGGTATGCCTGCGATGCTCAGTGGGGACATTGGCTTCCATTTACAGGGCTCTAGGGCTAAGACATCAGCTCCCACATTGGTCTTCTCTTACACACCTGTACAGAAAGGCTAAGGAGAGAGTGACAATTTGTCTAGGGTATGATGGGCAAACCCAGGACCTTCCACCACATCCCTGGACCCGCAGTTGCGATGTGCTGCCCAAGCTCAACAGGAGAAAAGCTCCTGCTCATCCAGGCTGGGATAAGTGCAGCCCTGAGAAGCCCAGCTTTCTTTATAGCACTGTATGCAAACAAACAAAAAAAGAAAACAGAAGTTCTATGTCTAAATATTTAGCTTTTATTTATTTACATTTTTAGCTGGCAATCTTTATATGAAAAGACAGGAAGTTGGAGTTTTGCACCTATTTCATTTAACACCACTTAACTCCTGGCACGGGCCCAATATGTCTCCATTAAGTGGAGACTTTGCAAAAATTGTCCCAATTAAGCAGCAGCATTGCGATTTGCTGTTGTTAGGCTAAACTGGTTCCCTGGGAGATGTCCTAATGAGGTATCCATCTTGATTAAGTGCAGACCCGTGAAGAGCTTCCCAATTAAAGGACAGAGTAGGCATGTATGTTATCCAAAATTCTTAAAAACAGTAATTTGTGGTGTCTCCTCTGGGGCTTACTCCCCCACGGAGGGTCGTGGTGTTTGCTTTGACATTGGAGTCTGCTGACCAGACCCATCACCGGTGGTCCTGGGCTTCCAGCACCAGCTTTCTTCTAGCTAGGTCTCAGTGCTCAGAGTGACTGAAGAGGATGGTCCAGGGGGTGAGAGCCCAGCTAGGGGTAGGTGTCACTCCTAAGTGTCCATACAGCTTTTTTCCTACAGGTTCATTGTAGAGTTTTTTGGGGTCTTGGACAAACTCCTTGTTATCTCTGGCTCAGGCTGCCTTCCTAAATCAGTGACAAAAGCACTGGAGCTGAGGAGATAATGGATGACAGGTAGGAAGGGCTCAGATACCAGCCTTTTCATATGGGCAAGCTGGGCATGTGGCCATGGGGATGGCAACACAGGTCTCAGTGGAGCCATGCTTGGGGGGTTGGGGCTAATGTGGGCTGTGGGGCTTCACCAGCAGCTCCAGCCCTCCGGGTTTGCACCAGAACCATCACAGAACCAAGGGGGGCTGCCTGGGGACATGGATTTGGTGGGATGTGAGCTAGGAGGGGCAGGGGAAAAGGGCGTTGCTGTGAAACCCTGACTGGGGCTTTGAGAAGAGAGAGACCACGTGGGAGCGAGTTTCTTTTCTAGGAAATAGGAGCATTCCTTCTTCCCTTTCAATAACTTTCACTTTAGTTTAAACCAACAAAAGTCCATTTGTCAAGTGTTAATATTCACCCAATGTCCAGAGGACATACCTTGAAAGTTATTTGTAACAGGATTGTTTTTTTATTTTTTTTTTTCCCAAGGAAACAGTGTTCTCATTCCATATTTCTTCTGCGCCACAGAATTACCAATCAACTGTTTTGGAGTCATTTTAAATACAATTATAAAGAATGTGATTAGGACAAGTGCAAAAGAAGTTAAACATAATCAATTCCTCAGTGCTGCCTTGTGGTTTACATTTTAGTATCATTTAAGGGGATTTGTGCCAACCTTTTGTAGTAGATTAAAGACAGATATTTTGTTTGTTACAATCAAACCTATGATTTCGGTTTTATAAATTTTTAAAATATTAATTATAGTTTGAAAAGTACACGGAGGTGAATACATTAACTAGTTTCCTGCTTAGATAGCAACTATTTGGTGTTTGGCATTAGATTAGCAAGAAGCAGGTTGGGAATTTTAATCCACCTTGTTAAGTTATTAAATTTTCTTTATTTACATACAGATCTTACTTTCATTAACATTGTAACAGGTGCTCATTAACAATTTATCATTTGCAAGGCAGAAACAAAAAGAGATTTTGCTACAAAGTTTTCTCTTCTGTGTGTCTCAATTATTCTGTGTCGCAAAGCTAAAACAATTACAAATACTGGCTTACAGCAGCCCTCAAAACTTGGGCCCTTGTGGAAAAATCAGAGATCTCTGAATATTTCACTGCTTGGTGCTTCACTCCATGTAGTTACATACATAATGCTCCTTTCTTTTTTCTTTGTTTAAAAAAGGGGTATTTTCATTCTAAGAATTCTGTTACTTTAAAAGAATTTGGGTTCATGAAAGTATGGACCCCGTTATTCCATCCCACTCACTCATGTCTGAAGTGAAGACTAATAGAATTTTAATATGATCTGTAATCACACTAAAAACTGTAGTTCAAAATTCCTGAGCATCACTTCAGTGCTATTGAATAGCCCTGGATCTAATTAGCATAATCATTTGCAGAGCCCTTGGAGTCCTATTTTCACAACCTTTTTATATTCTGAAAACAGGGGGTTTATAGTTCCTTTTCATTTTTTTGGCATAAGAGCAGGACACGGCACCGTTTCCTCCTCCTTTCCGCCTCCCTCTTCAGCCTCCTTCCCCCTGGCCTCCCTCCCCTTCCCGCAGCGCGAGCCCCAGCCTGGTGGTGACACCCCAAAGCCCTGGGGACATAGAGGCATTGGAAAATCTCTCCTTTTTGCCTAAAAAGCCAAAGGCTCGATCCTCCCATCCCTCTTCTCCCTGCTGCCCATGCCTTTTGGAAGGAGGGGAGCCTCCAGCAGCTCCTCCGGTGCGGCTGCCCCTTCCCCATCCCCGCATCTCCAGGACCTGCTCTTCTCTTGGCAGCCACGGGCTCGCTCTCACAAGGTGGTTTGTTCTGGCACAGCGCAGGAATAGCGGTGGTCTTGGCACTGCTCTATATTTTGCAGGATAGAGCCCTCCTTTGAGCCTCTGCCATTTGCAGGACTTCCATCAGCCCTTGTACATTTGTGATGATCTGTAACACGTGGGGTGATTTGGAAGTGCTCCTTGGGCTTCCAGCTCTTGCTGCACCAAGGAACCCAAAACCCAGGCTGGGATTGCTCTTCCCAGTGTCATTTGAATTGTCATCCAGGGTTGGTGCATAACTCAGGCCGTGTGAAGCTCCTGTAGGACCCTGTTTTGTTGCACAAAAAAATAGTTTCAGCGTTCTTGGAGCACAAGGCATGCTCCAGGATGGCTCTTGCCTTGCCTGATGCTGACTGTGTGTGTGGTGAAAATAACCCTAATGCTTCACATGACATATTTTTGATCAGTTTAGGCAGCAAAAGACTGGAGGCCTTACAAGTCTTAAGCATATCCAACTACTTATGACCACTGCTGTGTCTTGTGTAGCTTCCCAAGCTGTGGTTAGAGATGTTTCAGTACAATGGCACATCCCAGGTTGTCAGAGCAGTACCCTATTCATTGTCATTTCTGCTTGATTTTAAACAGCTTACACCAGAACTGGGGGACCTCAGTAGCCTCATTCATCCTGCCAAGGCTCCCTTTATGAACCTTATCCACAGGAACAAGGGGCAAGAAAAATCACCTCTGGGAAACCCAGCACTGCCGAGCTGGTTTGTGAGCTGTTGTGGGTAGTCACAAATACAGGCAAACGCCTTTGGTTCCTCCTTTCAAAAGCATTTTGTGGGTGTCCGGCAAGCTCAAGTTTAATGTTCATCTCAGCACTGATGGTTTTTCTTTGCTTCTCGACGAAGCCCGACGACTGGTGTTCGCTGTATTTCTGGTCTGTCAGTTTATTCCAAGCTGTGAAGTGATTCTCCCTTCTGTAAATTGAGAACTTCTGTGGATTGAACATCAAAGAAGTCTGTGAGTCTCGCTCTGTCTCTCAAGACTGATTCCTGCAATTAGAGTTCTCCTAAATCCGTTTTAATTTATCACTGCTTTCACGAACCCCAGCCACAAAGTGCTGGATTCCAGATCTCTTTTATTTCCTTGCCCTGCACATCACAGCTTCTGCCACGGGTTGGGACCATTGTTTCTGCCTCCAGTGTGGGCTGCTTGCTTCTTCCCACACCTGGATTAACACGGTGGATATAAGGGAAACCCAGAGTGGGAGGGTGGTCTAGGGTAGGTACAGCTCAGAGGAGGTTTGCTTTGGAAGACCCAAAACTGCACCCTGGTGCTGTGTGTCTTCAGGATGTACACAGGCAGGTGAGGGACAGGCTTGTAGTGCTGTCTTGACAAATCTTCACGCCTTGTGTTAAGCAAAGACTAGGCAAACGTGGAGAAAGGCCAAGTCCTGGTAGCTTTTCTCTGACCCTGCATGCAGTCAGCACACCCAGCCCCGGGCTGGGATGTGCACGAAGCATCCCAGAAGGACCACAGCTGGCATTGCTGCATAGAAGTCACTTGTGCCCTGGCTTGAGTGACTTGTCCTGCTGTGTTTGCAGTGTGTGGCAGTGTCACGCTGCAGGCTTAGCCTGCCCGTGCTTCCTCCGTGCCTTCCTCACCCTCATCTGCCTGCACCTGCAGCGCTGGCATCCCTCTGCCCTGGGACAGCAAATCTGCAAGCACATTTTGTTTTAATAGATGCGGAAAATTAATGCCTAGAAATGAGTGTAAGAAAGGACACAGGCAGAATACCTCTCTGCTTCTGCTGCTATTCTCTTCCTACTATCCATTTGGTAGAGGCTTTTGAATTGCTTCATTCTAACAAAGTCTTTGCACAGCAAAGATGTCCTTGATTGCGTTATTTTAAAAAGTAATTTTCCCCACCCGAGAAAGTTTTTATCTACAGCATTTTTTATTTTCTCACCAGCTTAAATAGCCTGGTCTCTCTCTTTCTCAAAGTAAAATAGACAGTGCCTTTATTTATCCTGGTGGTACTTTAAACTACAATAAGATAAATGGGCACAATTATAGATGTGTACCAGAATAGGAACATGTGTTCTAGCATATGTGATGCTAACCTAAGCAGACATCTAGATGTACTTCTCAGATAAGAAACATTACACACACACATATTTATTAAACTCAGCAACAGCCTTTGCCATCCTTTTTAGCTACTTTTAAACAGCTGGTGAACTGTCAAAATCACGTTAAATATTTTAACAAACAAGTTAAATATTTTTAGTTGTTTCTGCAATGGCAGTAAAAATCAAGGATGGAGTAAATCTGCCTGCTTTGGTAAAATGCTCAGGGAAAAGCAGGGGATGCTTTTGCCTGACTGCAAGTTTCAGGCCAACTTTTCCGGCAGAAGTGCTGGCTGAGCTCTGCGCCGAGTGCCCAGACCCTCTGAGCTGCACCGGGAAGAGCTCTCGGACTCCCTCCTGCTGGATTTACACAGCAGATTAGATCATGGGGAGCTGGTAAATGTTTATTTACAGTGCCTGGGTGTTTATGAGGTCCTTCTGCTCCGTTCCTGAGCTCCCTCTCCATGAACCTGATCTGAAAGCCTGGGCAGTGTCACACAAGTGGCTTCAGCTGCACAGAGGTTTTGATGCCTCGAGGCAGGCTGAGGGCTCTGAATAGTGACCATTTGTATCAGTAAGGGTCAGAAAAGGTTTGCAAACCATCCGTTCTGCTGCCATGTAAGCGCAGCAGAGAAAATCCATGGTGAAAAGGCACAGGGCAAGAGCCCTTTATTTTTAATATACATAAAAAGGTGAGTACCATAACATGTGAGCAGGAGATAATGACAGGTGAATAAAAAGAAAGACAGCGACATATCTAGCAAAGTGTCAGATTGATAAATAAATGAACAAAGACAGGAGAATAAAAGGCTGTTATGAAATATATCAAATCCGACCTGATACGGATCGTGTTGTGGGAAGTTCAGTCTTCCTTTGCTGAGACAGGAGTCAAGGACAAACAGTTTGTCTGCGATTACGAGCTGTCCAGGCTAGTGAAATAAATGCACCTGGAAGCCTGTTCCATCCTTCCCTGGCTTGCAGCACAGCGAGCACCCTGCCAGTTCACCAACGGCAATTTGTTTAGAGGGGAGTTCCCATGCAGAATTATTACGAAGTGCTTCCGAGTGGATTATGGGCTCTGATGGAAAACTGAGAAATAAAGAAAGCGCAGCGCAGGCTGCGTCCTCAGATCCAGGGTGGGGGAAGCAGAGCTGAGATACAAGAGTGGGATTGAATTTTACTGTATCAGAGGGATAACTAAGTGGGAAGTGCGTGATGGGGGCAGGAGCATGGGGCTGCTTGCTGGAGGGAGCAGGAGACACAAGCCATGGGGGTGTGATGGATCTCAGCACCCTGAGCCATGGAGGTCTACAGGACATGGTTACTGCTGGATGGCAGCACCTGCTTCGTCATGCCAAGCCCTGCTAGGAGATGGAGCAAGGGCAGAGGGATGGGGATCAAGTCTGCTGCCCTACACGTGGAGGAAGGGACCTTGTCTGGAGGCAGGAGGTTAGCAGGGGTAGCCCAAGTGTTGGCCAGCCTGGGGCATCTTCTTCCCAGCTGGGAAATGGAACTGGTAGGAGTCACCAGAGGGGCAGCAGCAGAGAAAAATCCGCCCTGGGATGTGCAGTATTGAAATACTGATGTGATGGGGGTACAGAGCTACCTGGAGTAGCAGGAATGAAGGGTATTGAGAGGGACGGGAGGAGAAACAGTCTCTGAGGGTGTCCTCAAGCCAGCCATGGCATGGGCTGTGTTTGCAGATGACGAAGAGTGGGCACATCTATGAGCAAAACCTCTCCCCAAGGCACACAGAGAAAGGCTGAACAAACAAGACATTTTTGCTACTGTGCTTTTTGGTGTCAAGACGAATTTTCCCCCAGCATCAGGAGAAATGAATTTACAGGAAATTGTCCAGGCAGAACGTGGTGCAAGGCTTTTGGAGAACTGCTCACTGGCCAGATGCAGACATCTCAGCAGTGATGGAAATCCATCCTGGAAAAACTCAGAAAGGAGGCAAGCTTGAAATGTTTGGCAAGAGCTGTGGGCAAGGAAGTTTAAAAATTTCCAAACCTGGACTCAAAGGAGGGTTTTCCTGTATTGAACCGGCACGATTCCCAGTACCACAAACCAGCATAGCTGCGTTAATTGTATTAGTGCTCCATCCATCAGCATTAACAAAAATCTTGTGCTTTTTTCATCGTGGAAAGGACGTTTTATAACAAATGCAGGCAGTGTTACAGACACGGGGCTGGTCTGGCGAGTGCTTCTGACTGCAGGATGCCCATTCATAGCTCGCAGCCACAGGTCTGAGGAGGAGGTTTCGGTACGAGGGGGCTCAGTAGAAAAGTGTTCCTTTGTCTTCGTCGGCTCTACATGCCAGCAGTCACCGGGCAGGCAGCCTTCTCTGTTAGGATTGCTTTCTGTGTCAAACACCTCATCATTAGAAAGTGAAGCTTGAATGTTATTCTTTAAGCCTTAGATCAACTGTGGGAGCTGAGATGTAATGGAAAAACCTGGCGCTGGAAATTCTTGAGTCGTTATCGCAATTTATACTTAAAAGAGCTCCAGTTTTATAGCAAAAGGAAAAAAATCCATTCATTTTCATCATTTCAAAGCTTATTAAAAGGTTTCAAATATTATTTGTTGCAATTCTGTACCAGCTCTAATTCACTCATTAATTCTATTCATCTTGAAACTAATTTTAAAGTTTCAAAATTTACCATAGCATTTTGAAAAGTTAGAGTAACTTTCAAGATGAATAGAATTAATGTTTTTTTTTTTTTTTTTTTTTCCTTCCTTACAAACTGGTTTCACCTTCAAATGCAAACCATGACCACATTGTGCTAATAGCTGTAAATGTATTTATTCTCTGTTTAAGGTTTCAAAACCATTACTTGACAGCTGATGTGGAACATAATTTCACTGATACCAGTCCTGTTTTCAACAAGAGGTGGTGCAGTCTCCTCCAGGAGTTGCAGCCTTCACCACTTACTCCAAATGCATTTCTACAACTGAGGAACATGGAATGAAGCTTTTTTTCTGTTTCCTTGCATGTGTTTTCTATTTGCTCTATTTTTCCTCTGACCAAAGACAATTACAGGTCTGTAGAGCCTGACAGAGCTGTTACAAATTTTGATGATTTTCTGCACGGGGAACATCTGGTTCCTAAGAAAACGCAGTTATTTTTCTGATGGCCACAGGAGAATGTCTGGGTTTAATCCACCTGTGAGGGCTGCTTATTTTTGAAGCTTCATACCAGCACATGGGATGTGATGCTTCCTGGATCCCATGGCATAGCTGCGGCCTGAGCATTGCCAAAACTGGCCTTAATATCCTAAATTCTTCAGGTTACAAAAAGTTTCTCTCTTCCTTGCTAAGTTGCTGCAGGACCTGATGGAGCAGGCATGTTTTTTTTCTTTCATTGAACGATCCCAAATTCCTTCCTGCAATGAGGCAAGAATGGAAAACCTCGGCAGAACAAGAACCCGTTGTGGACTTGGTGAATAGAATTTTTCCAGTTTTGCATCACTGGGCAGCCTGCTGAGGCAAACCGAGCCAGGGCCGTGCCGTGGTGAAGGCAAATACCTTCCTACTGAAGGCTTGCTGGTCTTTGTGGAGCGATTGCTTTCATCTGGAGATGCTAAAGGTCCTACATATCAACCCAGTTTTCTGATAAACATTGCACTGCCTTTCTTCTGGCTGGGGAGCTGCTTGAGATTATTTGCAATAAGCGTTTCTGAAGCTTTGGGTGTTTTATTTTTGTGTTCTGAAGTGGCGATGTGTCTGTAGCAAAAAGGCAGCGAGAGCTTATTTCTGAGCAGCTTTGGGTGTGTACAAGAGTGATCTAAGATGTATCAGTTATTTGGAAAGGTCTGCTAGTGAAACATAACTGAGAAACTGCTCTTGTTTTGGATTTTGTAAGGTCATCACCCTGCTCAAGCTCAGCTTTCATCCCTTGCTGCAGCTACAGAGCGAAGAGGGGAGATATATTGAGTGCCCAGATCTGGAGAGGTCCTTCATGGGTGCATTTGTCATTTGAACCCTAGAGAGGGGGTTAATTTTTTTTAATATATATTTTTTAATTTTTATTTATTTAGAAAGTGACTTGGAGTTTACACAGAACACTTCTGGTTTTCCAGAGGCTCACAGGTACTGCCAGGGAAGGTTCCCTTGGGTGGATTAGGGCAGTGGGAAATGATGAGAAGACCCCTTTGCCATCTGTAAACCACAGAGGTCAAGGTAGATTTGGCCAAGCTTCCTTGTGCATCCTAGGAAACACGCCTAGACTTGGTGGGAAGTCAGGGAGAAAACCTGGGCTAAGCAATAAGGAAGAGAGCAACTAGAAAGTCCAGGGAGAGTGTGGCTGCGGTTACCCAACAGCCAAACCTCCAGACATGTGAGACACGGTGTACCCATGACTCGAGAGCAAGGTCATGGGCGAGGAAGGGTCTCTACCTGGTGAAGGACCAGCTCTCCAGGTCCACCTCTGCAAAAGGTCCCCTGGGCTCCTTTCACTACATAGCGACCACTTCCCCATGGGTATAACCCTGGCATTTTGCTGGTCAAAACCTCTTCCTACAGAAACATGGACAAACCCTGTTCCTCCTGGCAGTGCTGGAGTGCCTGAAATCCAAGTTGCACCACAGCAAAGCATAACTCTTTTTTATGCTTGTGGTCACTTGCCTCGATTTTATATGTGGCGAGCCTGGCAGTGTGGGATGTACTGCGGGAGCCCATGGTGGTGTCGGGGAAGGTGTCTGAGTGAAACGTTTTATGGCTTGGCCGGATTTATTTCCCGGCTGGAACATTTCCACCGGCTTTCTTTGGCCACGCCCAGGACTCCAGCTTGTGGTTTCCTTGTTTTTCTTTCCCTTAAGGCTACCTCTCCAATTTGGGAAGGGAGGGAGTGCAGGGGAAGAAGCTGCTCCTGTGCTATCTCCACGTTAGAGATGAAAGATCCCGCTGCTCTGCATGCAGACCTTCTCCTGGAGAGGAAGGGATGGGGCAGATCACCTTTAGCACCCAGCTTAAGTGGATCCTGCAACACAGCTGCCACAAAATTTATTCCCAGGAAAGGAAATGTGGGTCTAATGCACGTGAGCACACCTGAGCTAGCTGAACCTAGCTGGCATGGAGACACTGGCTGTGAAGACGTGGCGGAAGGGCAGGATGAAGGCAGCAGGATGAAGGCAGCAGGTCGGTATCAGCTCCCAGCCTGTTTTCCCCTCCAGGTGCAGCCCGTGAACACAAGTAGGAGTTCAGGTGGAGAATAAACTCACCTGGGGCTCAGCTTCCAGTCTGAAAATACTGAAACTCCGCTAAGGGGATAAAGTTGTTGGTGGCGTTTTCTGTTTTTGTTTTTTCTATGTGCCAAAAGATGTTTGTGGCTGGTGGCTGAGCTCGGTGCAGATGCCTACGCTGACTTGCTTGGCTCTTCCCTGCACAGCACTGCAGCAGAAGCAAGCATCTGCGGGAAGGACTGATGTCACCTCTCCTGAATTCTGTAAGTGAAATTCTTGGTGTTGTACTCAGAGGTCTGCTCCCACTGTACAAGCTTCTGTTGCACAGCTGATTTTAAACACAGTGTTTGCAATGGTTTGCAGGAGCTGGCAGCCCCTGGAGCAGAGATGCTGCTGTGTTGAGGAATGGGTCACCAACTTTATGGATGATTGGGAAGTTTGAAAAAAAAAATAAGAAGGGATTATGATACTGTGCACCAAGCCAAAAATGTGAACGATAATTCAGACACGAAGAAAGCTGTCATCACACACGGCAGCATAAGGAAAGCGGCCAGCAAAAGGCAGTGCTGTGTGCTGAAGGTAACCCAGGAAAGAGTCTTGGAGCGGCTCTCTGGCATCTGCCAGGTCAAGAAAAGCTACCCACTGACTTCCAGGGGCTTTGGATGGGGTCCAGAGTGAAATCAGTGCCTGATCCCTAAGCTGCTGGATAACTGAGGGGGGCTTTACGATTTGGGATAGCTTTTGCAGTTTAAAGTGTTGGCATTGAGCGGTAAATGTAGTTTAGCCGGATGATGCATTTCCTATTTCAGTTTCTTATTTCAATTACAAATACTGGCTTAATACAACCATTACCAAACAGACGCTTCTAAAATTCAAGAGGAAAAAGTTTCCAAAATTGTGTGAATTGATCTGTAACTCATACCGACTGACTGCCCAACAAATCAGTCCTAAGCCAAAAGGCAGAGAATAACCTGCACCTCCAGGTCTGTATCTCAAAGTGGAAGATAACAACAACTGCCTAATTCCCTTTAAAGAGCAGCAATAGAAAATCGGGTTTTATTTTTGATGAGAAGTCAACAGGAGCTGCTTGAATTGTACTACAGGAGAAGGGGATTGAGAAGATAGAAACATAAAGTTCGGGAGACTGAGCTGGTAGATAAACTCATATTGGATTTGTGGCCTCCTTCTGTTTAAGAAATGTAGCCCTTATCGTGCCATTGGTTTTTAAGCAAAGCTCTCCATTGATTTCAGAGGGGTGTCCTACCTGAAAATCAATGGCAGGAGATGCCCCTGTGTGTTTACCTACTCTGATTTGGCAATTGATTATTAGTAACTTCACAGATACTAACAAGGCAAAAAGCCAGGACAGGGGTTCTGTGAATTTAAGCCAGGAATTCCCTGGGAAATCTTGCATGGCACTGGCAAAATACCTCTTTTTTTGCAGTGACACCCCAAAATGTGCAGACTGTGGCTCTCCAGGTGAGCAGGTACACGTGTTTTTCTCTGGGCGATCAGCAATCCATCAGGAAATTGGGAGTGGGAGGTGTGCAGGCAGGCTGATTCTGCAAAGCTGCCTGCTAAAGCCCTGATTACGGTTATCAAGTGAAGAAGCAGTCCAGTTTAAGCTGCTAAGGTTTCTGACGAGCAACAGGTTATAACGAGGGAAGGCAGAGGGATGTGTGAATGAGCGCCTGCAGACTCTGGTAAAGAGTGGATTACACCGAAGGTACGTTCCAGGGAAGGGACTGCATATTTCAGAGCAAGGCAGCAAATGGGCTTAGAAATAATCTGAATTTTACCCCTGCCCCCTCCCATTCCAACCCAGACAGAGTGTGGGCAGCAGAAATTTACTGGGGGATAAAGCTAATGCAGGGACTTGTAATGTGCCTGTGGGCATTATAAGTGCCCAGGGCAGCTCTTTCCCTGGGGTGAATGTGTGGCAGTTTCCCCTGAGGCCGCTGGCTGAGCCACCACACATCTATAGCAAGGCAAAGCTGGGTGGGTTTGGGGTGGGATGACTTCAGTCACCATGACTTCAGTCCAAATCCCACGTAGCTGGAGGTGCCTGTCCCAGCAACTGCAGTCTAGGAATTGATTTGGTTTATGGCACTGTGAAGTCTCCAAATGGGTCAAAATCCAGGAATAAGGCTAATTTTTTGTTGTTCTTCTTACATCATGCAAGTGAGCTTAGCAATGTCAAGATACACCCTTTGCAACCAGAGGTAAAGCAGTGCCCTTTGCTGCCAGAGGTCTGTGCGGGGCTTGTGCCCTCCTGAAGCAGAGGAGGGATGTGGCATCCCTCCCTCTCTGCCAAGCCTTTGAGCAAGCACTGATACATTTGTAAAGAGCGTGTGATAAGCTCTAGAAATGCCACTTTGAAATCAAACCCAGAGAAGTGTGAACTGCCTCAGCCAAAAGTATTTCACCTTGGTCACTCGATAGGGAAGGAGGAATTTCCAACAACAGGAAGAAAACCAAGGTGACCTGGCCCACCATGAAGCTCCGGTGGGGAAGGAGCCCTTCTGCTCCCTGCAGAGCCTCTGCTGCTGCCTTGGCCAGTGGTACATCTCCCCTTCTGATGGGAAGGGTGGCTCTGAGCAGGCGGCAGACCTCAGGGTGCATCAGAAGTATCCATGACAAGGCATGGGGTGCTGCAGCTGTCGATAGCTCAGCCTGCTGCTGGTCCCTGCACTGAGCATCATTGTGCTGCTTGCTTGCGGTTGAGAAATGGCCCCATACAAACTGTCAGAAGCACACTGTCAGAAGCAACATCCTCCTGAACTGGATGGGAATTTCAGCTCTGATACGACTCTGTCTGTTGCTGGCATTGTGTGCGGACTGTCACAGCCCTGAGAAGCGGGGCTTTAATACACTCCACGCATGGTGTCACCCTACTGGAAAGAGGCTCGTCAGAACACGGCATGTCACTTGTCACGTCACGGGGAGCAGATGAAACCCTATTATCAGTACACCGTCTACAGGCTTCCGCTGCATCAGAAAGCAGCTCGTCAGTGCAGTGTGTACAAAGGTGTCACCCGTTTCTGTTGAGCAGCACGCGAGTGGTGGGCACTGTGGGATTAGCATGAGAAGTAGGAGCAGAGGGTGAGGGAGCAGCTTGGGGCTTTGCTGGGGGCATCCTACATATAAGGGGGCAGGCAGGGATGGAGGGGTCACCCCAAGACCAGGGTCTGGTTTGATTCTCTTGTGCCAGATTGGAGGGTGCCAAGCCCAAACAAGCTGCTTGGTGGAGGCTGAAGGAGGCCAGAGACATGCCAAGCACCTATGGGCGATACACTGCTTGATTGGGTTGTGATGTTGCTCCTGCATATAGGATTTGGCCTGTGTCATGCAGAGCTCATGGTCTGGGGTCCAGTACCTGCTGCTTGGTCCAGTGCTGATACCCAAATCCTCACTCTGAGAGCAGGCACAGCGTCACTCCATGGACCAAGCTCTGCCTGATTCCTGCCGCCCACCCTCCACGGACCTTTCCCTTCCTGGGTCCCCACTGCCCCCAGCGCCACTCGGCTCATTTCTCTCACGGCGTACACTAATCCTCTCTCCCTCTGATAGTTCCTTTCCCCGAAGCAGCCTCGGAAACCCAGGTGCTGCCCCCCCGCTCCCTCCCCAGCCCACAGAAAAGAGATGGCGAACGGCTTTCTCTTGATTGTGTCGATGGGAGATGATTTTCAAGGTGAAATTTCTAGTTCAGTTGAGTCACTTTCATTCAAGGCGATGAGCAAAATGTCACCCCCACACTGAACCACACTCAATGCGCCGCTCTCCTATTGCATTTAAATTTACTCCACTTTTCCTTTCTGACACCTGTTTAAATCAATATCTTCCTCTCCAGGTCGTGGGCAGAATGTGCCTGGTCTCTCCGCACAGCGCTTCTCAAATCCACTAAAATCAACACAATAATTGAAATATTTTCAAGCTGATTACACCGCTGCCTGAGGCTAGGCTGGTTGCTAAGGGTAAGCTCCCTGGTTGCTAGGGGGAGTAAATCATCTTGCATTATTTGATTTTTGTTATAGATATGAAACCGCTACTCCCTCGATTAAATGTCTCTCAGTCTAACACCTATGGGACCTGGGGAAAGAGAAAAGAAAAGCAGCAACCTTGACCCTGTCAAATAAATATCTCTAACTTTTCCTGTCCTCCGGCTTCCAAACCAAACCTGTCTGCTGATTTTTTTTTTTTTGATTTTGATTTTTTTTTTTTAACCTGACTTTAAATAACAAAGCTGTGGGGACAAGCAGATGAAGAGAGGAAGAACTGTCTGTTCCATTAGAGGATCTCTCAGCTTGGCTAAACACTCTCTATTTACTCCAAACACAGCATGATGGGGAGCTACAAGGATCTAATAGCCTTGAAAATGTAGAATTGCACCAATTACAGTTCCCATCCAGCCCACGGCTCACAAGACACCAGCTGAAATCACGGGGCCGAATCCTGCTCCTGGATCCACGGAGTGCAAATCTGGAGGGTTTCCATCCTGCGGAAGGATTTCTCTGAATTTCTCCTGGCCGCATGAGAGCAGAGCCCCACTCCCCAGCACAGAGGAGCTCCGGCGTGTGCAGGGCAGGTTGCTGGTGGAGCAGGAGCGCCTGATGCGTTATTAATAGGAAAGCAGTATGCGGGGCAAATCCGTGCACCGCGGATGTTTTCAGGAGCTTCAGCTCCTCCCGGGCTGCCATTATTCTCTTGCCCTCACCCAGGAGCTGGTTGTGCTGTTATCGCCGTGGGTCCTCCTTCCAAAAAAACTCAGAAATTACCGTAACCGGGAAATCTGTCACAACCACACAGCCAGGGCCAGAGGTGCAAGCAGCTTTTTGGCTGCTTGGGCTGGAAAACAACCAGCAGTCCGCGATGTTCCTGAAGCGTGAGGGGAGGAGATGTGGCATGAAGCCTTTCTGCACCCCAAAACCTTCCACTGGTCCTCCCGACTGCACTCGGCTTCCCCTGCGCTGCCCAGCATCCTGCTTTTTAGGGAATCTGAGGCACAAAAGGTTAGTCCAGCTGGTTGCCTGAGATCGTGCAGCGTCCCATCCAGACACCTTTATCCCCCTGCTGGATGTAGCATTACCTGGGGGAGACACATACAGCAGAGCCCTGGCTCCTAATCCACTGCAACAAGCCCGTCTTCCTTTCTTACTGAACCAATTTCAGGTGTGATCCATAAGGGACAGACAAAATCCCTATGTAAATGTTGTAAACCCTGTAGTCACAGCTCATGCATTGGCAGCATCTCCTCTGCCACATTGCTTTGTCCCTGGGCTGGAAATAGGGACCGAAGCACTGCGAAGTGAGGGCTGTCAAGAGCTTGAGAGAAGTCGATGAGAGAGGAGCATCAAAATCCTCATTTCAAATGAGGAGCTGGTGACGCACGTCTTCATTAGCACAAATGAGCCAGTCCAGGCTGGGCCCTGCATGGCCTGTGGAGAGCATCCCTGCCCTAAACACGCTCAGCTCAACTTTTCCCTCCGAGCTGTGCCAGCCACAGTGGGGCTTTGTAGGGTTTTCGGTCAATGTACAGAATCACACAGGGCACGGAGGTGTAGGATGAGCAGGAAACCCTTGTAAACCTGGAGGGCATGCTTCTTCCAGCCTGGCTTTCTGCTCATGTCCTTGTTCCCCAAAGTCTGCAGGCAGGATTCCCCTGCAGGACATCCACACCCGTGCTGCGCGTTTAGTGGGGAACGCCTGCAGCATTAAGAGCGCTGCGACTGAAATGATTAATTGTTTAATATATTGCAAGCTGGTTACCCCTCCTGGATCTGCCAGGTAACAAATGGAGTCGACGGAGATCTCACAGTGGCGAGCTCCTTGTTTGAGGTTTAGCCAGCAAGCATCGTTGCTTTGAGGTTAGAAATAGGGCCGGGGCAGGATGCAGGGCTTCGCTGTGCTGCTGTGGCTGGGAGCAGAGCCCAGAGGGCAGATGAGGGCAGATGCTTCCTCAGAGCTTTTATGTGTTCTTATAGTATTTGCGAGGACCTGAAATCAAGCCAGAAGTGTGTGCGTAGACCAACACATTCTGTATCTGAAACACCACGATCACGCTCAGGGGATACGATGTGGTGTTTCATTTGCACGCAGAACTTACTTAAAAATCCATATTAAGTATAATTTCTATTTCAATACTGTACAGGTCACACTTTATGCTAAGGTTCCATTTATAAATAGTTTATAAAGATTAATAGATGCTTTAATCAATTCCCAATCAATAGTTTAGTGACAGGAAAGCCCAGCAGAGGGAATTGCCCCAAGGGCTGTAGGCATTTTGCTCCGGTTTGGTGACGTCTGCCCCTTGTTCTGGATGGAGGAACAGGGCATTTTTTATTTTATTTTATTTTTTTTAGGTACAAAGTGGAAATACGAAGTAGATTTCAGCACTGGGAGGGGACCCGCTCTGCTGTGATGGGGAGGCTGGTGGAGGTCACAGCCAGCAAAGGGGACTGCAGTGACAGTCCCCAAGGCGAGTGGGGACCCAAAGCTCAGCGCCATGGGGTTTTGCTGAACCCTCGTGTAGGCTTGGGCTACCAGGCAGGGCCCAGTGGCCTGTGGTTCAAAGTGGCCCTTTCTGAGCATCGTGTCACCCACTGGAGTGGAGTGTGTGGGAGGAATCTGTACTCTGAGTACCTTTTGACAAAACCTAGGCACGGCTTTTTAAAAGATTCTTCTGAGAAGTAATTCTGCTTTTTTTTTTCTTTCTCTTTTTTCTTTTTTAATACCCTCTAGATGTCTCTTTGTCATACACTTTAAAGGCCCATCCCCACATGGGTACTAGAAGGAAAATCTAATTGTATTTTAAGAGAACAAGAGTAATTTAAAAGAAGACAAATGTTAATGTTATATAAATTGATTGGCCAGAGTTTTCCAAAGCAGGGAGGTACGTGTCCATTCCGACTGAGTTTCAGGAGGAGTTGGGTGTCTAATTGCCTTACAATTCAAACTCCTGTGAAACGTCTCCAGAACAGACCCTATAATTGAATATTAAGTGATTTCATCTTGAATTCTTCCTTATGTACCCTCATCCTGGTAATTCAACCAGCAATGCTCAAGTGACAAAACAAACCCTCAGCTCTTTGGTGACCCTGGAAACCCAACTGAAGCCATTTAGCAGAGCCCAGAGCCAATGCCTCTGCTTCCAAAACCTTCTCTGCACGTGAACCTTTGAAGAAGTTTTCCATTTTTAATGGCCAGAAATATCTGCCTGCTAAACTTTAACTACAACTGTACCCAAAGCCCGTCTGTCTAGCAGCAGGTGGGCTAGTGAGAGTCACAGTCCTGCTGGGATACAGCCAGCTGTTCCCAGGAATGAATCTCAAGTAAATTAACAAACACCACACAAACCTGTCAATTGAATCATTCTTGATTACTGTAAATGCTGGGCTACCCGTTAAGGAGCTTCTCCCTCCGTGCAGAGGGAGTTTCTGTATGTACTGTGTGTGTAACTGGGGCAGCCGTGCCCTGGCCTCCAGGTGGAGGGTCCTTTGGTACCCATAGGTGCACCCGCCTTCAGCCTATGGGTTTGGGGTGCTGGAGAGGTCCAGGGTGGTTTCCTTACACCTCTGAAGGTCCCGTGGGCTTTCAAAGGGTGCACAACACATTTGGGGATAGGTCGGCATATACAGCATCCTGTACCAAGCTAGGAATGGCACAGATTGAATCATTTTCCCTTGGAGGCTTCTCCTTGGCACCAGTGTGGCCACAGAATGAATCAAAATCCCACAGACCCTCCAGGACACCCCCACCTGCCCCAGCCACTTCCCACTTGGTGGGAGGACACGGAGAATGAGAAAACTGGAAACACATCTCATTGAAGGCAGGAGAGCTGCTGATACCAGAGAGCAGCAGGTTACGGAGGCTTGTAGGTGCTGTATAACAATCAGGGTGCTGGGTAGGAAGCAGGAGGTTGTGGCTCAGCGTCTGTCTGCCCAGTGTCTGCTTTGTGCTTGAACTTTGATGGTGCACCCAAGTCTCCTGTGCAAAATTAGAGACCTCCTCTCACGGGAGAATGGCAGCCAGATCCCAGACTGCCTGCAAAGCCACAGTAAAACTCAGCCGGGGTTGTCTGCTGGTGCTGCCTGGGGCTGGCGGTGTCCTGGAGTTGGGGTGTGGAGAGCCGGAGCCATCCAAGCGAAGGGCAAAGGAGCGGGGGTCGAGGGGGTAATTGAGTGAGAGCAGGCAGTGGAGAAACATGGGGAGCAGAGGAGAGACACAGGCGGGCTGGAGGCTGCCGACTGCTGTCAATAACAGCAACTCGGAAACAACAGAAGTGAAGGCAGAAACACATTAAAGAAGAGAGAAAATGGACTGTCAAGAGATAGCAGGCTGAGCAAAGCAAAGACGTGAGCTGGGAAAAGCTGGAGGGGGAATCAGCTGGGGAAGGGCTGCGGGGGGCTGTCTTCAGACTAAAGCTGTCCTTAAATCTGGTTACCTGCATAGCTCAGGGTGGCTTTTTTTGGGGATTCCTGCTTGTGCTTGTGGTTGGTGAGGGGAAAGAGGCAGGAGGAGCAGCACAGTATCGTCTTGACCCCATGCAACATGGCCTTGATCCCATGCAGCATCGCCTTGACCCCATGCAGCATAACCCATTGGCATAAATCATGCTCCTTCCCATGGAGGAAAAACCCAAAACCGAGAAATCTTTGCCCAAGTCACACTGCTAGGGTCGCAGGAGGGTTGTCACATTGTTCACAGCAGCAGGGGGGACCGATGGCGGAGGCTGGGTGCTTTGGGGCACGTCTGCGACATGTGCAGAGCTCTCAGCGCCCGTCCCCAGCCGGTCCCAGGCCTGATCCTTTGCCAGGTCTCTGCAGGGAGCTTCGGCGCTGGCACCGGTTCGTTCGGCTTCGGGCAGCCTGGGAATATGAGCTTGACACATCCCTAATTGACAATTGAACCTCAATTTAATTCCGTGCAAGTCAGCAGCCTGAGCACCTGGTTTCTGCTTGCGTGAGATCGCAGCCTGAACCGCACCGACTGCGGGGACTTACAGCCAGAGCAGCAGGATCAGTCCCGGGATGGGGAGTTTGGCCCGGGAGGGTGAATGGGAGAGGGAGCAGGGCTGCAACCTTATCAGCGTAAATCTCTGTCTGTCTGGATATTAGCAGTGTGTTTCCCCAGCTGCGTCAGTGTATGTGTTTGTGCATACAGACTCAATTTATGTCATTTTTGTAAGCAGATAAGTGTTTGTGCCAGACTCCATGCGATTTTGTGAAAGGCATGCTTACATGTTTGGATAGATTTAATAACAGCATGTGTGTGCCTGGGTTTATATTTAGCTGGGATCATGGGGAAGGCAGTGGCAGTGGGGTGGCCGGGCTGGGCAGGATGGCAGGAGGTGCTTGAGCTCGGTGGGCAGCGAGGGGCTGGCTCTGCCCTGCCTGGGCTGCTCCTCGCCCCATGGCCGTGGTGCTCCCATGCACAGGGGGAGAGGATTGATGTCAGGCTGGATGTCAGGCAAGCGCATGTGCTGTTTAATTTTGGTGGATGCCTTGGGAGGATGCGTTTGCAAGATTTCCTGTGGGTAGACACAAAAGAATGATGTTTATGGACCTGTAATAGTACCCCTCTCTACCCTGTGAAATTCTGTATAGTGCGGGTGATGTGGGCATACATGCACAGATGAGTGTGTATTATGGATCTCTGTAACCCCACCACGTATGTGGATTTTATGCTGCCCTGACCCATTCCTGCAGCATGTGGCACGTCCCAGGCAGCATCCCAGCATGTCCCAGTACGGCTGAGGCACCACTCCACGGAGTCCAGCAAACTCCATCTCACCCAGAGCTCATCCAGCTCGAGGCTCTCCTTGCAGCAAACACTCTGTGTGTGTGTGCAAGAGATACGGAGCCTCTTCCACGCATGGATTCACATTCTGCACCTTGCAGCGGGCACATCACGCGCAGACACATTCCCAAGAAATATCTGCCTTCGACATACCTGGCCTCATCTCTGTGCTTCGGCATCACATCCTCAGGACATTTTTGCTTGTGGGGTGCCGGGGGTGCAAGGCCACCTGTCCCCTTTCTGCGCTGACCGGGGACGCAGGCGTCGCGCTTTGGCGCCCGAGCCCTGCCGAGCGCTGGCTTGGCCCCAGCCCCGACTTTTGTCCTGCCGTTTGACATCTGCGACTTTTAAGGCGACGCATCCCCAGCGCCCAGCCCGGCCCCGCCACCCCGGGCTGCCATCCAGCAGCATCTGCCGGCCCCGTCCCCGTCCCCATCCCGCCGGCACCCCCATCCCGCTGCCCCGGCTCCCCGCCGCCCGCTGTGCTGGCGGGCAGCGCGCGGGATCAATAAGACACCTCCGACTCCTCTATTTACAAACTAGCTGCCTTCAGCAGCCAGGCTGTTTAAGCACTTCATTCCCATTCAGGAGGGCCATCTGCTGCCTTTTGCTGTAAGTCTCTCTGAAAACCTCAGCCTTGACAAGCTCGAGATATGTCAGCGCAGTTATCAGCGGAAAGCAACATCTGCCGTGCCTGACACCCACTATTGTAGGCCATTTAATCTGTCCCCCTCCTCCCTTTAACTGCAGACAACAGCTCCCTATATTATATTTTCCCACTCAATTAGCACTATCATCCTGCTGAAATAGAGGCCAATTTACCTTTAATGACATCATTGTTAGGAGAGTGGCAGCCCTGGCCGGTGGCTGGCGGGAGGCAGCGGGGCTCGGCGGCTCGGCGGGCGCGCGGGCAGCCTATCCGCGCTGCCTTCACCCCGACCGCAGACATTGTTTCCGACAGTTCGCAGAGGCAGTGTGGCGGAAAATTGAGTCCAGATTCATTAGTTTTTTTTTTTTTTTACCCTTTTTTTTTTTTTTTTTTTTTTTTTTTTTGCCCAAGCGCTGCTCAAGTCGGTTAAATTGATACATTTCCTAACAAAATTGAAGTGCTTTGTGCTGCCAGCGGAAAGCCTGGTGACCCTGCGCGGCCCACCGAGCAGCCAAAACGAGTTGATGGATCCATTAGGCCGCGCAGAATGCCTTCCCCCTCTGCCTCCGCTCCTGAGTGACACTGTAAATCTGAACCAATTTCAGTCCCTAATCATCATTACAAACCCCTCCACTGTTCATTTATTACTCTACAATTCTAATACAGCACACGACTGGGTCAGCGCACGGGGAGCCGGTGCGGCTGTGGAGGCAGGCTTAAAGAGACCATAATCCGTGCTGGGCTTTATCGGGGAAGCAAACCCGATTTGGCCCCCGCTTCCCGTGAGCTGCCCCCCGCCTCCGTGCCAGCTCTGGCCCTGGGATGGGGAGTGGAGTGGAGTGAACATCTGTGGGATGTGCGAACTGAGGAAGGATTGTGGTGAGCCCACCAGGGGCTGGGTTGCAGCAGGGGATGCACAGGAGTCAGATGGGTGCTGCAACCCCGTGGGTGTGCAAAAGGGCTGTGCAAATTAGGTGTTTGGTGAGGTAAAGACTTGGCGTGTCTTTGGGAAGGGACATCAGGCTGGGAGATGATGCTAACTGGGGTTTATTGATGCTCTCCATCAATTTGGTTAAAAAAAGAAAAACAGACATCTTGTTGGAGCTGGAAACACGGACACCTCTGCAGGGATGGTTCCTCCAGCTCTGCAGAAAGGCTCAGCCCAGGCTGGTGGGACCCTGCCTGCTCCCAGCACAAGAGCCCGGAGCTGCCGCCTGCTGCAGCCAGCTCGGTGAGACCGAAGCCCTGCTCACCCCGGCTGCTGGCTTCCAGCATGGAGAGAGGATGCTGATTGAGTGCTTGACCTGCTAAGTGTGTTTGCGTGCCTGGATCGAACACCCTTACAACAGGCTGCCGAAGAATTTATTTATTTGATTTGATGTGGCTGATTTTTTTTCCCCTCCCTTTTTAACAATGTGCCTATCAACTTCTCTGTAGGTGTGGAAGCAATCAAAGAATTTAAAAACACACAGGGTAAATAATCAGATTAATGGCATGATGGGACATGACTTGCTGGTGCCTGGGATTGCTTCTGGTGAAATCAGCATCACTGGTGCAGGATAGGGCTCATGCAGCCAGATCACATGCAGGGACAGGCTGCTGCAGGGCTGGAGGACCATGATCCAAGGGAAGGGTGCAGGCACCCAGGGTCCTGAGTCTAGTCAGAGACTAAGCAGGAGGATATGTATGAAGAAATGTCTTGTAGGGATGTCCCCTCTCTTCTAGGTAGGTTTTACCCATGAGGGATCTTCTATGGAGTGCTATGTCCTTGCTTGATGGGGCAAGGAGGGAAGAACAGTAGACTTGTGAAGGATTGTGAAGGTCAAACCCCTTTTTGCAGCTTGCTCCTTCCATAAAAGCTGGTGTAGCAAGGCTGGACCTCAAGGGAAAGAGCAGTGCCTTGGTTGGGACACCAAAACCTGAGCTGCCTTCTTCAAATCTGCCTCCGCAATTAGGTGATGGGAGGATGCTGGAGGCAGCCCTCATTGAGAGCAGCAGCAGAATTCATCACAAAAATGAAACAACATTAAAACATATATATACACTAGAAAGCAGGCCTGAAGGCAGAGGAGGTTGGTTGTGGGATTTTCTGCCACTGGGGATTCAGCCAGGGTGAACAACTTGCTTGCACAAACGGTCCCCATGTCCTCCATCTCCTGTCTTTGCCCCAAAGCAGCACCGGGGCAGGATCAGCTCATTTCCAACCAGGGAGGAAAGCGGCACCTCGGCAATGATGGCACTGCTCCCCGCGGGCAGTGGACACCTCTTTCAGGAGGGTCTCCATTCAAGTTTTTTCTGGGTCAACCTGTGGTTGAGTGTCCCCATCCCCAGCACCCCCGTGTTCCTACAGATGTCTCCGTGGACCCGAGCCAAGCGCCAGCCCCGTGACACAGCTCCCGTGCATCAAAGCGCTGCCCCTCGGCGTTTGCTCTCTGTTTACAGCCTGTCGGATGCCTCTCGATCTGCACTGTTGTTAATGCTCATATCTAAGGCAGTCTGGATTAGTTTCTCAAGTAGCGTTTTGCGAGGATCAATATCAAATGCTCTGCTGAAGTCTAGATGCATTACATCTTCTGTACAGCCTTTCATCCACTAATTTTGTAATTTGATCCAAAAAAAAAAAGAAAGAAAAAAGCTATTGGGTAGTTTGGCATGACTCGTTCCTTACAAACCAGTGCTGTTTATTGCTCGCGGTTCAGTTATCTTCTAGGTGCTTCCAAACATGTACCGAACAACCTATTAACGCCTTCTGTGACATTCCGGGTTTGAGGAAACCCAGCCGAACCTGCTGCTCATGCAACTGGGCTCGAGCACAGCTCTCCGGCAGCTGCTGGGACATATGTTTGTGGTGCACACCGAGGGCCCGGTCCATCTCTCGCACAGACGTAAGGCAGGAGCGCGCGAGCTCAGCGGTGGGCTCGGGCATCCAGAGGCAGGTTTGCTGCAGCAGATGTTGTGTTGCTGGTGCAAGCAGTTTTCCTGAGCTTGCTTTTAACTGCTGTTTCCCACCGCCACCCCCAGGATCAGACATAGGGACACTTCCTGGGGCAGTGGGGTGGGAATTGCTGGCTGCGGGATGGGTGTTTCATGCAGCCCAGCTGGATGGCTCAGCCCCTTGGTGACTGATGTAAATGCTGGGGTAAAGGCTTTGGGCTGCGTCCACATCAGTCCTGGTAAAGTCTCTGCTGTGGAGAACATGTGAGGAAAAGTTCTCGGCAGCATGCGGTGTTTCAGCATGTGTACCTGCTCTGGTCACCAAAGCACAGCCCCAGCACTTCTTATAGCAGAGCCTGATGCCTGGTCCAGGTCCCCTCCTCGTCCTTGGGGGGGGTCTCATTCAGCTCTCTTGCTGCTGATACACAGCACCATGCTGATGTTAGCCCAGCGGCTGCCCGCACAGGGCCTTTGGATCGTGCCGTGGTGTTGCCAGGATGCAGGGCAGCCCTCCCCTCCCCGACTCCAGCAGAGCAAAGATCACAGCCAAGATGCCGAGAGAGCCCAAGAGGTATGGCAGCCTCCGCGTTGTGTTAGCTGTGCTTCCACTGCCGACGCAGCTCTGCCGCTGCATAAATAATGGAGCTGACACAGCACCTTCTGGGATGTGTTTTCTACAGTTTCATAAGACCTTCAGTAACTGCCTGATGGTGCCTCGGCACAGCCAGCCTCCTTGTGATCTATAACGCTGACAGCTCAGGAGGCTTTTGAGGGATACAGCAAACAAGAGCAAATTTCCAAAGTATTGCGTGGGCTTGGGGTTGTATTGCTCCCTGCTGACTCCACAGACTCGTGCCACGATACTCGGAAAATTAACTCCTTTATGGCATGATGCTCAAATCACACTGCCCAGGGAAAAGGGGGATGGATCCTGCCCTGTGGGGCTGGGGTCTAGGACAACCTGCTGGCCAAACAGCCTTGTCCCAGCTCGGAGTTGGGCTCTGGCACAGCCCTCCAAAGCCCGCTATGGCTCACACTTAAGGCAAGGAAAAGATTAATGGGACTTGTTGTAATCTCTGCTGGCATCCCCAGAGATTAAAACAGTTAGTTTCACTGCTGGAGGATAATCTTGAGAAGGGGAGAATTAGCCTGAGGAGAATCGTGGTGAAGGGTCCTTGGCAGTGGGATTTAGAAAGTCCATCAGACCCAGGGTGCTGATGACCCTCCTCTGGCAGTTGCAAATCCACTGCCAACCAAACCACCTCTTCCTTTTTCCCCTCTATGGCTGGGACTTGGGATGGATGTCAAGGAAACAAAATGCAAACAAACCCCATCCGTGGGCACGAGGAGGCTGTAAAACAGAGACACCTCTGCAAAGCTCAGAAACAGCTGATTTTTCCATGCATTTTCCCTTAGATTTGCATTTTCTCCTTGTGAGGAAGGGTGCACTGAATTCAAGCCTAGCTCATCCAGAAAGTCTGTGAGCCTTTCAGAGATGGTGAATTTCTGGAAGGGAAAATCTCTTGCATGTATGGACACCAGCACATCCAAGTGTTGCATGCTAATGGCAGGTAATAACCAGTGTCTCGCCCTATAAAACAGACGTGAGGGAATGATAATATGACCTTCATTCATCGTGAACAGCAATTACTGTGTGTGTTAGCCCCAACCAGTGTCTTAAGATCATCCTTTCCCAGTGGAAAGTCAGTTGAGGAAGCAATGTTTTGATGTGGGCATGGGTGGCTGTCCAAGGCAGCGGTGTTTGAGCAGGGACCGTGCATGGACGGCTCTGTTCACAAGTGTCTCAACAACCCCCAGAAGCGATACACGGGGAGATTTTTGCACAGGTGCTGGGAAAGGAAGGCTGATGTAACAGGTGCTGAGAGAGAAGAGCTGCAACACCCAGGCTGGGATCTGCTTGTACAGGTGGAGCTCTCAGCGGGCGGTGGGAGGAAGGCAGCGGTGGCCGAGGGCACCGCGTGGTGAGCATGGGGCTCTCCCCCAGAGCACGAGTCTGCAGGAGCCCAGGAGGGAGCTGCAGGGCGTTAACACAGCCAAATTAACCCCCGTGGACAGGCAACCACTTGTTTACACAGCAGAGACTCGCAGAGATGGAAATTTATGGTGTCACTAAGAGAACTTCTCACCTAGAGCACAGGGAAGACGGAAGAGAGAGCGATATTCCCCACTGAAAGGAGGAGGAAAAGCTCTTAGCAAATCAATACCCTTATTTAGTCAATAAACCCACAAAACAACCCCTCCAGGGGATAAACATGGAGAAAATTCACAGCTTGCAAACAAGCAGGCTCCAATTTTGGCTTTGATAGTAGCAAATGCACGGTGGCAGGGCTGGTCTTTGTGGAGCACGGGGAGCAGGGGGCACGGGCTGAAGCTGCGCACCTGGGGGCACACACAGAGAGGTGAGGGGTCTGAGGGCTAACGGGGGTTAATGCCTCTTCTCTGTGGGGTGCATGGAGCTGAGGAAAGGAGGAGCAGGGCCCAGGCAGGGCTGCTGCAGGCTGGGAGCATGCCTGGGGCAAAGCTCAAAAGCAGAGGCACCTGAGCTTGCAGAGGAGTTTGCGGTGCTGCGAAACGCTGGCAGCTGACAGCTGGAGACAGAAACTCATGGCACAGACGTGAGATGTACAAGATGTTAAGAAATTAATTTGAAATGCTTTCTTTATTTTTATTTTTTTCCTAAATACATACATTTATTTTTGCTTAGCCTGCAGGCCTTGCATTTTCAAGTTTTTCTGTGTAAGCATGAGCAAGAAATGTGCTTGGAAGCGATCCAGATTGTTCTCCTATTCACAAGAGTTTGGGAGCTGGAGCTTTGGGAAAAGCTGTCTCTGTCCTTGCAGCACTCACAGCAGAGTCCTGGCAGGTGGTGAGGCTGTACAGCGGCTGAGCAGCTCCACGGCGTGGGCTCCCAGCACCTCACAGAGGAACCTACCACTCTTCCACTGTGCAAACACTGGCTACCAGTTATCCCCAAACAAGTAAAATGAAGGCTTTTGTAACAGTTCTGTTGCATTACGGATGAACCCTTGGACATTTTGAAATCTGCTTCTCCGTCTCTTCTCAGCCTGGGTCCCTGCAAAGCCAGATGTCAGCACTAGATCTGGGGAAGATGCTGACCATGGGGGCCAGCAGGGACTTCCTGAATCAGTGGGCAACAACTGTAAGTCCTGTATGTATTGGCCTGTACAAATTAGCCTGATGTTGTCAGAGATACATTTATAAATGCATTTATAAATTTATTCCCTCACCAGACATAGCAGAAGATCAGCATCAACCCTGCCTTGGTTGACTCAGCTTTACCTTCCACAAGAGATGTCCCAGCTACAGAAAAGAGGGGATTGCACACTGCTGAGAAGGGGGGAGCTTTCACATTGCACAGACCCAGCAGCTTAGGGCTGACAAATTCTCTCTCAGCTGAGCTTTGCTTAGCCACGGGGAAGCCAAAGGCTGCTGAGCCATGCTTGGCCATGCTGACACCCCGGAGAGATGCCTCCATCCTGCACCGCTGGCCGGATCGGAGCATGGGAGTGCAGCCTGGCTCTGCTGGCCATGCAGTATCTGTCCCTTCTACTGAGGACCCAAATCTGAAATAGAAACTTTGGGCCAGGCCTTGCAGGTAGCCTTCTGGGTGGAAAACTGGGGAAATTCCAGCAAAGCCAGTGGTTTTCCATTGTGTCATCTAAGACCTTCGGGACCCGATGGTCTAGAGAATTATTCCTTTCTGGGTCTGTGGTTTTCTCCATGACACGGCTGCAGACTGTAATGTGTGTTAAAAGGTAGACATCCTCAGGCAGGGCTCACCAACGCCGCTCCACTGAGCTGTGAGATACTCAGATTTATTCCAGCCAAGTCCTGGGCCAATGTATATGTTTCACGTTACACTTCCCTTTTCCTCTCCTCTTTCCTCTGATGTTGTTCACAACGCAGAGCATCCATCAAGAAATGAAGCCTGTCAAGAAATGAAGTGCTTGTTAGTATGCAATAGCACCTGTCCTCCCGTGCTTCTGAGAAAGCTTGTGCTTGAAGTGCAGCCAGAGGTTGAGTTACAGGCAGTACATGAGTGTTTTAGTTCAAATCTGGCTCCTAATTGTGTTCTGGAGCTGGACATTCACAGTTAGGAAAGCTCCTGCCTAATCTTATTTATACTCTAATAAAATGCACGAGTCCCAGTATATATTAGTAGCTTCTTCTGTTAAGGGCCTGGGAAGTTCTCTGGCGTACTTGGGTTATATTCAGCAGATCCATGCTGACTTTAGACTTGGGGGACCCAGGTAAGGAAAACTTGCAGGAGGATTTGCACCCAAACCTGTGTGTCTGCTGCAGGTACTTGGGCTTGCAGCACGAAGCTGTGGAAAAAGTCTCCGAGAACTGGTGAGGGCTCTGCCTGTTTTGGAGAAGAGTTTCCGAAATTCAGGAAGGGGCGAGCCATTTGGTAAGCAGAAAAAAATGTGGGGAACATCTTTGTATCTGTGCTCTCTCCAGAAACCCGTACTTCTCCAAAACGAGCATCTGGCCCCAGTCACCCAGCTCCAAAACCATGTCAGACCTTGGGTGCAGGAGCCAGACCCCTATGTCAGCTCTGCCAGTAAATCCAGAGCTTTCCCAGTGAAATGCTGAGCTTTACACCAGCATAGCTGGGGTTGAATTCATGTCCCAGCCAGCTAATGCTCTGGTAATTGGATGCAAACCCACTGGGGTAGGCAAGGTGTGGAGGGGTTTGGGAAGATAAAGACACCTCAAATATGCTATATAGACAATCTGTGTTTCCTGAAAGAGAGACATCTGTATCTCTAAATTTAGAAACGCTACTCTCTTTCCAGCAGGTAATAAACCAACAAGCGCTGTACGTATTTTTTTCTATTTTGAATTCTGTTAACTGACAATTTAACCTAAAATCCCTCGTATTTTCTACTTGTTCAGCTGTAAATAGAGACTGACAGTTTATTTTCTAACATGCTGGTTAAAAAAAAAAAAAAAGAACCACCAGCATTTGAAATAAATACTTATGGGTCCATGACAGACTACAGACGTGCAGTCAATGCTCCGCGGCAATCTCTCGGAGCTGTCACACTCTGTGATCAGTCTTTTACAAACACAAACACTGTTGATTTCTTATCAAATGTAAAACCTCCGCAGCTCTTTCGTAAGTGGTTACGGCGAGCATGAAATCGACATTGTGAATCACATGTGACACTGCCTTGTCTGCTTGTAATTGAGCCGTGCCGCACCAGCGTCGCGCGCACCCTGTGCCCTGCGAGGAGGGAGGATGAGCGTGGTCCGGCAGGGCGGTGGGCTTGTTTGCTGCTTTATTTATGGCAATAAATGCCGAATCCTCCCCAAACAGGTGGTGGTTTGGGGTTCTGTGGGTTCATCATTATGCGTGGGGATGTGCTGCCTTTGGCTGTGCGGGTTTGTGGGGGTTGGGTTTATTTTTTGGAGGGGCTTGGGGTGGGGCATTGGGGAAGGGGGTCTTGGGTGCTGCCAAATTCCTCGGGTGGCACTGCCCGAGTGTCACTCCAGGACCCAGTGTCAGTCATTACTCTCCCACATCGGACACATGAGAAGGATCTGTTCTCTGAGCTCTTTGACTTTGGGTCCAACTGGGCAACCCCCAAAATATTCTCCTCTTTGCATTGACCTACCACCTATCTCAGACTGGTACAATTGGGCAACCTGTTAAAATAAAACACAAAGATACACCAGAGTTATGAAACATTTACGCAGAAACATCTTCTGCATTTCTATCTATAAATAAAACTATGTCCTATTAACCAGGAGGTGGAAGATGAGTAGAAATAGAGTGGTCTATCTATTTATATAATGATATAATCTATCTAAATAAAACTAATCTATTTTTCATGCCATCTATTTCTCTAATCTAAAATATACTCGTTACCATGGAGCAATGATGTCACTAAAATGAATGACACCCATAAATGCAGACGAGCTGTAGTTATTCTGATGATCCAGGACTTCTCTCTTTGCTCATTTGCTTAATTTTACACATGTGAGGAGTAGCTTGGAGCTAAATAGGATAGCACCAGCAGCCAGCCGAGCAACATTCCCGCTGCCTGCAGACGCAGGGCCCCGCACTGTGATGTATCTATCGCAGCTGATGCGATTCTGCCTTCATGTGTGTGCTGTGGCAATGCATGCGCACGTCCACCAAGAGAAGTGCAAAGTGACTGCCTTCCACAATTCATTGCCACCACCTCCTCTGTTCTGGAGAATTGCTGTTTTATTTACTAATGTTTGGGAGTAGCATAGGATCGGGTGTTGTGTGTGCTACCCATTGCGAGAAGTTTAACTTAATGCAATGTTGCACTGATTTGTGGAATGCAGCCCGTTGATATGGCATTGAGCACATAAAAAACAAACAAACAAAAACAATCAATAAATAAGTGAAATTTGTGTCAATAAGAATTTTGCACAAAGACGAGCACTAGAGTATGACTCTACACTTAAAAAGGTGAAGATACATTTTTTCACCCTTTCTGGATGTGGGTTAACCCTGTCTTCTTTGGAGAGGTTATTTTCTGACCAAGAGTTATGTCTTAGTGATTTTGCTTAAGAATAATAAAAAATGTTTTCCTTTTGCTGCATTTATTGAGACCTTTGGCATTCCAGGATAGAATTTTCATATTCAAGACTAGAACTTATAATCTAGAGCATCCAAAGGAAATGAAGTTGTGTATCATATGATATACGCACTTGTGGGCAAGTCCTTTGAAATGCAATAGTGATTACTAGGTGAGCCAGAGAGGAAGACTCCAGTATACAGGATCCACATACATCTGGCCCCAAATGCCAGGGTTCTGTGGCCTGTTTATGTGGCCTGTTTGCCTACAAGGTCACTTCTCCCCAAGATGTTCTTAAAACTCTCTGTTCTTAACTCAACAAAGTTGCATTGAGTTCTCTCAGTGCAAAAAATCCAAGGAAAATTTTGTGCATTGAAAGGAATCTCCAAAACACCTCCTTTTTTTTTTTTTTCCAAGATCATCAGTCAAACAATTTAAACATAAGCTCAAGAAGAAGCTAGAATTCCATAAATTACATTGGGAAGTGAATATACAGCCATGGCAATATTAGCTACCAAAGTGTTGTTGCCTTTTGCATCTGGAGGGAGAAAATCCTACAGGAAGAGTGGGTAAATGGAGAAGCAAGGCCTTACATGCAGAACTTTTAGATAAAAGAAGAAGTGCAGAAATCCCCATAATTATCCAAGATCACTATTTCTTGCCTTCTGGGCAACAGCATCACCAGCTTTTAATGAATTACCCAAGCAGGACAAACATTTGTGATTCTCTTCCCTTTGCTGTAGAGCTGCAGAGCCCACCGGTGCCAGCACCTGGCTTGGTGCTGACCCCAAGACAGCTCCCATCATCCCCAACCCTCTGTATTTCCCATCTCAGAAAGCCCCGAGAGCTCCTTATTTGTCTTATTTTGGAGGACTGGCTTCTCGTGGGCTGCTGAGGACAGCAGCAGGCTTGGATGGAGTTTTTCCAGCCTCTGGGGGTCTCCCGCTGCCCCCCACACCCTGGAGCATCTCATGGGGTGAGGCTGGGAGAAGGCAGCCCCACATCATGCGTCCTGTGGGAGAGCAGAGTGCCTGAGAGCAGCCAGCCTCTGGCCAGCCCCTGAACAAGAGGGGAGGGGGAAAAAAAATCAAAACTTTAAGGTATATGAACTGTGAAATTAAATCGAAATACTCAAATAAGGAATCACATAACAACATAAGCAAAGATGTTTACCAGGGCTTGAAGTTAAATACAGATTTTTTCATAAACCCTAACACCAAATGCAATAAAGTTCTCTGGAATGTTAAATATAATTTACAAGGGAAAAAATGTGCCCTGATGCCATAAAGCGTCTTGCGTGGTGTCCCCTTTCCAGGGACCAGTCCAGGAGCAGAAGGGAATGCGCGCTGCGACACCACACTCAGGATTTCCCTGTCCAAATTCATCGCCGCCACACTGGGTGAGCGAGCAGCCCTTCCTAAAGCCACATCCAATGAACAGGAGCTAATTAATCCGCAATGCTGCTCCAGCAAAGGCCTGCCCGAGCGGGAGCATGGGTCGGGCTCCACGCCGGTGCATCCCAGAGCCTTTCATTGCCCATCTGGACCTTGTGGTGCCTGCGCCGAGCTCGGTCCGGGGAAAATCACGGTCTCGCAGGATGCTTATTCCTTGCTTATTGCCCTTCTCTCTCCCCGGCGGATCTGACATTAACACCCCGAACTGACAGCACAAAGGCGGCATCTGGATAGCATAGCCTGTGGCTCTGGAGTCACGGCTGGTGGACTTGTGGTGTATCCAGATATATTCATTAAAACCACTAATCAAGCAGAAGCTCAGTTGTGGAATTGTCTTTGAATTTAAAGGGGAAAAGGATGGTCAAACTGCAAAGCCTCTGCAGTCCAGAAGTGCTCTTCCCATAAAAGATGCTGGACAGCCCCAGCCAGCTAACGCCAGCCCCACTCCTGGATGCCTGTACGGGTTTGCCAGGTCCTGTCGAAATGCCAGGGAGTGACAACCCCGGCACGGTGGTGGCAACCTGGGGACAAAGAGCTCCTGTGACACACTGTGAGCTGCTCCTGCATGTCTACATGCAGAGGATGGGCTCTGTGTGCCTTCACATGGGTGATTCCTCTGCTGGGGTCATAGTGGCACGTGGCAATTATTAGAGGAGAGAACAGAAATATTTTCATGTGTTTGGGTTTCTGAAGGTGATGAGCTGTGATACAAAGCTGAGTATGGGCTCAGGCTTGGACCTGGGCATAGGACAGACCCTGCTCCGAGGGACGGGAATTGAGTTGCTGGAGATGAACGTTCATGCTCAGGGGAGTTTTCCCTTTTAAAGACAGGGCACTGGGACTTATTCCTACTGCAACTGGGGACAAAACCCCACCTGGGCCTCCGGAGGGTCTGTGGGCTGTCTGGGACACTGGCAGCTGGAGGGGGCGTCCAGCATTGGGTTCAGGGCTTGGGGCAACAACAACAACGACAAAAAACCCCAAAGCCAAAACCCTAATCCCCAAAACCTTAAAGGAGAGAAAGAACCCTCAAGACTAGCTCCCCACTAGCAACTTGGTTGGACAAGGAGATATATATGTGTTAAAACTAAACTAATTTTCAGGCTCTTGAGGAAACAAAATGACTGTTGCTATCATGGTGTAGCGTGAAAGCCTGGGTCACGGGGGGACAGGAGACAATCCTTTGTTCCAGCAGTCCCAGGTGCATCATGTACTGGGCAGAACTTTAGCTTACAATTTGGGATTAAAGTAAATCCTAGTATTTTCTGCATGCCTGCCCGCTCCCTGGCTCCCAGAGACTGCTGGGTAACTGCCTATTATCCCGTGGTTCCACTTCAGTGCCCTCCCCAATAAACTTTTCATATCCTTATAAACGAACTAGATTGCCGTGTTATAAACATTTACACTGTGCTAACAGATCATCTCCGCACATCAGAATTGGCTAAATTCCCTTTTCCAGATGAATATATTGAAGGAGATTAGAGATATGATAGCTTTTCAGATTGCTGAACCCAGAGAAATTAGTTTAGTGAGCATTTACAGAGGCTAAATTGGAACCATTAAATAGTGGATTAAATTGATGGTACTTTCATTGTCTGTCCTTCGGTACTGCTGTAAATCAATTAGCCGTCACTATTCCATTCTCCATATAGTGAGATTGTCAGCCTGGCTAGGAGCTGCAGAGCCTCACAGCAGTAGCAAGCAGTGTGAAAATACACCTATTAGGTGATGTGGCAATGAAATAACATCATAGGGCAGAATGTCCCAGTGAGATTTATCCCAGCCTTATCTCTACTTAACAGAGAGGGGACAGACAATGGACTCTGGTGACACTCTTATCCTCCGAACATGTGCACCAGGATGCTCTCTGGACTGACAGTTATTACATCGCCTCTCAACTGTCCTGAATTTTGCATCAGAAATCCCTGTTTTGCCCCGCTCCTAAACTGGCAGTGTCCCACATTAAGAGCAGAGGATTTGAGCAGAGCATCTTACTTGGGGTGGGGGGGGTGGGGGGGGAAATCCTAACTTTCTCTCTCTCGCTCCTGTTACAGCAGCTCTGAGCCCCGTTAGCTGGCTGATTTAGGCACATGTCCCACCACCTCCCCAAAAAAACAATGGCATGGCACGGTCCTGGGTACCACTGATGAGGACCACTTGGTGTCCTCATCCAGCCAGCCCTTCTCAGCTACACTTACTTGCTTTGCTCTCTTTCTTACATGGGAGAAAAAGCATAAAAGGTTAAATAACTTGCTCCCAGGTCATGGGGCATAGGGCAGTGTCTTAGCCCTTGGCCCACTGTCTTCCCATCACTGCTGTGCCAGGAAGAGAGCCCAAGCCTGCAGCACTGCTTGGACTCACTGCAGGCAATGACCTCCTAAGGGGGAAAATTGAAACATTCCCCCAATTCATGCTATTAGACTCCTCTTTTAAAGTGTGAAATTAAAAAGTAATGAGGAAAACAAGTCTCCTAAATTTAAGCTTTAACCTTTTGACCTCACTCCTGTGGTTTTTCCTCCCCGGGGAGGTCTCAGCTCTGGTTGAAAAGCCACCTTCCCCACTGTCAGACTTGGGGTGAACCAGGAGAGGTTTTCTATCCCCAAAGAGCTTTCCTTCCAGTGTTTAAGTTTTCTATTGAACCTGGAAATGGAAAGAAAAAAAAAAAACAACACACTTTTCCTATAAAGCTACAATTCCAATTTCTTGCATTGATGTGGCAAAGTTTTTAAATCCCTTGTCAACGTCTTAGTTATGCTTCATGAAGGAACCATCTGGAGCTGCTAGCCCTTGTATTAAATGTTTGCTAGGCTTGTGGTACAGAGACTGGCTCCTGTTCTCAGCAGCTCTTCTCTGCAGAAGGGAGACGGGACCCCAGGTGCTCTTCACTGAGCTGCGGGTCCTAACGTCAGGGGACGTTGGAATATCCCCTTATCCTGAGCAGGATGGGGGCGAGGTGGGGATTTCAGCGCTGCTTTATTTTATGCTCCCCAAATCTCCATCTCCTGAGCCTAAAAGGACTTCCTCTCAGTGGAGACAATGCAGCAAATAGGGGTGGGTGCTCTGACATGTTCTCAGCCCAAGGAAGCGGGGAGAGCTGTGGAGGATGACAGGTAATTCCAGCCCAACAGCTTGCCCCGGATTTGGCTATGTTTACAGAGACACCCTTCAGTACTCCCCTAATCAGGTCTTGCTCTCCTCCAGCCGGGGCAGCAATCAGCGCTTCATTATCACTGGAATCTCATTGTTAATTGAGGTCTGAGAGCCTTTATTTCCTGGACATCTCAAGCATGGTGAGGGCACCACATTTCGCAAATAAATCATGTCATCATCTGCTTAGCATCATTCCCCTTTGCTGAGGGCTGGTGATCACAACACAAACACAACGCTTTCTCAGAACCACTGTTCAAGCTTCCCCCTCCATCGCTCAGCCATCCACAGCTACCTCTCTTCAGACAAAGCCTCCAAAGGGGATCTTCGTTGTCATTCCTGGAGTGAGTTTGTCAGGCTATGCATAGCTATGTACATGCAATCACAGTTTTCCTGTCTAAATAAATTTATGGCCACTTTTTTTTTTTTTTTTTTTTTTTTAATGCACAGCTCCTTCTGCTCTCCCTCCTCTTTTTGTAATCCCTACAACCCTTTCTGCAAGAAATGTCCTGCCTCCTCTAAAATTTTGCTTCTCTGAGTTTTCAGGAGTGTCTGTCTGCACCTGCCACAGGGACAGAGGGAATGCATGTAGGTTGGCTTCAAGGCGGTGCAACAAGTGCTGGTGCAAATCAGGTTTCCTTCTTTCATAGCCCACTTCTCTCTCTCTTTATTCTCTTCTTCCATTGAAGTTAAGCCTTTGCTTCTCCAACATTTGTTCTTTATTACACATGACATCCTCTAGCACTCTTAGTTGGCGTTATTTTTTCACTGCCTTAAACATTCCATCCCATAGCTTCCTCACTCCCTTGTGTCCTCCCAGCCCGGCTGCATCACCACCCTGCTTCAGCCTCGCCCACGATGCTCACCCTAACACACAACACAGCCGCAGCAGAGCAGCAACTTTCCCTTGGAAAAGTACATCTTGGCAGCCTACTTTCTTCAACCCGCTCAGCCTGGTGGTGACTGTAGTCCTCGACGACTCCTTGTGGATCCCACAGCAGATTGTAGCAAATCACACTTTCCGACTCAGGAATTCACCCTTCGCTGCTGATGGAAGGTGCTGTTCCTCAATCAACAGAGCTTCAGCAATCAGCCTGCGAGATAGATCTAACTGCTTCTGCCATTGCGCCATTTATCTTCATTTCCATTTTTGCGTTGATGGGTATCATACACCACAAAGAGCCAGCCCAGCCGTGAAATGACACCGGACTGGCAACCTCATAATTATCCGGGCTCACGTATCAATTCTCTTCAATCCCTTTGTGACACTCCATTGCTTCCTCATAACTTCCTCATCTGACAGATCAGCACTGTGCACCCGAACCGCCTGAGAGCCCCCGGGTAATAGCCTCAGGGACAAAGTTAGCCCTGGCAGAAGTGGGCAAAGACGCGTGATGGCTTCAGCGGGAGTTTTGCTCACTTTGTCCCAGGCCAGAACAGTGCCGAACCTTTCCTCCATGCACAGAGAGACCCCAGCTCCTTGATTTGCTCTATAGCAGAAGCCTTAGGGGCTGCTGCAGTGTGCAGGTGTCTCCCCAGCTCATGCAGAACTTGTACTGCCCTCCATGATTATTGTGCTGTGGTCTGTCTTGGAGTATTCCTGTCTCCAGGCTCATCCATATTTTTCCTTCATATTTCACACAAAGACAACAATGAAAAGTCTCCTGGGGCAGGGTGGGGTTGAGACTGGCACAGTGCAGCCGAATTATTGATGAAGCACAGAAAGCCTGAGCATGGTAAATCTTCCATGAGAAACACCAGCCTTCCACACAGCCACGTTTGCAGGGAAAGGTTTAAACAAGAGTTAGAAAGTTTTTCAGTGTAGGAAGAAAACATTTTCCTGAAGGTTTGTGACCTCCACGAGGTCCTTAGTGCAGCATGAAGGCCACGGCAGAGAAGGGAAGGGCTGTCTGCTTGGGGCAGAACCTGAGCCATGGGCTGAGGCTCATACAGAGGCTGCTGTGTATCCATGTGCTTTTTTCTTAATTTTGTGTGAAAAAACCAGCAACTGGTGCATTTTCTACCTGCCTGTGGTCGCTGTGGCTCTGTGTGATCCTCAGACATGTCCTGAGGGGCTTTGCAGGGACCCTTCCAGCTCCTGTGCTGCGGGACCTGCTGCTCCCCCAGCGAGCCGAGGGTTGGTTTGGCTCAATAATTGGCAAAGCCACAACCCCAAACCTCCTTAGAGAAGCTCCCCATCCCCAGCACCCAGACAAAACACCCAGCAGCTTGCCCACGGACCGATCCCTGCCACGAAGGCGGAGGAGAAGGGATGCTGGGCAGAGAGCTGGCAGCAAATCCCTGGAGAAGGGGGGAATTTTCATCCCTGCTGCTGCTCCCGAGCCCCTGCTGCTCCAGGCAACCACCTTCCTCGCCCCTTCTCGGGCCCCTTCTGCCCGGCAGCTAGGCACAGCATGTGTCCCTGCTGAGGGAAAGGGATGGGAGGCCAGATCCTGCTGCCGGGGGAAGGAGGGCGGCTGGCACGAGGCTGCGCACGGCCGGATGCGGAGCTGCTGGAGCCGGGGCGAGCCTCGCCACTGGGTTTTAATTTGCTTTGGATCGTGGCCATTATCATTAGAATAATCTCCAGCAGGTGATAGGCAGGAGTAAATTAATTCTGAATAAAGGCGTTTGGGGGTGGGTGGCAGGGAAAGGCAGGGGTGAGCGCTGGGCACTCCCTTCTCTGGTTGGTCAGAGGTGGTCAGAGAGGAGGTTTGGTGGCAAAGAGGACTGACCCCTCTTTCAAGGAGCATATTTCCCCTCTGATGTGACATTTCTTTCTGCTAAATATGCTCAGGCTGGAAATGCATGAGCCGGCATTCAACAATGGACGTAGAGGGTGGTGGGAGCAGGGTTATTTATGCGATTTTGTTTTTAATTCTCCTTGTCCACCGAAATCATGTGTATGAAAACAATTGAAAATAAATTATCTCCCATCTCCAGAAAGAACCTTTCGCTGTTGTTCCTGGAGCCACCAGGACACGCGAACAATTAATCCTCGACTCCAGACCCAAGTGACTCAACCAATAAACAGCTGTCAGCTGCCGGTCCTGGGGAGGTGCTGCCTAATATCCCAGGAGAGGATAATTATTCTTATCTGATTTGGCTCTGGAATGAAATCATAAAAAGCCTCGTCCCGTTCTGTAAATTCAGTTCTTCTTAGCAGGTTAAGCAGAGCCCAAATGACTAACATTTCTGTCAGCACTGACTCTGGCTAAGGGCTAATATACCATGAAGAATAACCCAATAATAAATCTTATTATAGGGTAGGAGGAAAAAAAAAAAAAAAAAGAGAGAGCACACAAGAGTGTGAAACCTCAGAGGCAACGTAGGAGGGTGCAAGGCAATTTAAGTGGCTGACAAAAGTGGTTGCAGATGACCATGATGCAGACGGACATTTCTGAGTAACTTTATTAAAAATTCCCCAGAATTTCAGTGTTTTGGGTGGGGAAGTTTCTGGAGCCAGAGACATATTTTGTTGTCCTTTGGGTGTTTCTCTTTGCTACAACCGATGCCTCTTGGTGTGCAATGAGCAGAAATCGTGAAGATACAGCAGGCATCATGAAGTCAGTGCCTGGGAAGGACTTGGTCTTTGGAAACGATGAGCTCTCCCTCCTTGCAGCGAGATTTATGGCTGGGGTGGGGTGATGGGGCAGGGTGTTGAGTTTAAAGTTCAGGATGACCTTTGTTGTTGCCTTTCATACCTCCGATCAAGAGCCTCCTGGAAATAATGACCGTGCAACTCAATCTGACGTCCCTGGGTCTCTGTTTCCACTGGGGCCACTGGCGGGCAGGTTCCCAGACCAGCAGGTGGGGCCCGGTGGGATTTGGGGACGGCTGGGGGGCGACTGTGGGGTGCGGGGGGCTCCTGGGGTCGGGAAACCACCGAGTGGTGCGGCCAGGAGGAGCTGTGCAGAAGATGGATGGCAGAGCTCTGGTGCAACCAAAGCATTCCTCCGGTGCCTGGGAAGGGCGTTAGGGACTAGCAGGGACCTTGTGGTTGGGGGGGCTGGAGAGGGGCTCAGAGCTCAGGGGGGAAACCCCAGCTGCAGCCACACAGATCAGGAGAGCTTTTGCTCTTTGGTTTGTTGCTTTATCCCAAGAAGCTGGCAGTGGTGGGACAATGGAGGTCCACAGGGACGGGGACAAAGAGCAGTGGGGGTGTTTAAGGTGTCACCCAGACTTGAGGGCTCCTCTCATCCCTCCTGGGCAGAGACATCAGCTTTTATGGCTCTTTCCTCTTTGGAGGTGCCCACCACGGTTGCACGGGGAGCGAGGGCCCAGCGAAAAGCAATATAAATACCACGCGTCGCCGCTTGCATCCTGAGCGCCTCGGAGCCAGGCAAACCAAATCTCTAAAAAGGTGGACAAATATTTGCTGAGAAAGGCTCTTCCAGGCCTGGCTTGGGTTCAGGCTGATGGCTGAATTGTACGTATAATCTGGAACAGCAAGGCGTGGGATCTGGATTTAAAAAAAAAAAAAAGAAAAAAAAGAGAGATTTATCTATTTACGGAAGAAATGTTAGTACTGCTAGGATGTACTATAATCCTTCACAAATGGACATAAATCTAGGATGGAAATATAGTATATAAATTTCTATAAATCACATACATACAATCTTTACTGCAGTCTGGGTACAATTAGATGATACTGAACTAATAAAGCTCTATACAATTCATTTCCACTCCTAAAAAAAAAACAACATTGAAATTCTGTTTCTGGAATAAATTTGACTCATGCCTCATTTTCCTTCCCAGTGATCATATCTCCATCTTGTGGGAGCAAAGGACCACTAAGACTGACCAGTACAGACCAACCAAGAGCCATGGGAATAAGAGTTTCAGCTGGAGGTGAGCGTTGCTGTTTATTACGTGAAGTTCTAAAGAGAGGGAGACAACTGGTGATGCTGCCTTGGGACCGTAAGGATATTTCAAGTTCTCCCCTCTGCAAAGGCAGCCATTTACATGCACATCGATTAAATTTACCCATGAGAGATCTCCGTCCTGTGTAACTTTGAAAGTGTTCAAACCTGATTACATTATTAAGCCCGATGCTCATTTTTAAGCCACTATCTGCTGGAGACATCATGCTCCAAATTGTACCTGGCTTAGCTTTTATCTCAGATGCCTGCTTACCATAAAAGCCTGGAAAAGGCACCACAGTAACTTCTTCCAATAAAAAATTAAAAGCTGAGGTTTCTCTGGCCAAGGGAAGCAATCAGTCAGTGATACCGAAAGATCCGTCATCAAAGTAGAAAGCAAGGAATGAATAGGCTTCTAAATCAGTCAAACATTTTAAACATCCCTTTTGTAATTGACAATTTTGTAATATTTATTCACAACAGATCTGATTGCTGGATTCCCACTGGCTCCCCTCAGGAGGGTTTGCGTGAAATCAGTTTGAAATGGTGTGTCAATTTTTTTCTGAAGTCACCATCTGGCTGATAGACTTGAGTCTGTTCTAATACACTGACCCAGTGAATCGCTGCTAAACAATTCCCGGGGGTGCCCGCTCCTCTCACAGGCAATCCGGGAGAGCGCTGCCAGGAGGGAGTGAGCGAGACAGGCACATTTGAATGTGTTATGTTGAGGGATTGTAAAAGAATTTGATTTATGTAAAGAAACAGAAATCTTGGGATGGTCTTGTTTGCTCTGGCGCTCTCGGGCTGGTTTCAAATGGGAGGGGAGGTTTGGGCCCAGCTTTAATGTCCTGAAACCACCTGAAATTGGGCTGGGGGGAGGGGAAATCAAATTCCTCCCAAACAAAACAAAACAAAACCAAACCCAAAAACCACTTCAAATCAATAGCAAGGAACCCAAATGTTTGATAGCAGCAAGACCTACAACCCAACTGATAAAAATAAATATTAGATCAAATACAATCGTACATCTATTTCACATACGTGATGGAATATAGATGACACCAGAGTCCTGCAAAACCAGCCCCACTCTGTATCAACAGCAGTCCCTGGGATGGAATACGGTCAGATCGTCCATGCTTAAAACAGCTAGGCTTAACCTCTGGTGTGAAATGAGGCCTCCACATACGTGTTTTGTAAGTTCTCCATGTCAGAGAGGGGTTCCTATGGCACATGTTGAGAATTAAGTGTTTCCTCTCACCATCCCTCTGCAAAGTCCTGCTGTGAACTGTTTTCTACTGTGCAAAAACCTCTTATCATTGCATTCCCAGCCCCAGAGCATGTGCACACACATGGTGGTATAGGTGCAATATTGTGTGTGCACTTGTGCACGTTTGTGTACCTACCCACACATACACATATGCTGGGCATGTTTCTGCACACTTAGGATGACTAATTTTTTTTGACAGGCGAGTAAATCATCATTATAGCATTTGTTTTTTTTCCATTACCATCAATCATTATTGTATGTGTGATCAAGTAGAATTCGTCTCTGGCTGCTTAAAATTTTCTTGATCGTTTTTCAAGGCTAAATATCATCCCTAGATAAATAACACATACTGTAAAAAATGTGCATGCTAAAGAGCTGATACAGACCCCTGAAATCACACGGAGGGTATTGGCTCGATGGACATTGATTTAAGTCCTAAAAGATCATTTATTTCTCAATAGAACCCCAGTAAGAGACTGAACGTGGCGAGTGTTTTATAGGGCTTGATTAATTCCCTCTTCCACCAATGGAATAAGGCTGTGGCATGTCAATACTGGTCACGGTGGAAGAATCAGTGGATATCTAAAGCCTGTGAATGTATCCAGAATAACACAAGATAGTGAAACATGCCAAAAAGTTTCCTGTAAATCTATTCTAATTTTTAAGTGAATTTGCTTTGGCTATGCTGGGGTCCGTTCTACAAATCCATCTGAAGGGAACTTAGAGAAGTGTTCAAGAAGATGTGCAGGAAACAGCAGGAGGATATGTTAAATGTGGACAAGGGAAAAAACAAAGTGATGATCAAACCCCATAGATCGGGGTACCGGGAACGGGGAAAAATGTGTAGACAGGGTCAGGGCACCTCCAGGATACCTCCCCTTATTGCTGCATTTGAAGGACATGGGGGTTCCCAGGTGCTCTCAAACATCCCGAGATTCCCAATCGCTGTGTCTGTCTCCAGCCCATGTCTGACACCGGTGTCCCTACATCCAGCCTCTGACAGAGACATCTCTCATCAAAGGGCATAAAACTCCCCCAAAATACATCCCACCATCAAAAATATGGAGGGAATCAGAGCTTGCCAGGACTGGATGGCAAATGCTCTCTGCAGGTGTTGTAATTAACAGTAAGAATAATTAAACTTTAAACACCGGCTAAGCTCAATATCTATGATGTGGGGGTTAATGCAGCAGTTTTTGAAAGGACAGGAAAACAGAGTATTAATAAAAGCAAATGAATGTGGGAAGGACTGTGAAGCATGCTTGTCCTCCACACAGTCCGCTGACAAAAGTGTCCTGTTTTTTTCAGGGAAAGGAAGCCCTCAGCACTCCCTGCCCACTGGTGAATGATTTTCTTACCGTGGGGCCAGGCAGGCTCGGTTACTGTGTGCACCACTGACCACCGACAGCCTGCAGGACAGAAGGACAAGCTTGGAAGCAGCTGCAGGAAAAAGTGTTTTCATCCCACTTTCACTCCCCATTTCTGGGCTTGCAAACCACAGGGAAACAGATGGGAGGGAAATAAAACTGACAGATGAACATTCAAAGTTTATCCTTGTTTTTAGTGGGTCGTAGTAGAGACCGTTGCGACAATGCTGCGCAAGATGTTCTTGGGATTTTTTCATCTTTGCAAGAAATGCCGGTGGGTTTGGGGTTATGAAAAGGGATGAGAAGCACAAGTAAAATGTCCTGCTAGGCCTGGGCAGTTTTGGGGTAATTGACCCTCACCAAGAATGTGAGACGGGCAGGGCACCGTGCTGGTGTGCATCCCTCTCTGCACCCAACAGGTTCAGGGGGATGTCCACGTCCAGCTCCCTCCTCCTGTCCCCTGCCATCATCCCCGTGGCCATGCGCCCTGCCTGGGTAGGAACTCAGTGCAAAACCCTGTAGGTGAGGGATCTGTGTCCATCTGCTCATGATCAGGTCACTCTGCATGGTGTTTTGCCAGCTTTTCCCAGGTTGGATCTAAAGAGAAAAGCATTTTTCTCGGGAATGGGTTTTTTGTCCTTGAAGGATTCTGCTGTTGTCTCCTTACTTCTCTTAATTGTATAACCCCAAGGTATGCCTCAGATTTACACAGCCTAAATCCAGCCGTATTTGACTATATTTGTCGTTATTCCAATTAATTGTGCATCAACTAATTGCATAACATGGCTATTTGCATGTCAAACCGGGGTCCTTATGCTGTTCTTTGCAATGTAATTGCTCTGGCTAAGTGAATACCAGGAATATTCCTGAGGTTTTGACCATTAATCAAGGTCTGTTGAAAGGAATATTAGCACCCTGGGAAATAACAAAAAAACAAAAAAGAAAAATGCAAAATGTCAATGAGATTTTTAAAATTACGAAGAAGCCTTAAATGCACCAATATCAGTCTGAAGGCCAGGAGGGTCCGGCCAAGTTTACGAAGGCCAGGTCCTCTGGAGGGCTGCAAGCTCGGGAGCTGCTTACTGATAAATGAAGGAGCAGTGGGTGAGATTTCTTTTCTTGGTGCTCGTTTTGGGGGTGTTTGGGCAGTGCTGCTGAGCAGCCAGCAATAGGAATCCAACCATGGGTGACACAGGGCGCCCACGTGTCACTGGGGAGGTCTTTTAGAGTTGGAAGTCTTTAGGAAGCAGAGTATGGGGCTGCTTGGCCATGCAAAATTCCCACAGCAGATGGGGAGATAGCTGAGTGCTGTGGAAGGGGCTGGGGACACGTTGGCCTTGCTGCAGTAGGACCATGGGGCAGGATGCTCACCACAGGACTTGTTCAGGGCTGCCAGGGCACCCACTGCTGCCTGGGCTGGGGAATCCCTCCCTGAACCCTTTGCTCTCTGCCCTGGTTGGAGAAGACACCCGGGGTGTTGAAAATCTCCCAAAGCTCTCCAGTACTGAGACGAATCCAGGCCTGGTGTCACTATCCTGAGAACATCCTCAGAAATATTTTGGGAGCAATGGGAGATGAATCATGGCCTGCTGATAACCACCCATGTGGCTCCCCAGAAGAGTGGAGGCACCTGGTGATGAACGGTCCCTTTCCTTTGGGAAATGAGTTGTTGTTGTTGTTGTTGTTGTTGTTGTTGTTGTTGTTGTTTTTTCCCAGCTGATGTATATAAGGTTGTCTTGGGAGAAACCAGCTGAAGGCTGCAATGATGGAAAAGACTATTAATATCCTTGATAAACTATCACTTAGTCAATGAGTTAGAGACAGGTTGGCACGGAAACTCAGCTGTTCCTTGGTCCCATACTGGCAACTGGTCCATTGCATTTTGCTGTTCCACGTTATACAGAAAAAATCATGTTTGGGAGAGCACCAAGGATGCAATCAGGATCCTCAAGGCCATAACCAGGATCCCCAAGGATGTTGCCAGGACACTCCTGCTCGATCACAAGAAGGAGGCTTGCAGGGCACGGAGCCTGCTGCGACTGCATGCTTTTGGCCACTTTTCATCACCTTTCCCAAGCTGCCGGCAAGGCCCGTGGATTCCCATGGGTTGCGTGCTCAGCTTGTTTAACCCGGGCTCCTCGGGGGCTCAGAGCTCTCCCCCTCAGCTGCTTCCCATCCCTCATGCCTCTGGATGGGCTGCGGCTCTCATTTCTGCCTCTCTCCGCTGAGGATGAAGTGAAAGCAAAGCTGGGTCTCGGCTGCTGTTTGCAAACAGAGATGAAGACAAACAGATGAGTTCAAGCTGCTGGAAGGAAAACAACCCTCACGGCTCCTCTACTTAATGGTGGGAACCCGAAAGGGTAAACAAAACCCTGGGCAGGTCCTCCTCATTCCCACCGGCCCTTGGTGTCCACCAGTGTTTTTTAGCCTTTACTTCCTAGAACCAATCGATTTTGTGCCAGCCTGTAACTTGTCACTGATGTTGTGGCTGTTCCAGTTAAAGACAACCAGGTGCTGTGAGCAGGGCGGGGGGACGAGGTGCCAGCACCGGGACCGCTCCTGCCCCCATTCTCCCAGACCCAGAGGGCTCCCGATGGGTGAAGCCTCGAATGTCTTTTCCACTGCTGCTTTTCCATTTCCATCCCTGCACTGTCCTGTAATTGCAGGTCCACATGAGCAAGCCAAGAAGGATGCACAGCGAAGTCTTTTGTAATCCCATTTCAGCACTGATTCCCAGCACCTTTTGTCCTCCACCGTGGGATATCCCATCCCTGTGAAACTCAGAGAAAGGAACCATTTCTCCAAAAACTCGCAAAGTTTCTGATCTGCAAGCAAAGGGGCGAAGATGCGCGAGCCCCTCTTAGCAAGCAAAGCTCCCCTCAGGTTGTATTCCTGGCACTTTGGCTCAGCAGGCTGCTGCATTTCTCCTGGTGTGTCAAGGCAGAGAAGTGAATGCAGTATCTCAATTCTTTTTTTTTTTTTTTTTTTTTCCCTGACAGTCCCTTAATTAGCATGAGATTTTATGAAATTCACCAAGGCAGCCATCCATCTGTTTTGCTGACTTTCAGTAACAATATTTATCATTGCGGAAGTGTCAAAACAATAAAACCAGATGACATTTTATGCAAAGGACTCGGAACTACTTAAAAAAAAGGCCCCAACCTTGAAAGCCTCCTGCAGGATTTTGCTGGGGATTGTTTGCAGACACAAAGCTGAGAGTAATTCCTTCTGTACCAGCATAAATATTTAAAACAAGCCATAGAAGAATTTTCCAAGGGAGGTACAAGGATGGCAGATGCTTCTCTGTAGCAAGTTCATTCAGGCAGTCAGGCAAGAAAAAAGAGAAACCCCCTGCCCTGACATTTTTTCCTGGTTTCACCCAAAAGAAGATCAATATTAATTTTGGTGAATAGTTCTCACTTTTCAAAAGAGTGCTATATAAATTGGTTCATGCCAGTGACTCTTTTTAAGGATTTTAACCTGGTCTGCCATGCAGCAAGAAGGGGAATTACAAAAAAAAATCTGCTTATTTAACTCTATGGTATTTAACCCAACACAAAAATGAGAATTAATAAATCTGCATTTCCCATTGTCAGCACTAGTTGATTACTGCACTGTGGAGCCCTATCAGAGGGTGCATACGGCACGCTAAGTTCTGCTGTGTGTTTAAATTATCCATAATAAATTTACCTAACAAATTCAAGTGTAGCTTCACTTCCCCCTTGTCAGAGCTCCCCTGGCTGCGAGCACTCAGAGCTGTGCTCTGGCTTAGGGAATCCCAGTGTAGAGGACCAGTCACTGTGACCTGGTTTTGTAGGTGTTGGAGATGGCTTTTCTGGGGGAAAATGGCTTTGTTCAGTTGAGTGATACACTCAACTTGCATTGGATTAAACTTTGGTCCCCCCTCTTCATCTGCTCTTTGACAGTGTGGGGTTTTAAAGCCATTTTGTGCTGGCAGCATAAATTCTGGAGGTTATTCTCCAGCAGCTCTTGGACTCCTGGTGCTAAGGGATCTTGAAGGGCTTGCAAGTGCCAACTCCAAAACGGAGCAGGATGCTGGGTGCTATGGCATGGATAGGTACCACTGCCCAGATTGGGTTTGTGTAAGAGTACCCCAGCAAGCAGCTAGCAAAGCCATGGGTAAATCTGCTCCCAGAGCAGCTCCTTCCCCAGCACTGGGACTGGAGCAAGCCTGTGCTTCCTTCCTCAAATGGGGAATGGGGCAGCCCGGACCCTGCAGAGCTGGGCTGAGCTCAGCATTGATTGCAGGCATCTGTCTTCTCCTGACAGCTCTGCCTGTTAGTGGAGTGAGTCTGCTGCTTAATTTACTTGACTTGTTAACAGCTCCCTGTTTTGAAGTTGTAGGAAGTGGCTGATTTCACATTTACAGTCGAAACATCGGATTCCCATTGTAGGGCTAAAATTCACAAATAATCTGGTAACTTGTCCGCTGTCGCAGGAGCCCGTGGGGACACTGATCTGTGTATATCATGGTGTATATCACCGCGTTTTGGTGAAAAGATTGATGAGCAAAGAGGAACGTGGACCTGGCTGGCTGCAGGCCAGGAGGGGCTCTCAGACCCGAAAGCCTCAAGGAAATCTCTGCCAAAGAAAGCAGGGAAGGGAGCATGCATGGCCACCATGGAGGGGGGATGCCTGCCCTGGAGGGCAGGGGGGGTCTGACCCTGGGCACTGCTTGCAAGAAGCCCCAGTGTCCCTCTGCTGCTCTTTGTGGCCAGAAGTGAAACAGGGCATTGAAACAGGGTGAGCTGGTCTGGATAATCCAGCCTTGGACCCCAAAATTGTCTCAACACATATCTCTGTCAGGGGAAATTGGCTCTCAGGAGTGCCCGTGCATACAGATCACACCCGATAGCAGCAAGTGGGGCAACAAATCCTGGGAGTCTCTGATTATTAGCTGCCCACTAAGCCCCGTGCCATTCAACATATCAATAACTGGCAGCCCCAGGAACTGCGGGAGAGGAAAACACAGTGTGTGGAGCCTGGGGCATCCCCAAATTGTGTGAAGGCAGGTTCTGACAGCCAAACCCTCACTGAGCTCACCACCCTTTGCACGGTCCTTGGAGGATCACACACAGAGCCCTGGGACTGTGCTGGTCCTCTGCTGTCCCCATTCCGCTTCCCCAGATGCTCCAGCAAGTGGAGGGTGAGCAACCCCAGGGTGATCTGGCTCTGTGCAGTACCTCCTGGATCGCTGTGTGCCTGCGCTAAGGAATTCACTGCAGCCCTGCCCGAAATTAGGCATGCCGCATTTGTAAATGAGTTTGGAGTGAGGGACAGCAGGCTGCAGCCATCCCAGCAGAGCAGCAGGTAATCAGTAGGCTGTCCTCTACGGGCAAGGTGTTAAATCCTTCTTGGAGTGCTGTCAAAAAGAGTTACAGCCCATATGTTTATTGCCAGAAAAATAATAAAAAAGAGAGTTGGTTTAACCAAGGCTAATGGCCATCAAAATGTTTAGACGTTCTCTTGCCCTGGAGAGCCAGCGTGCAGGGGAGGGGGTGATGCTCCACCTCGGCCTTGTGATCAAATGACCAAAGCCAAGCCAGCTACAGCCACAACCCCCTCTGATCCCAACAGGAGAAGGATGTGGTCCTAAACCTGAACTGGGAATGCTCCCTGCAGATCCCAAGGGATGTCTGGCCACCCCACCGTGCTGCCACAGCCCCTCCTACACGCTGAGGGGGCAAGAACCATCTCAACCCTGGCCACTGTTAGGCTAAAGAGACCTCCCCAGCTGCTAGAATAAAAGGTCATGAGTACATGAAACGAGTGGAGGGGAGAAGAATCAGGCTGAGAAATGGCAGCGGTGCTGCTCAGCCAGGCTGGCACCGTGGGGCAGCTGCGGCTGCTCTCCTTTGCGCTAACTGATGCTGCTTGGCATCGTGCAATGCCTTATTGTTGTTATTGTTCTTGCTGTAAATACACCTAGAGGCATCTTTTAAATGGAATTAACTAGTGCTGTTTAACTCATTAGTTAAGTGCACAGCGCAGGCTTTCTGCTCACTGGAGAGGCGTGGCTGGCCGTGGTCAGGGCCAGCACACACAGCGTGCAAACCGACGTGCTTTCATGCTCGCCATGCTGTGTCTGCAGCACAGCAAAATTAAAATAGTTGAAAGAAAAATTTGGAAAGATTTGTCCACAAGAGATCTGCATAGTGGGGCAGCAAATTTAGGTGAGACCTTCCCAACACTGTGTGGTCCAGGGGTCAGTCTGTCTGTCCATGCAGGGGACAAGCCTGGATGGAGGATGGAAGCCAAGGATTCCCTGCATTGGCATTAAGGCATCTCATGGCTCCTATCTTTAAGCTGTGGAAACGCATGTTTTGTGTCCAGCAGCCCCATGAAAATACACTTTGGAGTGAGCACAAGGGTTTAGGGGCAATACAGGCAGTGGTGTCTGAGTGAGGATATTCCCTTCAGCCTCTGTCCTGCCTGGCCCTTGCCCCGGGGCGATGGCAAACCCAGCCCATGCAAAGCACAGGAGAGAGAAGGAAGGGGCTTGTGAGCAGCTCGTTGGCTGCCTTGCAACTTCTGCTTGTTCAACTTGACAGAGATGGAAACTGGCTCCACACCCTCCCCCTAGCTTTGGGGGCTTCCTTCCTCCCCACCCCTCTCTTAAGGCTCGCAGCTGAGGTTTACGAGCTCACCCAGATCAGGCTGCCACAACTGAAAAAACACAGCAGGTCAATACATCACGGGGCACGCACATGAAAGGGAAGAGGCATAAAACTCATGTCAATGATGCAGGGCAAACCCTGCTCCCTTGATGCTCTGGACATCTCCAAGGCTGGGAACTTTCCCAGCTTGAGGATGCTGACAGTAGCTCAGAGACTTGCTAGAGCATGGAGGGAGGTGAAGGAAAAGTCAAATAACCCAGTCCAGAGCAAAGGCTGTGACCGGTGGTACCCACAGGCATGGCCGGAGCTTAGAGATGGGATGGCTGTCAATGCCCTGCCCTGCCTGGTGCCTGCTGGACCGAGGATGCTCCTGGAGCATGGCTGGCACCAGCCTCGGTCCTGGTACACCGCAGGGACGAAGCAACCGGGAAGGAAAATCAGGGCAGGAGCAGACAGGCTCGGGAGAGAAACATTTCCCACAATCCTTCCCCACAGCTGTGGCGGCAGCAAAGGGATCATTTTTCTCTCCAGTCATCACGGCTGGTAAATCATGGTTTGCAGGACTTTCCGGGAATGTAAATCGCCCCATCAATCCTGGCCCCGCTCCCAACCCCTGTGCTGCCGGCCGGCCCCTCGCCCACTCCCAAGGGCTGGGGACCAACTCCTTCCCTGCTCCCTCTCCCCACATGATGGAGACACTCGAAAGGCTGTGGGGATCCCAAGCCCTGGACATTTATGGGGATTGACCAATTTGAGCATTGAGGGAAACCTCTGGGTACCAGTCCTGTGCTCCCATGGTCTTTGAAGACCCCAGGGCTAAATGTTGATGTCCCCATGGGCTGCAGCATCTCCATAGTGTGTTCCTCCAGAAGAGCCATCCATGTGAGAGTAAATTCTGAGCAGGGATGTCAGCGCCTTGCAAAGAGAAATCCATTTTTGGTCACCAGGCTTGTTCTGCATTAATCCTGTCTGGAAGGAGCAGAAATGCTGAAAAACTGGATCCTGTAACAGAGATGGCATCGGGACAGGGGGAGTGGTTTAAGGCACACGGCACCTTCCAGCCACACTGAAGACATCACAGGCATCTTCGGAAGGTGTTGTTGCATCCTTCTGCAGGCAGCTGCTAATTAGTGCAGAATGAGAGACGTTCACAACAAGATGGAAAAAAATAATAATCGAAGAAAACCCAGTGAAGCCCCATGTGATAATAAAGGCTGATTCTAACTAACAGTTGTTATTCAGACATTGTTAATGATATTATAAGCACTACCATGTGCTAGGCAAGCTGTGACATGCACCCCGGCGGACATATGGATAATAAGATCACATGCCTATTTCAATCAAAGCCATAAGTATGAACTTGATCTGAATCGGAAGAAAGCCCAAGCTAGCTGTAGCTTTGGGAAAGTAAGCTCCTGCAGTTCAAATAATAAATAAATTAAAGGGGGAATGTGGTGTAGGAGCACCAGACAGCTCAGCTCAAGAGTGCTCAGCACCAAAACATCTGCAGTGAGGGGCTTCCAGCTTGGGCACATTGCTGCCATCTCAAGCTAAATGCACCCAGTGCCATCTTCAGCAGGATTTTTCCTCCACATTCACACACGGATGCGTTGCCCTGGCTCAGGGGCTTTGCATTTGTTGGTTTAACTCTTGCTGGAGCAGCTACGGACCGAGGTGCCTGGCTGCTTTACCTTGCCTCCCCTCCCCTGCACAGTGAGTTGCACGCTGCAGTGCAGTGCAGAGACGCACGCGGCTGCTCCAGCCCGCACCTGAGCACAGCCAAAGTCACAGGCAGCTCGCTGTCATTAGAAACACTGAACATAATCACCAAATTTAATGCCTTTATCATTGCTCAATGGATCAGTGAACAGAGGAGCTAAAAGAAAGACAATTAGAAGCGTTAGTCTATGCTAAATTTTTTTTCCATTGCCTTGCTTTTGTCTAAAGAGTTATTCATTCCCTAATTGTGAAATGTAATTTTGTTTGGAGGATTTTGTTATATTTGTTTTGTCGTGTGGCTAATGCAGTTATTTGCTGCGCACAGCCTCTTTTCTCCCGTTCAGCCCATTTAATGGAATTCTTCGGCAGCTTTGATTTAAAACCATTTTGCTTTAGTGACCAGGACATTTCTGGAAGGGGGAATCCGATTGTTCCCTGAATTTCTGTCATATTTTGCCCAGCAAGATTCACTCCTTTAAATGCATGTTTTCACGAAGGCCTTTAATCTGGCAGTTTGAGCTTCAGTGGAGACAAATCTCAGCAAGAAATAGAATTTCTCCCCCTGACCCCCCCGTCCTGGTTTGGGACACAGATGACAGGCCTTCCTCCCACCCTGTTCATGGGAAAATGCCACGATGTACCCCCCATGCCCTCCTCCCCCCATGCCCACGGGGGGCTGCCAACGTGTTCCTCCCAGTCAGGGGGCACCCAGTGTGTACCAGCCCGCCCCAGGACAGGCTCTGGGTGCCCCGGGTGTTTTGCCACCTCTCCGAAAGCACTGCACATGGGTGGACCCCCAGGAACTGTTTTCGGTACATCCTAAACCACACCTGAAAGTTGTTTTTTCCACTCCAAGTGTTTAGAAGGCCTCCTACAGCTCCAGAGCCCTGCTGAGCCTGGATGGCAATGCAGGGAGTGAGTAAATTGCCCTTTTAGCACGTTTTCTCCAACAAGAGGATTTTCAGTCCCAGCACCCCCCCACGTGAAATCCAGAGCCAAGGGAGGCTGATTTAAAACCAATCACTAACACTTAGACGGAGCCCCTCCTTCGAACATCCCAAGCCTCGTCTTAGACTATTGGATCAATCCTGTCTCCACTTTTGCCTCTGCTAAGTAACAAACCAAATCAGACGGCGGCACGGTCGGCTCTAATTGCCTGAGCTGCACGAGTGTAGCCATGTCGCAGGATGTGGCCATCAGCCCTGCTACGCCAGGGAAGGCAAAGTGTGTAGAGCTATTGACAAATCCCAGGCAGAGGGAGAGAGAAGGCAGGACCAGACCCGGGTGTTGAGGTCTGGGGGCCTCTATATGGGGCGTGTGGCTTGTGGGGGACACCAGGCTGGGTGTTTTCTGCGTGCCAAGGCCAGGTGTGGGGTCTGGGGGGAGATGAGCCATCAGAGTGTGACCCGGCCCACGTGGATTTGGGACTGCATGCAGAACAGGTCAGCTTGCCTTGTGGAGGTATCTGAAAAGCGCTGGGGTTCATCTGAATTTAAAAGTTATTTTCATCCCAAAGACATGGATTTAGGTCCCCACCCCCCTCCCAAAAAATGTAATTTTCCAACCAGACTCTGTTGGGCTCAATGGAAACCCCTCCCTCTGCTGTCTCTCCCCCTTGCCTTCGGTGCCCACCCATCTCCCCTAAGGCAGGCACGCCAAGGCAGACAAAACCAAGACATTTCCACACCAAGCGCATCTCAGCTCCAGTGGTGCTGTCACTGGGGTCACCCCTTTCGGTGCTGCAGGGACTAAGGAGATCAGCAGCCCTGCTGCACACCTCTCCCATCCCTGCTCCTCCTCATGGCCAGGAAGCCAGGACTTGCAGCACCCACAACTGGCGTATAGCATGGAGCATTTCACCAGCAAGTGCTGGTGGCCTCTTGGGAGAGTTCAATGCAGGTTCACCAAGCCACCTGCATTTGGAGTTTCCTCCAAGATTTGGGCTCAAAATGAGAAGACTGAGGACCCCCCATCCTGCTTTTGAGCAGGGCATCATTAGTTGTTAAACAGAAGCCTTGGTTCCTTGCATCCTTAATGCCTACATGGCTTTCCTGCTGTCCTCTTGTCCCAGCTCCTTCTTGCCTCTTCCCTTTCATCTTTTACAGGCAGGCTTTCAAGCTCCCGAACACGTGTTGAAGACGTGCTTATTAATAAGCATCTCTAGAAAGAGGAGAAACGGGGGCAAGGGGGGAGAGATAATGAGGAGGAAGGAGGAGAAGCCAAACAGAGCAGGCGTCCTTATAGATGTATTTCCCCAGCACAGCCTAAATTATGCAGCAATTGCTGTGGTCATACAAGGCAGGGGACATTGAGCCCTGGTTCCTGGCTTGCCTGGGAGGGGGAATTGCTGCCGGGGGGACTGCAGGACTGGGGCTGCCAACCTGTGGATCATGGGGACCATGGATCAGGTATTTTGAAGCACTGCAACAGCCCCCAGGGGGGCTTTAATGGTGTTAACCCTCGTGGGGTTGTGCTTTTGGGGAGAAGAGAGGTGCCTGCCCATCTTCTTGGGGCTGGTGTTAAAAAGCCTTGGTTCCTCGAGGAGGAGAAGGGAAATCACTTACTGGTGTGGCTGGGAACAGGTGTGTGAAAATCAGCACCCAGGCACCCGCTCCAACAACGTTGTTTTTTCCTCGTGTTCCATAAATCAGCGCTCTAATCTTTCACTGTCCGGCGAGGTCTCTCACTGGGAGGGTGATAAATTGCCCTCCAGCCCCTGACAGCTGCTGGGAAATCACTCACGGCCCGAGACAAACCTCTAAATCTGACATTATAGAGTGTTGAAAGGAAGAATGTCTGTTTTTATAACCTACCTCAGTTATAATAAATATTTAAAATCCACATTAACATCCTCTTATAGTTACAATCTGCCCTCTATGGAACAGTGTCCAACTTAGATTTAATTAGCAACTGAACCTTTCCAGCCCAAGCTCCCAGTTAGGCTGAAGACCCAAATCTCCAAAGAAAAGCCTCTGTTTTCTTAAACTACCTGCACTGTAATAAATATCAGCCATGTCGCCAGGCAGCCCTGCTGGAGACAGTGCTCTTTTTGTCTTCTCAAAGGCCAACATTTAATTTAAATGATAGGGTCTTTCCAGACTCCTAGGGGAATTCCTTTCCTGCTCTCCAGAAACTTTGCCATACTTCACCTCCAGGCTCCGGTGTGCTCCTTTGGCACTGGGGGGATGCAGGAATGGAAACACCTCAGTGCAGGTATGGGATGGGGAGCAGGGCAGGGACAAAAATAAAATCCAGGTGACTCTTCTGGCAGCTGGTTATGGACTGGCGTGGAGCAGGGACCTCGCCCTCCAACAAACTGCAGAGAAATTGGGAAACAGATCCAAAACTCCTGCAGTTGGCTTTGCCTGGAGAGGGAAGAAAAAATCCTGCCCAGGAATTTTTGCACGGTCACTTTTCTTACCTGATTTTGCCTTGTTTTCTCACTTATTATTTTATGCCAGTGGTTTTCCAGGGAGCAGCATCCACATTCACTTTGCCCTCCTGTCCTGACTAGTGATTCATCAGGGTTTCTTGCAAAACTATCACAGGAATAAACATGGGCACAGGTGTTAAGAAGAGCCAGGTTTCCTTCATCCCACACCTGGCCCTTTTGAAGTTGGTGTTTTTCCCCCAGTGCTGCCGATCTGCCGTGGCTGTACCAGCTGCGACAGAGGGAGGGGACAGCGTTACGGCCAGAAATCAGCCGCATCCCAAGAGTAGCTTTGGGACCAAGGCCAGGGGAAGGCTTGCTAAAAAGCCTGAAGGTGGCAGCTACCGTGCCAGCACCTTTTTCTGAGGCTGGAGTTGACAGGAGGGGGCACAGGACATCTCCCCCACTCATTTCGTATTTGGGCACCCTGTGTCCAGCCAGGCTGCTGCTTGAATCCCCCTTGAATCAACCTGGATATCCTGGAGAAGACCTGCTGCTCACCCAGAAACAAGCAGACATTTTCCTTCTGCTTGTCACAGAAAGCCACAGATGTCTCCCAGCATTGTCTGGACTAAGGGTGCCGGGGACACTGCATCTTCAGCTGTGCCGCCAGGGCGCAGGGAACCCAAGTGTATGTTATGTGTATTGGGTATAAATAAACACGCAGACACAGCTTGATCTGTGTTAAACAGACAGACACCAACTTCTGTTACATTTCCATCTCCCAAATGATGGCAGACACCCAAAAGCGTATGCAGCTTTTAACAGAGCATCCTCCAAGCCCTAATATTTTGCTCCCACGTAGGCCCCACCCTGGGAGCTGAATCCAGATGGCTGCAGAAAATGCAGGGTTGGTGAGAGCAGAGCCAGGCACATCCCAGTAGCACTGGTGTGGTTTGGTACCCTGACTGGGAGCTTCTCGTCTCTGCCCTTGCCAAGAGAGTGTGGTTTCCCGTTGCAGGTTATTTCTGGTTGCACCAGAAGAAAGCTCTCGGGAAGGGGCATAGCTGGTCCTCAGTGGTGGCTTGGGTGAGTCTGGGCTCCGATGGGCTTTGGGCAGGAAGAGCTGGACTTGAGGATCCTCATGGGTCTCTTCCAATTAGGGATATTCTATGATTTTATGATTCTATGATTCTGGTCTATGGTAAGCCATTGCTAAGCCATTGCTGTCCTGCTGGCCTTGGAGATGAAAACGTGGCTGGTCGGCTCCTCAACAGGCAAGAGCACACAGATGGCTGCCCTCTTCTTCCCCATCCCCTTCCCCACTCCTGCCCCGGCAGCTGTTTGCATAACCTGCTTGCTGGGAATCATGCTCCAGTTTGTAGAGACAGCGTCACCCCCCCTCGGAGGCAGCCAGCATGTTTTACCAGGAAACCTGCTGTTTTACAAAGGGTTTACCACCAGTGGGTCCTGCCTCCGAGAGGAGTTACATTCTTGGGCATTCAGGGTTTGTTTTTTGATTACGCGGGAAGTGGTGTGAATGGAAGTCACAGAGGCCTCAAGGGAGAGGGGTAACATGAGTCCCTGGCAGCTTTCTTAACCTTTGCTTTTGCAGATGTTCTCAGCTTTGCACAAGGAGCTCCCAGGAAGCCTCAGATGCAGAGCACGTGGGATGAAAGATGCTGAGGTGCCTGCACTTCGCTGCACAGGGCTGAGGGGACAAAGACCTTCGTGTCCTCCTCTGTCCACCCGAAGGAGCAAGCTGGGGATGCACAGATCTCCAGGATGTGTTTAGATCCCCTTAGGATGACAGATGAGAGCAGTTAGACCCCAAAAAGAATTAGGTTCTGCCCCCTCCCCTGTAGCTCCTTGCCCACCTTTCTGCTCCTGCGCTTAGTATCATGCAGAAGGATGGACTGGGTCAACTAATGATCTCTTCTAGCCTCAGTCATCACCTGTGGAAGCCCGGGGAGGAGCTGAAACAACAAAGGGAAGAAGGAAAATCAGCTTTTCTGGCAGAAGCACTGCTCCAGCTTCCTAAGAGCCAGCACGCTGCTGTTTCCAAACCCAGAGCCAGCTCAAAAAGAGGTCAGTCCCCCGGCAGGGAGGCGTCCAGGGTGTCTGTCCAGGGCCGAAGCCAAAATGCCAGGTGAAAGCAGGCAGGCAGGTGATGAGCAGGCAGAGACAAGGTGTAGCTTTGAAGCCGCTACCCGCCGCTTGCCAATTTCGTGTCTGAAAACATCGTGTGGGCAGCCGGCGCCTCGCTCCTTGCGCGCACTGGTGGTGCTCGGTGCCTTTATACGCGGCTATTCCCCGCAGGTCACATCAAGTGAGCTGCTGGCCGACAGGACGGGGCTGTGTCCCATCATTAATCAACATCACGGTTCGGGAGAGACCCTGAGTTCATTCTCATGTGTCTCCCCAGACCCCTGGGGACCGCACTGCTTCCAGCCGAGGCCGGTAGTCACCTGGAACAGTTTTCCAGCCCCCCCGAGCAGCAGGAGTGTCCATTAAGCACCACGGATCGGTGGGGATGGTTTGTAAACTCCGGATACATACGGAGGGGCCCGGGTGCGTGTTGGCTGGTGCTTTCCGCTCTCAGAAATGGGTCATTTAAACAGAAAACTGTAAAGTGTTCATGCCTCTGAATGCAGGGAAACTATCAAAACAAGCTCCTGTCTCTGTGCCACAGACCCGGCATTCAAACAGGGACTCGGGGCATATTGGACGGGAATGAACCAAGTGCTCCCAGCAGATTCCTTTCCTTTTTCTGATGTTTCACACAATAAACATTTCAACTCCCCGGCGCGAGAGCAGACCTACCCCAATTACCAGGACAGCTTGTTTTGTTTGGAGTAACAGCTAAGGGTCCCATCCCGCATTGGTGGTGCCAGTGAGAAAAGTCTCCTTTCCCCCAGCGGGCCTGAGTCCAGGAGAGCCCCACAGCACATTAGAGACTTACTAGCAGAGTATTTTGCCTTTCCTTATGGAAGCAAAACCAGCTCAAGCAAGTTCTGCCATAGCCCCACCTCCACGAAGGAGGAGACATTGTGGCTTCCCAATGAAAAGCGAGGCAGAAGCTGGCATCACCAGATGACGCTGCTGCAGGCTGAGCGGTGACGGCAGACCACCGCGGGTTCGTGGGGTCCTACAGCTGGTTGACCTCTCGTCCATGTCACTTGGACATCTGTAAGCCAGCGGCTCCAGTCCCTGGGGTCTTGGAAATGGCAGCTCTGCAGGGCTACATCTCAGAAGGGTGCAGGGGGGAGGAGACAGAAAGAGATTGGAAGCCTTCAGTATTTGGAAATGGATGCACGCTAAGAAAAGAAATGGATTTAGTAAACGAGATTTGAATAAAACCAGCCTATCAGTAATTATTATGTTCCATATGGGCGTTATGCAAAGTTGGGTTGTTTTGGCCAGTGTGGTGAGTGAAGTGCATTTGGGAAGTTCAGTGATGTGGAGGAGAAGTGAGCTGCAAAAGGGCCACAGAACGAGGCAGATGTGGTCCTGCTAACTCAGGATGCTCGTCCAGGAGCCACTGTCAGCTGCCCAAGCAGGGAGCCCAGAGGAAGGATTTTTTGGAGGAACTGAATGGGAGGACAGGAGTCCAGCAAGAAGACACATCTTGGTGGATCATCATCCAGCCCTCCTACAGCACTTGGCAACAGAGGGGCTAGATTTCAAGGACCACAATGCCAAACAGAGTGAAAAGGTCCAGGAGAGCTTGGAAAGAGGAAATAAGCAGCTATAGCTGCCCTGGACCCTGCTGTACCATTTGACCACGTATGGTGAGAGCCCTTTAGTGAATAACTTCCAGGTTGTTCAAACTCCATGGCTATGCAGACGCCATCTCCACCTTGTCTGAAGGCTCCAGTGAAGCCCATCAGCTCACTCATTTACACTGTCAAATGCCATCTGTGCATTATCAACCGTGCGTCACATCCAGTTATTCCTACCATCTCCATCACTGCACTCAGCAAAGGTCTATATCTCTCTGAATATTCACAAGCAAGAGGAAGTCCATCTGCCCATACTACTCACATATAGCTTGTCAAGATGGCTCCTGTATAATCCCACATTCATGGGGGTGATTTCATCCTCTAAGATATTTAGAATTACCCCAAAGCAATCTGGCCCACCTTACTATGGTCTTCAGAAGTCAACACCACTTCAGGACAAACGTTATCAAAAGAGAGTAGACAGATCTACAGTGCCAGAATGTCTCAGTTCAGAGGGACTTTGGGATTTCCTTTCCATCCTTGCAGCTCTAAGAGTATCCCAAATGTACACAGAAAGTACCCCTGCAGGATTCATCTAGACAGGCAGAGACCCCAGCAGCTCTGATGTGGAAGTAATCTATCATCAGGCATCTCTCTGATCGTGTTCTGATTTCAGATTGATACCTGGATAGGTAAACAAACCTCACAAAGACCTGATGCATCTGAAAATTGACAGATGTCCTTGTAATGTGCTGCAAAGGGTCTGCTGGGTGGATTCTTGAGCATCCAAACAGGTTCATCATGACTGCAGGGCTGGCTATGCACCAGGAAGGAGAAAGCTACCAGGATGTCTTTGAATTCTTCAAAATCCATCTTTGAAAACGGAGCAACAAGCCTATTTTCAAAAAGAAAAACTTATAGCAAAATAAATTAAAAAGTAATCAAAACATTTCCACCTTTCCCCAACATTTTCATTTTTTTTTTCCAGGCAAGGTTTATTTGTCCAAATTTGCTCCAAAGCTACGAGTGTTTCTGAACATCCTCCAATAACATTCTTTCCCGAGCCCGCTATTTCTAGGAAAGCACACTTCTCTGTGGAGATTGGGAGCTGGCGGGGTCCTGCCACCGGTGTGAGCTGCCCCTGCTGCCGCCCTGCCTGCGGGGAGCCGTGTGGCTTCACTTGGCCATCCGAGCTCTGGCTTTAGCACAAAACTCCCTGGTAGCAGTGTCCTGAGCAGGTGCCAGATGTGGGATTTAATCTGCGCCTTGCCTCCACCCTTGGCGAGGCGTCAAACCAGCACCAGTCAGCGGGTGGATCCTAAAAACCTCTGAAAGGATGAAACCCAAGGTGTCCCAAACTGGCCATAAGCCCTACAGCGTGCCCACTCTGGGGCCATTTCTTATTATTTTCTTTCCCCCTCGGTTTGGCTTGCAGCTCTCTGCATTGCTGCTGCTTTCTCCTTTCACCATACGTGTTTTTGCATGGAGTGGGTGCCTCGGGGTGCTGGGGCACCCCCTTGTGTCCCAAAGCCCTGCCCAGGAGGGCAAACTCCAGGGCTCTGCACTCTTCCTGGCAAATTAAAGAGGCTGAGGGCTGTACTCCCGGTGCGGGCTGTCAGTCTTTCTGTCCGCCTGGATCCCTCTGCCTTTGTGCACCTTTCCTCGCAAGCGGCAATTTCTGACAGCTAATATTTCACAGGAACCGGAGCCAGCTCCCTCCCTCCCTCCTTTTTCCCCCTCTCTCTCTCTTCTGTTTATGAAGCTGAGGGTAAGTGTTTAATTAGTTGCCTAATTGCCTGGGTAATTGGTAGACATACTCAGCTCTCCAAGTAATCAGTCTGAACAGGCCTTGAAAATATCTGGCCCAATATTCATTAGTGCAGTTAAATCGTTAAACAGTTACTGTGTTTGGTTCCCGACAAAGCCCCACACACGGCTGCATCATTGTGGGGCTGGGGATGGAGCTGGGGGATCCCATGGGTGCAGCTCCATCCTGCACCCACCGGGTGGGCACAGAGGGACGGGGAAAGAAGGGAAAGGGATTTGAAAGCCAGGGTCTGTCCCATCGCAGGGGGACAGGGTGGGGATGCTTCCTTTCCCCGCTCAACTCCTTGCTCCAGCCTCCCCCTCTCCCTCCCTTGGCTGGGTTGGAAGCCGGTTTTGCCATTAGCCCAGCATCAATGTGAATATTGTCTCAGTGGGTTAAAACAGGCTGCCCTCACCAGAGTAGCTCATTAAAGGGCTCTCGGACGGTGCTGCTGTGGCTCAGTACAAAGGCACCAGTCTGTGAGCACTGCCAACACTCCGCCTGCCCGTCTGACCGTCCATCCTGCCTCCTGCTCCCCAAAGAGATCCTCTCCCCAACAGCTGGACTGCAGCAACTTCAGCCTCATGGTGAATTTCAGGTGCAAATCCCCGCACAGCAGCCCCAGAGGCCATGCTACAGCAAGGAGGGAGCCATCGACTCAGCCAGCTTTTGCGGCAAAAGGTTTGAGACTTGGGGAAAGCCAGAGGAGTAACTGGTTTCCCTCTGCCTGCTGCCTTGGTCCCCATGGTAGGTTTTGGGGATGGTACAAGGTGCTACAGAAGATGAAATTAAATCAGCCATAGCTGTGTCCAGAGCTTCATTTGCCACTGAGCTGTCTCGTCCCTCTTGCCAGCCCTGTTTGGAGTTTACCTGCTGGGGGTGCGAGTCCAGGAGCTTCTGGATGCTCACCAGCTCCCAAAGCTCCCCAGAAACTCCCAGAGGGACAACCCAGGGAAGGGACCAAGATCGCAGGCAGCGGCAGAAGGGGACATGGCAGCATCCAGACAAACAAATTCCTCATTAGATCCTGCACCTTGTTTTTTGCCAGGCAAACAGTTGGGCTCCTGGCAGATGGGAAGTCGACCTGAAAATGAGCACGGGACACACTCTGCCCACACCAGTGCTGCCAAGGACCAGCCCTGCTGTGCAGAAGGCAGGGTGGGGTTTGGGGCAGGGTGAGGGGGGAGCTGAGGGAAGGCACAGAAAAGGTCAGGAGGCAGGAAAGGGGAGAGAAGGGAAAATTTGGGCTTGGGCTTTGACCCAAGCGTGAAAGAGAAATTGGAGATGGAGCTGGTAGCACCATAGGGTGGCTGTACTCTTGGGGCAGGCAGGGGCCACGTGCAGGAGGACCTTCCTCCCTTGATCCTCCTCTTGCATTCATGTGGCTTTTGGGATTTCCAGGAGAACACCCATGCTTTTGGGGGATGGTGGAGAACAATTGCTTGAGGCTCCCCCTGCTAGGGATGGGGACGAGTCCCTGCCCAAGGGAAGGCTTTTAGGCACTAGGGAGCACCAGGCAGCACCGATGAGCCTCCTGGGGATGAAGGAGAGCGGGCAAGGGCAGGGAATGTCAGAGGTGACTCAGAAATAGGTCTCCATCCATTACACTGCCGGGCGGTCCTTTCGAGTCACTGGCTGGCTTTGTTCTCGCCAACATCTGTAAGAGATTATGGATGCCTTCCTAGCCGAGGACATGGATGGGTCTATAAATACCACGAGCCAGGGGTTGCTGCTGCCTGGGTGGCCTGGGGCCAGCATGGACAACGGGCCCCGGGAATGCAGGCTGCGTCCCTGCATGGGTGCCTGGGGAGAGGTGACAAGGGTGAGCTGGTGACACCACAGGCAGGGGCTACCCAGGCCTGGAAGATGTATGGCCAGTGGGGGACGGGGAGAAAGCACGGGGCTGAGGGTCCTCAGCAGTAGTCCCACCACTGATACCTTTACCCAAAACCCAATTGATGCTCCCCATGCAAGGCGACAAGGGTTATTCAGTATTTTATTTTTTGGCAAGGACCTCAAATAGCAAGCCCCTGTACAGCTGAGGTGATATGTGCCCAGACACCACGGTGATGGGCCCTATTTAATGACTGCACACAGAGCAGAGCTGCTCATGCTCGATTTTCCCAATTTCCCTGCGGCCAGCCTCCAATTCCTGCCCCTAGCCCACACTGCCCCTCCGAATATCACGGGACTTGGTGCGGTTCACGCAATGCTAAAGCTGTCCAGCACGAGCTGAATTCTCTGGTGACTAATTGCTCGAGCGTGTCTTTGTTCGCTCAGCCTTTCCCACTGAAAACGGATCCTGATTTTATAAGCTGTAAGGAGCCCGAAGATCCAGCCCTGCACTAACACACTGTTAGCCACATTTATCCCCTTCCTGACAAAGGATTCCTGATTAGAGCTGTTGCGTATTCATCTGTGGACTGTGCCAAGCCTGGCTTTGTTTTTCAAGGTCGAGGATTGCATTTTTTTGGATTCAATTCCCATCCTAGATGTAGATTACCAGGCAGCAGAGGAGGAGGCAGCTGAGTTTGCTGGAAGCAGCAAGTCCTCCTAGTATTGCTCACCATGTCCACCAGGCACAAGCCAGACACATCACATACACCAGTGATCCTCACAAACTTTGTGGGCTTGGTTAGGAGAGATGGGTGACTTCCAGAACTGTCCCTGGTCACATTCAGGTCAGAGGGGAGATCCTACATGTCCCCACTGCACAAGGGTGGGTGCAGGGCTGGGATCTCAGCCCAAAGCCCACTTTTAGCTGCTGAAACTTCATCAGCTCCTGTTTCATATCCTCCCTGGGGACCCTGTCCTGTTTGCCACCGTGGGAGAAGGGTCGGAAGGGGGACGTAGCCGGGAGGATATTTCACAGAGGAACTCTAGCTGCTCTCCCCTGACAATTCCTCCACTTAAAAAAAAAAAAAATAAGGGGAAGAAAAGGAAAAAATAATTACTTCTCAGCCTCTAACCTTTCCAGCAAGTGACTTTGTAATAAATAATCCACATGTCTCTCCAGTGCAATCCATCAGCAGGAGCGCCTAATTACTTTAGACTCACTTTGAAAACCCTTCCAGTGCCACTTTCAGATAAATAAAAAATTAGCGTGGAACTAAAGCAGTAACCCAGAGTACATTTCCCCAATCTCCCTCAGTTCTCTCCAAGTCTGTGCTGATGCTTGGAAGCCTCAATGCCCCCAAAGACCTTCCCCTCTCATGCTGAAGGGTGAGCTTGGGCACAGGAAGCTCAGCCATGGAGTGTCCATGGGGACACCCTCCTCCAGACACGCAGGTGCTTGGAGAAATAGCTGGAGACAGACCCAGTGGAGCTCCTCTGTGTGGAGATTTTTTCTTCCTGGATCCTTTTCCTTGGGAGGTTTCTGTTATTTTGCTCTTCGAAACAAACAACAGCGTCCCATGGCTCCTTGCCTGTGCCTGGGCTCACTGCTGCATGAAGGGTCTGGGAACTCAAGAAATTATTTCTTTAGGTCTGTTCCCTGGCAGAGACAGAAAAACAAACAAACAAACAATTTTCCTGGCCTCTTTCCAGCTGCCGTATTTGCATCAGTTGTGGCATGGAGGGATGAGTGCAGGAGCACAACTGCATTGTTTATTTTGCTCAAGAGTGCAGCCAAGTGCTGCGTCCAGAAATGTTCAAAATGGAGCTGGACACCAATGGGCAGCACTTGTGGGGAGATGCTTTGGAAGTGAGAACAAAACTGCCCAAGTCAGTTACATGTTCATGCTAAGGATGGTGGGCACGGGAGAGAGCAAGGGCACACTTGGCTTACACTGGTAGCCTGGATTGCTATTAGACCCTGTTGGTCTCTGCAAGGAGTATTTGCCTAGAAAGAGCAAGACTATCAATTTCTTAATATTTCCAGCAATAAAATTAATATTAGCATGCTGTGCCTGGATTTCATTTTGCAAAGACTAAGAAAGCTTCATGCCTTTGGCAGCTGAAGGTTGGAGCCTTCTAAGGAGGCTTTGCTCACCTCTTCCTCCTCTTTTCACCCCATTTCTGCATTCCTTTCTTCCTCTTCACCTCTCATCTCTGTTTAGAGGCCCTGGGCAATACCCAACAAACAGAAACTAAAAAACAAAGAGCAAAAACAAACAAACAAACAAACAGAAAACCAACAAAAATATGAAGCAAAACTAAATATCTGAGAAAAGCAGGCCCAGAACCAATAAGGCCTGATTTCACTGTAGGTTACTGCAGCCGAGGCAGCGTGTGTCAGGGGAGGAAGATGCTTGAAAAACCTCCACAGGAGAATTAATTAAATGAATTTCACTCTGCCAATTGTTTGTTATTTTTGCTGACCTCACCAAGTGGATTAATATTTAATTAGCCTTTAGGAGAAGTGGAAAGCACTTATTAACCTGTTATGTCAATCTGTCAGGCCTGGGGTCTCAGGACAGGCGCTGTTACCATGAAACAATAGAAATATCAAGGTCTGTTTCTCTCTGGTGCAGCTATTGTCCCCACTGGAGGATGAGGGGGTGGAGGGACGGGGCACAGAGCCCTAACTGAGGGGTGTCTGAAAGTGGTGCCCGAAATCCAGCTGTTTTTTTAGAGAACAGAGCAACAGCTAAGGAACCGCACGCGATGCAGGTGGGAAGCACATATGGATATGGAGTCCCGCCGGAGGTGTTTTAGGGCTCAGGCTAGATCTCTGCTGCCATAGTGCTGGTGACTAGGGAAAGGTTTGGGGTTTCCTTCATTTTCATTGTTTAAAAATGCTGTCTCCCTTACGGTGTGTTTGCAGTTATCGTAGTTCAAGAGGTGTTAAACTTGGTGTTGACACATCCTCATCAGTGGGGAGATGCAAGGGGACCCTGCAAAATGCAAAGGTCCCAGGTGAGTCTCCGCTGCAGAAAAGCTCTAAAACAGAAAACAGGATGAATGCAGACAGCAGAACAGGCCAGAAGGTCCCCAGCCAGCATCTGAGCTCACATAAGCCCGGGGAGGCTCACCCAGTACCATGACAATGCCTGCTTGCTGCAGGGCTGGGTCTGGCCCAGCAGAAATAAAACCTCAAGCACAATTGAGCCCTTAGGAACCATCCTCAGCAAAGCAGTGAGATGAATGTTGTGCAGAAGTTAACGAGACTGGGAGGAGCTTGGAAAGAGATAGCAGCTAAAGTGGCTGAAAAATCTTGTTTTGTGGAAATTCTCCCAGACTCAGCTGTTAGCTGATATCTTAACTTGCTTCTGAGAGAGAAGCCAAAGCGAAATGTCTTGTCCAAACCTCCCCAAACCCGTTGGCTAAGGATCACACCCAACTCTGGGTCTGCACTTTGGCTTTGGCTTCACGAGTCAAAAGTAAACCTCAAATTTAAAATAAAACTGGATCTCTCCCAGCATCCACTCCCTGGTTTTGCAGTCTGACAGGGACACCGTAGGGATGCCATCCTGCCCTGCCTGGGTCCTGCACCTGGACCTTGTGCTGCTCCTGCTGCTTTGTGACAGGCCGTATCATTTATTCTTCTTCTTCTTTTTTTTTTTTTCTAAATTAAAATCCTCCTGAGCTTTATTAAATAGGGATGCTGATAGGTAATTAAATCGCAACTTAATTAAATCTGTCTGCTCAATCCAGCCGTGGCACACTGGCTACTCTGCAATCTCTGAGAGAGGTGCTGCCAGCAGAGAGTGCAGAATTGTGCTCAGCACCACCACCTCCCTGCCAGGCATGGAAAGGGTTTCTCCACTCGTAGAGTGACCCACAGCAATAGGAGAAGCTGGGGAGACCCTTTTCAGGGGGTCTGACCCAATGTTGTAAGAGATTTTCAGGTCCTGGCCAACTCCCCCCAGCACAGAAGGACCAAACCAAAGGTCTGGAGGGTTGGTGACTGCCTGCTTTGACACAACACAAAAGTGTTGGGCACAAGGTGCTGGGCAGGTAGGGACCTCTTCTGCTTCTGCAGGACCTCTGTGGGGTGAAGGCCACAGCAATGGTCTGGGGTTGCAGAGAGCTTACAAAGTCAGGAATTTGGTGGGAGAAGCTCAGGCTGGGGCACCATTTCCCTGGGCTGGTTGCTCCCTTTGCACTTCCGGATGGAGCAGGAGGTGCAGTAGGACACCTCATATGCTGTCATTGAGCTGGTGGGTGTTGGGTCCCAGGGTCAGAGACCCAGGCAGGAGGTTCCTGTGGTGCCCTGCTCTTTCTGGCCAGTTTTGCAGATGTGAGCCCACACTGGTGAGCGCCAGCCCCAGAGCTCTCTGCCTTCCTGTCTCGCTGGCTCAGCTGCTCTGAATGAGGGGCCAAAAGCAGTGGCATGGAAAAACAACCAAGCGGTCTTGCTAAATCATCAGTCTGCTCATCCCAAGGAAAACAGACCTTGGAAAGAATTCACTTTTTTTTCTTTTTCCCCTTTTTCATTTCAACACAGGCTCAGCTCGCTGCCTCTCCCTAACCTCACATGCTGTAGTTGTCTTTGCCCAGGCCTGGCAGGCAGCAGAGCTTCAGCTCCTGGAGACAAGACACCCTGAGTGCCCCCCTGGTCCCCCTGCAAGCCCCCAGGAGGTGAAGGAAGAAAACCTCAAAAAACACTCAAAGGGCAGCAGCATCTAATGACAGACAAAGCACCAACGTGACGAACAAGAGATGGAGGAGCTACAGGGAGCCGATTCCAGGGCCTGACTTTCATGCAGTCAGCTCAGGAGAGCAAATCCCTAATCTGCTTCTGCCTCGGAGATACAGCAGTGGAAGTCCTGCTGGGATTAATGTTTAATGCTTGAGTTGGCAGGCGATGTCCTGCCTAGGGATGCTTGGGTCCCCCGCACAGCAGTTGAAAGAGACTGGTACATGAGCTCAGCCAGCATCCATTCCGGATATTGGGATGACCCTACGCTCAGACAAGGGTCAAGGAGGGGTTGCCAAGTTCACCGTTCCCCACATCATTTGCCTGGTATTACAAAGTGTTGTGCGCTGGGGCTGCGATAACGGATGAGTTGTCCTGTCTGTATCTGCTGGGGCGTGTGAAACTTCAAACCTCCTAATTGTTTTAGGGCCGCCGAGGTGAGCTGCTGGAGCACGGCACCTGGGAGGGCAGTGGGGAGAAAAGGCAGATCATTCCCACCACTGGGCTTGCATTACTGCTCCTGGTGCGTGTGCATGTGGCAGGGAACAGCTCTGCTGGGAGCCCACACATGGTGGCCTCTGGTCCTGAGCTCCCTGCCAGGAGGAGACAGGAATAAAGGGAACAGGAGGTCACTTGCATAGAGAGAGGTGGAGGTACAGCCTGGGTGATGAGGAAGGACCTTCACAAAGAGAAAGGCCCAGGCAGACCCCAGGACGCACAGACAGGCGGTTATAAACACCGGCTCACTCTCTGAAGTCCACTGCTGCCTTTTGGGTTTTCTGTAGACAGCTCTGTAAAAGCCATCCAAGCTTCCAGTCACTCACAGAATATGGCCAGGTTTCCAAAAATATTTTACATAGGTTCCCAAACCCTTGACTCTAGGGCAATCTCTCATTTCCAAGTAATTAATGGCAAGTGCCCAACACAAGTTTTATTAGCAGCTAAGTGTGACCTGATTTTAGTTTCTCCAGGAAAGCAATGGGAAGTACCAGAACGTCTGCTCTGAGCAGGTGTCCTGCTGTGCTTTGAAGCTCTGGGAGATACTGATGATGAACCTTCTTCTTCTATCTCATGAGAATAGATGTGTGTGGAATGGTTCACATCTCCAGGTGGTAAAACAGAGAGGTTAATAGGCTGTAGATATTTTCTGAACTTCACAGCCAAAGGTTTATTGAAAACAGGGTGCCCAAGTCACATTTTTTGAATGAGAAAGTTCTGATCTGTACCTAAATGTCACCATTGTCTCATTAGGACAGAGGGCAAATGCATTAAATCCTGACCCGAGTCTGGAGAATTAGGGTTTAGGTCCAGAAATAATCTACATTTTGCAGTGCAGCCTTTCTCTTCTTTGAAATGTTGACAGATTGCTTGTTTTTTATTCTTTTATGTGTCCCAGGTGGTGTTGGGACATGTCAGGCCACAGGGCAGCTTGAAGTTACAGGACATACCGTAGGTAATTTGGCAGGAGAACATTAAAAAGCAAGAGGAGGAAACTATAAATTCAGAGTGTAACCACCATAAAGTATTCTCTTAATTCCCAGCCAACCTCTTAAAACCACAGATAGCTCTCCCCCCTGCCCACCAGACGCCTTTCCTTCCCCGTAGGATGTCGTGTTATGGTTCGGACAACAGAGCACCGCAGGAATGGTGACCCTGATGGATTTCACATGTGTGGCAAGATCTGGTGGAGGCTCTGCCCTTTCACACGCTGGACTTCTCTACCGTGCAGTGTCAAAGGTTTGGCTTCCCATTGCCCCATGTCATTTCTCACTGTTTGCTGAAGGACTTGGTGTCATCCCTCCTCTTCCCTTCCGACTGGAGAGGACAAGCCATGTGCCTTTAGAGGTGGGGATGAATCATAACCCAGAGTCCCAAATCAGCTGCAACTCCCATGGCAACATCCAAGAACCAAGCTAATTTTACCAAGCTAATTTCTGGGAAAATAACAAGATGAGCCACTAAAACCTCTCCTCATCTCCTGGTATCCTCCCAGGGTGACAGACCATGGAGAAGCTGCATGTGGTGCTGAGGTCTGCTTTCCAGTAAGTCAGGACTAGCAAAGTGTCCTAAACTTTTCTTTGCCCTACTACAAATAGTTCACGGAATTACGACAGTTCTGTGTTCCTTCCTCATAACCAGCAGTGAACTTCCTGCACCTAAATAGCACCGAAGTGCCTAAATCATATTGTTCAAGAATCAAGAGCATTTGTGAACCCAAATCTCATAGATTTTCCTTACAAACCATTACCCTAACAATGTCCTTTTCTCTCAGCTAGCCCAGTCTCATCTCATTTGCACTTTACTCTCTCTCCATTTAGCCCCTTTCTGTTATCTTTTAACCAAGGATCGTTGCCCGATTCTCATTCTTGCTCGTGCTTTAAGGGCTGGTATTTGCTCTGAGAGGAGGAGCAGGGAGCTCTCAGTCCTCGTCCCCATGTAGCTGGTGGCTGCCCTGTCCCCTGCTGAGCCAAACCTGGCTTCTCCTGGCCAGCGAGCACATAAGCCTGCTCCTGCAGCTGGGGGGGTCAAGCCTATTTGTTGTGAACCTCAGAGTGAGGGAAAGAAAATGGGTTTCTGAAGCAAACTTCTCATGGAAATCAGTTTCTAGTTTTGCCTAAAAAATAAAAGGTGAAATGAAAGAAACTGCAGTGAAGTTTATTTTTTATTTTTATTTTTATTTTTTTTTTTTTTAGGGGAAAATGACAGATTTTTTCAAGACTGCTCCACTGATCTGGACATCTTGTTCCACCTATTGAATACTACCAGCAAGCCTCCTTTTTCTGCTTTAGAGCCTGTTAATCTCCACTGCTGCCCTTACAGGCAAACACCTCTGATGAGGATTTAGTTCCAGTTTACAGATTGTGGGAGTGGAAAGCTCACATTCAAAGTTTTCTTGTAAATGCAAGGTTATTTTAAATATACTCATATAGCTGAGGGGAAGTTTTCTGATATCAAATATTAGCTAACATTACAGAACTGAGCATTTACACAGGGAAAAATGAACAAAGTTGGGGAAGAGCAAAAGGAAAGGGACCTTTTTGAAAGCCAGAAATGCCTGGAGCCAAGCACAAAGAGCAGAAAGACAGTAGTGCAGGGAAAATAGAGCACTAGGTGAGAAAAGTGGTGGGGAATCAAAAAGGCGACCTGGTAGATTGAGGAGAGGGTAAAGACAGAGAGAAAGAAAGTGAGTGCAGACAGAGTAGCCAGGAACAAGAAAATAAATAGCAGAACTGATCTTTGGTGTTTTTTAGAGAACAACAGAGAATTTGCTTTCTGCAGTATATATGTATATACACACATATATTTGGATGTGGGGATTGCACAGAAGACTGTAAGAGAAAGCAGGATGTCTGAGCACCACCAGTAAAGTGAGGGAGCAGTAGATGAATGTTATTCCCCCAGGGGTGGCTCGACCTTGAGGTCCCAAAGCAAGTTGGGGCCTCATATCTCCCCTTAGCTGGTGTTAATGATTTTGGTGCCATCAGTGGTTTTGGTGGTGCTGAGCCCCTGACCAGCTGCTGGCAGGAGGGACTGCCACGTGCATGGAGCACAGTGTCTCAGGAGCCTTGAAAAACACTGAGGCCTCCCAGCTGCCTGTGAGCACTAAGCGTGCTCCTTCTCCAACACTAATCCCAAGGGAAACGGCCAAGAGGAACTCCAGAAGGTCAAAACGCAATTAAAACCAATGAGATTTTCTGCTACTTAATGGGTGTAAAGGAAAGAGGGTCTGCCTGCTTGGCCATGTCTCTCCCACCATGCTGACCACCTCAGACTCTCTCCTCAGCCCCCCTCTCCTTCCCATCGCACCTCTCATGGCCCTCCACACTCATAACATCAACCCTTCTGATGTCCAGGGCCTGCAATCGGGGGACAATTAGGTAAATGTGTAAGTTTGGAGGGGAGGGGATTTACACCTCCTGTTGCCCTTGCAATGAATTACCAGGGCTGTTAATGGGCTGGTGCCCCAGTGCCTCGTAAATCGTGCGGCTGAGGCCAAGTGGTGACGGGCGGCTTTGATCTGGACACGCTGCCCTGCCATGAACAGGAAAAGGAAGAGGTGATTTTTCATGGGTTACTACTCACTCCAGCATCCAAGTTTTCCACTCTGCTGAAACTTTGACAGTGCCTAATAATCCATCAGCAAGGCTTTCCTTGCTCTGCTTCCACTCTATTACCACCTTCATGTTCCCATTCAGCTTCTTTCACACGGGCCCCGGAAAGGCTGGCCGTCTCCCACCCTCCCAAAGCAGCCCTGAGGGTGGGGGCATGGGCTGGGGTCATTCCACACATTTCCCACGAGGAGAGGAAGCAAAAAGTGGGAGCCAAGATGAAGGGAAGGAGCAAGCCCATGTCTGCAAAGATGGGAAGAAACCTTCAGATGGAATCTAATGCCCTGTTACCCGCAGGGATAAAGTCACCACCTTCCCCACCAGCACTAGGCTGATTCTTCACCAGGTGCCACTTCCCAACCCGTAACAACATGTCCTTCACACCAGCAGCTCTTCAGACAGGGGTCGTCTCTTCCCCATGTATTGCCAAAAATACAGAGGGCTCTTTCTGCTTCACGCAGGGTGTCACGCTGCCTTTGTGCTGCCAAGAGGAAAGGACACCACAAGGGCTGCCCCCAGGGCCTCCTCCGTCAGCTTCACGGACAAAGCTGGGGTCTTCCAACCTCCAGAAGCCCTGCCATTTGCAGCTCTTCACTCCTGAGCAGCATTGCCCTGTAGCCCTGAGTGTCCCCTGTTCCTTGGAGAAAGCCCCTCTCTCCTCTTGGGTCTTGACACTTTGGGGTTGCCATTAGTTTCAATTAAAATAAATATAAAAACAAATAAATAAGTAAATAAATAAAGCCACCCTGCCATTCCAGAAACCCCTTCACAGAAGAAAAATTGGAATCTGGGTGGGAAATAACACAGAAACAAACAAACAAACAAACAAAAAACTATCCAGCATCATTGATCTACTGACTGACCACGGACACGTCTGTAAATCCCCATGCCTAAAGGGGAGCAGTGAGGCTCACACCTACCAAAGAGGGGCTGCCTGGGATGTCAAAGCAGTTGCTGTTGTTGGTGAAACCCTGAAGTGTCTCAGAGGAAAGGTAAATAAGAGGCTGTCTTCACTGCTGAGCCATCACCTGATCTGAGAGGGTCACACCTCTCAGGGCCCGTCAGAGATGCTCTGGAATACCTGCCACGCTGGAGGAGCATGGGTTTGCTGCAGGTCTCTTGTCACATCTGCAGCCATGCCTGCTGTCTTGGATGCTTTAGGATGCCTCAAGAAGTGCAATACATTTGGGTACCTGAGCAAAGTCCTTTGTCCCCATGTGTTTTCACAAAAGGCCGCTGCTTAGATTTATTCTCCAGGCTCATCCTTGCTCTCAGCAGGTACTTCCCTGCATCTCCTGTGTATCAGACCAATACATTGCATGCGTTCAATGTTACACATTCTGCCTTCTGAATCGAACGAAATCCTCGGAATTGCACTGTTTTCTTAGACTAATGAATTCTTTGAGAGGGGTAAAAATCACCTCAGTAATAAATCCGAACTGTGAAGACTTGATGTATCTGTTTTTCCGTTCACCTCCATTGCTGCTAGACAGAATTAGCCCTCACCTAATACAGAGCACAGACTTGATACAACCTTGTTTAGAACAATTGGCTTGAATCCATTATATTGACAATATCAATTTGTGTAATTCCTGCATTAGGATTTTGTACTAAACCGTATTTGAAAGGAGTTGTTGACCTTGATTAGCTCTTTAATTGTGGTTAAAATCCAAAGTAATTCAGATACCAGCCTTGCCTGTGGAAGGGAAGGGCCGTGCCATGTGATGGTGCAGTCAATAACGGCCGTGTCCCCACAGACAGAGCCCCCGTGCTTTATAGGCTCTGGGTCTCGCTGCCTTAGTACATCCATTTGCCTTCACTTTGACTGGACCCTCTGGGCTTCACCTCCTGGGCTGTATCACAAGAGCAAGCACTCAAGATACATCCTCCTGGGAACCTCCCAGCTGAGCCATTCTCCCAGCTCACAACACCTCTGCTTTTGCATGTGGGTGGAATTTCTCTTCGCCTCCCACCCTAAGCAGGGCCATAACAGTGCTGGGTACTACCCAAGGGCTGCTCAGAAAGGGATAGGCAGGGGACCTCTGTCTTCACAGCTAAATCTCGGGTGCAAGATCCAAGATCCTTGCTCACTTTGTGGTTTCTTAGCAGGAGAAAGGAAATATGAATGTTATCAGAACACATCAAGAAGCCTGTCGGTGCCCAGATATCTGCAGGGGATGCTTAATAGTGTCGTGGGCACCCAGAAAAATGGCCAGAAGGCTGGCTGGTGTTCCTGCAGATGCCGAGCTCTCACTCAACCTCAGCAGGAGCTGGGTGCCTAATTCTCCAGTTCTCCTGGTCTCTAGAGAAAGATCCACTGTGTGCCTTGACATCTGTGCACATATGTGCTCTGGGTGAAAAACGCCAGGCATGAGGAAAGGCCATTTCCAGGACTGCCATGTGCTGAAGGAGAAAATGGGTGGGATGAAGCCTGGGGGAGAACCCTTTTAAGTCAATGAGGAATCATGCCAGAAAACAGCAGAAGGAGCAGTTCAGCAGGAATTACAGAGAAGAAAAAAAAATCTGGCAAGAGATACAGTACGAAAGATGGAGCACTTCATTTTGGGCAAACTGAATGTTTCAATTAAAAATGACAGAGATGCGATCCTTTAAGAGCAGTCAGATCTTACTAAATTTTTCATGACTGGAAGCAGCCCATATCCTGAAGACCTGACAAACTCTCTGCTCTTTGGAGACCATGTTTTCTCCTAGATCTATGCCTTCCTGGCACCAGAGGGGATTGCCAGCCACTGATCAAGGCGAGAAAGCACAAAAAGGCCCACCAGGTGTCTCGTGCCACATGTGTGTGCAGAATGACATGTGCAGAGAGGAGATGGACGACTGGTGCAATGGGATGGAGGTCACGGGAAGGAAGAGCAAACCAAGAATGCAGAAGAGGACATGGCGATGAAATAGCAGGATGTGAAGAAGACGAGTATCAAGGAAAGGAGGGGGTGCAGCAGAGGAGTTTCTGAAAGGCAAGAGCAGAGCAGTGAAAGTAGAGACAGGGAGGGAGGGCGCGGGGGGAGGAACGTATCCTCTGTGCCTGGGAAAAAGACAATAAAAGCTGCGGACTCCTGTCACGCAGGACAAGCCCAGCACTATTTACTGTTTGCTCATTTAACCTGGTTAATTTTTAATAATGTTGAAATTTTCATTTTAATAATTTAGGTAAATTATTTATTAAACCACAGGATAAAGGGATCATAGCAATTATGAATTGACAGTGTTACCTGAGGCTCATGAAAAGGTAAGGGGTTTTGCAAAGTCCTTGTTATTGGATAAACATTAAATTAGTAACAACTTCACATCCAATTCAAATTACCTTCTTCCAAGTCTAAGATTGCTTGCTGTTGGTCTCTCCTGGGAAAGAGCCCAGTGGGCAGAGAGGAGCCAGGGCTGCCCTGTGTGGGGACGTTTCTCCCAGCTGTCCTCCAGGCAGGGATGAGGCGGTCTTTCCTTCAGAAGAATATCTCTAAGGTGACATTCACTACCTTGGTAATGTGGAAAATGGAGTGATTTTGAGAAAAAAGATGCTGGTAATAAAAGATGGTGGGATGTGTCCTGTCTGGCTCTGGCTAGCAGAGTGGTGATGGCTCTTCTGGTACACGAATGCCAACAGGGGCGTGCTAGCACTTCCCACCTAGTGCAGGGCTCCCTGTGGCATCTGGCAGTGCACAGACCCCAAAATCAGCTCACTGACCACAGGAGCTCTCTGATGCCAACTGCCTTCTGGAAGGGCTCCTGAGGAAATGCAGAGCTGGTCCTGGAAGATCCCGAGCATGTTCTGGTGAAGTTTGTGTACAAATCTACAGCCTTTGTTGAGTAGAAATTGGTGCTCTACACAGAGACACAGCTCTCTGCTGAAAATAATTGTATTGGTATTGCAAAATAAAACACGAAAGATTTGACTGAGTGGAGCTGCAGTGGCTTAAAGACACCTAGCATCCAGGTATTCTCTGAGAGAGCAGGAAGCTTTTCTTTAAAGTAGAAACTTAAATGGAGGATGGTGAGAAGTGGGAAAAGGGAGAACAGAGACAGGATGTGAAACCTGATGTTCTTGGTCAGCCAGGTGCAGCCACAGTTGCCCAGCGTAGACCTGCAGAACCCAAACCAACCATCCATAAATTCAACATCAATCCCAGGTTTTAAGTGCTGCAATGAATCAGAACTGAGTTTGCATTTTCATATATTGTGATGTTTAATTTTCAAGCATTTTGTTTTAATTACCAGTTTCCAATCATTTTTATGTTAGCTCTGAGTGCCTTTCCTACAATTTTGTCTCAATAATTAAAACTTTTTAATAACATTACTTTCAATCAAAGGATTTCAATTTATCTTCTAACTTAGTTCTATCCTAATAAGATTTTTTTTTTTCCCTGGGAATTTCCTAACTTTCAGTAAAGGAAGTAAGCTTTTCTAAAGAGTTATTTTATTTCCTTCTAACATATTGACAGCTCCATTCTCTTGAAAAAGTTCTTTGGAAAAGCATCAAGACACATGCAGGTCCTAAATACTTGTACAAAAGCTGACTCAGGTGATACAAAACTGTCCTTTCTTTATTTTGATTTAAATAACAGCCACTGATCGGTGTGAAACAAGTTGTTAAATAAATGTGTCCCATGGACTTGAGTAAACTCACTCTTAGTTTTGAAATCTGCTCAATCATATTTTTGTATCATGCCTAACAGGTGAGAAAATAGAACCTATTAACAGGAAAATAATGTTGAACAACATATACAACAGTGAACAAATGCTTAATCCAGCTGTAAGGCCTGCCCAGTTATATATATAACATATATATATAATGAAATAAAACAGCCTTATTACAACAAACAAGTGAAAAATACAGTTCATCAGAGTCTGTAAGCCCCACATGAATCTAAACTTGCCCATCTCCAGAGTTTATAAATTGCCAGAGTTTATAAACTCTGGAAAGCTTAGGAAGGTCTCTCCAAGGGACGTGCATACCTTACAAATGAAGTCACGGAGAAACCGTGGAAACTCACAGGTAGAGCAGACACAGGAGATAAATACGAATTACTGAGATCTCACTAATATGCTAGAACATTCATTGGCTTTGTGGACAGTCCATTATACCTGGATCAACGTATTCCTGAGAATATCATATTAACTAAAAACAAACAAAAACATCAAATCACCTCCCATGGGCATCTCAGCTCACCTCCTTCTTTTGCCCTCGGTCTCCCCTCAGAGTCTTTCATCAGGAGATCAAATGATTTAATGTAAAGTATAAAAGCGTTTTGTTACTGTGAATCAATGACAAAGAAATATATCAGAGGTGAGTGCAAGAATTGGACGGTCTTTCGCCAGAAAATGCTAATTCCACCAAAAAATGGAGTTTTCAAGGAATTACCAGTGCACTGGATTTTTCAGTGAAAACTGGTCAGAATCCTTTATTCTGGTAAGGTCCAAGTGTATGTTTCAAATTAAGCAACTGTTTTTCATTTTTTTGGTGTATAAGATCATAATGTACAGACTACTTAAACCTCATGTAGTAAACCTGATAAGCCAAGATTAATTAAGACTGTTCCTTTCATAGTCAGGTTTTAATTTTTGGCTTTTTATTCCAACACTGAAAATTCCTACAGGAAGTCTTGGCTTCTCCTACTTCTGAAACCAAGGCCACAAGGAGGACGGTGTCACAGCCTGAAGTGGAAGCTCTCTTTACAGCCTCTTTAACCTCCTTTCTCCAAAACTTCTCCTCCAAGTTAAGACAGTTTGGCACATTCAGGTGATCCCCAGGGCCAGGACTAATTCCACCCCGGGCAGCTAACGAGCAGGGTGGAACGAGCTGCCCTCTGGGTGGAGGTGCCCGTCTCACGTGCTCTCCTTCACAGGGAGTGTTTTCCTCCGAGGTGGCTGTAGACAGAAGAAGGTTTTTGCAGGCTCACAGCTCTGACCAAGTGCATTGTATTAACTGACATCTTTCTTGCTGCCGAACAGACCATCAGCGGTGTGGTGAAGCCCACACTAGGATGGATGCACCAGGGCAGGAAGCAATTAATAACAACGCCTGATTACTTGGAGCAGCCCTTCCCAAACCCCTCCTTGGTTAGCAGTAACAAAGGCCTCTGCTTGTGCTCTTCCATCTCCCGTCACTGCTGTGACGCTGTCAGATGCCTACGTTAACAGTTATTATTCTCCAGCGATGGGCTCTGATCCAACACCTAACTGTAGATGGGAGGAAACATTCAACAGACAGCAGTTAGTTTTGGGTCAGTCCCGTGGCCAGGAGCAAGGACACACAGACCAATTCACACACACAGAGCCCACATTTAGGGGCAGCACATCCAGGGACAATGACAAGGCCATGCCTTTGCTGCCGGGAAACCCAGCGTGCCCCCAGGAGAGGGGACCCGTTGCCTCCTGCCCGCCCTACATGCTCTGTGCCGCAGCCACATCCATCCTCCACCTTCCCTCCATCCCTCTCTCCGGCAGGCCAGCTGCAGCCAGCCAAGGACACTGCACAGGTTTGTCTTTATTTTAAGTAGCCAACCTCCAACCCTCCCCCCCCCACCTTTTTGTTATTAAATTTTTTCAAAATGGAAAAAAAAATCCCTCCCCCTTCCCCGTCCCTCCCTGCCACGTTCCCAAGGTGCCAACTAATCTCCGATGCCCAGCTTGTACACAGCCACCTCTAATTGCTCCTGCATTTTCATCTGGTGTAAGTTCAGCCATGGCTACAGCTGCCCCTCCTCCCCCCGGGAATTCACACCTTCATTATCACTCTTTACTGCAGAGCCGTCCGCAGGCTCCCGGCTCCGAACAGCAGCTCCGATAAAAAATAGAGCAGCTTTTCAGTGGTTTCAATTTTAATTACCAGCATCAAGGCAGCTCGCATTCTCACCAGGCTGTTTCGCACTAATTAAAGTGAGGAGGAGTTTATGGAAGGGACACCAACTCCACTTCACTCCCTCATCTATTATTTACAGACAGTAATACAAATAATTTCCAATTTAAACAGTCTGAGCTGGCCAGCAAAGAGGAGGGAGAGGTGGGGAGAACACTAAGCAAGGAGAAACTCAAATAAAGAGCAGAAACTACAAGGAGGGGACAGAAAATCGGCTCCCAGTGCCCTCTAGTGGGATGGTTTCCTAAGGGGTCCCAAGGTCAGAGGTGTGAACACACCCCGGAAGACCAGCGAGGTGGCAGACACTGCTTTCTCCTTGCCTGGCTTCACCAGTGACCTTCAGGATGGGACCAAGCAGCAGCAAAGGACTCTTTTGGATGATGCTCTGGGTTGGGTTGGGTGCCCAGCCCACCTGAAGGCACCACTCGTGGCGGGGTGTGAGCCCAGGGAAACACCGAGCTGCAGGTTTGGGGTGCCGTGGGATAACTCCCCCTCTAGAAAATGGGCTTTCCATGCAGATGACAAACTCCATCAATCAGCTTCTGCAGTTTCTCAAGGCCAGGTTTGCTTTCCTGCTCAGGCCCTCTCTCCCTGGATGGGAAATGATCTCCATCAGACTGGCTCCAATCAATCTCTCCCGGTGTAAGGCATGCCAAGCCTGGGGATTTTACGGATTTGTAGCAGAGAAGAAACCCCAGGGATGGGCCAGCATGGAGGTGGGTGGTTCCCACACCCATAAAGACCTGTCCTATAAACAATGAACATTTAAGATTTTACTGTGTCAATGAATTAAAACACAACAGCATCTTCCACCACCTTGCTTTGTTTGTTCTTGTCAGCATAAATGAGGCAATCGATACCAGTGAACCCAATACGGCTCTGATCTTTACAGGGCCCCAAAATGATGTCATCTGTGGGTCACATCCGGATTTCATTTAAACCAGTGCTGATCAGGAATAACTCCAATAAGAACAGGGTTACCCTGGATTTACACCAGGCTAAGGCAGATAAGCCTGAAGATCAGTGACTGAAGGAGACGAAGTTTCAGCATAAATGATATTACTACAGAAAAGTAGCTTGATTGAAGCACAGGTGTTGAATGTTAATCGCTGTAGGCTTGATCCAGCATCTGTGTAAGTCAAAAGCAATATCCCATTTACTGTGGCATCTCAGAATTAGATCAACGGCAGGTAAATACTCAGAGACTAATTCATCTTTCTCTCATATCACCTCCAGAGTGCGTGAAGTGCCTGGGACTTCGATGAAAGCATTTCTGAGTTATGGCAGGGTGCAAGGCAGAACCAGGCCCTGCCTTCTGCTTTGTGCTGGTTCCTGAGGATGGTCCGGGCTGGCCAATACTGAAAATCATCACTGAAGGACAGCCTCTGTGAAATAAGCCAAGGTCTTGGTTATGATGGAAATTTCCATCGTAGAAGACCAGCAGATATTTTACAGATCCTCTCAACACAGTGGCAGTTTCCAGCTCAGGGCACACTGCTGCCTCCCCTTTGGTAAAGATGGGTTTGGGGGCTGATGCTTTACTTTGGTAGAAATGTGTGAGCTTTGCCTTGGTAAAGTCTCCCTCTCTTTGCAGAACTGGGCTGAGGAGTTTATAACTCCTATTTTGAACCCAAAAGGACTTCACCTTCCAGACCTGTTGCCCTCTTCAGGACTGGCATACATTAAAGTTTTGGGGTGATTTACCTGGATTTTCACCATGAGCACAACGCAAGCACAACAACAGCTTTGCACTGGATTCAAGCCCTCATCTCCACTTTGCTGCTACCGCCCCAGCCACACTCCTGCACCGGCACAGAAACCCCGGGACGGACCAGAAGTGGTCCTCGCCCCCACCCACATGGTGCACAGGGGTGCTGGATGCCGGTCCCTCGAGCACCTCGGGGCACCTCAGACCAGGTCATTTGTATGGCAAAGAGAGGTAGCAAGGAAGCTCGGTCTTGGGTGGGTCTTGAATGGGAACATGACTGTCTCCCTGTAATGAAAAAGAGCCCCAAAGCTGCAAGGCTGAGCGGCTTTCATGCAACCAAGGACTCTCGTGATCTGGTCAGGGGTGTCCCTGGGCCTCAGAATCAGGCCCCATAGGCCTTTTGCTCCATGTCCAACTGTGCCTGTCTAAACAGAAGGGAACGGGCTTGCCACGAGCAGGTCGGACCCCATGGGATATGCACTGCATGTGGCAGAGCCCAGCTCGGCTCCAGCACCTGCCAATCCAGCTGGAAGCAGAAATCCTTCCATAACTGCGGGTGTTTGTACGGCTGCGCTGGGGTACTCCTGTGGCCAGGCCTGCACATCTTTGTTACGGGTGACTATTTACACTTAAAAAAAAAAAAAATACGTCATATTTGCTCTCATCTGGATTCATGAGATGGATTTTGTTACGTTCCCTGTGGTGAGAAGCGGTCATTCATGTCTGCAGATAAACACTGCTGTTTTGGCCTCAACCAGCCCATCTCCAGCAGCATTAGTTAATTGTACTTCAAAATCCTTTTTTCTGTCCTAAAATGCGCTTTCTGATCATCCTCTCAGTGCAAATATGGTAAATAACCAACCAATGCGAGCAGCCACAAGGCCATAAACGTTTTACAGCTGTTAAGCCCATGCCCGTGGACGCAGAGAAAAATCCCAGGCTCCGGCCCCGCGCAATGAGCCTGGCCCGGCTCAGAGGGGACGAGCAGCCGGGCAGGTGGGGGCTTTACGGCAGGTCTGGTGGAAAAATGTGAACGCGCCCGGCTAGAGGGAGAGGGCTTCTCAGCACAGATCACAGGGAGCCCCTTCGTGGAGCTGGAACGCCTTTGCACTGGGCCTCTCGCTCCCAGCCAGAAAGTCTGTCTCTCTCTGATGAGAAAAGGGGTTTTCTAATTTATTGCTTTTATGGGATTGTTCCTCCACAGAGGCACAAATAGCAGCATATCAATAAAGCCAGTCGTTTGAAGTTGGATATTTCCACCTCTGTCACAGCAAAATAATTAAAAAAGGATTCACAAGATCATAAATTGCATGTCACCAAGGACACAGCCTCCTTAACCCTTTGAACGCCGGGCTGTGCCCACCCAAGGCCCCTGCTGCTCAAGGCATGGAGCCACATTTGTTATTTTTAGCATCTCAGCCACCAGGGCTTTCCTGTCTGGAAGGAGACACACAGAGGACCCTTCCACACTGGGAATGGCTGGCAGGATCTCAGCCCAGCTCCAGTACACGAATGCACATACAGGTTTGGTTTTCAGCCAGGCGAACGAGGAGCTGTGCTGCAGACCTGCAAGAGACAAGCGTTTAGTCACATTGAAGTTGAAACGCATTACAAACACATCAGGCATTGGGGAAAACACTTTCAAACATATTTGAAGAGTAGAAGCATGGAGAGGGCCTGAAAAACATTTGCTCTCAGCTAAAAGCTCCTCTGGCTCCAGCCTGATGACAGAAAAGGATGGAGCCCATCTGGGTAAGAAACTCCTGTTATCCTGCCGATCCCTCCCCAGCACAGACACAGCCAGAGCTCATAGGAAAAAAGTAAAAAGAATGCATATTATTTTCCAAGCAGCTTACAACTTAGGTCACAATACAACAGCCAGCTCGTGCTCCGGTCTAATTTGATCACAGTCAAGGTTAACAACCATGGTTAAACTCTGCAGGCCACATCCTGCCCTCTTATAAATCCAGGAGAATCCGTGGAAGGACTCGAGGTGCAAATCTCCAGGTCTGAGTCCCCACGGCACATGGGAGGTGGCTTCTCCCATGCGGCAGGGGTGGGTAGAGGGATGTGGGACCCACACCTGCATGTGCAGGGCCATGGGCAGGGCAGGGAGCTGGTGCAGGTGGGTGTAGGGAGCCCACCTCTGGGTGCATGGTTTCAAAAAGACCCCTTTCCCATGCCCAAGGGGGTCTGCAGTCTTGGAAGAAGTCCCACTGGAGGTGGATTAGTGGGAAGGGCAGAGACGAGATAAGTGGTGTTAGGTAAGATAGCAAGGTTAGGTGCAGAGGGCAAGAAAAGGAAGTTGCATCGTGTTCAAAGCCAAATGCACCCAAATGTTCTCCTTAGATGTAAAGACATGAAAATACATAGCATATAGTGTAGAGAGTCTAAAGCTAATTTTATCCAGGTACAGGGTTACTTGCCCTATTACAGACCCAGAAAGTCAGACAAGCTCGAAGTGTTTAAGCCACATAAGCATCAGTTACATAATGACCATGAACAAACAAAATAACCTTAAGCCTGGATGTTGGGAGGAGGAAAACAGATGCACAAACAATAACACAATAACAATACGGCTGATGGTGTTGGGTTCAAATACCCTTTCCCAGTCTTTTTTTTTTTTTTGCCTCCACATTGGGGACTGGAGAGGCAGGGATGGGAAAGGGCTCAACCTTTTTGCTGGCATAAAACCAGGAGGCAACCATAGCCCTTGGGAGCCCTGCCCTGCCCCTGTGCCCATGTGTACATGACACCAAATTAGGACCCTTCAATGCTGAGCCACAAACCAGGCAGACAGGGCTAACTGGCCCCTGGGTGCAGGATTACAAGGGCTTTGCGGAGGGGTGGGGGCGATGGCAGTTCCCTCCCCATCAAGGGGGATGAGGATGAGGGAGTGCATGTGGAGAAGGGCAGCAGCTGAGCCCCGGCTGGGGCTCCCCAGGGAGCTCTCTCCTCCTGGAGGATGGAGATCAGAGGCTGAACAGCAGCACCCGAAGCAGGCACCAAACCCATTTCTCTCTCCATCCCTGTGGTTTCCAAACTGTGGCCTCCAAACTCCTGTGGGTTGTGAACTGAGGTCTGTAGAAGGCCATGAAATAAAGCAAGATTTTTATGCTCCAGAGAAAGCACAAAGAAGCCTGGGCCTCTGCTGGAAAACTTTGTTCAGGGGCCCACGAACTGGAATAAATCAAAATCACAGTTTTATTGCTGAATGTTAGGACTATATTGCTGCCCTTTTAAGTATTTTTTCTATTATCTATTCAAAATAAAGCATATAGATAAATAATTAGATCTTACAGTACTTATCAGCCTAGCTATAATAAGCATTTTGAGTGGGGTACTGCCGGATGAAATACTGTCTTATTAGGAGAGCTGGAGGTGTGAAGTTTGCCACCAGCTCCAAAGTGTAGAGATGCTTATATGACATCTGTCTCTTAATATTCGTTAGCAAACTGACAGCTAACATAGCAGGGACCTTCACATCATCACTCAGCCATTAACGGTGTTTGTGTGGCTCCCATCATCATAACACCGAGCGCCTCCCCAGCTCTAGCATCCCTGCAGCACGTCTGTGAGGAGCATCAGGATGATTATTCCTGGAGAATGATCCATAATCCATAGCTGAGCCTACGGGCAAGTGGGGAGGAGGTCTGAGGGAGGGGAAAATCCTCTTCCATGGGCGGGGAGCCCTGGTGGACCGGTTGGTCTGAGCACTTGGTGACCTTTGAGCTGGATCCCAGTCCTGCCAGAGCTGGTTGTCCCAGGGGAGGGTTACCTGCACTTGTGCTGCAACACCAACAGCCAGGCCGTGTTGGTACACTAGGAAAACCTGTGGGTGATAAATGAGAATAAATTGGAGGGAATCTGTCTCTCCACTGGCTTCATCCCAAAAAGGACCTATTTGGTCTTGGGGTGAAGGTGTTTTGCTGTGGCCTCCCCATCACCAGCCTTGAGAAAACCGCTGGTCAATGCTTTGTGGCACACAGAAACCCCTCTGAGGTCAGAGCAGAAGTGGAGGAGCTGTGGTCTCTACCTGGTGCAGCAGCAATGTGAGAGGATGGCTGAGTCCTTGGCTGCCATTCTGAGAGCTGCGGCCTCCCCAGCTGGGATTTATCTGGGCTGCTGGGGACCCTGCAGCTGGGCACGGTGACATCTGCAGCAAACCAGAAAGGTCAGGACACAAGAAGCAGGGCTTGGACATGAGCCACCCTCATCCTCCCTGCCATCCTCACCTGGCCACCAGAGCTGGCAGCCCCTTCCTTCCCTGCAAGCACACCACAAGCACACGACAGCCCCCTTTTCACTTAACAGTTAGCAAATCCTGCTATAATGCAGCAAATATCAATCAGCCTTTTCCAGCAACTTGCTCTCTAGAAGGGGGAAGAGGCAGGAAAGCTTTAGAAAATAACTGCCCTCCCCGCCTAGCCCACAGAGCACACCGTTTCCCTAACTTCATCCCCAGCACCCAAGGGAGCCAAGAGCAGAACTCCCCTCGCCTCTCCCAGCCCTGGGAGGCGGCAGTGAAACCTCATTTTCTCCCTCCAACCCTTTGAACTATGCTCCTGAGTAGAGAGAAGACAAAGGAAAATAAAAGGGGTAAATTAATTCCAGGCAGTTGAATGCGTTCCCTGCTCTAGCTCAGTTTGGAGTAGGTACACATAATAACAACTTTTTAATAATAATTTAATTTATAATGTGCCCCCCTGCCAAGGCACTCAAGGCACTACACAAACAATTAAAATATGATTATAATAAATAAACAACAATAATTAAAACATCATAAAACAGACAATATTAGAGCCAAGCCAAATGCTAAAAAGCAAAACAAAGCAGCATCTTTGGAGGAAGGAGACCCTTGCACAATTCATCTTCCAAATCTCCTGTTGATGTTAGATTGAAATTCTCCTGCGAAGCTGTTTCTGCATCTGCAAAGATTTTGGCAGTGTCACAGTCATTAAAAAAATGGATTTTACACCACCGTAAATTAACTGGAGTTTTGCAAGGCTGTAATAATGCAACTTTCACTTTCATCGGAATAAATTCAGAAACTCGGGAACTCGGTTTATGCTGCTGAGTTTGTGTTGACTGCTCTGAGTTTGGGAGAAACACACATTCATTTTGTTCTCAATTCATAAAACGTGCCTCATTACAGACACAAGAATGCTTCCATAGGCACAAGAATGGCGTTTCCAAGATTTAAAACCAACCCCCAAAAGTGAATAGCAGGCCAGACTTCCCCTGGCCGTAAGCTGCTTGGAGCCAATGGGATCGCCTTGTCCCAGTTTACACAACTGGAACCAAAAGACCTCAACTAACAAAAGAAGCAATCTTCCTCCAAAACAAATGAAATCCCAACTCGTGCCAGGCAAAAGCCGTGCACTGAACTCTAATGATTAAAGGAGACAGGCTCTGTCAAGGCAGAGGTGGGACTGAAAGCCGGCCAACCGGACCCTCTTCTGACAAAACCTGGCCGCTGGCCCTCAGACAATTACATCCAGGATCCGTTCACTTGAGTGCCTCAGCTGATCTCAGTTGTTGTGGCAGCGCATGAAGGGAAAATCCTTCTTGCAAACCCAAACCACACAGGGATTTCTCCATATTAGAAAAAAAAAAAAAAAAAAAGCACAAAACAAAACAAACTGAAATGCGTTGGGAAGATGAAGCTGGAGGTTTTCTTCCAGCACAAGGAACCAGGAAGATGCTTTCCATTCCAATCTGTCTGAGGGTTTGTTCTCACAGGTCTCACTTTGAACTTCAAATCCAAGTGAATCTTAAAATCAAAGGAATGGCAAATTAGACTGCGTGGGTCTCACACACAAAGCCATCTTTTGGCCTGGATTCATTCAAAAAATATCCCTCAAAAGGGTTCACAAACCTTACCAGACTGTGTCATAAACTGAAAATTTTCAAACTAGGTAAGATGCCTGCAGCTGGAGAAACCACGACAAATTTTGGGCACAGAGAGGATGCTTTCATTCATTTCTGTTATCTCCAATCAGGAATCTTACGTAAATATGAAATGGACCACATTCTTCTGGTTCCCTGCAGAGCCTCCTTTGGGCATGGCCCAAAACTGCTCCAGTTGTGTGCAGGAGTGGAACCTCATTGTTTCCACAAGGGAAATGGGGCTTTCAGGAAGGGAGGACATTACCAGGGCTGGGATTTGACTGCTTTGAACCTCTGTAGGAATCAGGATTCCTACACTTTTCCTACTTTATTGACTCCGCATTGAAGTTGTTGTGGGAAATTTTACATTTCCTCACCACAGAGATAACTGGAAGTTCATGCTCCTGTGGCTGCTCCCTGGAAGCATCGGGTCTACCTTCTGCTCCAGGAGACGTATCAGCAGACAACACCATTTTGACTCCAGCTTCCCATGAATAGTTTTTACTTTCCTTGGAGATGGGGTGCACTGAGGTGTGGAGCAGCTCCTCCAAGTGCTCAGCTCTCCCTCCTGCCAGGCCACCTTTCAGGTAAAGATTCAGGTTCTGGGACGAATCACAGAAAATTCTCGTTTGGTCTTCTGTACCACCTTTCTACTAATGTCGTGTGTGACTTTGAGCACTTGACTCAGACTCATACCATCAAAAATGTCACATGTTTCAATCTTATTGGTTTTAAAGGGAGCCAGGCATCTAAGGCACTCAAAGGATCTGGATTAGAGCTCCGTGCCTCAGTTTCCCCATCTGCTTTCTGACCTCCCAGGGCAGATTGGACAGTGAAGGCAATGGGAAATGCATCAATATGGCCACAATGGACCACATCAGGTACACCAGCAGCTTTTCTCCTCAGCTTCTTCATTCACTTGGTCATCAGCATTTTTAACTCAGATTTAGGCAATCATGCAGTGCTGATTCCACACATGCCAGAATTTCACCACAGCAAAAAATCTGGCTGGAGGTTCACCCTGAAGTTACCTTCACTATTGCCTTTCCAGAGATCATTGAGGGCTTTGATTCATTTGGAAAGGCCCTTCTGAAACCGGGGTCCCTTCCAGGTCATCTGGGGTTGGGGTAGCTGCAGCACCAGGGCTGGGAAGGCGTCAGGAGCCGATGCAAGAGAGCGCAGCGCTGACACTTGAGAGCAGAAAAGAGAAGACCGAGGTGGCAGAATTTATTTTATGACAAATCCTAAAAGGAAATTATGCAAAGTAATAAAATAAAGAAGAATTATAAATGAGGACAAGAAATGGGTGAAATATAGAATAAATTATAGGGAGACAGGAAGGTGCAGGAGGAGAATTGAAGGCAGAAGTGCTGAGTTAAAGGATAATTATAAGAAACTGGCTGGTAGACCGAAGGGAAGAGGGGGTTTGGGCAGTGGGTTGGCACCAGAGGAATTAGGTGCTGTACAGCAGTTGTGTGCTTTTGTGCATGGTGGCATCAGCAAGCCCTGCTAGGTGCACTTTGGGGGTGGTGTGGGGCAACAGACAGTGCTTGTTATTGGGGTGTGAGCCCAGAAATCTGGGCAGGAGGTCGCTCTGGCTTCATCCCACAGCCAGAACAAGCCCAAATCCAGGGAAAGAAGGACCGGGTGCCGCGGCTCAGGCAGCACCGCCGTCCTGCGGGGGGCGGCCTGCAAGGCCTCAGCCACCTCCCTGCCTTCTCATTAGCCTCCTCCAGCCCCAGGGGGCCTGGGAGGGAGGTGTTCCCCCCCAGCCTCCCCAGGTGGCTCCCCAGCGAGCCGGGCTGCTCCTGGTTTTGTCTCGGGAATCCTTCAGAGAGTTCACGAGCCCCAGGTGCGGGAGGGGGGCGAGGGAAGCCCTCGCACAGGGCAGGGACCCTCCCTGGGTGCAGCCGATGGCAGGAGGAGCTGGTCCCAGGCCCGCGGCCCCAGCTGTCAGTCTGAGCGATGAATTACATGCTATAAGAAGGTGTTGACAGGAGCAGCTGGACATCAGAGAGTGATGAAAAGGGAACAAAATTCATTCCGAGTTCAGACAGACTGGCTCGTTAGGGGCACCGGCGGCAGAGGCCACAGAAACACTGCTCCATCTCCTGGACATCCAAAGAACCGGCTCCCGAAAACGCCGCGAGCCCCAAAAGCACCCAGAGCCCTTCCTCGTGCAGGAGCAACCTCCCCATCCCCATCCCTATTCCCATCCCTGTACCTATCCCCATCCCCATCCCGGGGTGCTCCAGGGGGGACCCTACACATCCCAGGCCAAAACCCGCGACACCTCAGTGGAGGTGTCCCCAGCCACCAACGTGCAGGATTTCATTTAGATATCTTCAAAAGAAACCAAATCAAAGCAGTTTTTGTCCCTCTTGTTTAAGGATGTAATTTGTATAAACTGTATGAAGAGCACTGGGGGGGGGGGAGAGGGGGGAACGGGACCATTTGGCATCAAAACAATTATCTCCATTTTAATGCAAACTAAACGACATGCTAAAGGGGAATTGTTTCGTACATATGTACAGCAAGTGAACATTAAACCATACGGCTAATAATTAACTGGCTCGACATTACCCTTGCTGCGTTAAATACAAGGGTGTCCCCTTACATTTAATGTACGGAGAAGTTTGAGGACGCGGAGGTCCCGTATGAGATTATTCCTAAAGCTGTGAAAATAACAAAGAGATTTTTTTTAAGCCAAGCTACTTCTTGGCATTCAGAGAAGTTGGCAGAGAGAAAAAAGTGTGGGTCCTTCTCCCACCCCCTTCTTCCCGCTCTCCCTCCTTTCCTCTGCCTTTCCTCCCTTCCCTCACTTCCACTTCTTTCTACTGCCATGGAAAGAGAATAGCAAATTCAGAGAAAATTTCATTGAGGTTATTCAAAGAGTTTTTCATGGATTATTTACACAAGTGCTGTTCAAACAGCCTTTGTCTGAACATCCCTTGAAATCTGCACCCAATCCTTTCAGATTCAAAGCAATAGCTCAGGGGAGACAAAGGGGAGCGGCTGACATGGGTTTCCTCTGCAAGTGAATGAGAGGTCTGGCTAAACACAGAAGGGCTTTGGGATCACAAGCTTCCTTTCAGCCTGGGAAATAAACACTAAGCTGAAGCCGGGCAGCTGTACCTCCGACCAGCCTGCCCCATTCACCACCAAGCCAGGAGGATGGGGATGCTCACCGGCGGGCAGTGCGGCACTCTGTCCTGCACCCAGTGCCCCAGCACCCCAGCCAAGGGACATGCTGAAGTCCCCCTTAGCCTTCCTGGCCAGTGGTAACCCTGAACCAGTGGTGGGCAGGGTGGGCTCCCAGAAACGTTTTAAATATAAAGAACCAGATTCTGCAAGCAGAGAATGGAAGAGGCATGGTGGAGGGAAAGGGTGGGTGAACCAAGGCAGGCAAAGCAGTTGTAGAAATATTACAAGGTCTTCCCATATTCAACACCATTTCATGGCCCTCTCTCCATACAAAACTCACACACCTACAACTTGCCCATTCCCGGCAGCAGGGGTAAAGCGCTCTCCTCCCTCTGACCTGGGACGCCAGGCACCACAGGCAGATGAAACACCTAAAATGCACAGAAACGGATGAATTAAAATCAAAACAAAAATCAAAGAAGTAATGAAATATTTAAGAAAGGCCAAATTCTGCTTTAAATTATATGCCTGGCAATGACTAGCCATGGGATGGGGAGGGCTGCGTGGTCCTGTGAGTCAGCAGTGCCTGCTCCTGCCACTTGTCCCTTTCTGGACTTGAAGGAAACCCACTGGCAGGTATGTCCTCTTTGAGTTTCCACAGCTTTTTGTTGTCACCTCTTTCAAAGTAAAATGTGAAAAACACCCTACACACACAGTTTGTGTAGACCAGTACCCCTAAGTGCTCTCTTTTGCTTACACATTTTTTTTCCAACTCTTTCCCTGCACCTCTCCCTCACAGCTCATATTTGCCTGTTTCTTGTTTCGTAGCTCACCCACCATCCCTGTATCAAGCACCAACTTTGTTCAAGATATTCAAAAGTATTTCCCTGAGTAACTGCTGTTGGATTTCAGTGATGAAATCCATCTCCTAGCATTGGCCTTTAAAATCCTACCACTCCCTGGATAAATCCTTCTTCCTCTCCCACCTGTTTCTTCGTCCTTTCAGGTCTCCCCCATCATCCCCACTGGCTTTCCCACTGCCACTGCAAGCCCAGTCTTTTCCTCCTCTGCCTTACTCTGTTCTTCTCCCACCTCCACCTTTCTCACTTTGGTCTGGAAGCCCCCACAGATGTATGCATGAACAGAAATGCACCGCTCAAGTGCAAACTGGACACTACAGCCCCATTTCCAGGTGCCTCAGAGGTCTCAGCTCCACCACTGGATGCCCCAGAAGCTGGTGCAAGAAACCACATTTTGGGAGTAACTTAGCACTGCAGGAAGCTTCTTCCTAATTTTGACAACAGAGGGTTAGGCAAGTGCTGGGTACAGGCACGCAGAGATACTCTCCAGACCTCTTCAGCGGGTGGTGTTATTGTTTGTTCTTTCTATTTTAATATTGATTCCTACAATTTTGGATGTAGCTATCCATACAAATGCTGAACCTCTTGAACCCTGTTCAGCTCTCAGACTTCATGGCATCATGGGGCAGCGAATTCCAGCCTACCTCAGTGCTCACAAAGAGGCGATGGTGTTTTATTTTTCGTCAGCTCTGAACTGACCAGGTTTTCCAGCTTCATTCATCACTAGGAGACAGCCCCCTGCAAAAGGCTGGTTTAGCCCTCCTCGAGTCCCACATAATCCTTGAGTCTTACTGAATTATCATTTTTAACTTTCCTGGAGTGATGCTGCTTGTGAGTCACCTTTAGTGCTGAAGAAGTAGCCTCTCCTAGCAAGAAGATTAAAATCCCATTACTTGTTATTCATGTGTTATTTAATGATATTTTTTTCCATTATGTATTTATTTATTTTTAAGTTGCTTGCTTTGAATCTTGAGTTGGTGTTTTTAATACTAAGTGTAGTTTCTAGTTTGTTTTCCTAATTGGAATGAAATAAAAATAGAATGGAATTCTTTAGTGAGTATTTTTACATTTATTACAGGAATGACAAAAAGCAAACCCCAACAGCCAAACCCCAGTAGTGCACCTGTGGAGGCTAACAGCAAAAAGGCAGCGCCTTTACTGCCCGGAGCAGAGGAAATGAGATTAAAGACAGCCCTGCAGTTCAACAACAACAACAAAAACCCCCTCAGACTGCAAAGTGTCCCTTGCAGAAGCCCATTACCTCTCTCGTAATGATTTGGCAGCCAAGTGGTGACTGTATTGACCACATCTTGAGGACAGGTTCCTCTGCTTACACAGTTGTCTCTCCGTCCATGGGGAAGATGGGATGAAAGGAGACCTGCATGTTCCGCGAGATTTTTGGTGATGGCCATCTCCTCTTTGAGGGAGGACGTATCTCCTTGGTGACCGGAGAGCTCTGAAGATGCACTGCCACGTCCTCATCCAACTGAGGTCTCACAGCAGGGAGAAGATTCCTCTAAAACAGTAGGATCAGGACCTGAAAGGAAACCTGAGAAAAATGGCTGCTATTGGTGAGATGGAAACCAAAATGGAAGGTGGAAGAAAGGGCAAGAAGGATGGAGGGGGAAGAGAGAAATGAAGGAGAAGTTTAGAGAAGGAAGATAAATGATGGAGATACTGTAAAGATAGATCCAGGCAGAGGCAGAGAAGTGGGAGGGATTCACATGGAAGAGCCAGAAGGGAAAGTGCTGCAGAAAAGAGCAGACAGGTATGGGAGGAGAAGGAGAAGGATGACAGGGAGGGAGCAGCTGGAGAGGGTGGGAAAAGGCATGGAGAGATGAAGAAAGCAGGGAGGAGAGAGGACAAAACTTTCCCCAGACTGTAGTGCAGCCCTCCTGCATCTCTTGGATGCATATAACGGGGCTTGGAAGAATCTTCATTTATCAGGAATTCAATTAAGTGGAATAGTCGTTATTAATTTTATAGGAATTATTTGTACAGGAGAGCCTGGAGTGAAGAAAGGCCTCCTGGAGCCATTTCTCCTGTCAATGCCCCGGGTCAGGTAGGCACTGGCAGCGCAGTCTCACCAGTTGAGATATTAATGAGATGCCTCTAGGTGCAAATGATAGTTTAATAGGTGTTACTTAACGGGAGCGCCCCTCGCCTGCGCACGTCGGCGCGCGCAGCTCCTGACGAGGCTGCCTCCTTGTTAGAATAAGTAATTAGAATGTAGGAACACTCACTTTGACACTTTAATAAAGTGTCAGCCATCATCAATTTAGTATTTAATAAAAATAAAATTAAATATTTACTACGTTTTTATAGCATCATATTTAAAATATATATTCCTCAAATTTAGGTGATTTAAAATGAGGTCCAGCTAGGACTCTGGCCCCAGAAAATAAGTCCCACTATTTCTTCCTTGGGCTTTGTCTGCCATGGGAGGGAGGGACTTTGTTAGGGACACCAAAACCCAGCAGCACAAGGAGGGACGTGCTGTTTTATGGGGTGGAGAAGAGGTTTTCTCTCTGTCTTTTGGGCCTCCCCATGCTGTCTGGAGGCTGAGGATGAACTAAGTTGAGCAAGTCCAGCCCAGCATCCCTGGGGCTGGCGGGGCACAGGGAGGCAGCTCGAAGGGGGGCGATGGAGCAGGTCCCTCCCTGCTTGGCACGGACAAGCAGTGCCAACCCAAAGGCAGGAAAACCTGCAGCATCTCAGCAGAAAGGCAAACCTCCTCTTTGGCAGACCCTCCCTGGGATGTGGGACTCGGGCTGGGGAGAGCTGCCACCGCCGATGGCAGGCAGCCAATGCCAAGGTGTAGGGGAAAACGCAGCTCTGTTCCTATTCCGCTGGAAAAACAGCTTTCCAAACCAGATGTTGGAAAGAAAACAGAAGAAAATCCTGAAGATTAAAGCATGCTTTAAGCCTGGAGGGAATTTGAAAGCTAAAATAGCTTGAGTGAGTTTGCTCCCCTCCTGTCTCAACATCCCAAGTTCGCCCTTCCTCAAGGTGCCCACCTGGCCAAGGACAGTCTGCCGTGCTGGGACCTCGGGATGCCGGTGACACCCCGCTGGCAAAGAAGCCGGACTGATCCCCAAGACTCTTGGTGGCCCAGCAAAATATCTGAGTGCGGATCTTTCTCACCCTCTCCTATCTCTTAAGAGAAAGCAAAGACACAGGAGCCTGACGGCTGTGCCAAAGCAGAGCCCTTTTGGGGTGCACACAGCTCTCCCCTATGCACGTGCACCCCGACTGCACCGGGGCGAGTGTTTTGGAAAACAAATGAAAGAGCAGAAGGAGGTGCAGGTCCCTCTGGTCGAGGTGCCTTGGCAACACGGGGTTGGTGTTCCCCAGATAGCCCCCTGCTAACAAGGGATCCTGTCTCGGAGACTATGAGTCACCGCTGAAACCCTGGCAACAATTATTTAAATCCGAGCTGCAGCCCTCATGCTCCAGAGCCCTGCTGACGTCTGCTTTTTGGGGGGTCCCGGCGGGGCTGCGTGCAGGCTGCTTTCACCCACGACATTGCTCCTGGGGGGCTGTGAGAGTTGTTGGACCAACCTGAAAGCACCACGAGACTTGTCCAACGTCACCAGCCACCTGGGGCCAAGCCCAGCCCAGCTCCTCAGGTTTTTCTAGGCTAAGAAATCTCTTCTCCCTGGGCAGCAGACAGGTTTTCCCCAGGTGGTGTTTCCTGGAGGGGGTGGCTCTGTGGATTCAGGCCCCAGTGCAGACCCACCTCCTGGACCTTCAGCTATCACTTGGGGGGTCCTCATCCAGATTAGGGCCACATCCCCTCTGAAAGAGCAGGTTATATCCCCCCAAAACAAGGCAAACTGACACCACCTCCAAGACACATCTGCACAACTCTCCCAGGATTAAAAATGAAAATTTTACCCCTCTGGAAACTATTTTCTGGCAGCTCTATCTCCAAAACACTTGTGGTTTATCGATGCACACATCCTGATACGCACTCCGAGCATCCTCCGAGCACTTCCCCGAGGCAAACCCCTGGCATTGCTCCGGCGGCTGCCGGCCGGAGCCGAGATGCTCAGCAAGTCACCGGCTTTGGAGGAGATAAATCAGCTGGGGGGCTGGAGTAGGGCATGCAGGGGGCGAGCGGGGCTGGGTGAGCCCCGGGGTGGCTGCGGCTGCGGCTGCTGGCGGGGACGGGGACGCCCGCGGGCTCCCACGGGCGCTGGGCGCGGTGCTCTGGAAAAGAGTGCCCCGCTGTGTCCGTGCCGGGCCTTACAGCAGCCAGGCAGCCGGCAGCGATCCCTGAGGCTGCAGCAAAATTCCTGCCCGAGGGGGCTGCAGCAGCAGTGGGGTATCCCAAAGCTGCACCTGCTGCTTGCTGCCAGACCTGGGTACGGTCCCATCGCATGTACCCCTGGCAAGGTCCGGGTGGGCAGAGCAGAGCTGGGCAGCGATCCTCCAAGAGCTGAAGGCACGGATGGCTGGCAGGGCTGGTGCTCTCCTTGAGGCTCTGGAAAGAAAACTTTTAAGTTATTGCTGGGGAAAATTGGGCGTGACACAAGAACAGGATAGAAACAAGTGTAACCCGGACCTCTTCCCTTCCTGGGCTTGTCCCAGCAAAATACATTAACTGGCTGAGGGCAGGGCAGGTATGTCAGGAGGAGCACTGAGCACACAAAGCACAGCTCTGGTGGGACCAGGAGCTGCCATGAGCGAGCAGCTCAGCAGCAACCGACGAAAAAACAGGACCCCTGGCTGCATGAACACAGGCGTGTCGGCAGAAACAGCACCTTTCTGCTCAAAGCACTAAAAGCAAAAATAAAAGAAAAAAACAGCCATCAACAAACTCTCCTGTTACCTTGTTCTCCCTGATGCACACAGCTCCAAGCAGGCACCCACCTTGGCCGTGCCCTGCTCGAGGCTTCCTGCGCTGGTTTTGCTTTCAGCCTGCCTGCCCACGCACCCGTTATCCCATCCACAGGGGCTGCCTGTCGCTTCCTGGGCTCTTGGTGACCGCAGCCTGCCCCTACCCACGATAAAAGAACCAAATATGTCTTTTAGGGACTCGGCAAGCCCTGTCCCACTGGCAGCACCCATCACCTGGCAGCAGATGAGGCCACTCTGGTCCCTCAGATGCTTTCAGAGAAGTTCACTGATGGAGGGGGGACAATTAGGGACAGCCTGGAGCTCAGCCTGATTTCACACTCCACCATTTCATACTCCTCATGCAAAGCTCGGCCAAAAAAGCTCTGCACCAAAGCATCTCAGCAGCTGCCCACGCTCCGTTCCCAAACTAACACGGCGCCACTTGTCACCACAAACAGCACCCAGCTCTGCAATGGGTAACGCTGGCAGCCTCGCCTCGATGTTTTCACAAGGAAATTCATACGCTGACCTCCTTGGCGAAACACACGGCGAGTGCCTTCAGTCTGGTTTACATCTGCCATGGGATCCTGTTACATTCAGAACAACCCCTGTCAACGCTGAATCTGTAACAATCAATAAAGAGAGAGGGTTCGTTTATTCGTTGTTGTTTTTTTATAAAACGTTTTCTCATTCCTAATTGTGTTATTTTGCTACTCCAAGTTTTGCAAGTTTTGCCATTGTCCCCCCCTCCCCTTCTTGTTTTCTTTTAGGACAAGCTGTCATCTTTTCGCATCTTTTCACCAGGCCATTGCAAATGTAAAACTGTAAATTGCAGGATTGTGCAAATAGCACTAATAGCATTTGCATAAAAATTGGTTGCAAAGAGCAATTAGCACTTCATTAATAATCAATGAAGGGCCAATTTACACATTGCCCAAAAGCAAATTGTAAATTCAATTTTGTCTATAATTGAGCATTTGGTGCTGGGCAACTATACAATGGTGCCAGAAGAGACGGGCGCAGCAGTTTCAGAGTCAAATCTCCAGTGAGTTCAGGTTTCAAGTAATTCCCAGCCTGGCTCTTTTTGAGGCCAAGCCAGCACCTCCTTCACAATGGAAGGAGACTCCAGGAGGTCTGTTTGTTTCAGTTTAGACAGAAAGCTCACATCTCTGCCTGCTACCATCCCTGCTCACATACAACCCTATTGCAAGGAACATGGATGCTCCTTATACAGCAGAGGTCTTTGACCAAACGCACCTTGCACTGATGCTGTGGGGAAGGGGAGATGCATGAAGGCCATGGGAGAAGTCATCACCAGTACTTAGACCTGCACATCATCCTATTTCAGTGTCAGCTCATGCCCTACAAGTGACACCAGAACCTCCTTTACTTCGGTAGAGGTCCAACATGAGCCTGGTGGGTGAAATGTTCCTATTGAGCCAGTTCATCCAGTCTCCCCTTTGCCACCTACCGCCACACAGGACCTTTCTGGGATATCCCAAATGTCTTCAGCCATTAGGATCAAAAAAAAAAAAAACCAACACCCAAAACCCAAAACCAAAACCCAACCAAGCAGCCCTGCTTTACCACTCTGATTTCAGCATCAGAGAATTGTTCCTGGGTCCGGATTTGGCCATGAGGAGATGTAGCCCCCTGGCTTACCCTCTAGGTGAACGGCGGCATCCAAAAACCCCAGCCAGCTTAACCAGGGTGACAAATTCCCAAGTCCCAAATTCTTCCCTATCTCATCCTCCACTTAAAAGACACAGCCAGCTCCGTTTCATGAGAGAGTCTGACTCTAAACCACTTGACATCTGAGGTTTTCTTATCGCATTCTACGTGGATCTCATGAATCTGGTGAAAAGCTAGACGATCATTTAGCAGGGGTTGGTCGCTTTATCTATTTTCCATAATAATTTGAATATTATTACAATGGCACCTTTCATCTGGGGATATACATGCACTTTACATATGTTACATTAATTTCACCGATGAGCTGGGGAAGCACTCTTTATCCCTATTGTGCGGTTGAGGAAATGGAAGCACAGAGATGATATACCGCTTGCCCAGTCTCACGCAGGAAGTCTCTGACAGAGCCAGGAATAGAAATCACATCTCCCATGTCTTATGCAGAAGAATATCTTCATGTCCCTGCCCAGTAGCTGAGCCCTTAATCCAGCCTAAGACACCTACACAGGACCGCTTTGCAAGAATGGTGCAGACACCCAGTGGCGGTGATGCCCTGCTCCGGGAGGAGACTTCCTAAATTGCTCCTACCTTGAAGGCTGGACGTGCCCTCTGCTCTGGGTGCCCAAGGGGAGGGAGGCCAGCTCTGGGAGCAGTTTCCATCCAAAGTGGATGTTATTACTTGGTGTAACAGGATGCTCGGCATGGGATGCCTGGGACTTCTCAGCTTTCACCCAGCAATGTCCCAGCTCCCTTTTTCCTTGCCTGTTCAATCCACCTTTACCAAGAGATTGAATTTACAATGGACTCGAACACATTTAAATCCATTTATTGCAAAATTACTTTTCAATAATTACATCACTGTGCTGACTGTTGCATAATGAAATTAGCATGAGAGATATTAGAAAGAATATAAAATTATAAGAAATATTGAAATACCTCTTTCCCCGTCTGCCTTAGCACAGCCCATAGCTTAACTGGAAAACGAGCACTGCTCCTGGATGGGATTTAAATGCATCAAGTGTAATTTTATAATGTCTTTTATATAAATTAATTATAATGGTTATTGCTGCTTTACATTATTAGATTGAAATTTGCCTCCACTTCAGTGCATTAAAAGAAAGCTGCACCCATTTTGTTCAGCAGTGCCCAGGAAGTTCTAGTGGCATGGAGCCATCCTCTCCGTGTCGGCATCACCGACACGCCTGAAGTTTAGCGCTTCGGGCTCATGTTGGCATTGCAGTGACCACCCATGGGTCCCAAAATCACCCCTAGAGCCTTGGGGTCAGGCACTGGCACCCCATGGAGATCTTTGGCTGGCATGGGACTTTGCAGCCTACCAAAATTTGGTTTTCTGCATAATCTCTGTAGCAACAGTAGAGGTGCCCAAGCTGATTTAAGCAATCCCGCCCCCATTTTCTACCTGCAAAGAACTAGAGGTGGTAGAGGAGGCTCATTTTGTGCATCCCCACTTTTACATGCACAGTTGATGCTTTTCTAATTTTCTCTTCTGGGTTATTATACACACACACACACACACAAAAAAAAAAAAACAGTCCAGGAAAGAAGGCAGCAAGCTCTCAGGTAGCTAACTAGGCACTTGCTATGCTGGACAAACCACAGTCGTGCAATGCAGGATGAAGACACAGCAATATGCTTTTACTGCCGCTTAATCCTCAATAGAAGTCTAGTAATATTCAATTTGTGACATTATTTGCACATTGAATTAATCCAGAAACTAAAGGGCTAATGAGTTACGGAAAGTAGCGCATGGCTTAATTGTAACAACAAGGGCCTGCCGGGCTCCATTTGGTCCTGGTTAAAAATAAAAAACTGCATCCACTATTCCACACCAGGTAGGCCCTAAAGAAGCTGAGAACAGGCAAGCAGCAAACTGAACAATGCAAACTGTCTGAAAAGCTGTTCTTTAAATACCCAGCCAGACTTGTCCTTATTTCCATCCTTGCTCCTCCTGCAACACCACAACTTATGTTAAACAAAGCACAGAAAAGCCAGGATGACCAGTGGAAAACAAAACAAAACAAAGCAAACAGTTACCTCTAGAACTATTCTCCATGAAAATAATTGCACGGCTTCCTTATAGAAAGGCTGGTGGAAAAAAAAAGGGGAGGAAAAGGAGAGGAGCAGCCCTTCATCCCACCCCACTGGTTCCCAGTGCAGGTGACTGCTGGTGGCACCACTCTCTGCTCATTTCAGAGGTTGCAAAGTTCTCCCCAAGCCCTTTCCTGGGAAGAAAAGCCCTATCTTCTGGATGGTCTCATAGATCCTGCCCCTTGCCCAAGTTCCCTGCATGGCAGAAACTCATTCCTTTCTGTAATGTTCCCAGTGTGGACAGCAGGTCCTTCCAAAGATCTCCTGGAAATCTGACCGAGGCAGGGAAAACAAACATGGAAAGTGGCATATATCCAGCAAACCCGTCCCAAATGTCACCATTGCCCCATCAGAGCCATGCTGATGGTCAGTCCAGGCCAGCAGGTCCTCATCATCTGCTTTCTCCAGACAACAAGACTCAGATGGAGCTGCCAGTGAAGAGGGTTGGAGCCCTCAGCCTTGGATGGAGCTGGCTCAGGAGCTCAGGAGTTTGCACCGTGTAATAGAAAAAGTGAATAAATCTAAACAGCACTTAATTTATTGATGAAGTAAGAAAGACCGTTTAATGTGGAAAACATAAGCAAGATCAATAGCAGAGAGCACAAATAACTAAAGTTATTGACACATAAGTATTTTAAGCCTAATTGCAGGCATATGCACTTTCTAAGGGTATCTCACCTTCTAATAGCACCCTCGAGATTATGGGGTTAATTGATGCAGCTGTTTACTACTGGCTCACGTGGTCCAGATTGGGATTCCCTGGAGGATGCTATTAAACTAAAGTGTTTAATGAAGTACTAAAGAGTGGAGTTTCTAATATTCTCTCCTTGAGTAAGATTGAATGGAAACTGGAGCAAACTTCCCTTCCCCAGGTGGGAACTGCAGTGTGGCGTTGCTGTAAATCAACCTGTGCTCCTTGTGGGGACAGGCTTGCCATGCAGGGGACAAAAGGTTGTTTGGGTTCACTTGTTAGACTGAGGGTGTTGGGATATTTCTGCTTTTTTTCCTCCCACGTCAAAGTTAAAACAGACCTACAGAGGCATTCCATGTTTCAGTGCATTTCAACATGATAGTGGTGGGGAAAATCAAGATTGCCAGAAAATAGGCTCTTAAAACCAGCCTCCCCCTTTCATATTTTGGTACCCTAGAGAACCAGGTAGATACCTACATAGGACACAGGTTTCCAAGGTGGACAACCCTGGCCACAGCGCACAGCCTCCCTACACCCATCACAGCTTGATTTCGTCCTGCAATGGGAAGGTCTCGGCTCCGCATCCACCACCACCTCCTAGGAGTGGTCCAAACCCAGTGAAGAAACATGTGAAGTAGTTCTGGGGGCTGTTTCTCCTGTTTCTGTACCCGTTGTCATAGGGAATGTGGGATACGAAGAGGTTGGATGGGGATTATCGATGAGATAAAGCCGTAATCGACCATAAGCCGTATCTGTGTCTGCTCCCTGCTCCCCTTGTGTCTGGGACCTCTGTAATTTTGGGAGGATGCTCTTGGAGCTGCAGAAGGGACACTCAGCTCCCAGGGACATGGTTCTGCACAGTGTGGGTCCCACCTGCAGGACCTGCAGCTCCTGGGCCAGGGCATGGTGTTACCGTGCGTGTCCTCACCGAGGCTGTCCAGCAGGAGCAGCACACCAGAGCTCCTCTAACCCCATACGACATTTCTCCTCCACCAGGCAGGTTTAAGCTGAGCTCTTTTATTTCAGCAGGGCCAGCAAACAGCCAGATAGCATGGCTCTGCCGGTATGTGCTAACTCATTAAACAACAACAATTAATGGCTTGCACTGCTCTGTCCCCCCCCAAACTCCACGCTTGCTGCAGCACAGGGCATGGCCAGTGTCCCCTCTGCAGCCACCCCACAGCTGCAGGGGGGACAGCATGGGGACACCGAAGCCCCCGGCACCAGCATTGCAAACTGTGTGCAGAGCTGAGAAAATAAAAGCAGCCAAAAGGCCACGATGGAAAACCAGGGAGAGAGGAAAATTAGCTAAGAAATATGCAGCCTGGATGTCGATTCGCTAAAGAATAATTATTGTCCTCTCACGCGTCTTGCTTGCCCTCCTAACAAATATCATATTTTGGAGAGGACGTGTCTCCCTTTACCACCGCTGTCTCTCTCACGCCCTTTCTCTGTCTCGCTAGCTCTGTCTCTGCCTCTCTGATACCAACTCTGCCAAACCGTGCGATTCTGATGGAAAATTCATTAGTCGTCCTTTTTTTTTTTTCCTTCCCCGTTTTCCCAGTCAGCTTCGCGCCTGATCTGTCAGCCTCTTCCATCCTGATTATCTGGAGACGCCAATTTCAAAGAGACATCTTAATAGTGATGTCAACGAATTAATTAGATGTGTTAATGAGCTAAAAGCAACCCAAATTAAATTAATGCAGTAATAAGCACAGACAGCAAAATTAGCTCCAATTTCTGTAAATGATTCTGAACTGTACACAACATCTCATCCTGCTAGAACATTACCATCCCCCAAAGCTAATCAAGAACTCCAGTGCAATTAACTGCTTAATTACAAAACACACACACAGCTCATAGATCCAGCAGCAGGAGGGGTTCGCCGTGCTACCGAGTGAGAGGGGAAATTCTCTGCAACAAACGCCGCGCATCAGCCCGCAGGAAAGGCTGCGTCCCGGCCAAAAGCACCCCCAAGGAGCCAAAAAATGGGGTTCTCCGGAGCGAGGGCAGGAGATGGGGCAGGCGGGGGGGCCAGGAGCACCCCGTGCACCGGGTACCTCCGGGGGATGATGTGTGGAGCCAAGGATGCTCGCCGGCCGTGCCCAGCGTGGTTCCCACATCTCCGCGTTGTTTATTGTGTTTATCAGAGTGGGGGCTGCATGGAAAAGCCTAATTGTCCAGCTCTGCTCGTCTCCCCCGGGGATGAGGGGGAAGCCACTAATAGCTTTGTGGATCTGCTCAGGTATCTGATTAGCGCTAATTGCAGGCGAGAAGAGAGAGGGAAGGAGCAGGACAGGGCGGTGATGGAGGGAAGGGGAAGAGGGTGGTGGAAACGGGAAGGGCAAAAGGGCTGGGGGGGGACAGAGGGAAATCCTCGGGATGGGGTGGGGGCAAAGGGAGAGGTGAGCAAGGGAATGATGGATGCAAACAGAAAAAAAAAAAAAAAGGGAAAAAGCAGGCAAACAAAGAACTGGAGCCAGAAACAAAGGGAAGGAAGGCGAGACAAAAGGGCTGCACGCTGCCAGGCCCCGCGGAGCAGCCGGGGCAGGAAGGCCGGTGGGGACAATGCGAGCGGCCCTGTCCCAGCCCCGCTGAGCTGGGTGGCACTGGGGGTGGTGAGAACGCGTGGCAGGGTGACACCGCTGAAGCAGAGGTTGTGGAGTCATTAGTCCGCCGAGCAAATGAAAAATATTTGCGATAAAGATGAGGGCAGAGATTCGCTGTGACAAATAGCATCTCTGTGTTTGTCTCTTTTTTTTTTTCCACCTTTTATTGCAATTAGTTCGGTCTGTTAATAAGCAAAGGATATTTTTAGTTAATTTCAGTTCCAGTTAATTGATTCAAAAGCGAAACCCAGCAACTGAGTTAATTGATCCATGCGTCTTATGCCGGAGCGGCGAGGTATTCTCCGGGCAGCTGCTGTTGCAGGGGCTCGTGGCGGCGCAGGAGGGACGGGGAGCGGGGCTGTGACAGTGGCAGGGGGCAGTGGGGACAGCAGTGTCCCCTGCCCCGGGGACATGCGATGGCCTTCACACACCCTGCTGCCTTCAGGATTTCCTAGCCCTCAGCCAAATCACCCCTTTCTGCCTCTCCTGCCCGTGTCGCGTGTCTGCATCTTGTCGCAAAATCTTCTTTTTAATGGGAAGACTGGATCCCCGTGCTGGTTGGTTTAACACATGGGTCTCCTGTCCCTGCTCTGCTGGAGACCTGCTGCTCCACAGCCAAGGGTACCCGACACGGAGCTGCAGTTGGGTTCAGATTTACATGGTCTGCCCTTCTTTTTGGGAGCTTTGGTCTCATCACGAAGGGCACAGGCAGTCCCTCGAGTCACTCAGGACAAGGTCTGCACAGAGCAAGCTGCCCGGCCACACAGCTACCGTGGGCATGCGTGCATGTCTGGATCATACACAATTTTATAAACTGCAATAAAGTCCACTGGCAATCAGGCTGATGGCTTTGCAAGTTGTTTCCCTTAGCAAGTGCCGAGCACATCTCCCCAAACACCTTTCAGAAATACCTGTTGATATGTCTCCTGCGTTTTCTGCAGGGCGTTAATGTTCCTCTTGCTTATTCCTTTTGATAGCACCTCATGCCATTCCACAGCAACCTCATCATTTCCAGGGAAAAAAAAAATCTCCCGGGGCAGATGAACCAGAACTGTCACAGACATGAAGAGCACAAGCCAAAAACTGGATCTCACCCTCGTAGGTGCCACGCAAACAGAAGAACACCTGGGCTGTGATCTACGCAAGCAGGTTGGAAAGGAGATGCGAACTGCGACAGTGATAAATGAAGAGGCCCTTGGCTCTCTCTGAGCCATCCTGGGGACCAAAGAGCAAGTGTGCAGGATCAGACCATCATCATCAGGCAGTTTGGCATCCCTCAGAGTACGCAATGGCCTTCCCATGCACAAGTGCTCTGCAACCCCTCACTTTAAATAGCCCAAGTATTGCTGGCAGCTTCAGGAAGGGAGAAAAGCATGAAGCAACACACCATGAAGGCTACAGAGGAGGTTTTCTAAGCACAAATTTCTTAGGGCACAGAAAAACACGGCTAGCAAAGCACAAGCAGGCATCATGCTCTCAAGGTGGCCCTGCTCCTGACCTGTGCACCAGTCCCCCCAGCTTGTACCAGTGCTGCTGGGGGTCCCATGGTGACCATGAACTGGATGACCCCATGCAAGAGGGCCACCCCCCTGCTCTTACCTCATTACCCTTCCCATGCGATGGTGGGATTTTCCACCCAGCTGTGCTTTGCCACAACTGCCATGTACCTTCAGGTCTCGGAGAAGAAACTCAGAACTGTTGGTTTTGCTGCTGATGAGGAGAGCTAAAGTTGGGCTAAAAATGGCACATAATTGAACATGCTCTGACAATTGTATACCTGGCCACTTCCATACTGCTCTCACTTTGATTTTAATAATAGGAGTTAGTTTTTAAGGCAAATAATGCACTTTCAAGGGGATGTTAAGGATGTTATTTCAGTCTCTGGAGGCTACATAGCTTGGCAATGAGAACTAGTGAGAGACAGACAGACAAATTGCTTGCTCTCTGCAACTGCAGCATAGCTAAGGACCTACCTAATGAAAGAGCCTAATAAAAATAAGATGTTTCAGAAAGCGCACGCTGAAACGATCTTCTGGAATTGGGCCTAATAGCGAGCCTTCTGTGCCAGGAATACGTAGCTCATCTTCATGCCGCTTCCTCTTTTCCCAAGTTTATAAATGGGATATTACGATGCACTATCTGCCTAGAAAACTCAATAGATGTGAAGTTGGACGAGGAGCTGAGCAGCTCCAAAGCGGTGGCTCCGAGAGCACTCAGCACCCCTCGGCCCCGGCTGCACGGCTGCCTGCCAGGAGCAGCGGGCGCTCGGAGGGGACGGAGATGACTGGGAAAATCTGGAAGGGGGGGTACTCTTCGATAACACCACAAATTAACCACACTTCAAAACGTTGGTCCTTGATTTGTCAGCGTATTTTTGAATAATTTAGTGGGTTTGGCAGGTGGCTGTGATATATCATGTAATAAGAAGGGGGAAGACTTTTGAAACAGAAGTTAATACTTTCTGGGAGAATAAGGAAATAATTGTGTCAAAACAAGCCCTAATCACTGAAGTTTACCTGTTTCTCAATGCACACGAGTTTGCAAACATGATTCCCATTAAAGCAAATGAGAAACACATGTATCAATGTGTGTGCCTTGAGAAGAAAATATTCTTCACAAGTGCCTTTCTTGGTGTTGTCTGATCAATCCACCATCTGGTTTTATTTATTCATGATTTCTCAGACTACTACAACAATATTGACATTAAATACAGCTTTGGCTTATTAATTTTTTTTTCATTCATATGTATTTTAAGTCGATTTTATCGACTTCCCCTTGGCTTGCTCTTTTAGCTGTTTGCTTGTGTTCCTGGCCTGCTACTTCATGCCTACCTTTACAAACATTGCCCACGTTTCCTTGCCAGCTCCTTGCTTCTGCTCCAGGTGGCTGGAGCAGAGTAATTTCCTGCTCCAGCTCCTTGCTTCTGCTCCAGGTAGCTGGAGCAGAGTAATTTCCTGCTCCAGGTGTGGTGGATGAGCTGATTTAAGACCCTGTTGACCAGACTGGGGTGGTCCTGCTTGCCCTGGGATCTCTAAGGCCCCATGATGCTGCCCCCAGACCCTGTAGCTCTGCCAAGGGGATGGGGACAGCACATTGATGCCCCAAGGAGACCATCAATCTCCCTAACCCTGGGCATAAGCAGGCAGGTCACTTGTTCCCAGTATATTGTGAAACTCAAGACAGGCAAAGGTTAACTGTATCTGTACCCCCTTTTCTACCTCGTTGCCCCACAAGGTGCCAGGCCCAGCTGGGACTGCACATTTTCTTGCAACCACCTCTAACTTTGACCATCACTTTTTGAACTGCCAGCTCATCAGGAGCAGGTCTGGGCTTTCAAGAGGTTTCCAAAGCCCCTTCCTTCACCTTGTCTCTGCCTCATCCCAGTTTCAGGCAACGCCGACCACACCAACCAGCAAATACAAGAGAAGGCTCCCAGCTACTGACCATGTCTTCACTCAGACTATAGCCATTAATCTGGAGGAAGATTTTGCCTATAAATAGGTTTTGAGATTTTGGTTCTCACTCTTAATATGCCATCCCTCTGAAAGAGAGCAAACCCTGTCCTACTTCACAGTCCTATAGCCCCAAAAATCTCTGTGTCCATTTAGAGCCTGCCCGTTTCCTGTACAGTGTTTTCCCTGCCTCTCCAGTAATCTTTTTTCTTTGTTTCTGCAGCTTTATCTTCCCCATATCCCTCGTGAGTTCGTACTCCTTCCTCCTTGTGCTTCGCTCCCTGATCACCACATCCCCCTCTTGTCATATTCTTCACAGGCAGGGTAACAACCTGTCACATCTATAACCTCTTTGCACCAAAAATGTTCTTTGATCTGTGTAAACTACATTTGATGCTGAAATCCTTGATATTAATATCTTTTGTTTGTGTGTCAATGTTCTCTAGAATCTAATTAAGCAATGTTTTGAGAGCATTATATATGTTTGAACAATTTGGCAGAGCAGACAATATGAGCTATTGACCTGCAAGGATAAACCGTGCTTGCAGATTCTAAGAATTCACACGTGCCTGCTCCTTTATGCTATTTCTTCTGAAATATGTGCATTCAGAAAGAGGCCTTGTTTTGCAATAATCTCTGCGAGGCTTAATCAAGTAACTTCTCACACTCCTCACCGTAATTGCAGCGCCAGTTAGAGCAGGGCAGAACAGAAGCAGATTTCAGCTGGCCAACGAAAACAATAATAAAATAAAACAAAGAGCGAGTTCCACCCCAATGCTAATAACAGAGATTATTCAATCAATAGGCTCTTGTTATGAATGAATAGGCTAAATTGCCTTTGAATGATGTAAAGATTGACAAGGTATAGGTCAGCCTGATAAAACCACTTACCCTAATTTGACTTCAGCAATTTGGAAGGCAGTGAGGGCTGGCAGCGGGGTCGCAGCAGCAGGGCGCAGCGCGGCGATGCTGAGCACGTCCTCGCAGCACCCTGCAGCAAGTGCCACGTGCCTGCACTGGATTGGGCCCGGAGGGGCACTGAGAAGAGGAGAGGGAGGGAGGAAGAAGAGCAGCAGCACATCACAGCAAGGTGATACAGGAGGGAGAAGGGATCTGGGCATGCAAGCCTTGGCCCTTCGTTAAGGAGCTGGACAGAAGGGAGCCCAGCGCATTGGTGATGGTGATGGGAGGCACCCTGCGGGCAGGGCCGGGAGCTGTGGGTTCTGCAGGACTTCGGATGCTGGACTGGGCATGTGTTAGAGACGCAGCCTGAAGAACAGGCATGTTTTGAGCTGTGGGTATAACTCACCCCAAATCACCCTCCCATCCCTCCTACAAGGCACAAACCCATGGCTGGAGCTGTCAGCGAGTCTCTGCTTTCAGCAAGTGCAGAGATCCAGGACAGATAAAATAAAGGGCACGCTTGTACTGGGGAAGCTGATGGACATCTTTTTTCCTGATTTTTTTTTTAATTTGCTTTTTTACTGGAGGAGAACATTTTGCAAACAAACCCAGCATTGGCAGCCACAGCAGAGGGACTGAGGGATGCTGCCTTGAATTTTTCACCTGCAAACGCAGGTATCACTGCTGTGCCCCTCCACACCATGGGAGTGAGCCCAGGCTTCATTAGCTAATACCTGCAAATGCACTTGGAGGGCACAAAGTGCTCCTTAAATGTTAACCACTACTATTCTTGCATCAAGGTAAGAAATGAAAGAGACAGGGATAGAGTTCAGCCCAAGGACTCTAATTATAGATAAAATAGTGTCTTGAAGAACGTATGGATGGAAAGAATAAAAACATACTTACCACCTGGAGTAGTCTGGGTTACAAGGAGCTGATGTGTCCAGAACCAGCACGTTTGGCCTGCAGGAGGCCCAAGCAGCTGAAAGTGATGAAGATGGCACCATGGTGTCCCCACCTGCATCTGTCTGACCCAGCATCTGGGAGGTGGGTTTTTGGGAGCAGGTCTTTGCTGGTCCCCACCCCAAAGCGGTGTTTTTTCCCTGTAAAAAGGGGGATTTGGGAGATCCCAGTGCTGCGGCACTGAGTTATTTACTAAGAGCAGCAGCGACTGTGGAGCTAAGGACAGATCTGGAGTTTCCTTAATAATTTTGTGAACCACAGTGACCCAAATTAAAAAAAAAATCCTTTTTTAATTTGCTGCTTCATCATTACTAAAGCCTCAACTATTTTAGAAGCAGAGGAAGGGCAGTGGCATCCAGTGGTTCCAGCTATGTTTTGGGAGCAAGGAATTTGCACACCAGGATAAGCCTCGGCAAGGCAGCAGCCAAATCTGTGCCTCGGTTTCCCTACGCACAAGATCTGTCAAACAGCTACTGTCTTGTGCACAAAATGCTTTCTAAACAGTTCATGAAAGGCCTTACACAAGTAGTTATTAATATTAATAATAATAATTGTTGTTGTTACTAAGCCAACTACAAAAATAATTTTTCAGAGAAACAAAGTGCCCTGTCTCCCGGTGATAGATGGCAGCGATGTTGGAAATTACTCACAGTATGAATCTGGTTTCCAGTCTGGTTCCTTTCAATAAATTACAGACCCGAGCCCAGAGTGTGCACAGTTTACCGAAGTAAATACAAAGTAGGCAGGAAGTATATTCCCCCATCAATTTTGCTCATGGTCATTTGGGGTTTTCTCCAAAGTAAATATCCCCAAGCAGTTCCTCAGCATCTTTAGCTGGGGATGGTGTGCAGGGCAGGGCAGCTGGCCCTGGGGCTGCGCATGGGGAAATGGGGGTCCTGGTGGAAATGGGGGTCCTGGTGTAAATGTGGACATGCCCCATCCACTCCAGCCCACGCACCGCTGCGCCCTTACCCGTCTGGCTGCGTCTCCTGCGTGCTCTTCAATTTTTTTTTTTTTTCTCCATTTTTGGGGGGTTTCGCCGCTGTTGTTTATCCGTTAAATTCCTTCCAGATGGGGCTGGCGATTTTCCTCCTTCCTTCAAGCCGGCGGCGCGCGGCGGCTGCCCACCGGCAGGTGTAGGGCCGAGCACAGCATATGCCGCGGGTTTGGCAGCGCCGGCTGCGGCGGCAGCTCCCGCGCGCGTCTCGCCGGGCAGCGCTCAGCTGGGACCTGGCGCCGCTCGCAAACACCATCTGGCCTTGGCAGGCCCAAGGAGCCCTTCCCGCACCGGCAGCCTGGATGGACGGATGGATGGACGGATGGACGGACAGCGACAGCCCCGCTCGGCATGCGGAGATGCCACAGTGCTGCTGGGAGAAGGGGTGCAGGGCAGAGTAAAAGGGGAGGGGGTTGTGCAGCAACCCCTTCTGCTGCTCCCTCGGTGAGTACCGGCACTGGAACCATTTCTGGATGTCTGGATTAATGTCAAGGAAAAATAAAAGATTAAAAAAAAAATAAGATGCCTGAAGCCTGTGTGGCAGTCCAACAAACTCCATCGTGCAGATCCTGCGGCTGCTGCAAACAGCTGTGGGGTATGGCCTGCCCCAGGCGCCAGGAATTCAGGATGAACGCCAGCCCCGTGGGTTTGCCCTCGGTGATGCTTGCATGTTTTGCCAGCACCTTGGCCACAGCCCCATCTCCTGTGTGCCCCGCAAAAAAAGCCCTGATCCTTGGGACAGCAATTCTGGCGGGGGGCGACCAGGGAAAGGCTTGCAGCAGCAAGTTGAGCACCCTGCCGGCCCCGCACCAGCGTGGAACCGCCCGAGCTACGCAGGGCAAGCAGCACGTTGGTGCCTGCTGAGCTGCCCGGTGCCCCCAGCTCCCTGCCAAAGGGTGCTCGCACCCTCCCTGTGCAGGGGCAGAGGATGGTGGAGGTTTCATTTCCCACCTCGCCTGACCTATAGCCTGGTCAGGAAAAGCGGCTGCTGTGACTCAGCAGGGTGATGCACATCTGGGCTCCCTGCGGGACTCTCCCCAACTTGCTTGCCCACGTGCAGACGCCCTGAGCCCCGCTTGCCCACAGCTGTTGGCCTCCTGCTTGCCCGGGGCATGCAGCCCACGCAATGAGGGCTTGGCACATGTGCCTGGCTCTATGTCTCCTCGGAGGAGCTGCTCACGATGCTCTGCTCCATCTTCACCAAGCTGTGGGCTCCCCTGCCCATCCCAGCTGTGTGGGAGCTGCTTTGCTCTCACCTCCCGAAGCTCTCCATGGGCCCAGCCAGAATTGCAACTGATACCACTGGGCACCACCCGAGCCACGTGCCTGCAGGCAGCAGATCCCTGAGGTTACCAAAAGATCCAGTTTTACCTCATTTCTGCAGGTGAGGTGTTCCAGACCACATGTAAGCAGACGTGGCGGCCTGGTGTCCCCCCCCCCCCCCCCCCCCCCCGTTAAAACCTCCTGCCCTTTTGCTGGCAGCTGCTCCTGGCCCTTCTCCACCTCCCTCCTGCAGCAGCTGCCCAGTGTTACCTGCCCAGACCTACAGCTGGCCCAGCGAGAGAGAGCACGCCGCCCTCTGGGGTGAAATGTGGCTTTGAGGTGATGGAGCATCCTAAGAGGGCCCAAGACTAGAAGATGGTAAAAAAAAAAAGTGCTGTGAACCAATAAAGTCTTGCAAATCTCTGAGAAGAACAAGCAAAGGCAAAGCCAACACGGTGTCCCAAAACCGACACCCCAAGAGATGCGACCACTGAAGCTGCTCTCACCTACTGCCCTCCTGAGGCCCAGCAGTGAGGGGAAGCTCTGAAACTTGGTCTGTCTGTCTGTCTGTCTGGAGAACACGAGCGGGCTGCAGCACCCACCACAGAGGCCTGACGGTTAACTCAGCTGCAGCGAGGTGGCTGCAGAGCCCTGGTGCTCCGTGGTGCCGGCGCTGGGTGCTGCCAATGAGGGCAACACATCAGCACTGCTGCCTTAGAGCAGACGACTGTATGCAGCAGGGCTGGATGTATTTCACCATGTATATCTCCACGCTACAACACCCCGCTCTTTTACACACAGAGCAGCTTAAAGATGGGCTGTCCTCCAACTTCACTGCGCCTGGCCGTCCCCTGGGCTCCGGCCAGCCTGGGAGGCACCGACAAAGGAGGAGGGATGACAGATGCTCCCCATGCATGGAGGCAAATAGAGATGGGACAAGGGGAGAAAGAGAGCCTAAAGGGAAAGAAAATGAGCGTGCACACCCACCCGTGCACACAAAGGCAGGCAAGACAAAGAGAGGGGCGCGAGCGAAAGGCCGGGGCTGGAGGAGAGGACCCGAGGCGGCAGGCGAGGGCTGTTCACAGCAGCATCGTGTGCTGCTCCAGAGAGCTGCCCGTTCCGGAGCTGCATCTGCGAACCAGCATCCTCACACCAGCCCCTTGGATAAATATTTATCGTGCCAGGCTCTCTATCACTTCGGTTTCCACCAGATTAACCTCGATTCTTGCAACAAAAAGCGCCCCGATGCCCTGCCTGCCGCACATGCTGCTCTGACCGTCCTCCTGACTCCCCACGGCCCTCGCTCCCGCTCAGTGAAGGACAGAATTTCCTCTCATCAATCAGGACCGGATTTCTCCCATGCCATGTAAATAATTTAGAAGCACAAGCATCCATGGCACTGCTTATGTGCAACCCAAACCCAGTGCCAGGAATCTTGGGAAAAGGGCCCAATAATATTGTACCAGTCCAAAGTAATTAAAGTGCATCATTACATATAAATTTGTAATTAAACACTTTAACGTAATCATCCCGCACAGCACGATTCCTGATGAATTAATTAAAAGAACTCCAGAAATTAATGTTTTACTTGTCACCATTGTTGTGCTAGCTGTAGCCATCTCCCTGACTATTCCTGCAGCATGTTGTGAAGTAATTATATCATTACTGGGGAAGGGAAAGGCCCAAAGTCCCAAAAGAGGAGAAACCTGAAACAAAGTGGAGACAGCAACCACAAAAGGCAGAAGCAGAGCGAGTCCCCCCACCTTCAGCGCCAGCAAAAGGGGGTTTGTGAGAGGAAGGTGAGGATGTTGGGAACGTCTTGCTGGCACCCACGTGTGTTTGCACGCTCGCCCAGGGTGGGTCACTCACCTCTGCTTGGCCTTCCTCACCCGTGCAGGTGTCCCTCACCCAGTCCCCATTCCTGTCCCCATTCCCGTTCTGCAGGAGCAGGGCAGCCACACAAAAAAACCACCCTGCCCCGTGTATGTCCACCCATTCCCTGACTATTCCCCCCACTGTCTGCACCCCCCACCTTCCCCTCTCTCCATCTGACACCTCTTCCACGCAGACCTCCCCAGCTCCCTCCCTCGTACCCTCCATCCCTCTGTGTTTCATGTTCTCTTCCCCGTCCCCACCTCCAGGCACAATTTGGTGCCCCTGGGTCCAGCCACATCCCCCCATCCCCACCAAGGCACCACCAGCAGCATGCTGCCCTATCCCGGTGGATCCCCAGCCCTCATCTGCTAGGGTGAAGGGGTTAAAGCTGAGCCTAAATTGAATCATTAGATGCAGCGGGCATCGCTGGCCGTCTGTCTGTCCATGCGTGTGTGCACGCATACATCTACATGCAGTGTGCAGCCCCCCATGCCAAAAATCCTGCCGGGGGCTGTGCAGTGCGATGCACGTGGGATGCTCCCCGCAGCCAAAGCCTGGGCTCTAATTTCCACTGCAAGGAAAATGTGCAGATAAATACATGTATAGGACAGGCGCCCATCAGCAGGCACACCAGGACGGGCTGCTCAGTGGTGGGTCACCCACGGGTGGTGTACGTGGATGGAGCCCCTCTCGTGGCTCCTCAGTGGGATGCCCGTGTCCCCGCAGCACTTCCAGCACTGTCCAGACACGCAGCTCCACAACCCTCTGTCGCCAGCGCTGGAAAATCTCCCTAACCTATGGCTGCAGCACTCGTGGTCTGTATTTAAAAGCCACCAGTAAGTAAGGAACTCTCCCGTGGTGTGTTTTCCATGAATGATATTCCCAGTGCTGGTTGAGGAGCTGGTTACTGCTCCATGTCCCCCAGGAGCATCCCGAGCACCACCTTGGGTCTCACCCAGATGCACCAACGCTGCCACATCAGCAAGCCCACCCTGGACCCAGGGGCTGCTTGCTCATGCAAAGAGGAAAGCAGGAGCAGACAAAGAGATGCCACTCATCTGCCGTGCCAAGCCCCGGCTGTGTCTCCACCAGCTGTGCAGGGGCCACAGAGCCACCTCCCTGCTGCCTCCCCCAGCCCCAGCTTCACCTTCACTGTGGTTGTTGGCTTTGGGATTTTTCTTCCCCTGATTTTCTCAGGAGCTGCTGCAAGGCCCAGGATGGTGAGGGTGCTTTCCGCACGAGGCACGGACAGGCATCCAGCAGCTCCCTCTCCCAGGCTTGTACCGCGTGTGACTCGGTTTCCCCACCCAGACAGTACATGTAACCAGGGCTGTATTAGTTAATTTGTACAGCTCTTTGAAAAAGAAAAGTGTTTGAGGCTTTACACACTGCCAGTGGGAACAGATCAACAAGATTTCTAACCCTTCTGAAAAATTAAAGCTTTTGCCAATTAAGCTGGCTAACACATGGATGTGAATCTAAAAACCTCTTGAGTTTGAGACCACGACCAAAGCCTCCTGAGAACAGCCTCTCCTGCTGCTCCTTGGGCTCATCTGGGTCAGAAATGTGTCACAGAACCCAGCTATAGCCGTCCCAGCAGACACATGCCTGAAATGTAACTGGGCTGCAAACAGGACTGCAGCAGGGCCACGGCTCAGGACATCTATCCAGGCAGTGCTAATGTGCAGATAACGTCATCTCCTCGATTGCTTGAACTGGTATTGCAAAAATGTCACTGCAAAGCATAATTCCCTTTAATTTTGCAATTAGCCCTCTAATTTGAGTTGCAGCTCTGATGCCACCAGCTATCAGCGATCTCCACATGCAGAGCTGTGCCATCGTATGCGTTGCCTACATTCGGGCAACGTCTATGGCTCCAGTGATTAAATCCCCACTTCTTCTCCTGCTCTGGGCTGCACCTCCACTGACACTCGCTTGGATGAAGCCGAGTGCAAAGTTTTACACGCCATAAAGCAACCTGCACACCCTGCCCATACACCCCTGTTGGGCAGGCTGAGCTGACCAGGAGCAGCAGCAGCACCCAGACAAAGATGCTGGCACCAACCACAGCTCACCTGAGGGGAAAGACATCCATGCACAAAGACTTGCAGAAGTCCCCGGGCTCCCCTGGAGCCATGCAGACTATTGGAAGCTGCAGGAAAACAATGCCACGGCGCAGCGACAAAGCAGCCCGAACAACACCATGATGGATGGCAAAGCAAATCGCTTGATACCTGAACGTCGCCATCCTTTCCGGGCTAACGTCCACCCTGGCACGGCCCCGCTGACTTCTGCTCAGCCACGTGCAGCTCGTTGTGGTTCACCTGCAGAAAGCAAACCCATCCCCTGTGCTCGGGATGCAGCCGTGCGCCGGTCCCTCGGTGCTGTCACCGACATGTGGCACAAACACCGCTCTGTAGGCATGGGGATGAAGGTGCTTTTTATCCTTTTCAGGATAAAAGGATAAAAGGATAAAAGTCATGTGTGAGCACAGAAAGCACGTGGGCTTAACCCCGTTGCACAGCCCTGGGCTAGCGGACGAGGGCAGACACCCGAATTATTGCATAAATTGCGGAAACTAGGAGCTACTCAGCACCCCCATGTGCGTGCAGTTGCACTGATGGATACAAGCAACAGGCAGGCGCGCTGCGATGCACAAACCCACATCAGACCTGGGCACCCGCTCCTGATGGAGCCGTTTAGCCCCACCAGTGCCTGCCCGAGAGGGTGGCACTCTGCACGGGAGCCTGGGGATGCCAATTAAAACCGTCACTCTCCAACAAACCGTGCAAGCTGTGGTCAGCCACTTGGTCCCTTGGTGCCACCGTGGGGATGGGAACAACCCTGACACCGCTCCCCATGCGTGGTGGGTGCAGCCTGGGGGGCCACCCCGTCCCCTTGTACACACGCACCCTGGGAAGGGTCTGGCTCATGGGGCTGGGGACCCCTTCTTCACCCTTCCCCGGTCCCCAGTGGAAAAATTTACCTTTCGGAGCAAGTCCAAGATATTAATTAAGATAAATCTACCTCAATTTTGAGATTCTCTTATCATGTAATTTATCAAAATTATGTTAATTATTTCTGTAGGGCAGCAAAATTATTACCTTTTCCGTGTCTGATTTGTATTAATATTCATAATTTAATAATTCAGCATCCAAGCCATCTGGTTTGGGGAGCCACGCTCCTTCCCCTCCCTCCGCCAGAGCCAAATCGCCGCAGCCTCTCCGCTCCTGCGCCGCTCCCCAACGGCTCCCAGCCCAAACTGTGCCACCAGCTCTGGCACTGGCGTCCCCCCCAGTGCCACCAGGGGGGCCGTGGAGGGGTCCCGTGCCCCTGGGGACGGGGAGCAGCCCCTGCCCCTGCGCCGGGCTGAGCCTCTGTCACCGGCGCTGTCTCAGCCCGGCAGGTGAGCGCAGCTGAATTGACATTTTCCACACTTTGTGATTTTTACACTGTAATTTGACATAATTAATGCCTACATTACTGCTGATAATTTAGCTAGTTAATTAAACTCGGAGGAGATAATTAAGGAGAGGCTACTGCTTGGACTGCTAATTGTTTTTGTCATTATTTTAGGGGCCCGACAGCTGCCGGCTGAGTCATCCTCCCCATCAGCTGATGGCCGCACGTGGCCGCGGTGCCGTGGGCGCAGGGCTCGGGGCGAAGCAGCCCGGGGGCTGCCGCGGCTCGGCCCACGCAGATGGCGAGCGGGGGCTCTGTGAGCGCATGGTGCCCAGTTCGGCGCTGGAAAACAAGAGGACAGATGTCAGGAGGTGTTTGCCGAGGAAAATCTGCATGGTGGACACAGGGGAGAGGCATTGAGCATACCCAAGGTCTTCTTCCTCCGGGTCATCAGGCCGTGATGCAGCCCACGTGCCTGGGGGGAACGCCAGGATATTTGGGGTGACATGGAACAGAGACACCCACTGCCTGGCCAGATGGAGAGCAGGGCTGAGACCTGCAGTTCCCAACGCATCAGGGCCACGTGCTGCAGGGAAGGTCCATCCACCCATCCTCGTCCCCATGCACGGCATCGCTCATACCGCTGGCTGCATCCTCCCGTGCAAGTGGCACCGTGCAGTGCAGCAGCGGCACCTGCTTCCTTCTTCTTGGGTGCTCTGGCCTCATCTTCAACTGCAGCTAAATCCCAACGCTCACTGAAAGCGCCAGCAGATGGGCGATGGCCCCATCTGGTCCCTGAAGAGAAAAGCGCATCGTCGGAGCCGAGCCCCTGCTCCCCGCTGCATTTCTCGTCTTGCAGAGCTCCTGGCAGCGCGTTCCCACCTCATTGGCCCAAGCACCCCATTGCCCCGTTTGCTCTTCAGAAAAACTTTGACAAAAGCCCCGGCCCCTCTGAGCACATGACACCAGCATGGAGATCGAAATTTGCATCTTTTCCTTGCCAGGCTGCTTGTTGCCCCATGCTGCTCAGCAAAGACCAAAAATCTCCAGGTGGGAGCAGAGCCCACACCCTGGGGATGGTCAGGAGCTGCAGGAGCACAGCACAGCCCCACAGCCCACAGGGAGGAAGGCACAACCACTCCTTCTCCATGGCCGAAGGCCAGCTTGACATCTCCATCCAGAGATTAGGAAGGAGACCGGTCACTTCCCAGTTCTGGCAAATGCCCTTCAAATAATTTGATTAATCATCTTAGCCCCACTCGGCGCAGTTGGCATCCTCCAGAATCGAAGCCTCTCCTGCAATGCTGTGTCGAAAAACCATGAAGCTGCTGTAAAGGCTCAACCAAGCATGGCCCAAGGCAGGAGCTGGTATTCCAGAGGCTGTGCACCGGGTTGGCTAAATATTCCCTCTAAATATCTCTCCAGCTAGCAGTCAGAGACATGAGATGTGTAACAAATCACACAGGGACTGCTTGCCTTCTCTCACTGTTAGGAAGAGGCACTTCTTTTTTTTCCTTCTGCATTTCTATTTATCACAATGAAAAAAAAAGTGTCAAAAGGGCTTTATATTCTCGCTTTGAGCAACAGCATTTGGACAGCCCCAAGGATAACAATCTCAGCAATCATGAAAAAGTAAATACTCTGTGCTTCTGTAGGCCCTTTTGTCCAAGCATCTCACAGCACTTTGCAAGTGTTGGCCCCAGTCCTGCAAGGGGCCATGCACATGGATCATCCCATACAGGAATTTATTCGCTGGGCCCAGCAAACCCCATCCACGCAGCTCTGCAGGGCTCTGGAGTCATTCACCTCCACATGCTCCAAGTCAGCTGCTCCACCTGCACTCGCGAGTGCATCAAGAGCTATTTGTTGGTGTCCAAGTCTGAGCTCCTGGGGTCGTGTTTCCATTCTGCAGAGCTCTCTTCTTTGTCATTGCGATGCCATCCCTACCACAGGAGCCCTCAAAGCCCAGAAAGCAAAAGAAAAATAAGATAAACCAAACATGCTCTCTTTACAGCGTGGTGCTTTTTCACAGGCTCGTGCCTCTTTGGAGTCATGCTTCAGGATTTCTGTACTTATTTTCACCAGAAGAGAGCCATTCCAGCACTACAGCACTCAGAACAGAATAAACCCAGCTGATCTCAAACTGCTCCAGGAAAACTGTGGCAGGGAGAGCAATTTGCCAAAGTCTGCAGCAGCGCAAAGAATAACCCTCAAACATCCTTGCTCCCAGTGCCAGAGGGACAACCACAGCCCATGCCAGAAACCATATCCGTGCTGTGGACAACGTGGTCCAAACAGCCTGGGGTGGGGTTGGAGTTTCTGCTGTCATTGTTTTCTTTCTTACAATCAAGAAGTTTTATTGCCTCCTATACTGCAGGACAGCAACACCGAGAGCAAGTCCAACCCTGCTATTCCCCATCAGCCAAATTCTGGTAGTTCCTAAAGCTCCTCAGTACTAGGGACACCAACACCATCACAGAGAGCCACATCCCAAAGCCATAGTCCAGTCAGGCAACATATTCCATGTTGGCCAACGGGGAGTTACAGCTGGGCGATAGGAGAGTCACTTTTCTTTGAGGCATGAGCCTGACCTTGTTGGGACACCAGGTTCATCACCAGCTTAGGGACAAAGGAGGCTACACGAAGAGCCCTGGGCAGCTCAGCTGAGCAGGAATCTGTCCCCAGAGGTGTCCAGGGGTTTGCTGGCAACTTGAAGGCATCCACGGTGCCCCTTCCTCCGCGAGGAAGGACGCATTCAATGCACTTGGTGTTCTATAGCTGAGCATCACGGCAGCCTGCAGATAAAATCCTGCCGGATTTCAAGCCACCCTTTAACTTCTCACCTCCATACTCTCTTACAAGGAAATGAATATCTCAGCTCCGTCTGGTCCGGCATCCTCGTCTCAGCAGGGACAGCCTCAGCCCGGCCTCCCCTGGCCCCTCTTCCTCCAGCAGACACAGACACGGGGAGAGTGCCCTTAGTACTGGAGCGGAGCGAGACGCAAAGCAAGAGCATTAGGGGGAATGAGAGAGAGCAAAAGCACAGCCATATCAGACATCTCCAGGCAAGATAACACAATAAATAATCAATCAATCCCTACAAAATCCTTAAGTGCTTGATGTATCCTCCTGCAAATTGAATCACTTCTCCTACCAGGAAGTTCTCTCTTGTAAATAAATGAGAGCAGAAATGGCCCATATTGAAAAATAATGTTGTTAAAACCACTGATTAAGTTTTACACAAGCATATGAGAGCAAACTAAAAGGTTTTAGCTTTTTAATTTAAGAAATGAGGAATATGATATAATTTCAATTTGTGATGAGATAAGATGTTCTCGATATTGTGGCTTCAATTGGATTATATCCTAATGTACTTTTATAAAGTGTCAGGCTAGCTGCAGATTAAGGTATGTGTGTAATATTCTTTATTAACAATTTAATGGACTTGCTTTCACTCTATCCATCTTAATCAGTGTTTCCAGTCCACCTGGGAGATCTAGTTAGTGCAGAACCTGAAACTCCAACCTGATGAAAGAGGGAACTCAGTGATCCGTCAGTGTCAAAAACAAGAGGGAAGCACTGATAAAAGACTGCCGAGGATCATCTTTAACCTCCTGTCATCAGCACCACTCCAAAAGCTCTCAACAACCACTCTTGGAGTCACTCAATGAGACATATGCCCTCCTCAGATCTGCATCCTTCCCCTGCCAGGATCTTAAAGGGGCTTTTGGCAAGGCAGGACTTCCCGAACCACAGCACGCAGTTGCCTGATCCTGAGGGACCCGCTCCTGTAATCCTATTTTACAGTCCAACACCAGTGCAAGCGCAGCCTGGTTGTGCAGGCTCCCCACAACTCTCCAGTGCTTGTCCACAGCCTCTGCTTTGGCGGTTAGACGCTTCCATCTCATTTCCCTCTGAAATTTATTCATGACCAGCTTCTATCTGCATGTTCTGGTATCAATATTGGCCTTTAGCTTAACCAGCTCTTCTCCCTCCCTCGTGTTTATCTGGCTGTGCAATCATATCAGCCCTCAGCCTTCGTTCTGTTAGGCTAAATAAGCTCTGCTTGTTTCGTTGCCTTTCACAAAGGGACTTTCCGATACCTTCTCCACTCTCATGACCCCTCTCTGCACCTCTTGCCGTTTTCCCAAAAAGCCATCTCTCCAGGTAGCTCCTAGCCCCTTCAACCCCTTTATTTCAGCAGCTACTCGTGCTGGCTGGCTCAGCACCGTGCTGGGAGGCAAGTCAAAGCCAGGACAGCCCCATGAGCATCCCCCTCTTCTCAGCAGTCCCTGGTAACTCAGGATTTCGGCACACGCTGGCTTTCATTCAGGGCTGTAACACGAGAGGAGCACCCTGGTTATGAGGATACCGGAGCTGCCACCAGCCCCGTGCAGCCCCTGCTCTGCAAGCACCCACCTCTCCCACCCACAGCTCGTTGGGACACCCCAGGAGGGGTAAGCCCTCCACTCTGATCAGCCCTTCCAGCAGCAGCTCTTGGTGAGAAATTGCTATTTCTCTGGCACGCTGACCCACCACAGGGCGGGCAGGACAGCTCATGATGCTCTGCACGAGATCTCACCGCCAGCCGGCGCCGCCTCCCCCTTCCCTGCCGCTCTGACTGCCATGTGCATGCACAAACAGCGACTTGATGCGCGAAACCAGGAGCAGCAGCCTGGTAAATAATGGCCAATCAGGAAAAAAATGTATATACATCTCATCTCCTTTAATTCCCTTGCAATGCAATGATTCGGCAAGGGTGGGTCGGTCGTAGCTGCAGGTGCTCCCGGACTGGGGAGGAGCACAAAAATGAAGTTGTTTGCGGCTTTTGATTCCATCCCTGGAATTATTTACAGCTGCAGGCAATATTAAACTATGTAGAGCAAGTGTCCTCATTTACATGCTAATTCATTTATACCCTCTGGATTGATTTCTCCAATTCATTTTCAGCCCACTAACTCTTCTGATATGAATTATATTATCACCTCCAGAACGGCAGCAGGGAAATGTGACGAAGCCACCCCAGCTCTTCTGATCTCTAATTGCCCTCGCTGTTCAGAGCCGGCATGGCCAGCTGCAGCTTCGCCTCCTGGCTATGAGCACCCATCTCCCCTCCTCGCCTGGGGAAAAAAACAGCATGTGGCTTGGAGTGCAAATATTCCCACCTCCAGTGCTCGGTCCTGTGCTGGGGAAGACCCCAGGGAGCAGACCTGAGGCTTGCTGTCATTGGAAATCATTCCCTCTCTCTGCCCACAAGGAGGATCTACCTCATTTCCAAAAGCAAAACCAAAGTCTGTCCATGTTCTCCAGCAGAAGGTCCTGGAGCCATGAGGAAATCGAATTAATTCTAGACTTCCCAAGGGCCTTTCTGAGGTTCTCAGCTTTTTACAGCAGCCTCCACCATAACCTGGCAGACAAGACACTCCCCCAGTACTCCTTGCCTTGGGAACGAGGTACCCACCCGTGGAAGGACTTGGTGCCCAGGGAGTGGAGAGAGCAGAGAAATCTGCCCATGGGCAGCAGCAGCTGGAAGCAGTAGGACTTTCCTTCCATCACTGTCCCTGATGGGTGACTGAGGTTTAGACATCCTTTTCCAGGAGGTGTATCCAAACGCACGGACTCAGCTCTCTGGAAGACTTGGTCGAGGTCTGCCAAGGTGACAGTGAAGAAAGCAACCCTCTCCTGCAGCGACTCTGGCTGAGCAAACGGGTGAGTCTGCAGGGCACCAGCTGGACACCAAGAAGGGGACAGAATCCAGCAGCCAGGAGGAGGGCATGACCATTAAGGTCCCTTCCAACCTAAACCATTCTGGGATGCTAGGTACAATGATGCAGCAGGGTGTGGTGCAGGCTTTCCCCTCTCCCTTAAAATAGCTGTGAAGTTCTGCAGAAGGTTAAACCTCAGCTTCTGTAACTGGGTGGATTTCATCAGACAAACGTCTCATTGAGTAGCCATGACATCATTTTTAATCCTAGACCAAATACACAGGCCTGATTTTGTTCAGGAGGTCCAGAAAAACCCTGCCTCTCTGCAGAACAGGCCTCACACTGTTATCCCCGTGATGTTTGGCCTGTGGTTTATTATTGCACGGAAGAGTGCGTTTTACACACTGGATGGGGGCAACAGGCTGTACTTGTAGTGCTGTCTTGGAGGCTAATCCTTACAGAAAGGTGCCAACCGAAAGCACTAAGCTACATATGGTTTAAAACATGTGGGTTCTGTTTCATGGGTGATCATCGCCTTCCCATTTACTAAAAGCAAGGGGAAAGCTGGATTTGAACACCTTGGTGTCAAGCAGAGAAGCATTAAATGCTCAGGGGCAGGTGACTCAGAGACAAGCATCATCTATTTGGCCATCAGGAAAATTGTATCAAGAGCTGGGGTTCTGACATGGCCTACAGATCGCAGGACAGCATCCTTTCACCATTTGTTATCTGTCTTCAAAAATATTTTTTATTTACAAACATGGACAAAATAAAGAAACATGGGACTTAATGTAACGCTTTGTTCTGGGATTGTTTGTACCTTCATCTGGAGCATGCGTTAGTGTCCCCTTAGCACAGCATTTTTTTACTCCCAGCATTTCAGCATTGCCTTCATTGTTGGTTATGAGTGGATTTAAAGTAAGGAACTGGTCATGTTCTTATCCCAAACAGCACTTGCACATCCTTCTTCCTTGCAGACAGAGTTGTTTGCATTAGTCCCGTACCAGGAGGAACGCATCTCCTGTAGCTTGAGTGAGCTGTGGTGGGACACCTGCACATATATCCTCCAGAGACTATTTCAGTGCTCTGTAGGTGCTAATTAATCACGTTGGAAACCTGAGTCAGTACCTGTGCAAGTCAGCAGCTGAGGAATCCATCAAGAAGACGTCACTCAGCTGGACAAACTGGCTGTGTTTGGATGGCAGGCTAGACACCCGTCTCTCCCTTTGGCCCAAAGAGTCATTCTGCACAGTCAACGTAAGGGATAGATGCCAAACACTACGGCAATACAGACACATCTGAACTGCACACGTGGCATTTGGTATTTTAAAGACTTCCAGAAGCCTTCTTTCAACAGCCTCTTTCCTTGCTCTCATACCCAGCATCTTGTATGAGCAGCACGCAGTCTCTCCGCTGCAGCTGGGCAGGTGAGCCAGAGGGACCAAAACCAAAAGGTCCAGGCTTGTTGAAAGTTAAACAGAACCACTTTCCCTCCAAATTCCAGAGCATTATGAAAGCTATAGGGAAATTAAGACATTTCTGCTGGCTGGCAGAGAAAGGACAGCGCTTTGTTCCTGATTTACACCATCTGAAATAATTAACTTGTGAGAGCCGAGATACTGTTCCCCTTGGCATCCCCTGTTTGTTATGCCTCAGACCATTTCAAATGAGCACTTGAAGAAGGAGAGAGACCCTCTGCATCCCGATCACTTGAGGGAGGGGGAAAGTTGTCCTAAGTGGAACAATAGCCTGTCCCTTCTTAATGCAACTTCAAAGCTCCCTGGAGAGGAAAATTGATAATTGCGTCAAGTACAGTTTTTCTAAACTTCATCATTTAGTGCTGAAAACTGGGCTATTGAATTCATATAGTTCTTTGATCAAGACCTCTTAATTAAGTTATTCCCTTGATATGACTCTTATCATTTTAATGCCAGACCTACATCACACTTACGCAATTCCCACACTGGCTTTGATATGCATCGTATAAGCTTCCCAGACCATAATCACTGGACGTCTACAGACTCACTGCTACCTTACCACTTTCACCTAGTGCACAGGATGGGCTATTGGAGGTCAGCTTCCAAACCACTAAAAGAGCGATTACGCAGCCCAAAACTCCTGGCCACGCTGTGCCAAGGGAAGTTCTGTATGGACTGAAACCAGAGCAGCGATTTCTCCCAGAGCTTGCAATTTCCAATTAGTGCTTTGGGTTCAAAACTCTCACTGCCTCCCATCTCCTTTTTGAAAAATGCCCAGCAATATTGATAAAAAGCGTGTAACTAAACATTTATTTTACCCTCATCAGTAAGATGATTGAACTTGAACTAACCTTTTGCAACAACATCACAAAGTACGAAAAGGCATCAAAGCTGAGCATGAACTCTGAAATACGGCGGACATTTCACTGCCCTGCACAGCACTAAGTTGCAGGCAATCTCTGTTTAAGCAGGTTTTCCTCTGCTCTCTCTCATCCGTTCCTTTTCCCCTCACCCCTTAAATATTTTAGGTGCAATATTATTTAACAACCCGAAGTCTCAGTCAGTTAGGAGGAGATTGCTGGCATCTGAGCTGACGACAGATTTACGTGCTCCGCAGCCAGCGTCTCCTGCCCTGGCCACCCCTCGCTGAGGATGTCCCACGGACTCTCCTTGCCCCAGGGAGAGGTTCCTCCACTCAGACCAAGCCCCTGTGTGGGTTTTGGTGATTCCTCTCATTCCTTCCCACCTGATACCTCCTGACCCTTCATCTTCACAGCACTCCTCCAGCCTCCCTCTGTTCCTGACCAGCCATCCAGGGGCTCTTTCAGCAAATCCTCCTCCTCCTCCTCCACACTCCTGCTTTCCATGGAAGAGTGACAAGCTCCAATTTAGGTCTCCACAGTTTTTCTTGGGCTTATCCCCTTAAACCGGACTAGCTAACATCTTAATGCCAGTGACACCAGTCACAGCTCGCCATCTGATCCTGCCTTTCAGGATTTGCTGTATCTATGCACTTTCCACTGCTAAACTAGATCCTGTGATCTTCCATCCCAAGGCCTCCAACTCCTCGTCACCATCAGCCTGCCACCCTGGCCTGCCAGTTGTACTCTTCACAGCTAGGAGATGCCCAGATCTCCTCGTTTTCTTACCTGGCCTCACTTCAGGGTCTCTTTAGACACCCCAAAAGCCTTTGTGCTTTCCCTGTTTTGATACCTCCAGGTTTCTCTTCCAGGCCTTCTTCTCCAACATAGAGCCCGCTGGAAAATTCACAGCACTCCTTCCTTGCGCCTCCTTTTTCTTCAGTATCAGATGGAAAACAGTTCAAACAATTGTTCCTTGTTCCTGCTCATCTGATCCATTCCCAAAGTGAACCTGCCCGTGCCCTCCACACCACCAGGCTGGCAAGGCTCAGCTCCTCACACCCCTGTCTTCTGGACTCTTCCCAGCTCAGAGCTTCCTTCCCCACTACCTTTCGCACACAAACCAGCCCACATGGTGACTCCTGCCTCCCTTAAATCCCCCCTACAAACACGTGTCCTTCCCAAGCCTGCTGCTCATGCTCTTCATTCTCCATCGATCTCCGTCGCGCGATGAAGGTGCCGTTGCCACAGAACTCTCCACTAAGCAGCACCAAGCAGCTCCATCAGGAAGCCATTTTCCTCCCTCCTCCATCCCTCTGCCCACAGCCAGCTCACCAACACCCTGGGACCAAACCAGGTGCTCCACCAAACTTTCCCGATCACTTCTGCGCTCATGACTTTCCGCCTTCCCTCCTGGGTGGAGGCAAGGGCCCAAACAAGCATGACAGGGCAAGGACCAGCCGGCAGCTCCTGGGGATGTTCTGTACCTGGTACTGACTTGGAGCAAAGGGGAAAAGATGGAGCAAGCTGCAGCTTCTCCTTATGGCCTGTCCTTGCTAGGATGGGACTGAGAAACCTCTGAGAGCAGGGTGGAGGGCAGCAGGCCAGGGTGGGCTCCAGCTTTGGCCTGCTCACTCCCCTCGCGCCCTGGCGTGCTCCCCGGCATCCCCGCCATGCCTGGCGCTGCTCCCCAGCTCATTGCTCACTGCAAAAAAAAGTTACAGCCTCTTTATCGATCCCCTCCTTCCCCACACATGTTCTCTTTGTCCCCTCCCAAAATAAAACCCCAACTGAGAGGAGTCACCAGCTGGAGTTTAATTTCAGACTCCAAGGCGTATCTGGAGCCAATTTGCAAGGCGCTTACTCTGAAAATCGCCCTCCCCTGTGACGCGTGACAGCTCCAGACCACAGTCCTGCTCTCGGCTCCGAAGGAAAAATGTTTTAATTTGTCACAAACCAATTATAGCGTCTCATCTATCCCTGAATTACTCATCTTGGCTACAGCATAGGACAAAGGGCCCCTCTGAGAGAAGATTAGACATGGATATTAACAAGAGAAAAAGTGTCCACTGTCTCACCTTGCTGGGGACGCGGCTTCCAGCGAGACAGGAAAAGGAAACCCCTCCTGAGTGACAGCTGGAGGGAGGGCTGCCATCCCACCGCAAATCCCTCGTTTCACGTGGAAGAATAGTCACGACAAACTCCGTATTCAAATGATATTCATGCACGGCAGATAACAGAGTCGTGGCTGGCAGAGCCGCAACATGAATATAAATAACCTCTGCTCGCTTCGTTGCTGCCGGAGGGGCCCCGCCACCGTGCCGAGGGAAGGTTGGTGTGTGGGTGCTCACAAGGTGCACTGGCCTCGTGCCACCACTTTAATGGCATGAGAGTTCCACGTGCCACCCCTTTAATGAAGCCCCTTTCCCCCTGAGCCCTGCACTAGACTGAAATGTCCAGACCTAGCTCCTGAGGACCCACATCCTGCCATAGCAGCGCTCCATCCATCCCTTCCCGACATCGTGGCTCTCAGGCATTACCCTTCATCCTGACAGCCAAGGAGCAGGCTGTCACCTTCCGAGCTGAGCCCCAGCCTTGCAGATGGCTTTGGTCTCTTCCTGAGCAGCTGGGGTATGGATTTATCCAGGTGAAAACGGGAGGCAAACACTGAAAAGTAGCACCTAAAGCTCTTGTAAGCAAAAGGCGCTTTGCATTTACAGCACCGACTGTGACAAGCCCTGGCCACTTAGCTCTGCAGTAGGGACAAAAAGCTGCCTGCAGTGCTGCCCTCGCAGTCAGCGGGATAAATGGGGCTGTTTGCTGCTCTGTCTCGTCAACTCGAAGCACCCGAGTGCAGCCACAGGGCTCCCCTCCTCTCCGTGCCTATTCCAGATCATCTTCTTCCTTGGTGAAGAGGGAGCTGATGAAAGCCAATTTCCCTTTGTGCTCATGGCGAATAATTTGGAGAATTCCCCTTGTTTACTCAGAACTGTTAATGATGCGTCAGAAATTACCTCTGAGATTGTAATTAAAGAAAACGGCAGAAGAGAGACACCACACACACACACACACACAGAGCCTAGTCACAGCTTCATCTGCAAGTCATGAAGTGCTGGAGCTGGCAGCTGCCTCCACTTCACCCCAAAGCTCACAGGAGGACCCCAAGACCCTCCTAAATGGCAGAGGTTCAGGGCTGCAGCCCCCAGACCCTATGCAGCCTCCCACACGCCTCCATTTCAGCTACGAACAAAGCAGCCGCAGCACTCCGGGTATCTAGGAGCTGGGGAGGCCACGAACCCGAACAGGAAATGAGTGGGAAGCTCAGCCCTCCTGAAACCATTTTGGAAGTGGAGAGGCTGACCTGGAAGAGCAATTAAGCTCTCAGTCATCACCAAAACGCAGACACCCACATGCACACAGCGACGGAGCAGCCAACCCCCTGCCAGCCTGACCTCGGGGCTCAGTGTCTGGTGGGGTTTGAGTGGAGCAAAACCAGTCCCCTCCTGCGGAGAAAGGAGAGGAATTTGATTCCTGTTCGATTGCAGGAAGGTGCCCGAATTGCCTCATTACTCAGGGGTGACCACTGCTGGGGGAGAGGCAGCACGAATTAGTTTCCCAACTCCTCCCTCCCGCTCAGTCCCAATTAGTGAGTGCCTGCTTTCTGGCAGCAGTAGACATTCTCACAAAACCAAACCCTACAGGAGGCCGTAGGGTTGTAATTTAAACACCTTGGGATCATGTTCCTGTGTAGACCCAGCTCCTGATTGCCTTCAAGATAGGTGAAGGTTGAACGGCCCTGTATTTCCCAGAGAGGGAAGGCTTGGATAAGTTTGGATGGTGCTGCCACCTCCAAACCTGTACAGACTAAATTTCTTGAGGCTGGAGAATCTGAGCCTAAAAAGATAAAAGCCTAGCAATCGTGACAGTCCTAGTTGACACACCAACAGGAAAGGAAGAGCTTCCCAAAAAGCAGACCAGGATATCAAGGCTCTGCACACCAGTCCCTGCATGTCCCGCAAGCCCAGCTTCCTCTCTAGGTGAGCACAGGCCACCACCGAGCACAGAGCACAGTGACAGTGCTTCCATCGGTGTTTTGCATGATGAAACTGCTGTTCAGCCAGTCAGGTCACCGGGATGACAGTTCTACCATGGCAGAGCCAGCTGGAGCTTGCCTTCTCCCTCAGACTGCCGGCTATGCTGGGGTCCTGCAAGTCTTGGGGATGCGTGTGATGCTAAAGCAGCGAGGGAGAAAATAAATGCACTTACCCATCTGAGAGCCAGGGGGAGTTTAACACAGGAAAATCATGGAGAAACCCCTTGGCTCTACTGATGTCCCAGGACCTGTGGCTGGTTTGTGAGCTCCGGGTGGTGAAGCTCCTCCATTACGGGTGTGCAAAGCCAGGCCAGCTCTCCCCTGCATCCCCTGCTACCACCTAGGGTCACTCTTGTCTGCAGAGGGACTGTCAGTGCTCGCAGCAAGCAGGACAGCCCACACCCAGTAACCCATGCCTAAACTCGTTCTGGGAGCCTGAGACTTGCACCAGCAATTCTTTATTGGACAAAAACATACATAGGTACACGGTGTCCCATATACGTGGCATACTGTGGGCACCACGAAACCCCTCGAGCACTTGGTACCTACCTCACTGAGCTCACCCCTGCGGTGCCAAGGGTGGGCTGCCTCGGACAGAGAGTCCCACTGCCACCTCGTGGGTAAGGCACGCATCGCCTCCACTTTGCCACAGGGCACAGCGGGCAGCAAACCTCCTCCCAGCAAAATCCCAGGCCCCGCTGGAGAACAGGACCTGGAGAAATCTCAGAGTACTCTGGCGTGGAGGGAGGAAGGAAGTACAAGGGAGTCCACCTTTACCAGCGCTTGAGGCAACATTCATTATTCCGATCTTTCCCTGCCCATGTCCACCCCTGTTGCCAAGGTTGACTGGGGAGAGAGGATATTGCCACCCAGGGCAGCTGCCTGGCTGCAGTCACTCTGGAGTGAGGATGGAGGGGAAAGACTCACTGCCTGCATCCCAGCACCTATCCTGTCCTGCTCCTACTGTCCTGGTCTCAGGCTGAACCATGGCAAACCCTGAGGGTGCTGGCTGTCCAGGGACAGAGACTCAGGAGATGAATGTTCATCCCACAAAGAAAACTGGTGGGTGAGACAAACTCAGTTATCCCTTTCTGCTCCCAGTTAGCATCAGGCTGTTAAAAGAATACTTCTGTTTGTCTTCAGTATGGTGGGCCACAGGCAACAAAGACCCTCCTTCATTGTGCAGTTAGGGAAACAAGGAAGCTAAAAATCTCCCCCACAGAGGGAATGAAGCAGTGAGTAACCCCTCATGGCTTTGAGAAAACAGCCTACATCAGCTCTCAGAGAGGTCTGGAAACAGAGCACTATTGCTGAAATGTCTCTGGATCTAGGACATCCCACCCCATAGTTCAGGAGGTGGTTCTGCTCTCTGCTTCCCCTGGCTGTGGGGCCTGCAGCTACAGCTTGCACTGGTGTAAAAAGGGGGAGGCCCTCAATCTATCTAATGCCCCATAGCACCCCTCTGTGCCAAAGCACACACAGAGAGGGAGCAAGAACTGCCCTGTCAGAAACCAGCTCAGCATCCTTGGCACAGCCCTGGCGGAGATGAGGGGGGCACTGCGGGGTGACATGCAGTGCCATGCTCCGGCACTCAGGTCTGCAGTGACCTGAGCAGTGGATGTGCAAATTGAGTTCTACCCTCCCGAGCTGCCAACAAAGTTGAAGCCAGCTCTGAGCTAGCTTCAAAGAAGGAAAAAATGCTCTTAAAGTCTGTCTTCTGGGAAAGCTGCACCCCACACCAGTGAGAGGGGACTTGCACTGTCCCTTCGGTCTGCAAACCTGCAGTCTTCATATCAGAGAGGAGAGAAGCCTCATCACAGTCCTGCACAACTCCAGGAAAGCAGCAGTGAGGAAAGAACATCCCTTTGACAGAGCCCTTGCTGTGCCACTGGGCCGGGGAACATCCTTCCTGAGTTTAACTCTTATTTTTCTGCTTCCATATTTTGGACAAACGGAACTTGTTCTTCTTCTTCTCTGGCTCCTGGTTCTCAAGAGATCCATCTGCAGGAGAGGGAGCAGATGCAAAGAAGGTTGAGACCCACAGCCCCGCTGCAACTCAGTGCTGCTCTCTAACAGCAGAAAAGGTCCTTACCCAACTTCTGGATCATGTTTGCCAACATCTCGTCCTCCTCTTGCTCTCTGTAATGGAAGAGCATGGCATTAGAAAACTGTGCTCTGTTTCACAACAAGGTGGTAGACGCTGCAAAACGTGCAAAAAAACACGGCTACGGTCCTTCCCCCAGTCAGAAGTGATCAATCCCCACAGCACAGCCCAAAAAGGGGATGGGAAAAAAACAGTTAAAGTCCTAGACATTAGCAAATTACATCTGCTTTTACACCCCCCCTTCAAAGCAATGGCCTGCGTGGGGATTTCCAGATCATGGCGGTCCAGTGCTACAGCAGCAGAGCCTTTCCCCAGTTGGCCTATGAATCTTCTGAGTTTACCCTGCTGTGAGGCAACGCCACACCCCAGGAGAGCAATAAAGATTGAGACACCAGTAGCCTCGGGTGCTGCAGAGGTGCTCACATCACAGTCACCCTAGGGCTTGGGCAAGGCCAGAGCCAAAAGCCTGGGCATTACTGGAACCTTCGAGGTGGAGTTGCTGCCCTGAGGGCAAGAAATGGATGTTGTTCTCAGCGACCAGAGGCACGTATCCAACTACTTGACGCAGCAGTATTCCTTTGAACTTGGGGAAGATCCAGCTCTCAGCACAATGGCTGTGGCTGTTCTTTTGCTGTAGCTGACAAACAAACATGTGGCTTCATGCTCCCAGAGTCCTCCTGGGGTTCACATGCTGCCTCCAACTCCCCTTCTCCAGCTTCTCCCTTTCTTGCTCCTGCTTTATACATTTTCATAGTCCTTGTCCTCAGAGCAACGTTACCCTGAGAGAGCACTGAACATGGCTGCAGACCTGATTTCAGTTTCTAACAGGTGCCAAGGGAGCAAAAGCAGCAGCATTTAAGACAAGATGGTTGGTGACAGGTCAACACCCACCTCTCGTGGAACAGAAGTCTGGATTACAGCCACTTGTCCACCCCTAGAGCCTGGGCAGCAGAGGAATTACAATGCAAACCACCCCTTGTGTTGGCTCATCCCCTACCACCCGCAGGCCCTCACCTGATTCTGTCCTCATCCAGGCACTCCACGATATTATTCCGATCATTGACTGTGTTCAGGTATGACTCCAGCAGTTCCTTCTCACGCTCCTTCTCTCTGTGTGTCTTCAGTTCCTCTGCACAAGACAAGAGAGGCCCCTCTTACAGCTACAGGTCAGTACCTCCCCACTGGCGCTCCTGCCTTCACCCTGCTCCAGCAAGTCCCTCTCACAGGCCTGAATTTGATTATCCTCACACTCAGGGGTACATCTCACATCCCTCAGAAAACACCTGGCAGCTTAGTCAGGAGAGTTCCCCAGTGAAACCATAATCCCTGGCAGGCAGACAGCATCATTCAGATCTGAAGGACATCTTGGGGCTGGTGCGCAGAGCGTAGGTCTCTGCACAGCCAGGGACCAGCAGAAATCTCGGTGTAGCTGGTCCTCACCTGGCTTGTTCATGAGGTGTCGCAGCTCCATCTCAATGTTCCACTGCTGCTCCTCCAGCTTCTGCTGCTTCATCCTGGAAGAGACCACAGAAGTGATGAGTTATGCCCCACCATGATCCAGGGCTGAATTTTTCTCATGTCACGCTAAAGTCTCATCTCGGCATGGCCCACCACTTGGGCAGGAGCTGGCAGGCTGTGAGAAATTTGCCCCCATCACATTTACAAGGTTTCCCTCACCACAGGCTCATCACAGACCTTAGGGGCTCATCTGTCCATTCAGTGCTCAAAGGCCTATTAGCTGGATGGGCCAGCATCCCTCAGGATGCTGGCAGTTCTCCCACAGACTTCCTAAAGTCCTCCCTCATGCAACCGGTTGGCAAATCATTTCTGGGGCTGCCACACTTCCTCTCCTTCACTGCTTACTGCTCACAAGTGAAGTGTGTGGACAGACAGATGAATTTCTGGTTCTACTTACTTGTACATCAGCTCCGATTCCTGTCTCAGCAGCAGCTGTTTCTCATGGATGAGTTTGAACCAATCCACCATGAGGGCATCCTCAGACTCATCTGCAAAGACCACAAAAGAGCAAAACACCTCCAAAAGCTGCATCAGTTTGGTTCTTCCTGGCTCAAACACACTCTCACTTGAAGGAGAGCCCAGGATAACTTGTGTGAGCCATAAGCAACCTCAAGTGAAAACAGCTTGTCTTTGGTACTCTGAGATGCAAAGGAAAGGAAGCAGACCACTCCCTGCAGAAGAACGCTGCTCACAGACACCCTATCACAGGGCACCCTGCTCATTTTCCGTGTGGCTGGCTCAGCTCTGCCATTCTGAATGCCCACTAATCCCTGTGGAATTGGAGCTAGCCATGACAGCCAGTCTGGCTTGGGATTCAACCACCAGATAAATAGCAGCCTTTGACTCCCAAACTCCTTGATCCTCAGCCAAATAAACACAAACACCTTGCTCAAATAATAGGTTAGGATACAGCGTAGAGTGGGTTCCAAATTCCCAGGGCTTTATTTTGCTGTACTAGCTACCTTTGGTAACTTGGTGTCTCACACGTAGCATGAGCTCCTAGAAACAGAGCCAAGAATGCCCAGGGGTAGGACATGAGCCTCACACCTTCCTACAGAAACAGAGCCCCCTGGTTTTCTTTACCTCCCTCGCAGCCACGCAGCTGCTTCTCCAGATCCACTCCTTTCGATTCCAGCTCATCCAGCTGCTTCTCGATATCACGTACCTTCTCCTGGATTTCCTCCTCAGGGAGGTAGTCTGGGTGCAGCTAGGAAAACAAATGTAGGAATGAATACATCTCAGTGCCCTAAGACTGCTTCCTGAAGGCACAGCCCCAACAGAAATGGGAAATGACACAAGGAACTCAACTGGAGAGCCATGCCCTGGAAGGGCCAAGTCAGCAGAGATGCAGAGCTGGCTGTTCACACCAGAGTGGTGGTCATGGCAATGTTACAGCTCTGTTATACATTCACTAGGGTGATAATATCTACCCACACTTGTCAGTCCACAGACATTCCCCCTCCTTTGTTGGAACAGACTGTGTCCACCAGGATTTTGTTATCTATGGCTCTGTCTCATTCCAGCCTCTACTGTCCCCTTGCCCAGGAGATAAATGGCAGTATCTCCTTCTTGCCTCTGCTCCAAAGCCTTTTACCCCTTCCCTGAGAATTCAAGTAAACCCTCCAAATAAGATAACCTGAGATGTATCTGGGCAAACACTTCCGCAGAATAACCAGCAACCCCAGTCTGTGCCCATGACACCCCTTTCCCAGCCATACCTTGGTTGGGGACACTGCTTCACAGTTCTGAATGTTAATCAGAGCAGAAGATTTATCTAGAAGGGAAAAAAATAAACCCCACATCAAACTTTAAACAATTTTGTGCTGTGAGACAGTGCTTACACCACTGAGAGCACAAGAAGTCCGTGTCACCCAACACAGGGCACTGACAATACACATGCATTGGCAGGCCCAGACTAAGGTGAGAGATACGTCCTTGGGAAACATCACAGCCTGGTTTACTCCTTGCTGCTGGACACTCAGATACTCCCAGATCACGGGGTGCTGCTTGCCTCCTCTAAGCACAGGCTGTCCCCTAACTGTGGTGAGGCCTGAGGGCTTGCACCTGAGAATAGTGACTTCTGTGTTCACTTGTTATCTTGTTAAAATTAAAATATATTTATCGTGGCAAAAAGCACTGCTTATTGAGCTTCCAAAGGACAGAACAGAAGTATTGGGTTACTGTCACAAGAAACATCAAGTTACAGTTAAAAATGCCCCTCTAGTGCTCTTGTACAAAGAAGAATCAGTAAATACTGATGAAACAAAGATGGTCTAGGGGACCTTAGCATAGGCCTCAGGAAACTAAGGTTCAATTCCTTCCACAAAACACTTCCTAGGTGAGAAGTCCCTTTGGCCCAGCTACACAGCATTATTTAAGCCCTGGACACCTATTAAAATCAATCCTTAAGCAATGTGTTTGTTCCACTGCGCCTCAGCTTCCTCTGCCCACCTGTGCTGCGAGGATAACTACAGAAGAGTGTGAGGTATTCGGATACCCGAGGGGCTGGGCTGGATAATTACCACAGTGAGAGCAGAGAAGCACACGTGGATGATGTGATAGGAAGGAAGACTCTAGTATTAAAAGAGCAGAGCTGTAAGAAAGGCAGCAGTGATGCAGGCTCGGCACACACAAGGAGAAAGACAGGACAGACAGACCAGGGAGCCCCCCAAGAATCTCTTGCTACTGTGCTGACTTGCTGATGAGAAACTCAAGGAAGAGCTCAAGGACATCTCTCAGATTGCCCAGTCCTTGTTCTAACAGGATTTCTAGAAGAATGCAAAAGGATCAAAAGATGCTGGGTACTGGATTTGGTAATCACCTGTGTTGTCTCTGCATGGCTGGCCTCCATCAGGTCACTCTTCCCTTTGGATGTAGCTGGCTTGCTGCCCCGTATGCTACCTGCAACTCACACTTCTCTTAAAGGTTCCTCCCACATGGACCTGGCCTGCCATGGGCAGCCTGCCACTGCCTGAGCATCACCTCCCTCTCCCAGCTCAGCGCTGCGTTTCCAGGCTCCTTCTGGGTGACCTCTGCAGCATCTCTAAGCAGGGCAGAAAGCTGCATCACTGATCATGAGAAAACCAGGTCACTGGAGAACAGCTAGCAAAGTCACTCTCTGCTGACCAGCTCGAAGTCTGGTGTCCCCTGATATCCTCAAGTTCTGTCTTGACACGAGATGGGCAAACTGGAAATAGAACAGGGGGCAAGAAAAACCCAGTCTCCTTTTTCAACAGAAAACACTATCTACACCAAAGAAAACTAATGATCTACAGAAATGCTCATCATCTACAGTCCTGTGAAACACACACAGTATCAAGGGCATAACTGTTCACAAAGGCTCTCTGCTGAGGTAGAAACCTATACAGAGGAGCAACAAGTCTGTCCTTAATCCACAAGCTGCCTAGAGACAGCAGCAAGGAAGCAGCCTTTCAGATACCAGGCTTGCATATGTGAAAACTGGGGGCAAACTGCTGGGAAAGTTGCCCACAGGAGGCACTCCCACCAGCAATCACTAAGCTTTAAAAAGAGATATAAAACCAGCCTCCGTTATCTTAACAGCTCACTTCCTGGGGAATGATGTAATGGTGAGCCTCGTGACTGAGTCTGAGAAAAAATGAGATGGAAAGTTTGGGGAAAATGATGGCAATAGAGGCTTGCTAAAACAGACAACGTAATTGCCATTTGAATGCTTCTCAGCTGTCAGACCTGAAGGCTAAGGACAGTGCTGTAGCCAGCTAAGAAGTAAAGCATGAGACCACCAAGCCATGGGGACCCATCCTACTTGCTCCAAGACAAACATCAGAGTCAGAGCTGAGCCCTGCTCTGAGGATCTTCTAGTTCAAACAGATAAGACAGAGCCAGACAGGGTAAGGAAAGGGGAAAACACACAAGCTGAGCACACAGAACAGCAGCAAACATCAGGTTAGGTCCGTGAAATTTCATTGTGGTAGGATATGTAAGAGGGAAAGTAGCAAGGACAACTGGGCAAAAAAGAAGAGGTACACAGTGACATCGAGGTTGAACAGACAAGAATAAGAAACTGGATTAGGAGCAGGGACAAGCTGGTCAGAACTGGCTGGGACATCTTTGAATGTCCAAGAAGCAGCAGCCTTGGCTGGAGCTTCAGTGTGTTCCGCCAGCTGGAGTCTCTTGCTGACAATTCTCTGCATTCCTTTCATTTCCCAAAGCCACTCAACTGGAGAGGAACAGAGGCATCAGCTAGACCCCCATTCCTCAAATCAGGAGATGTCCTCTTCGTAGCTTTGAGCCTGAAGAATGACAGAACAGTGACCCTGAAAAATCCGTATTTTCATTTCTTCACTTCCCACTGAATTCCTTGGCCTGGCTGGCTCCTGGTTAGCCCAAGATGGTTAATAAAAATTAATGACACGCATTTTTCCCCCATGACAACAGCCACAGAAAACTCTGGGACGTGCCTCCCACACTGACCACTCAGGCCATCCCCGACAGTGCAGAGGAGAGAGTGGCTTTAGGCAGGCAGAAGAGATCTTACATGTGGTAGTGCTTTGATTCAACTGGTGGTTGCCCTCTTCCTTCTTCTTGACAGAACCCCCATGGTCTTCCCAGCCTTGCTTTGAATTCTGACAGCTCCTGATAAGATCTGAGCTGGGGATCAACTTCTTCTTAACGACTCCACCAGATGAAGCTGAATTAGGAAGCATAGACAGGTCTTGGGTAAGAAATTTCATGCCTTGTCTCACAAAAATCCCTGTATTGCCCAGAGTCTCTGGCATTCATCACTAGCTGCCTTCATTTCTAGTCCTAGCACTCCTCTCTTGATGACACTGAGGAGCATGAGTCTGAAGAAAACAGAGAGAAACCACCAGTCACAAGGCCACAGTATGAGAGAAGGGTGGAGGAGAAGAAGGAAAGGTCAGGAACCATCATCAAGATTTCTCAGCAATACTTATTTGTTCAAGAGAGAGTAAGTGAAATCTTGCTAGCTCTCTTGCAGAAGAGGGGCACACTGTGAGGACCAAGACCCTCTCCTTGGGGAATAACAGCTCTGCAAATAAAGGCACTGCAGGGCCAAAGCAGGTTTAGAGAGAGCAAGAATCCCTGCAAACAAGGCACCATCTCCACCAGCATGTTTCTCACTCTGTGCCTTGCAGCACTAATGCCTGTCCCCTGCCTGACCAGCAAAACAAAGGCAAAGCTTATATCCTTCATACCGGAGTCCTGCTTTGCTGATGGCACAACTAACGGACTTGGCTTTGTCTCCTTCTGTGTTGGGATCCCTGTTCCCACCTGAGAGTTATCAGTAGGCTTCTTAGAGCCACCTTGGTCTCTGCAAAGAAGAAAGACAAAGGTAGGAAACCATCCCTCTAGCAGACTGGTCCACAGAAAGAGCTCTGGACATCCTGGGCTGGGATCTCCAGCCATGACAGTCACACTTCTAATCAGAGTTCAACCATTTGAAATGTGCTCTCCCTTCCCAGAAATGAAAGCCTTTGACTTTTCCTTCAAATAGTTGAAAAAAGAAGCACTGAAAGGTAAGAGCTCTTCCCTCCAACATGCACACAGACCTGCAGCAACAAACACAGCTGCAGACATGGACATCCCCACTCACTTGTCATGAAGACCCACTTGCCTGAAAAAAAACTTACTTGTTGGCCACAGGCTTCAACCGAGATCTCCACTCTGCTGGGCTCTCAGACTTGTCTTCACCAACATTCATGGTTTCTAAAGGAAGGGATGTAGAAAGATAATATCAGATCCAATAGAAAGACACAAGCCAGATTTGTGTCTCAGGAGGAAGAGAGAAGCCATGCACAGAGGTAGATGTCATCACGTTACTGCAGCAAGCCAGCACCAACTCAAGTTTAACACGGGCAGATTCACATACAGTAGGTAATAAATAACCTTGGTGGCATTTTGCCCCTTTCAACTCAAACGTTTTAAAACCTGTGCAGCTACAGAAACACAGCCACAGCGGAAATGAAGACATATTTGACAGCAATACAACAAAAACGGCTTAGATCTTAGAGAGCAAAGGATGGTGGAGGAGAGGGAAGACAAAAAAAACCACAAGCTCACAACAAACTCCGCACAGATACTGTTCTCAGCCCCCCAAAAAACATAAGGAAGTGGTTGAGTACTCCCAGAACATCAGACCCTAGCCCACTGGACAGTCACTGGGGAGGAAACTCAGTTCAAAATAGACGAGAAGGCTGGGTAGCTGGGTAAGCCCCAGTTGTGGCCACAAAATCATCCTGAAGTTATGACAAGGCCTCCGGCCTGGGAAAGAGTACCTAAACCTCTGTAATCCATCATGATCGCAACACTTGATGACAGCTACTACAACTTCAAATACCTGGAGATCCTCAGAGAAGAAAAACTCACCCTGCTAGAGGCAGCAGTTGCACAAGGACAAATGGAAGTGTGTTGATCCCCAGAACCCAGAAAACACATACGTAGTGGTACAGATAGGAAGTATGTGAGCCACTGACGTATTCATTGTGCTGGCCCAAGAGGAGGGCGTAAAGTTGTCAGAGCTGTATGCAAACCAGTCATCCTCACCTTTGAGGCCTTTTGACTCCGGCTTGTGCACAGAATCAACAGGTTTGCTGGCAGCCTGACTCTTGGGCAGAGGCTCCGTGATCTTTTCCTGTTTTGGTGCTGTGTACCCCGTTTTGCTGGACTGTGCTTTTGGTGCTGGACTCTGCCATTGAGAACTGGAGGGAGAAAAGTTGCCACTGCAAAAAAGAACAATCTAATGAGTTTTGAAAGTCTGTCCTTTTTCAAAGGATGGAGCTTTATACTGAACGGTGTTCCAAAGATTTGAATGAGTCACTCTATTTGTCTTTAAATCCCATCAGAAACATCAGTCAGGGAAAAAGAAGAAAGATGCAGAGACTTCTCCAAGTTATGCCAAAGTCATCCTGGGAATAAAGAGGGAAAGGGAAATAGCACCTACCTAGTGGATGCTGAGGAGCCAGTGAAACTGAGTCTTCCTGGCCTGCTTGGAGAGATTTTTGACCCAGCCAGAGCCTGCATAATATGGTTACGTGCCTGATTCTTCTCAGTATTCTCTGGACTGGCTGCAGCTTCAGTTCTGCCAGAGGTAATTTTACCAGGGCCATGAGAAGGGACATGTTTGGTAGTGTCAGAGGTTTTATTGCTGAAGGAGTCTAAAGACTGAAAAAAATTTTCTCGAGCTTGCTGTGTTTTTGTTTTTGAGGTTGTCCGAAGTGGATCTGATGGGGTACCTTCACGAAGATCTGTTTTATTTCCCAGCAGGGTACCTTTGCAGTCATCGGATTTATTTACAGCTGAAGAAGACCATGGAGTATTTAGACTTTTGAAGCCAGAGTTTCCAGAAGATGAAACAGATGGCGTGTTTGAATTAGCGAGGCCTTCCTGGCTCGGTTTCTTCAACACCTGCTCCAGTTTCTTGGGTTCTGCTGCTTTCTGGAATGGCCTGACAGTGGCAGGGGCTGGGCTGCTCTCAGGTTTGTTCCCGGTGCTGCGGAGTCCAGAGATCTGGACACTGTCTGGCTGTTGGTGGCTGTTACAGATGAACGTACCGGGCTCAGGCCCAGCTTTGTAGCTTCCAGGAAGAAGCACGTTCCAACACTGCCTGCACCTGTGGGTAAAGAAGTCTCAGAACACATCCTCTAGAGCTCTGGGGCCATTGACACACAGCTGAGAGTGCAGGCACAATTCCACTGCCAACGCAGGGAGGGCGAAGGTACCACACTGGCAGCGAGCAGACCCTGTGTGCGTTTCGTTAGGCACCAAAACAGGAACTGCTAACAGCATGGCCTGGGGTAGGAAAGGCATGGATGAAAACAGACCTGTGCTAAGAGTTTCCCTTACGCACAGGTCGGGACTGGCTGCCTCCACTCTGTCAGAAATGTCCTCCAACACCATTAATGCTTCACACCTCTCTCTCCAGTCCCAAAGGAACCAGACTGCCCCCTGAGACCCACAGGTTTGTGCCCCCCCTTCAAAGAGCTGTACCTGAAGCAGTTCCTGTGGTAGAGCTTCCCATCAACCAAGTGGCGCTGCACCAGGTGGACGTGGTTCCCGCAGATACCACAGCTGCTGCTGCGGATATTCCCGCTCTCTGCCAGGACCCCTTTCTGTGGGAAGAAGCAGTGGTGAGCGGGCAGCGCTGTGGCCTGTGTACAGCTTAAGAATCTCCCAGATAAGCATTTGACATGCACAGCCAGTTGCTAGGACAGGGAAGGGATATGCAGGAAATACTTGCTGTGGCTAACCCCTAGTTTACACAAAGTGGAAGAGGATGGTGTAAAGGGGACTTAATTCCACATGGCCAGAGGGCCAGGGTGTTTTGCCTGCAATTGGGAAATTGAAGTTCAAAGTTCTATGAATTGAACTAGCTCGTGAGCTAATCACCCCAGTGAGAGAGCAGCTTCCCTTCTTTCCACCCTGTTTTCATCCCTGTTCTGCTTTGAAACCGTTTTCGATAAATTAATCCATGTTTTCTATCAAAAACAAAAACCCTTCTGTTAGAAATCTCCATCCCCAAGATCTACTGGCTAGGAACAACATAGCCATATCCTGAGACACCCATGGCCTGTTCACCACTAGATGAATCCCAGCTGGCTGACGGCTTTCCAGTGACTCCCATCTGAATCTGTGCAGTAATCAGATTTCTGGATTAAATCCGAAGCAATAAGCAGAAAGTTTAGAGACTGAGGCCCCATCACTAGCAGCCTTGAACTAGGATAATACTCCCTAGCTCACTGAACAGATTAAAGGTATAATGAACAGCCCCAAACCCATTTCTTACTGTGGTGACCGGGGAGGTTTCTTTTGGCTTAGCTTTGGCTGGTGGGTGTGCAGGAGGCAGTTTTGGAGACACCGGCTTGGGAGGCTCTGAAACCACCTTCTTCCCAACAGGCTGCTCCTGAGGTTCAGAGGAAGGACGCTTGATTCCAGCCATGCCTCCAACTGGAAGAAAGGAAAAAGGGAAGATTCTAAGGGAACATAAGGAAAGTTCATGGGCTTAGGAGTTATTTACAATATAAGAAGATCCAGGGTGCCTGGTGGATAACCTGCAAAGCATACAAGGAGACTCAGGCTTCCTTCACAAGCAGTTCTGTAGTGGAGCGAGGGGGAAGAGGCAACAAGCGAGTTTCACCAACATATGCAGGAATCATCTGGCAGCTGAAACTGCTATTTTTTTTTCTTCTCAGGGAAATTCCCCAGAAGGGGATGAAAAAGTGGAAAAATACAAAACATAGATGGTGTGAACAAAACGAGAATCACCACAAAAAGCCTGAAAATGCCCAACCCTCTCTTCATTGCAGATGAAAGACAACCCCTCTAAATTCACAGCAAGTTGAGAAAAGAGAAGCACTGGGCTCCTGACTGAAGGTGACGGGAGTGCCCTATGTCCTGGGAAATGGAGGTAGACTTCCCAGGGAAATAAGGCTTTATGTACAACTGCGACAGACAGGACTCCTCATCTGTCTCGCAGAGATGTTATTTTCGTGTCACTTCCTATTCTGAATGTCTCTGCACTCCTTAGGGGAATTCAGCAGTTATCTGAGCCGTAGCTTTGTTTTAAGAGCAACCAGCTAAATGACCACCCATCTGAAAAGAGATTATACCCTTCTGAGTAAATACAGGGGATATCTGAGCAGGCTGCAGGGAGCAGAGAGGAAGCCCAGTTCCTAGTGGTCTTCTTTCAAGAAGGCCAGCTCTCCAAATCAACACCCGGGGCTCTTTTACCACAGAGCCCAGTGGAATGGTGACACCAGACTCAGCAAACTCAGGCTGAGCCCTCACTGCCTGCTAGTTCCATATATTGAGCTCCCAAAGCCCGGCACAAAGCTTCAGCTCTACTCTTCTGTAAAATCCTGACCTCAATAAAATATTGGCTGCTCGCCCTCTCTGGCCTTCTGCGTCCTGCTTATTTCATGGTCCTGCTGGAGCCCATTCAAAGGGCACGGCGATAGTATTAGGAGTCTGCTTGGAGTCAGAGGGCACATTCCTGGCTGGACTCATTTTCAGACACACACATTCACCCCAGCAACAGGAATGCGACCAGAGCATTTTGTGGGACACTAGAGAGTATAAAAATGTGCCGTGCCTGATGATGTGGTAGGCGAGAAGCTGGGGAGGGGGAAGGAAAGACCCCAAACTGACCCAGATTCCCACCACTTGGCACAAGCATGATGGAATTTGTTTCAGCAGGGTTTTAAAACAAGAAATAAAAAAACAAAGTGGGGGAGGGAAGAGGTTATGGAGAGAAAGAGAAAGCATACGTAAATGAGTGAAGAGGTGGAGGAGGGGGAAGAATTCAGATATTAAAGGCAGCCCTCTGGTGTGGCAAGGACTGGGGCAGGGATGGAGGCACAAAAGAAAGGAAAGCTGAAGTGTGGACCACAGAAGTGAACCTTCTGTGCTCCTACCTGGCTGGGCCATAATAAATTTTAGATTATATTTTAAATTCTAAGGCACTTTAAAGATGAAGCACAGCCCTTGTGCCCTTCCAAAAGCACTGGTGCTGCTGCAGTAAGTGAAGAGGTCAGATCCCCCACTGAAATGGTTTTGGTACCAAAAGGCCTCCATGATGTCTATTTTGCCTTTTGCTTGTTAATGGGCAAGAAAAAGCACAAAATTAAGCCTCAATCTTGCCCACCCCTCCAGGGAATGTGGCACTTACTTGGAGACCGTCCGTGGAAGTAGTTATAATACTGGGAAACATAGGTGATGATGCTCAGCCTGTCTGGTACCCTCAGAGCAACCATATCCTCTGCATCCAGCAAGGCTGGGATTCCCAGCTCCTCTGCTGCCACTTGAAACGCCTGGGGAAGGAAGAAAACAAAAAAAATGAGGGGTCTCGTCCAGCCCAGGCAGCAGAGCCGCTCCTCATCAGGCAAAACTGCACCGCAAACTCAGATAATAATTCTACTGGGGAACAGCTGCACCAGTTTAACTCCGACATCATCCAGCCCTTACAGGAACCAACGGAGTTGTGGCTTCCAGCCACCGCGTTGAGAAACTCAGGCAGGGAGCCAAAAATCTGGCCTGGCAAGCTGGCCGTAGCTCAGTGCACGGGAACTCACCTGGGTTTCCCCTGCTCTTCCTCGAGCCTGCCTCTATCTGGATGCGCACAGCTGCGGAGAGCGAGGCCTGGCAGAAGGGTTTGTGGCAGCCCGGGCTGGCAGGCTGGCGTGCAGGCTTCCAGCCCAACCTGGAGCGCTCCCCAGCTAGCGGTGCGCTGGTAGGTGTTTGCAGGCAGCCTTCTATCTCTGAGCGCCGTGCAAATGTTAACGCTACCTGCCTACTGCCTGCTCTTCCCCATCTGAAAAAGGGGAAACCTCGGGCTGAGAAGAAAACCATTTCTCCCAGGCTAGAAAGCAGGAATAGAGGAATAACGCAGAAGAATTCCTGATACCTAACTCCCTTCCAGCTTAACCACTTCCATGCTAACGTAACGTGTTTGGGGCAAATATACCTCTTTGTGGTGCCCTTTGCTCTGACACTGCAGGATCAAAGCCAGATAAAGGACACTTTTCGCCGCTTTGTTTTGCCACTACGCAAGAGGACAAAAGAAAAAAGCAACATCCCTAAACCAACTTTGCCTTTGCTCAACTCACCATAGGACTTTTGCTACGGATTTTCTGCAGCCCTCTCCCATCCTCGCCTACGGGAAAAAATCCTTTCCTTCCCCCTTTGGGGCATCACCTTCAAAAAGAGCAACAGAAAACGGCACCTCAAGGACCAGAGACACAAGGAAGGCTCCTGCTGAAACCCACAGTTAAATGGTTAAAGAAAGACTCGCACATATTAAAACCCTCCACATCTGACCTCTGGCACAGACACACAACAGGGCTGGTGTACAAGCTCACTATTCCTGCTTAGAAGAAACAAACAGCCACTATGCTTTAGCAAGATAATTACCATTTTTTTCCATTGGGTATCCCAGTAAAAATGTAACCGAGCTGACATTACGCACGCGCTCAGCCAGTTACCTCTGGCTGCATCATCCCGGCTGCCAGCCCAGCCTGGCACCTGCCTGTCTTCTAACCTCATACTTAATATGGTTTTTGGAGTGTTCCCCATCCCACCAGCTGCACGACTGGTCTGACCAGTGGGGTTTTCTTGCTGGGCATTCCCAGAGCCATGCCACCTCCTGCTACACGGTGCCGTTGGTCAGACCTGTGCAATGGGCACACAACAAGCGTGAGGAGCTGCCTGGACCACCAAGATGAGGGTACTTACTCTATGCACACACCCAGTATGGCCAGGACGAGGTGAGCAATGCGAAGGGCAGCATGAGGATGTAGTGTCTGTCCCCTTTGCCTTCTGCGTCCTCCCGTTCCTGGGAACTGCTCTTCCTGGAGATTAACAAGCCCACCGCCTCACCTGGCCCAGTTGCTTTGCCCTCCCTGCCTGCCCAGGCTGGCCTTTAAAGAAGTAACGTGACATTTGTCAGCAGTGCGGCTCCAAGGGCTTTACAAAGGAGGTAAGCACCGCTGCTCCCGTTTTGCGAACCCTGCATAGAGGAGGCAAAGAGGTTTGAGGACATCTGATATGGCCAGGCACAGCTCTTCCCTGCTGTACTCACGACACCACGCCACCATACATTAGCACTGAAGAAACTGGATGCAAGGTCTCTAGAAACCTCTCTCTTATTTATACATATTTTGAAATCTTTAGCAAAAAAAGACACCAACAGCAATTTCTCTCTTTTTTTTTTTTTCTCTTTTTCTTTTTGGCACTTGACGAGTGACACATTCTTTCTTGGCAAAAAGACCTCATGTGGCAAGTCGCAGCCTGGACAAGATTTTTTTTGTTGAGTAATACAGCCTCTTTTCAGAGTTACTGAATAGTGAGGCATGAAGGAGGGTCTGAACAATAGCCGAGGAGCAGCACTGGGAGAAATCAGACCACTTGTATCCCGAGAGCAGCCAGAGGAAGAAAGCCTGTGATGGAGAGCGGTCCGAGGAGGGAGGCCAGCCCAGGAACCCAGTGCCACGGGGAGATGGAGGGGACAATCCCACCCATGGCAGAGCCAGGCCAGCAGGATACCAGCAGTAAAAGGGCACCAAGAACAGATGCAGTAAAGAAAAGAAAGCAAAATAAAGGGCAAACTAAGAAACAGTGGAAAGGGAGGGAGGGAAACACAGGCTGACATAGGAGAGTGGAGCAACTGTTTTTATGAGAGGCACAAAGAAGCTTTTCATTAGGAAAAGCACTGGAGGTCAGTTGTACAGCTCATTTCCCAGAGAAAAACAAAGTTGCGAGCAGGACAGACACCGTCAGCCAGACGTGGGGAAGGAGCAGTACTCGGGGCTTCACAGCACTCTGGCCAGGATGACCATCCACGGCAAAGAGGCCCTCGTGCCTGCCAAATACCAAAGCTCCCAGGCAAAAACACTCAGCCTGAATCTCACCTGCAAGAGGGAAACACGCAGGGCTGAACCCCGCAGCCCGGGTAACTGCTCATATACCACAGCCCCAGCTCGGGGAGATGGTGCTGCCCCAGGGCAGCAGAAATTCGGGAGCACACGGAGGTGAGGAACACACAGGATCCCAGCTTTTAGCTCTCCTGGAGGAAACACCACTTCAGATAGCTCACTGTGTCAGAAGATGCTGTTCCTCCAGTCTGGACAAGAGTAAGCTGCAGTGGTTTGTTCGCTGCCTGAGCTCCGGCCAAGCAGCCACAAAACTGTGTGGAGCGGTGCCAAGGGGAAGAGAAGCATTATAATCTGCCGCCTCTCTCTTTGCAAAGGGGAGAGGGAGAGAAAAAATCCTTCCTCGGAGCACTAAGCCCATGCTTGAATCCAGAGCAGGAGGGGCTGGCCTGTCCAGCTTCTACTTTCTTTGTGAAGAGAACAGGAGAAATTGAAACCTTGTCCTGGAGCGATGTGCCCAGGCAAGACGAGGCTTTAGGACCTCTCCACCTTCCAGCAGCTCTCATCCCCTGTTCTGAGAGCAGGCAGAAGTGGTGCAAGCAGAACCCTGAGTTTCTGTTCTTGCGCCAGTACCTCCCAGCTCCTGCTCCATCCCTCTGCAGCACCAGGTACACACCATGCCCGTGCCTGTGCCTTGACCTCCAGCATCTGCTGCTGCTTCCAGCCAGGCAGAGGGGTGGCAGAGACCACGCTCATTGCCTGCAGCCAGCTGCCTTCTCCTTCTCCTTGCTGACAGCAATTCTTTCAACACCATTTCCCATCACCCTCAGCTACCAAAACTACCTCCCCTTCCTCCGCCATTTCCATTGCTGAGGTCCGGTCAGGCTGGGGCATGAGAGCATCAACCATCCTGCCTAATTCCTGCTCTAGCTGACCAAGGCACCGAGCACTGCTCAAAATCAGAGCAGTGGGGGGAAGCAACCTTCCCCTCTAAAGCACCAGGCTGCCCAGCTCTCCCTTTATAACATCCCAAGCTTTGCCTTCATGAAAAGCCTGCGTTCGCTTTGAGATGAGCAACCGTTTCCAAAGTACCTTTCATTCAGATTGCGATGTGCTATGTAGGGTGATCAGAGATGCAAGAAGCACATGGGGGTCGCGGCTCTCTGTGAGACAAGAGCTGGCAGAGTGAGCAGAGCTGTACACAGCAGAGACGGTGACACAGTGAGTTCCAGGGGAAAATGGACACACTAAAGACAGGCATCACGATGCAGCCAGTGAAGAAACGTGAGCAGTCTGAGGGTGCTTTCAAACAGCCAGCGAGCCTGGACATTACTGTTCAAACGAGAAGGTTGGATGCATGCAGAATAAGCCAAAGGATCTGAATAAGGCACTGTCAGGCCACGGCACCTGCAGGGTTTCTGTTGGTAAAGCACATAAGCAAGGTGCCAGGCCATAGACTAGACCAAAAGAAAACATTAAAAGCCACTTACCAACTTGTTGTTCTCATACACATTTTCTTTACTGAGGGAGTTGAAGTTTCTGAAACACAGAAAGAAGAGAAAAACCTCAGGCTGGTGTTGTTGAGCAACCTGCTTCGCTTCCAGCTTCTCAAACCTCTCCGAGCCCCGCTGGTCTGGGGGACAGAGCATCTCCTCCCTCCCTGCCTTTTCAGGGATGCTCCGGAGGGAGCAGCCTGGCAGATCCCGTCTGAGCCTCCAGACGGCCGCAGACCTGCTGCTCCTCCTGGGACAGGAGCGGCCAGGAGGCCCAGCAGGCGCAGCCATCTGCCCACGGGTAGCACAACACATTTTTGGCACATCCACCCTTGCAGGGCTGACTTCCGCAGCCTCCCGCGGACAGGACATGCCGGTGCCAAAACAACCTGGGCAGGTTCAGGGGCTTTGCTGAAACAACCAGGAGCAAATTCTAACTCATGTTTTTTTGGTGTTTTTGTTGTTTTGTTTTGTTTTTTCCTCCAAAAAGCCTCGCTTCTCTCCCACCCCGAGAGGAGAAACCCATGGCTGCCAGCCAGACTTGCAACACTCTTTCCCTGGAAACATTTTCCAAGCAGACACATCCATCTCTGCCCTTCCTCCAAGTCATCTCCACGAAGAGAGACCACAGAACTCGGAGAAGGGCTGGACACCTCCAACGCTGTGTGTATCTCATGCTTCTCCATAAATCCATACCCTCTGATCTCGGATGCTTCTGCTTACACCAGTTCACAAGTTCTGGTTTCAAAACCTCCTTCTTTCTCTAGCACAGCTGTACAAAACCAGGAGCAAGAGCCTGCACGAGAAACACCTTTGCCCACAACACAATCCCGTGACTGATAACACCGAAGTTGCCTGTAAAAATCTCGTTCTCCTTTCCCTGGGGCTGTCACTTTTGATTCGTAATCTAAACCAATAACTGAAAAGGAAGAGACAATTACTGCTTGCAGTTACAAGCCAAAGTCAACAACCCTTCTTCATTTTCTATTGTCCCTGGACATCACTTCCCTCCTCCCCTCTCCACGGCTTGCTCTCCCCTCCCCAGATTTGCTCTCCCCTCTCTGGTCCAGCCCAAATGCCACCTCTGCATGGGGCTAGGCTGGGAACTCACAAACCGGGAGTGGAAGACAGGCAGGAAAGCACAGGGGGGAGTGAGCCTGTGCCACTGGAAGCAGAGCCCCGGTACGGCATGCTTTTCCCACGCCCAGAGCGTGTGCCTTGCTGAGGAAACCTTCACCGCCAGCCTGTGTGAAACTGACCATCGCTTGCTAAGGTGGGAATATGAAACGGGCTGCTGGCTGCCAGCCTCGCTCTCCAGCACTGCTTCCTCCTGCCCAGGCAAGCGCGCAGGGTCAACTCCTTGCCGATAAGGCAGTTTCACTTTACAGTCCTTGTGCTTCTTGGCACGAAGCTCAGTGAGAGGCTTTTATCAGCAAGGAAACTCTCACTGGCAAGCAAAAAACACTACACCACCAACGCTGCGTTTTTGTAGGTAGCACCTTTATAACCGATGCAGCTTTACCCCTGTCGGCCTCACCTTTAAAAGGAGCAAGGGTAGCGGTGTGAAAGCCAGGGCAAAGCCGGCTCACGGTGATCTACTCATGAGACAAACACATGATCCGCACCGCAGCGGGGGAACTTTTTCCATGACTTGTAAGAGCAAGGAGCAGGCTGGGTCCTTTGTCTGCTTCGCAGAGAAAGCAGCGCGTTGCATTATAAATAAGAAAGGCACCCAAAACCAGGGGTGTCCAGCACGCCGCAGCCTGGGCTGCCCCCCGTTTCCCACATCTGTGGCTGTTGTGCTGGATAACAAGAGAATGAACAGGAAGCAACCACGAAGACCCAAAGGTCAAACTCCCCCACGAAGCACGTCAAGCCAAGGCACATCCCACCTTTAAATCTTATCCCCCTTCCTGCGCAATCTGAAGGGACTCGCAGAGGTTTTTCTCCAAGTGGTGCTCCTGCCCAGGCACTTCCCTTCCCTGAGACAATGGATTAGAAAGAGCGATGAAAATAACTACAAGACAAAAAGTTTCAGTGGAACAACAGATGTAATCATCCTGTTTTGGGTCAGGCAAGAAAACCAGCTCTTGTAAGAGCCAGCTGAGGGAGGTGGTTGCAGCCCTCTGCCTCACTGCCGGTTCTGCCCCTGCGGACATCCTGAACACAGGAAAACACCTGCAGGAGACCCGGGGAGCTCCGGCTTCCTCGGCCATGCAGAGCAGTAACACAGCACCAGGGAGAGCAGGGAACAGCAGGAGCAGTGCCCGCTCACACGGTGAGCCCAGTGAAACCCGGCTGAGCGCTGGAAACACAACGCCGTGAGTCCAGGCTTTGCTTTGCATCAGTACATCAAAATGCAGACGCAGGAGGTACCTGCAGCAGATCCATGCCGGCCTCAGTAACACCGGAGTGACCTATTTATTGTCAGCCCGTGCCTTTTACTCCCACCTTGCTGAGTGCTGTTTGCTGTGGTATCATCTGTACAGCTTCCCACTTGTGTGGCACGGAACAGAGGCATAAAACCTGCATCTCTGACGGTGAATATCTGAAATCCCCTTCTGTTCCCCGGGGAGAGTGCAAACAGCCAGATCACCTGGTCGTTTCAGGAGCTCCCTGCCCTCTCAGCATCACTGTTTCCTGGCTAGCCAGGTGAGCAGTTTGCATACAGTATTTCTTTTGAAAGCTGGGGCATCTCCTATCTTGGAATATCAAAGCTCTCTGGACCAATGTAATCCTAAGAAAGCAAAGCTAATACTAAATGGAGAAGTAGGAGTTCTCCGCTGAGAAAACACAGGCAACTGAATTAATTGGAAGAGGTGAGAAACATAAATCTCACCCAAGAGAGCGCTTCCAGAGCTGGAAACAAATCAGAATGGAGTTTGCTAGCAAAGGAATAGAAGTGAAGTTTTTAGCTCTGCAGAAAGTCCTTCTCTTAGCCAAAAGCGGCCGAGCATTTGCCGTGCCCAGAAATCTCCGTGACCACCCACTGCTCCAGCTGCACAGACCCAGCGCTCACAGCACACCACGCTCCTTTGCAAGCACACGTGCTTCCCCCTCTGCTGCTGCTGCAGGTGCTAACTCAGCTGGAAACCTCACCTTGGAGCAGACGGAGGTAAAAAAGTCCCAGAGACTGCGGGCCGTGAGGGTTCCAGAGAACCTCCTGTCTGTAGGCACTTCTGTCCTATTTCCCCTGGAGACAGTGAGGTCTGTGCAGTCACGAGGATCACTGGAAGAGAGCGAAGCACCCTTTGCCTGCACACAGACTTCAGACAGAGGGTTCGAGCCCAGCATGCTGTGCTGGGAATGGGATCTTCCAGCAGTGCTCTATCTGGAGGTACAAACCACCTGGGACAGGGCTGGGAACCCCACGTGGAAGATGTCCCCCACGCACCCCTCCTCCACTCCGCAATGCCTGCTCCACATTCCTCTCAACCCACTGGCGAGCTGCAACTAATAAAAGATGAGGCTGAGGACGAGTAATAAAAGAGGAGACTCCCTGACCCCAGGGCCACCCACCTGTCACGCAAACTGCAGCCCCGCAGAGGCCAAGCAGGCAGCAGCTCTGCTTCGCCCCAGCCCTTTGCTGAGGAGATGGAAACCACAAGCAGCTCTCCCTGTCCATGTCAGAGGCTCACAGCCTCGTCCCGTCTGGCTGAGCTGACGGCGACCCCAAGAACAGGGCTGGAGGAACGGGTGCACGCAGCTGCTCAGCGCCGGCCACCAAACGCGCATCCCAGCAGCGCACGGCTGCCAAGGGGGATTTCACAACTGGTCCCTTCCCAGAACGCTGTTAAACACCCGCCAGCAGGCTGGGAAAGCAGGATCCAGGACGAAGAGAAGAAGTTTAATCAAAAGCTTTCCTCGACATCTGGCATTAATATCGGAGCGAGTGTGCACGGCTCCCCCGCTGCTTCTAACCCACATATCGGACTGAGACCACAAAACCCCCGGCTGGAGCTCGCACCGCCAGCACCGTCACAGCCAGCAGCTGCAGAGCAGAGCCCACATCACACTGCCGTGAGGCTTCACGTTCTCTGACACGAGGAACTTCAGGGCTCTGCTCTCATCCCAGAAAATGGGCTCGGACCTGCCTGATGATGTATCCGTGCCCGGCTGGGACTAGGTACCAAACATGCTTCAGCTGGAATGAAAGAAGTGAATTTCCATGGTAATTCAGTGTGTGCCTCCACGCCCCCAGAACCCAGTCTGTCTGCGCATCCTCGGGTGAGTGGGAAGTGAGCTGGAAATGCGTTTCTAATTTTACACAGCCTGCCCTGTTCACTGATAACATACAAGCTGACATCAGGCAAGTTTGAGAGGAGTTATCACATTCCCCATATGTTTTTTGGCAAGAAAATGAGAAGGAGCAAGAGACCTGCACCAGCCTGTCCTCTGACCCATGTAACTCTCGAGAGAAGCACATGATTATTACCAGGTTTTGTAATTGCTTGAAGTTTTCCTGTGAATTTCTCAGACTCCTCCAAGGAAAAATCCCCTCTCCATACCATGTACTCCTCAGTCCAAGAATGTAAACCAAGAAGGAAAACATGCTGTTGCAAAACTCTGCTGCAGTGACTGAATCATGTTCTGCAAGTGATTTATCCACAAGAGCTGCAGCAAACACACCGGGTTCTCCAAACACCAATTATTGTATTCTAGTTTTATTTTCTGTATGATGCTTTTAATCTTCAGCTAGGATCTTTGCTAGAAGCAAGGGGAGGAGCTCAGGATAAATCACTTCAAGCCCCTGAGAAGCAGGAGTCACAGCCACATGTGCACCCAGTCACTCTTTCCTGTCAGTGGCTCCTGAAACGCCAAAAGGATTTTTGTACATTCACAGGGAATTTGCACAAGTATTCAGCCCCGGGAGCTGAGGTACATGTGACACCTGGCAACCCTGGACACCAACCACTTGAAAGTATAATTTACTTCCAGCAGGACTTTGCCCGGTGCAGCTGGTGTTTTCCTGTATTATACCACTGACAGCAAGGAGGGAGGTCACAGATAAATGCTTCTCTTTGACCTTCAGGCAGTCTTGCTGAGCTGGTGCAAGTCAGAAAGACTTTCTGTAAGGTTCTGCATAAAGTCAGGCAGGATTTCCATCAGAAGAGGAATTCAGTGGGAACAGAGAGACGCCACAAGGGTTGTTTCCTCTCTGCAGCACAGGAGCATTTACTTAAGATATGTCTATCCACAACTCGTGGTGCACAGTTCAAGGATTATAAACAACTCACTAAACTCACTTAGAGGAGTTTCTGAGCCTCTGCTCACACCCATGCTCCGGATGGGCTAGCAATGGAATCAGCCAGGAAGCGGTCCCAGGCCATCCACGAGCACCTCCCAGACACACCAACCTTTCTGTCCTGGTATTTCATACTTATGGGACTGTGAATGAAAGGAAGGAAAGGGAATATCTGGAGTCACATGGATGCAACAGCAAGCCAGGAAGCCATATACTGCAACACCATGGTGACTGCCAAAGCACCGGCAAGGAGGGGACATCAGAAAGGGTGCGCCTGAAGTTCCTGCACAACCTCCTGCTGCCCAAGGCTGCTCTGACCGCTTCAACTGAGAGGAGAGAGAGCAAAAGGTTATCTTCTCGGGCTTCCACCAGAAGCAAGACACCTGCAAGAGAGATCTCTGCACACAGACACGAGTGGTAGGCTGTCCTGGGAGTCCAAGGCAAAGGCAGAATTCAGGAAACAGCAGGAAAACCACAGCACAGAAAACGCACCCCAGTCCTCCACATCTGGCTGGGAGTGACCTCATGCTTAAATCAATACTCCTGGGCGATCTTTGTGCTGCTCCCTTACCTTGAGAAACTTGCCTAGTTTTTTTTTTTTTAAATATATATAGCTTTTTTCTTTTTTTCTTCTTCTTCCTTTGGCAATTTACATACCCAGAGGTTACATTTGGGCAGAGACGGGTCAAAACCCACGGGACAACAGCAAAGAAACCAGCAAGGACTGGAAAACACTCTGCCTCCCACGGACGGAGCTCTGGATGTGAAAACAAGTAACTTGCAGGAATGCAGCAGCTACCAGGCACCAACAAGGGGCTCCCTGTGATGAGGGCACTTGCCCAGCACCCAGGGCCCTGCGAGTGGGCTGGGAGAAGATGCAAGCTCTCTTCTCCACAGCTCCTCCAGAAAACTGCCCGCATTCCTATTGTATTTCGTTCAGACAGCGCTCGCTTCTTAACTAATAACCCACGGAATTGCCATTTGGCCGAGCAGGGAAAGCCAAGCCTAAACAAACACAAACAGCGAAGAAGGAAACATTTTCCAAAACAGTGCCTGAACTTGTTTTGCAACAGAAAAGGACATACTTTAAATGTTTATCTTTCAGCCACAGCCTGCCACAGCTCCCCGAAGAAGGAGGAAAGGGGAAAAAAGGAAAAAGCAACGAGGGCAAAGCTCTGCTCAAAGACTTTCGCTGGCACCAGCAGAACTCGCACGAGGACCGCAGCATCTCCCGAGGAGAAGACAACGGGAGAAGACAATGGGACGGGTCCCTTTCTGTCAACTTTTTGTCCCTTTCCCCTTTTCTTGTGGGGCAAGCGAGCGCCCACGGAGTGCCCAAATGGCGGGTCCTGGCTTCACCAAGCGGGCGGCCCATGTGCCGGCCTCGACGCCCGAGGTACTCACATGAGGTCAGGGCGGTGACGGTGCAGGATAGCGCAGAAGGCCAGGCCGTCGCGGAACGAGGTGGTCATGTTGGTGATGCTGACATCGCGGTAGCCCTCGCACTGCTGCTTGCACCACAGCTGCAGGTTCTGGATGGCCGCCATGGCGCAGGCACAGGGCAGGGGAGGCGGAGGTGGCGATGCACGCCCTGGGGGGATCGGTGAGGGCCACGAGGAGCCCTCAGCTCTGTCAAGCCGAGCCGAGCCGTGCCGGGAGGGAAGGAGGGAAGGAGGCAGGGAGGCTGCCGGCCCTGTGGGCGGCAGCGGGGCCGGCTCGGAGGCGGGGAAAGGGGCGGGCGGCGGCGGCCCCTCACGGCCGCCCTCCGGCGGACCCGCGGGACGCGCTTCGTGGCGAGTGGGGTGGCGAAAGTGCCAAGAAAAGTTGGGTTTTCGACGAAAAGTGCCTCTCACGCTGCGGCTGAGCGTCGTGTGTGTGTGGTAGCGGGGCGGCCGCCTGCTCCACAGCGGCTGAGGGGAGCCTCGCGCCCCCCTCGCAGCACAGCGCACCAAGATGGGGGCTCCACACAGACACAAGGGAAATTTCCTCCGTGCAAAGTCAGAAAGCAAGTTTCCCTCTCGTTATTGAGGGGCAGACAGGGTCGGTTTCTAGAGCCTTTCCTCAGGCTGGAGGCCGCAGGGGAAGACCCACGCTCGAGGCTCCAGCTTCCCCATTTTTGCAGCTCACCTCAGAGAGGTGCTGAGGGGATGCGAGGCAACCTTGTGTGTCCCAGCGTGAGGACAAAATACAAGCAAGGACAAAGTACAGCTGTCGACAGCCATGTGAAACGACCTGAGGCTGTGGCTTACAGAGAGCAGGGGGTCAGGGCCAGGCAGCCAAAAAACTGTAAGTGTGCAGAGACGGTTACTTGAAGCCACCTCCACTGCGCCAAGCCCTCGTCGAACTGAGGAGCTGCCCAGCCTTCGAAAGAGCAAAATCCAACAAGCGCATGGAAAGCACACGGAGATCTGGGGGTGGATGAACTTAGGCTGCTTTCCCTGCGGAGAGGTAGGAGCAGGGTAACTTGGTGAGGAGCCAAAAATAAGCCCGTCAGCTGTGGACCTGCCCCAGGTGGCCTAGCCACAGCTGGGGAAAGCACAGTGATGGCTAATTTACACAATTGCCCCGCAGTATGCACATCACGAAAAATAACTCACCAGATAGGCTCTCATATGGCTGACAAAACTGCAGAAGAGACAAGGTAACACTTTAGGAGCTGCCTATAAATTAGGTAAAAATAATTAATAATACATATAATATAATGTATTAATGGCGTTTCTATGACATGATATGGATAATATACATTAATATATAAATACCTTACGAATAATTCAGTGTGTTTCCATTTCATCAACAGTCACTGGCCAATGTATTTACTTTATGGTAAGGATTATACATTTCATTATAAATGGCTTGCTGGGCATGTCAGCAACTTTTACATCTCCATTCACTTTATTATTAATGGTTTCCTGAACAGTAACGGCATAATAATGCACACAATGCAGCATGAATATTTGATGTGGCATCTATAGTCTCCCATTTATCATTTATAACAGGCTACAAAAACATTATAAAACATTTATTACAAATTTATAGATCACTTTATACTAAAACAAAGTTGTGTTATAAATACATTATTAATCCTTTATGCCATTTATAGGAATCCCTTGTAATAAGGCCTTAGCATATGTTGCTGCACGACCGTAACAATAACAGAACAGTGTGGCAAGTAGGAAATATGGCACAGAGAGCTTGCTCTCAAGTACTGGCTGTATTCTGTGAAGGAAGGGATAAACATCTGCACTCAGAATTAATCAGATTACCAAGGGATCAATCAAAAGAAATGCTGGATTCACTCAAAGTTGTTCTGTGTGTGTGTATGTGTGTCCCCAGTTCAAAAAAGATGCCTGCTTTCTTGCAATTTGGAAATATACATCATAGCAGTGCTGGAACCCTGAAAACTGAGCTGTGCTGGTTTGTTTCCACGCCACCTTTTTGTGAGATCGAGGAAACTTGCAGAATTTATGAAAAGCAAACTGGCTAACGATGGGCAGTCCTTCCCTCCTCTGTCATCAGGTCACTCAGGGAAGGGGCCTTGTGAGAAATAAAAAGGATGTAACGGGCTTCAGAAATGCATTTGTGGGGTTTCTTTTCTTAAGTCCCAAAGACTGTTTTGTTTAGCAGTGTGTCCCCCTGCTGTGCTTGCAATCTAAATAGTGTAGCACTGGGAAATGAGGAGACAAAAATGATGTTTGAAAATGGAGTTGTTGCCAATCAGTAGTGGAAAGCTAGCGAGCCTCGCTTTGACACAGCTGTAGTTGCCCCTTTCAGATTTAATGGCCCAGATGGGGCACAGCACAGGGAATGATATTTAGTTTTTTAAAAATATATTTGTTTAACACGACAATCTGTCTTCTAACAAACCCAGCTTAATGAGTCGGTGTGGTTAGTCTGTTCTCATTACCTTGCACTTCGGGAAGGGGCAGCTGGGGCTGGGCAGCAGGGGACACAGAGCCACGGAGCAGAAAGCCAGGCTGGACTATGAGAGCAGCTGCTGCTTTCTGTATATCACAGATCGCTACATTTCACCTCGTTCCTCCCCGCACTGAGCCCGGTCAGGTGTGTTTGACCGAGGCGATCCTATCAGAAAGGCATCCAGGCTTGCAGACACCAGAAGAAGAATCTGTTAGTCGTTGGTTCCAAGCTGTGCATCCCAAGAGAGGATAAGGTTGGAGACACAGCCATTGGTATACCATTAGAAACAGGTCCACATTATACGCTAGGGTGATTAAAATGACATTGCTGAACAAGTTAGCAGTAACAGTATTACTACTGGCCCAATAATGGCTTTTCAAAATACAGACATCAGCGACTTGTGCAGCGTTCTTAGTTGGTGATTAAAGAGAGCTCTGCGGGAGTTTACAGCCATGATGAGTCTTTAATACACCAACAGGTAAACTAACAAGCACTAGAGAGAGGAACTGGGGAGGAAAAGAGCAGAGCTGTCTGTGCAGCTGCTTACCCATTACCAACAACTGCTGTTCTCACAGGACGTTCCTCATGGGATAAAGCTTACAAACCCTCGCTCTGGATTGTGTTTTTCCCTTTTACATCTTTTCCTTGGAGGAGCTTTATACGTCTTTATTCCCATTTTGTGCTGTTTGCCCTCCTGCCTCCCGCGGCGCGTTCAGAAGCTTGTTGGAGAACAGTAGGCCACAGACATGGAGTGATTTATTCTTCTGCACTTAGACACTTCCCCTTTTCTTCCTTCCCAGTCCTTTTCGGTTCTCTTCGTAGACAGCAGACTGTAATGGGGAAATGCTGAGTGCTTTCTAATGGTTGCTATGACTAGCGGGGACCATTCTCTGCCATCACCTCTTAAATTTATCCTGGTTCTCATATGCAGTATTCCTGGGTTTTACCATTAGCAGAGAAAAACTTAAATATATGTCTAGGACTACCCTAAAGCCCAAAGAAAAACAAGCCAATGTCTGTTATTTTGAAGACGTGAGGAAGAGGGAAAGGGCTGATTCCTCATATCAGCCAGCGTGGGGCCTCATGAAGCTGAGAATCAACTAACGTTTTTTTTCATAAGAGTGTGCAACAATGTAGACTGGAAAATCACATCTTTTAACTATTGTGGGAAATCAGTAGATCAAATTGAGCTACTTCATAATTTTGCTGCAGGCTATATGCAGGGCTGTTCACTCCCAACAATAGGAAGTGTGTGTTGTAGCCAAGAGCTCTCATATATTCCCCTGCCAATGGCTTGTATTAAATTGAGGGATTCAAAACAAGGAGGAGAAAGTACGCGTCTCATCAGTAACATGCCTCATCAGCTCTCTCTTCCCAGAAGGCAGCCAGGCTGACTCCACCGAGACAGCAAGGCCCAAGCCAGAGAATAGAATGCCCCAACTATTTCACAGCTACTCACACAGAAATGCTTCTGCGTGATACCCGCCTCTCCTTGGAGTCTGGCTAGTTTGACCTGTAAAGCAGCAGAAAAAAAGTTATTACAAAATTCAAGCCTGAACATGAATTTCCACTGAAAGAAGATGAAAGCAAAAAGTGAAGTTACAGAGAGAGGCACTTCGGTAAATCTCTCCACAACACGTGCCTCCGAGAAGCTCATAAATGGTAAATCCGTTACCCTAAAACCTCAAAGGACCAAGAACAGTGAGCATCGGGGTAAAGTGTGACCTGTCACCCAGGTATAAGAGAATGTATGACTGGAAAAAAAAGTCTCTGTCCCCTGTTGCCTCGCTGGCAAGGTGGCCTGTTGGTTCTCCTGTCCCCAAAACAGTGAGGTGGGGGATCAATGTCAGGAAGTCATTTCCAAGCAGCAAGGATGGGAGACAGCTCACGTGCTGCAGCCTACGCACCAGGTGAGAAGGAAAAACGAAGAGGCCATGAACGGCTGCTTGGTGGGACACCAGAGAACCTCAGGGAGTTCAAAGTAGCACTCTGAGGGAAACGGGGATGGTGCTTGTCAGAAGGTGACCTCCCCTCCTCTTCCAAGAAAACCGATACGGACCAGTGGTGATCTCTGATCTCTGCACAGCCCTGGCAAAATGCAGCTCTCCAAGAGCCACAAACTTCACTGCTGTTATCGGAAGGAGAAAGTGAAAGGTGTGTTTTGCTGATCAAAACCTCTCTGGATCATGAGATTGGGTGAGGTGACCCATATCTATCACGGCATCACCATGGGAGCAGGACCCGCCCCGGAGCAGGAGCTGGCTGGGCTGCTTTGAAATGCTCTCTTATCAGCGGGGCGCAATTTAAAGCCTGGAAACACAATAACATTTGTTAGTGATTAACATTGTTAGCGCTCTTAGCAAAGAAGCCCATTTCCTCTTCCAACCTTCTTGGGGACACAAATAAATGAAGTCTCCTTTCCGTGGTGGCGTGGCTAAACGAGGCTTTATTCTCCGTACACTGGAAGGCAAGGCTGTTTTTTTTGGCATTCCCTTAGAGCTGAACTCTGAAGTCCATCTGGTTCCTTACCAGGAAGAGAGGCCAGCTCTTACCTCGGGTTACTAACAAGATAAGTGAAGATAAAATCCTTGAAATAAAATAACTTTAAAGGCCAGGACTTTCCCCTTTCCCTCTGAATTGATGTAAAAACCACCAACTCGATTCCACCCAGACCAAACCTATAGCCCCACGTATTGTATCTGGGGGAGTGCAGGTGACACAAAGCCTGACATGCTGTAGGAAGCCCCTGATAATGCAGAATTCAAGCTCTCACCAGTCCTGGTCTAGCACCGTGACCACCACGTAGCCCCCCAAAGCCCTCAGCGCCTGCATGTCCCCACGTTGCTGCCTGTGGTGGGTGCAGAACAGGGGACAGCCTGGGGTGGTGGCACTACAAGCCCCCCAAGAAGACTCACAGTAGATGTGGCTGAAGATGTCCTGCTCCCCCTGCGCTGAGTGCCATTGGGGGTCTGGCTCCAAAGACAGTGGGAGGCAAAAAACGTCTCCCAATAAACCCCGGAGAGCAAAACCATAAGCATCACTTTAGATTTTAAATCTCATTATTGGTTTAAAAAGAGAGGTAATTTTATTACTTTTATGGTATGTTTTCCATTATTTGCATAATTGTTTAATGCTAATAAGACAATTAGCAATTCTTACAGCTTAATAATTACCCAGCAATGACTGGCCTATTGTAGCTTAATGAATTTTTTAATTGTTGCTGGGGGTCCTGACGTTCTTTCGCCCAATATCTTCTTCAGTTAGAGATGCTGTTCACGCAAGCAGGCCAAGGCCAAAGGCAAGACAACACCAGCTACACAGGGCAGGCAGATTACTATTATTAAGATCTCTTGAATTTAAAAGGGAGAGAAAATGCAAGCTCTATTTTCTGCTGCTTGAGGGCCAAATTATCTAAGTACAGGGAGAGGCAATGCAGAGGTTTAAAAATCAGCCCACCTTAGGCAAATGCTACCTCTATGGAAGCCAGGCTAAGGAGCTGGTGTGGGGCTGGCTTCGACATACCCAAAGCTAACAAAAGTCTTAACATTTTTAGCTTTTAGTGAATAACTCCCTGACTTAAGCGTGAATCATACTGTCCTGAACCATGGTATGGCCAGAGGGAAGTTAATTGAGGTCAGGCAGGGCCAGAATTGTATTTGTCACTGACCGAGGTCACAGATGGAATTGGCTGAAGAGGAGGGCAGGGCCCTGGGGAGCAGTCTCTGCGTAGACTCCACGGCCCCCAATTTACACATACACGGTAAGTAATGGAGATGGAGCTCTCCTCTCCCTTTCTTGCGTGAGGCTTCTCGCATGGTGCTGCCTGCAGAGCGAGGCTTTTCTCTCTCTTTCCTTCCTCATTTCTACTAGCAAAACGTCGGTCCCTCTACCCATGAAAACCAGTTCGTTAGCAGTTACCTGCAGAGCCCCAACCTTGCGCTGCCTTTCTGCTGCCGAGAGCAGCTTGGGCAGATTTACCTCTGAGGTCAGTGCTGGGCCTCTTCCAGCTCCCCAATGTCACGCACGTCCCCCAGGCAGCTGCCACTGAGTCAGGAGCAGGCAGGCACCTCCTCCCTTAGTCATGCCCTGCTCACAGCCACGCCAGCACCACTGCCCCTGCCCTGGGGCACCGGCACGCACCAGTGCTGCTGCCACAGCAGTCTCCGTCCAGCTCAGCTGCTGAGAAATTCCTGACAGCCACCGAGCGCCCTGATGGCTGGGAGCTTGGAGCCGGCCACTCTCACTTCTGCAAGCATGGCACGTGCCGTGCAGCATGGTGTGTGTGTGGTGAGGCCTCGCCTTGAGTGAGCGCATGGACTGGAGATGAGAGGCACCACCTCCCTCCCTCCCCTTCCCAGAGATGGCTCTACCCCACACCTCCTGCTGTATTTGCAGTGGCATGTGTTGTCCGAGCAGAAAACAGAGAGCTGGAAGGGCACTGCGATTCCCACGTCCCTTCCCCATCCTGGAGGGGCCCTGCAGCTGCTCAGCTCCTCCTGGACTCCCTTTGCTCCTCAGCCCTCTTCCACCTCTGAGCCTGCTGCAGCCGCAGGATGCACAACAACGCTGCAGCCAGTGTCCCCTTCCCCTCCTGCCTCCTCTAGAGCTGGATGGGATTCCCAGGCTGGCCTAGGAGACCGAAAGCATTGAGCACGTTCCCCAGCCCGTTAGACACCACTAGACACCGGCTCTGGCAGCCCACAACTCTCCTAGGAAGCTCTGCCAGTGGCAGGGGAGCATCCAAGCAGCGATTCTGCACCACTTTGGAGGGAAGCCTCTGGCACACACACAGACACTCACGGGGCCCCCACGGGCTCAGCCAGGAACAACCCTGCAAGCCTCCTCCCCGCTCCTCTTCTGAGCGAGTCAGCGGCTCTCCTCCAAGACAGAGGACGTGGCCCCGGCCCCCAGGAGGAGCCCAGCAGCCCTGTGAAGGATAACGCTGTCAGCTCAGCGGGGATGGGAGGAGAGAAGGTGCTCAGCCAGGCGGAGATGAAAGTTACAGCGTGCTGATTAAAAGGCGGGCGAGTGTCAGGGCATCAGTAATGTCGTCGCTAACCGTTTCCGAGCTGTCACAGCTGCCTCTGCAGACAGGAGGGATGGGCTCCCGTGGCACTCCTGCCCCGAGCTGTCTCTGCACATCCAGACACCCCTCGGCAGCCCTCTTCTCAGCCATGATCTGGTTTCAGTGGTGTGCTCCAAGCCAGGGCAGCGCGCTCAGCTCCACTGCATTCAAGCGGAGGATGGTAGCATGACAAATACATAGGGGAAACCTTCTACTTAGCAGAAAACAGAGAAAAAATAGATAATTATTATATTTAGAGATCTATGGAAATGCCCTGCTAATGAGCAACTTCCACCCACTCTGTAGCCTCGAATGAGTTTCCCGTCTCCCAAAAGATGGTTTCTGTTGATGACAGAGATGCTGTTTCCACCTCTTTTCCCCCTGCTCTGCAAAGCCCGGCCATGCTGCAGTGAGGGGTGGTTAAATAGTTTTGCCACCACACGAGCAGCCCCTGCTCCCCCAAACCAGGTTTCCTGGAGCTGGTCTGCTCGGACGAGATCAGCCAGATATCACAGAATTTCCCATTTACCCATAAATTACCACTCCCCTTTACCCATAAATGTTTCTTGTTGCAGCCCTGGAGTGGGATTTTGGAAAGCCCTGTCCCCTGTCCACAGGGAGGCTTTTCACCAAAGAACCACTACGTTGTTTGACTCTGTCTTTGCTGTGATAACAACAATCTTTGGACATTTTCCTTTCTCCACGGTTCAAAGTCCTGTGAAAAGCCCTTTCCCGGCCAATCCCATGTTTCCAGTGGCTCTAGGCCCAGAGCAGCACTGAGAGAAACACCAACCTGCTCTGACAAACTGAGCAGTTTTAATGATGTCTGATAAGGGACTAAGACAAGAGGAGTCAGTAATCTCACCGGGAACCCTTTAGACAGGCGTTAATCCTGCTGTCACTGAGCCCCTCAGGAAAACCATTTCACTGACTTGATCTTCTTCAGCTGTTCTTCCACATAATTTATATCTAGCTAATTGCCACAGTAGTGGCTTCGGATGTGAAGCAGATGCTGCTGAGGAAAAAAGCATGTTGCTTCCTTAAGCAATAGCTCTAATCTCTTTAGTTAGAGGCAAGGCAAGGCTACTTGCAGTTGTTGGGAGGTTATCTCCCCCTTTTCTTCTCCAGCTCCGTGAAGCCAGCTACAGTCACTCATATTTTGACACATCAGCCACAGTGTTCATTTGTAGCATTTCTTGTTTGTAAGAACAGACAATATTTCTCCAGCTGGCCCTCCATGAGCTCCCAACTGTCCCTGCCACCAGTAAGGAGACTTATTTACAACCGTCCATAAAATTCCTCCAGGATCTTTATCTTTAGGGTATTACAAAGATTCTCTACTAGCAAGGGGAGTGTGAGACAGAAAGACAAATGATGTGAAAACAAAACAGTGAGTAGAATAAGACTGTAGAATGAGCATCTACAGCAATAATTTCTCTGGAGCAGAGGGAGGGAAGACACCTCCTCTTCTGTCCTCATAGGACAGTTGACAGGCAAACCCTCACACCTCCCAGCAGATAAGGGCCAGAAAAAGCAGGGTCTAGGAGAAGAATCACAGGAGAAACGGGCAGATCCCAAAGAGGAAATCCAGCTGCTCACTCAAAGACCCCACTGTGACAAGGGCCAGCTGCTGGGATGTTTGCAGATGTAGCAAGAAGCCTGATTTGTTTTTAAAGAAAAGATTTCTAAGAAACCTCTTAAAAGTTTTCTAGTCAGGAGTTGGTGCTACCAAGACCCTGCCACCAAATTCATCTCCTGTATGCCACTGACCTTTCTAAAGCTCCTCCCGCATAAAGGCCAAAATTGCTCTGCACACATTTAGCCACAGACAGGTCGTCCACAGGAGCTTTGTTTAGAATAACAAGAGGATGAAGAACAGGGAGAGAGGGATGTCCAGCTACACTCAAGGCAGCATGGAGCAGAGAAAGGCACGGCGGAAACAAAGATAATTTTAATTGGAAAAAAAACCAAAACCTACTCTCCCCCCAAAACACAAAATGGTCTCTTCCCCTGCACGTGTCCACATTTTCTCCAACACAGACTTCAAGTGCAAGGGCCAATGCTCCCTTCTGCTCTCCCAAGCAGCTCTGCCCTCTTAGAGAGAAAAATAAAAGGAGTGACAGCCACTGCTCTAAGACCCCATGACAGGACTGGTCCCTGTTTGGCACAATATTCAGGAGATTTTCCTCCCACAGCAATGGCATCTTAGCCAGACAGTTCTGTCCTTGCCCGTTCTGATCTTCGGTCAGCACGCTCTCCTCTTCCAGCAGAGTCTGGCCTGCTACATCATCTGTGATCCTCCAGCATGTGGGATGAAATAAAGTGCCTTCTTACAGGGCCTCAATGCAGCTGATGAGTCCAGTTAAATTAATTCCTCTGGAAGCAAAGCTCCCAGAACCACGTGCTCATATCGTTGCCTCCATGTGCAGAACCTTCAAGGCCTCTGAAATTTGAGAGCTGGTGTCGATCTGGCCATACATCCCCACCAGGAAAGCCCTGTGCAGTAACACTGCAGCGTGCTCTGTGAAAGGGAGAGACACCATGAGGACTGAGAGCTCCAACATATGGAAAGAGCAATCCAGCAGCGAACACCTGGATGAACGTTTGTAGCTGTGCAAGAAGTTCTTACAGGAGAGAACGGGGCATAATCCACCACCATCTAACAGCCCTGTGGATATGTGGTTAGGTGAGGGATCACAACTCAGAGAGGAAAATCCCAAGGGAGCAAATCAAGGAAGCATTCCTTGTCTCTTTGGCAAATCTCTGTGATGCTCAGACCAAAGCTATTACTGATATATAGCACCCGCATGTTTGATGGACTGGTCTAAGCAATGCTGACTCCTAGCAGCTTCCCAGAGAGGCTGCTTTCAGAACAGGAGCTCAGCCTTGACCCCTGCAAGGCCACTACGCAAATACCAGAGAGGGCAGATGCCAACATACCTTGGCAAAGGAGGGTATATTCAGGCAGGTTCCTCAACGCTGTCTGCACCACCTCAAAGTCTCGGCTGCCAAGGCAGTACATGAAGGTAGGAAGGAAGTCTGCAGCAATGCTGGGATTAAAACATCACAACGTCAGCACAGTCCAGATCGCCATCAACAGGCACGGAGCGGGCAGCCAGCGCCCATCAGTGACTCAGGGTAGCCAGGTCCCCGCGGTCCTCACCTGGGGTTGTTCTGAATGGAGCGCAAAGCTAGGCTGAAGGCCAGATTTCGGCAGGACTCCTCCGATGAGCTCATCAGCTTCTGTAGGTTTGTCTGAGAGCAGATGCACAAATAAGGATTACAAGGCCATCCGGGGATCAAAACTGTGCAGACTTGTGTTACTGCCCCTTCAGCATCCACCCAGCCCTACGCACATCCAGCAGGTACTAGCTGAGACAGGAAATCCCTCTGTGTAATAGGGATCATCTTGTTTTGAATGCTTTAGAACACCCTCCTGTAAACTTATGGCACATGGGACAGCTGAAATTTACCTATATTTCAGTATTTGTTTTTTTTTTTTTTTTAAAAAAAACAGAGCTGTTTTGCTCTCTTCTTGCCCCAATTACTGGGAAGGGGACAGAAGATTACTTCTTCCTCTGATATACAGAAAAGCTAAAGTGGATGATGATGGACCCAGCACGCGACAGACAGAAGACAGTAGGGAGGTAAATATTGTCTGCTGTCAGAAAGCCCAACTGAAGTTGCAGCATCTTCGGAGAAATGTAACAACCTCCCAAAAAGCAGAGAAAGGATAGCACTTAGGCTGGCCATGCAACACAGACTGTGGTGAAAAGAATCTTCTATTTCTAGTGGCGGTTTGTGACACCATACTCACAGAAAAAAAGGAAAGAATTTCTGGCCTCCGCCTGGACATCTCATCAATGTCTGTCAGCACCTCCAAGATGTCTAGTGGAAGACACAGATTGAGAGGGGTGACTGAAATTTACTGATCCAGCAAAAGAGCTATAAATCCACGTCTCCAATCAGTCAATTTTTACTACCTGCACACACAGCTAGAGTAATAAAGGCAGCTCTTCAAAAAGGATGAGAACAACCTGCCCAAGGTGGGGCCACCAAGCACTGTCATGGCATGGGCAGGGGAAGGAGTGGTGTGGGGTGTGAGGTTTCAATTCCAGTGTACCACCTTCTGTAACTGAAAGGTCCTTACAGAAAGCCTCTTTTAAGAACAGTGCTCAGACAGGATTTCCTCCCCGTTTCTAGGAAAACTGTCACCCAAATACCACAACTTAAGTCTGATGTGAACACTGGACACCTGTGATTTCAGAAGACCTTTGGAAAAGAAGCGTGTTGTTCCCACATGCCAGGTTCACATGATTTTCTTTCATGAAGGTCATTTGAGAAGTTTGTTAGAAATCCCGTCTCTAATCAGTTTGGTATTTTTATAGCACTAAAAAATGGTGCTCCTATCAGCACTCCAGAGCTGGGACACCATCAGTGCTGGCTGAACACGAACTGTAGCGTGCCCTGAATTACTCGTATCACCTGCCAGAGTAAGATCCCTGAAAAGCTCCAAAGCAGAGGCAGTCGCAGTATTGCCACGCTAAGTGACAACAGCATCATGGGAAGCCTCTGTCACAGAATCACAGAAGGTTATGGACAAGTCCATCCAAAACAAAACCCCAGCTTAACTGCTGGAGACTTCCAAACAAGACAAACTGGAAACTGGCCCGCAGCTGTCATTTAAGTAACAGGGCTGGCACCTGTCTGCACATGCCTTATGTTCTTGTCCAGCTCTGCAGGTCCTCACTTACCCTCAACTGTTTGGCCTCGAGACAGCCTCTTCATATATGGGGCCATTTCAGTCGGTGTGAGAGGAGTGAAGAGAGACACGTTGACAAGGGGGAGAGAGCCAGCTGCTGCTTCCTCTGGGGCAGAGAGAGAACAGTCACTTCTACGTAGTTTTAACAGGGAGACAGGTCCAGTGTTCCCTACCAGTCATCAGCTGACCAGCAATACCTTAACAGACTTCCTGGCTCTCGGCCTCTAGCCCCACTGCACCTTCTGGTACCCCTCTGCTGATGCAAAGAAAGCAAATCTTCCTGACCTGTCTTAATACTGGATAGTTTTCCCATGCAAGTTGTAAAGAGAAGAGTGGAGAAGTCAAGGTAACTTTAGGGTTTCCTGACAGGTTGACCCTGACGTGAGGGTGAGGAAGGTAAAATCCACAGGGAAGAAACTCACTCTAAAAGCTATTCCACACCAGTAGCAATACCAGTGACAGGGAAAACAATCTATCACCCGTCCCAGATACTGGCTTCAAACTGTTGAGTATACAAGTGCTATTCTCCATTCTAAACACCTTTTCACTGGAAGTAAGGACTTGATGAATCCCTGTGGGTCCCTTCCAACTTGGAATATTCTGTGATTTTATGAAAAGCATCTGCACTTCAAAACGTACTGCATTTTCACTAGCTGGAATAGCTTTCCAACACTCAGACTCACCATCCTTCTCTTCTTCAGAGCCCCTGTCCAAGATACCACTCCTACTAGGAAGACTCAGCCCAGCCAGGAGGGACTTCAACATTGCGAGGTCACTGTTGTCTGATGACAGGTCACTAGAGGAACAGATGGCATGTTTAACTTTAAATAACAATAAGGGTGTGAAGACAACTAACAGCACATATATGTACATTGAAATAGGGTAGAAACAAACTTCTTAGAAGCAGAAACAAGATTTCTCCTTTCAGCATAATAAATTCAAACCCATTTGTACCTACATCTGCAGGTGGGATCCTGCACCCACTGCTCAGGGAATAGCCCCTCCTGCTGGCTCTCTGGAAATGACTGCAGGGCACTGCAGCGCCTTCCAGGGGCATTAAGGCATTATGTGAGTTGGAATTGTCACCTGACTTCCTTGGGCTTAGCTTTCACCTATAAAACAGGAGACTGCTCATCTTAACAGACATTTCAGTGACCTGAGGATGAAAAAGTGCCACATTAACAGCTATCGTTACATCCTCTTGCTGTCTCCTGTCCAATTATCTCATGGCAGCCTGCCTGACCAAGCCCTCCATTGGGCTAACCGGAGTAAGGAAGCTTACTGGAGTGGATCGGAGTGCTTCTGCAAGAAGGAAACAGCTGCTTGAGCATTGCATGTGATGTACTTCTGGATAAACTGGACAAACTTGCTGATGAAAGCAGCCAGGTGCCGTGAGGATTTCCTGTAGTTCTGAGAAAGGGTAGGGAAGATAAGAGTTAACAACAAAACAGCAGTGATGCAGTGCCCCATGCTGCACCTCTGGGCTCCAAGGATTAGATTCCCGATCTCAGGCCTCCCCTTTAAGCTCCCCCCAGTACTTGATACACATTTTAGCTCTAAGTTATGCAAAGGCTCTCCCTCTAGCGGCTGGCAGCCCACACACGGATGCAGAGCAGGGACTTTTCCTACCAACAGCAGCCGGATAAAGGACAGCAGACAGTCCCATAGTGCCGCCTGGTGCTCGTTCTGGAAGACCTGTGGCTGAAGCAGCTCCAGGATCCCCAGGATGTGGATGAAGAAGGTCAAGTGGTTCTGTTGCCTGAACTCCTGGAAATTGAGGTGAACACGGCCATGCAGCAGAGCTGCAATCATTGGCAAGTGCCTGAAACACCAAACAGAACAACACTCAGCTCTAGCCTCTTCCTAGATACAGTTACAGGTTGTTACACCTCAGTTCTTGTTAGCATCCCTCATCCTCTCCCAGAGTTCTGGGTTTAATCCCTGTATCCATGGAATCAGCAAGCACCATTTCCCATTTTTGCTGCTCTTAACTTTCACACATGAATGCAGATTCTGTCACAACCATCACGATTACTCCAAACTCGCTCCCCTTCTAGGGCAATGGTGGATGCTTTTCAGTGAACCCAGCCACACAGAGGGTGAAAGGGGAGAGTGGTACCTAAGAAGTAGGATAGGATGAGCCACAGCTAGCTTCCTGCAGGCCATGTTGGCATCCCACACGCGGCTTTCTGATGACTTGGAGTCACTGGTGTCTGCAAGGAGGTTAATGAATCTGTGAACCAGGGCATCAAGCTAGAAAGAAAAGTAGTGAGTGAACAGTTAAGTTGAAAGCAAAAGCAAGCCCCTGGCTCTTCAGCAGTGTTTCCCAAATACATTCCAACTACAGATGAGGTTAACAGAAATTATTTTCAGCTAGAACCTGTGAGCAGATGCAGCATTCCAGCTGGCACAGGATCTGAAGTCCACAGTCCCTACAGACATCAAAGCAGGATCAGACGCCTGCACACTTGTGCTTTACAGAAGCCTTTGGCACACAAAAATTTATGTAAGCAGAGCTTCACATATTTTATAGTCAGACCTTGCAAAATAAACTACACCTCAACTCCCTGCTCCTGAGAGTGTGGGCAGGGAAGGGGCAACTGAAGAGCAAGGTAAAGAAACCAAAATGACCCAGCCAGCATTTGACAGTCCTCTCCTTTTAGTCCGGGCATCACGGTAGCATTCAATCTGGGTGCACAACTGGAGAGGGGCTTTCCTGTGTCTGTAAATTTACCTTGCAAGTGCTGCTGTCTCTGGCTCCTTCACTGCTCAGAAGCACCTCAGGCATAGACACAAGTTGCTCAGGTAGTTGCAGGTACATCTGAAGCAGAAGGTCCTGGCAGCATTTTCCCACAGAGCTAAAGAAAAAATGGGAAATGTCACCCTCTGGTTACTGCTTTAGTTCAACCAAAAAACATCCCAGACCCATCAGATTCAGAACAACTTTCTTGCATTTGGCAAAAAGCCCGTGTAAGAGTGCAGCCACCACTAATCTGAATCAGTGTGGTTTTTTTTTCAGTCAGAATCAGTGTTTTTTCAGTCTGTGCTTCTTTTAACTACTTTCAAATCATGCACAGTCCACAGGGATCCACATACAATCTACACGGATCTACACCACTATGGTACTTCCAATGCTGGAAAAAAAGTTACATCAAGCATTTTATCCTGTATTCCTGAAAGCAAAAGTGCCCTGCAATTTCATTTAAGGTCACCTTCCTGGTTCCGGTAGCACTTAAAATGGCATCTTATTTCCCCCAAATCTCTGGGAGAATATTGTGTGTAAGCAGTTGTCATATGGGCTGTGGAACACTATTATTAACGAAGATATACTGGCAAGTTTCCTCATTACCTGGCTGCCTGTGCCCAAATAACTACTATTAGAGTAGACAGTGCTGTCCATTTGCAACCCCACCTGCTTCCCCACTGCTGGATGCAGCTGGTCAAATACTCTGTTACTTTTTTGATGCTCTCAAGGTCCCCATGAGAACAACTGAGCAACAGAGGCAGTCGAGACTGGATGAGTGTGCAGGAGGCCTCCTCTGTGTTCTGGTATCTGGTTTCTGCTTCAGCCAGGATCAACTCCACCATGCTGATCAACTCCGATGCCTTTAGGTGGAGCACAAATTCCTCACGGCGCTTCTGTAATGCAAGACAACACTCAAAATGAATCCCTAGATCCTCAGTCCCTTCTAGTTATGCCTTCCCCGCATAGAAAGGAGCATCTCTTACGAGCAGACTTAAGAACAACCTTGTATCCAAAGTCTGAAAGCATGTATCCCAGCCCCCCAACCAAACCTCTTTACCCCTCTACTATTTCTGAACTCATTTACTTCCAACCCAGCATGCATGATGGGACAGAAGCCATAACTGAATCATCAAACCAAAAAAATTCCTCTGTGGAAAAGAGATGCAGTCCCCTACTCTCGGTGCGGTGGGAATTATCCCACACTGTGTTTTAGCTTGCTCACAGCTGTAGCCTTGTGACTAGATCTTTAATGGATATTGTGGCAACTCTGCAGGAGCTGCAGAGGAGATGTCAAGTGGGCAAACTTATGTGTGTTCATATGAGCTTTTTGGACCCCAAATTGCCACTGCAATATTTAGCAGAGCAGAGCAGCTAAGCAACCAGCTGAGGTACAGGCAGCAAACTTGGCATGCTGCACCCCTATCACTTCAGCCACCTTTTGGCCATGGAAAGCCAGGCAATGTGAAAACATCACCTCTCACCCCCTCTGGAGAGGAATCTTGGAAGAACTGAGCCACTACCTGAGGAGTTCTTTGGTCCCTTCCCTGCCAGATCCGAGGGATATGAATACAGGCCCACAAGAAATCCAAGGATGCAGTTGGGTCAAACCTGCCAGAAGACAAAAGAAGACAGATTTGCCATTAGAGTCAAAGCAGCCCTCAGGCAGCACACAAACACATGGTATCGTCTCTAAACATCACAAATACTGTGAAGAAAAACATCTGCAAATGTAAAAATAGGATCCATTAAGTCCCAAGAAGGGGTTTGGTTCTGTTCCCAGATTGTGACTAAATATTTCTTGAAGTAAGCACAGCACAGGGTATGCAGCTGAACAAATGGCATTCACTAAGAGTACGGTGGCTACAGAATCTTGCACCACAAAGCCAGAAGTCTGTCATAAACATAAACAACTGGTACAAGCAGACCAGTGACCATACTGCCCCAGAGTCCAGAACACCCTATCTGTTATCCTGGATTGCAGAAATTAATGAAATTGTTAGCGAGCAGGAAATCGATAATAAAATAGTGAGAAACAAATACTGCCAGCTTTAGACACACTGCTAGTTAAATCATGGCCTGACTTGCTACCAGTGTTAGTGTTTCCTAGTCTGTAAGTTTAACAAATTTAAACATGGTACTACACTACTGCTGTAGAGCTTCATTGTTTGAGAGCAACACATAGGAGCTGAGAGCTGGGGCTGCTCCAGAGATCAGAACTGGGGGCCCGATGCCAGGAAGGGGGATAGAGAAAGACTGGTAACAGAGTTTAGTACAAGCAAAAGATCCAGCAGAGCCTGCCCAGGTACAGAGACTCCCATCAGTTCGCTATCCAAGCCATCTTTCAAACCCCATGTTCATAAAGATTATCAACAAGGGCAATGCTAGATAGATTACCCAGCGATTAGCACTTCCTGTTTAAAACAAAGCCAAATCTTTATGTGCTCCTTCCATCAAACAGCAGGTAATATTTATATTGAGGTACACAAATCAGCATGACTGAAATCAGCATCCCTCTCACAAAGCCTTTTTTTGGCTAGGTGACATCTCCTGGCAGACGCACCGTGGAACGCAGCAGCTCTTGTTCTCAGCTTCTGTTTGCTCTCTCAGACATAACGTTTTAAGTTGGGCGATTTGCTTGGCCCGAAAAACAACTCACCTCTGCTCCCGGTTTCTGCACAGCAGAAGTCTGATGCACTGGTGCAGAGTGGTCCAGCTGGACTGGTGAGTGAGGAGAGCCAGGAGGTATGGACGGAAGGAGGGCACCTGGGACCCTGCCTGAAAGTACAAAACGAGGAAGATTTGTATAAAGAGATCATTGCTGTGAGGTGGATGTAGGAGATACCTTGTATTTTACAGAAGGATGACAATACAAGCAAGCAGATAGCAGAGAAGACAACAGATGGATTTAGGATATGAACTGTAGTACTGTCTAAAAGACCATGGCAGAATCCATGAAATTCAGTTTTAGTCTTAGCTTTGGCATAGCACTTCTGGACAGGCTATTTATCTGCCCGCAAAAATACCAATGAAAACACAGCTGGCTGATCTATTACGGGACTACGCTGTGTCTGTAAGGCTCTGAAGTCGTGAAAAGAACAGGCCTGAAGAAATATAAAGATCAGATGAAACATGCCTTGATCTGATGTACCAGAATCCCCCTCTTAGTAAGCATGTATGGCTTTGGAACTGACATAGCAATGTGGAAGAACACAGAACTCTCCCTTGCCCTGTTTTCAGGTGCAGGTCAACACCCCAGAAATGCGGTTTCAGCACAGCAGTCCCTCTGCCCGACAACTCTTACTTTGTTCCAGGAGAACAGTAGCTTCTGCTGGAGATCCGGGCAGCTGCTTATCACCTCTGGGTCCAACATCTCCAGCCAGTCATTGAGAAGGCCAGAGGAGGGCCCCAGCCAAGCGGCTTCAGTGCTGAGGAGAAAAAGCCAGTATCAGTGGTGATGCCATGAAACCAGGCCTATCAGTGAGTTCCCAACATTGCCTGGGCTCACCTGCAACTGTCCAGCTCCTTCTTCACTGGTGTCTCTTCTTTGTCCTGGAGCAACAAGGAGCTCACCACAGCAATTGGTTTCATGGCAGGAAATCTGGCAGTGGTCTCAACAGTAGCTGAGAAGAGGACCGTCAGGAGCTCCTCCAAGTACGGAGAGTGAGTTTCAATCAGACCTTGAAGGGCTAGCAGAGGCAGAAACGTGTCACTAACTACAAGATGTGGTGAAAGCTATGGAACATCATAAGGGTATCACAAAGGCAATGAGTCCCGAATTTCCCAGAGCATGGCTCAGTAAGGAGGACAGAAGCCATTTGTATCTTGGACAGTAGGCTTCTATTTCTCATGGGGTTACTGGAAACCAGCAGCTTGCTGAAAGACTTAATCCCAGACACAGGTCGCAGTTTATAAACCCACATACCAGTGCAGGGGAAGGAGGTGATACAAGACAGGACCAAGTTCAGATCAGTTTGCATTTTCTGATCCAGGAAGAAGGCAGCTTCCCACTGCCTACACACGAAGCGCTCCCTTGAAGGGCTGGAAGTCCAGCCTGCTGCAGCTGTGGGGAAGTAGAGAGGACAGACACACCTTTGCTGATGAGCTCCGGCTCCACGTTACACTTCTCCCCTGATTTCAGTGTCGCAATGATGGCACGTACTGTGGAGCTGATCAAGTCAGGGTCGCGACGGAAAGTCAGAGCTTCTGTGAGGTGCAAGAAGCCACCTCGAACTGCAAAGAAATTACAGCATTGGCATCACAGGGACAAAGCCACATTAGGCTTCTCTTCTAGAGATGCACCAGGTGGTTGCAGGGCACAACTAATCAAACACACACACACCTACTATGCTCTACTATCATTTTACTCCTAGTGTAGCTCTGGACAGCTCTTCTGCATGTTACAGGGACACATGGCTTAAGAGAATACTCTATAACCACAAACCCATTTCCATGCATAAGCTCTTGGTCTCCCCTCTACAGATGGCAGATGACAGTAACTCTACAAGTCATGATGTGACCTTGTTTCATGAGCATTCTTGTGTGCTTATCTTCCAGGACAACAGCAAGCACAGAATTCCTGGCCTGAGCAATTGGAATTTCACCCTGAGATCCACTCTGCTTGGTGAGATGCTAGTAGGTGTCTACTCCAAACCCCTGGAGCCATATTACTTGTTTGCATCCTTACGGAGTTTTATACCGCAGTACAAAACTGATTTTTCCATCTCTTCACTACTCAGCATACCTCTATAAAAAGCAGCCCACCCGACTTTCTGCTCTGGGTGCAGTTTCATTTCTTTCCCTTTCTTGTCCCATTTGGTCCACTCTGAATCCCACAATCTACCCAATGCCAGTACCGTCACTGATCCTGTGCCTTGAGGAGTACTGCACAGCAAAGACCTTCAGCTGAGCACGGAGAGGACCATCTTCCACTGCGGGGTTCTCCAACCACTGCAGCATCTGCATGAGGACTTTGAAGAAGAGCGAGGAGAAGGCAGTGTCTTGTGGCATGCAGCGCTGGGGAGAGCAGCAAAAGAGACCTGCTTATACACACTTCAAGCATACAGCAAAAATAGCAGGAGAGGCAGACAGCGGCATGTACTGCCAAGAATACACAGAGCACACCTCCTCTGTTGGACCATAGCTCACAGCAGCCTCTAATGTACAAAGCAGAAAACTCTGTCACACCCAGACTACATCTCCAAGCATAACTAAGGGTAACTTTGTGCCTTCCTCCATCATGATGAAAAGAATGAGATATTTCATTGGATAACTCTCAGCCTGCTCCAAAGCTGTCTAAGGAATTACAGACTTCGACTCTCAAATTGTCTGCAAATGCCTTGGCTTGCAAGACGTGTCCACGCTGCACAACAGCACAAATTGGAACTTCCAAAACCAACAGTGACCCACAGCTGCCAACCCACAGTGCCACGGAGTTACCAGATCAGTTAATGCATACCTAACCCTGCACATAAGCTCTCAGCGCTGCTAGACTAACGAGGCCAGCCTGTATCCATGTGTCCACGAGACAGCTCGACTCCCTCTATGCCGTGCTCCCCAGGCTGTATGTCCAGCGCTACACGGGTAGAGGGTCTGTGCACAGCAGAGTGGATGCACTGCAGATTTTCCTTTCCTCCTCACCCCTCTTTGTTCAATGATACAAAGATTCTCGTCCTATGCTGCTCACCTGATACTGGTACAGCTGGCGCATCAGCGGGCAGGAGATGAAGTGGTTACGATGCATCGCCATCACCAGCGCTCCGCTGTGCGGTGAGTTTATCAGCGCAGCTACTGCCTGGAGAAGTCGTGCGGTGATCCCGGTCACTTGTGTGTTCCCCTGGCGGATACGAGCCAGTTCCTGCCCCAGGGCCTGCTGCAATGCCAGGGCAAGCGGGCGCAGGTTTGAGTTCTGCCACCGTGGGTCTGGATTTAGTGGGAAAAGCTGGAAGGATACAGAGAAGAGCGCATTTATGAGAAAAAAAATGAAAGGACTTGCTATACCATAAACATCCCTGAGGCAGAGGATTGATTTACCTTGTACAATCATACTGACTGTGGACTAACTAGAACCTTCAAAGAGCTTTTTCAGTTTTTTAGTGCCTGGTACAGGAAAAGGCACAGCATCTATGCAACGCCAATATAACTGTCAACACTAACACTGCGGGGGATCACCACACCGCCCAAACACAAGCAACCAACTTGGCCAATTAGTTCCCCGTAGGTTTGTCCTGAAGTCAATAGAGAGAGTGAGGCTCTGCTAGCAGACATGCCAGGGTACAAAAGCTGTTTACATATAGCTTTGCTGCCAAGGCCCTGTGAGCGTTTCACAAATCCTCCATGCACTGCAGAGAAAAAAGGCACTATACACAGAACAAACAATGTGCAGAGATGGCAACAAGCTAGTAAGCACTGACAGCATTAGGCATGATCAAAAGCCACATCATGTTCAAATTACAAGAAAAAAATCCATCCAGTATCAACTCCACCAGGCTGTAATGGTGCAGCCTTATTTTACGCAGGGTTTTCTTACTTGCTGCCTGCAAATGCTGAAGGAGGAACAGGGCAAAAAGATGCAAGTATAAGGGATATGGTTTGTGCAAAGGTGCCGCAGGAAAGCAGTTGAGGGACAATCAGCTTGATGTTACACCAGTACCTGCAGAAAGATGCCTGCTAGGTCATCTTCTGGGCCCAGAACCCGAACCTGGCTTAAAGTTCGGATCCGGCTCTGGCCTTGATTGTTCTCAGGGCTAGATTTTGACCTCGCAGTCTCAGCACTGTCTGTAATAACAATAAAAGAAAAGAAAGAAAAATGCTGTTATGCTGACTAACATCTGGAACCCTAGCACTGGATCACCTTCAGCTTTACTGTCTCTACTGAGGAATTCAGTAGCTTTTCTTTCAAGGCCAAGCAAGACCTTCTTTTCCGTAACTGCTCAGAACAAATCATTATAGTAAACTCCAAGAATACCGGAATTTCTCCCCTTAACAGGAGTGAAAAACTCTAGGAAGGACTAGTGTCTAGCTGTAGTTTGCTAATGCATTTCATCACAACCACTTCTGAAACAGTTTTTTCCTGGTCCAAACATCTTTCCTCTACAGCCACTGAGAGCAAGAAGACTGACATTCAGAAGTTTAGGCTATGCTGGGCAGTACCTCGGCGGGCTGGTAAGGAGGCTGTGAGCAGGGAGTGGAAAGTCTGGCCTCCTGTCGCTCCTCTTTCATGCTGAACCTCCACAAGGTGAGCCATGTAGTCTGAAAAAGGACAAAATACAAACGTGTTGTCTCACCCTCTTTAGTAAAGCAGTACAGAATTGGTTGCTGTTCGTGTAGCTACCAGATGAAGAAAATTTGCTGTTACTATGAACTTTGTAAACATGTAGCAAGTCAGCCCTATTTCTTTTACAAGTTAGCCTCCAGATTATCTCTAGACTCTTTACAATCCCATCCAGAAAAATCCCTCTCTACTTCAAGAAATATGGCCAAGAGCCATCAAGACAAGCGCCAGGGAGAGACAACAGGCTGCAAAAGCAGAGTTTGCAGAACTAGTTTGGATTTTTTCAAGGAAGTCACGGGATGTGACTGTAAGAAAAATTAAAATGAGTAATCTCATATGGAGCTCTTACTCTTGTCCATGATGTTCTGCTCCAATGTCTGTGGGTCATGAGATACCGCCTGATCCAGGTACTGCAGAAGTTTGCTCATGCTGGAAACGGGGATTCCGAAGGACTGAACAAAGAGAAGTAGCTGCTGCGGCTCCAGGTCCTGCAGAGCTGAAATGCACAAACACCAAAGTCCTCAGACCTCCAAATTGCTTATACAGGGTCATCTTTATTACCCGGTACTTGTACTTTTGGCTGGACCAAGTGGCACATTAATGACAGGGACGCAGAGAGCCTAAAGCCAGAAGTCTGACAGCTGCCTACTATGTTTTCACTGCTCTGCAAATCATTACCTTCTTATTGCATCTTTCAGTTAATTCACTCACTGACTAATTTGATCTTCCGTTTAATTTGATCAAAACCTCAGGAACCCAATCATCCATATTAAAAAATAACTTCCACCCTATCTGTTAATGGCTCCAGGCAGGAATTATTGAATAATTCAATCACTGGCTATAGAGAGCTGTCATTTAATTAGTAAGAAAGGGACAAAGCTCTGAACACCAAGAAGACAGACAGCACTGACAAGCTGTGCAAGGATACAAGTAACTACAGATATAGCTCACAGCCTTCAGCCACTGCTCTCCACATTGCAAGCATGCTATGTCCTATGGAAGCAGTGCTTTGTCTTTGACTGTGTAGCTTAATTCAATCTGAACTGTTGTAACAGAGATGGCATCCAATTCACAGTCCTTTATTTCCTTTAAATACACAGAAAGCACAGTAGTCATACAGACTCTCCCATGCTTTAAAGTAATAGACACTGCTTATAAAAGCCACCGAGATTCAGCACTTGGATCAGAGTGGGAGGACCTGCCTTCAACACTGCAGTAAGGAGCTCTGTTATAGGCACTAACCTCCTCCTTCAGCCTCAGCTTTCACTGAGTTCTGCTCTTAATGCATAGGGATTAACCTGAGGGGTGTGATAGTTCAGCAAGGTTGTAGTCATTCTCAAACCCATGGTACGTGGGCTACAAATCATGGCTGAGGAATAAACATCAGGACAACCCCTAACAGAACCAGAACCAACTCATATTCTGTGCATCTGTTTGACAGCCCTAAAGGACACAGTGAAGAATCTACTGCACGCTCAGATTGCAACTGTCACAAAATCCAGGGACAATGCCTTTTAAATCCCAGCCCTCTGTTCAGCTGCAGGATCTGCAGTGGCTGATGGCCGTGCCAAAGGCATCCAAGTTGGGCACACAGAGGGCTTGAGCAGGGAAGACTCTCCCTTTCCTACGGGAGGGTCTGAAAGGCCAAACATCCCACAAGCTCACCTGCATCCACAAGACGTGGGACCTCGGAGCGGATCATGCGCAGCTTTAGCCAGTCAGGAAGCAGCAAAGCCTCCTCTGAGGTGTCAACCAGAAAAGCAGTAGGAAGAGGCTTTTTCTCCGGGAACCATATATCCAGTAACGTGTAAAAATCACCATCCCCTGCTTAAGAGCAGACACAAAAATCTCTTATGTTCAGAAGCACTTAAAACATTCTATGCTTCTCTGTACAAGTCAATGCACCAGAATACCTTCTTGCTCAAAGGCTAGAAACAACTTGGGAATAAATACTACCAAATGGAAACATGATCCATGTATGTGAGTGGCCAGTTCTCACCCTACAACAACCCTCTGCATCCTTCTTGTTCAGCAGGAAGGGACACACCATCATTTTAATATTTCCTGCTGTCTGCGCAAGGCAGCAAATAAGCCTGCAAATGCTTCACTCCGTGTAGCACTATTCTGACATTCCTACTGCTACAAGCAAATGTTGCAAAGGAGAAGCCTGTGAGCAGAAGAATTAACACCAGCCTAATTTGTTACACAGACAGAGGAAAGGCTCTCTGTCCAGTCCACAACCCCTTGAACACATCTGAGCATACTTCACTCACCTTGAGGTGGCCCTAGTGTCAGGAGAATAACCATGGCATGAACCACGAGGATGTGCATAGTGGCTGTTTCACCACTAGTCCAGCGAAGGAACACTTGATCCTGGGACTCTGACTGGAAAAAAAAAGCAGAAGAAAACCACATGAACAATGGTGGGGAAAGAACAGAAAGTGAGATCTGTGAGAAGCAGGTGAAAGGACAACACAAGAATAGACAGGTTTGGTTTGGTCAGACTTTGACCTAGCCCCAGCATCTCCAACAGTGGAAAAAGAAGATACAAAAGGAAAAGAAAATGCTTTCTATGTGTACACACACACTTGGCTCTGACACTATGCCAACTCCCAATTATTTTCAGATCAGGGATCCTTGAACTAGACATGGTTTCTACATACTCACCAACCCACAATGGGCATCTCTTGTATTAAACTCATCCTTTCTTCTTCTACCCGCTTAAGAAAGGCAGAGAGGCACTCACCCAGCTGTACACCTCCTCGCCTTCCTTACTCTGGCGCATGCGTTTGATGTAGCGAGAGAAGATGGAGAGGAGAGCTACAAGCACCGCATCCGACTCAGCGCAGTATGAGAGCTTGGAGAAGAGGTGAGACATGATGGTAGAGCGCTCCACTATGAGCCGGGCCACATCCTGCAAAGGAAAAATTTCCATGGGATCTTTACTAAGCAACATACACGGGTCCTCCTGCCTTATTCCGCCACATCTTCCGGTTTCCATCCTCAGCCCAGTTAACACTGGAGATCAACATGTAAGAGTCAAGAGCGAAACTGTCAAATCGGGAAGAACTCAAGTGCTTTGCATGCATCTTGTGATACCTCACAGCATCCCCAGTTGTAGTACAGCTGCATTCTGATGCATCCCGTTGCAAAGGGAGCATTTACCAGTATTTATGAAGTAAAAATGGCATTCCTCTGAAGAAACAGTATTATTTAGCAATCTCCACATGCTTAAACAGATCTATGCAGACAGAAAGAACCTGTGAGCCTCTAGTTCCATACAACTGAATCTCAAAGACTGTTACAAAGGATGTTGGTCAGTGAACTTAAAAGCAATGAAAAGAGCACCCAAGAGTGAGAACGATGAATAATCATCGCATATGAGCCAAACATCAAAAATCACCAAAGCCTTAAAAAAAAAGAATCAGAAATCCAATTTCGGTTACAGAAGAATGCATATCCCACCACTAAGGTTCCTGGCCTCCCGCTCTCACCCGATGTATGTGACTGCAGGTTTAGCACCTGCTTACTTGAGAAACACTACCAGATGGTGGCATTGCCTTCAAACCACTATGCAGTCCTGCATTCCCCATGCCATCTGAGATGGGCTGCTGGACTGGAAGTTGTTACTGATTTTCTGTTTGAATGATATGAAACCAAAGACACAGGTTGCCTTCCAACACATACCCAGAAACACAACCACGCAGTTATCAAATTCACATGCTCCTAAAAACCTCATCCTGCTGGTACAGCAAGTCACGTGCCTACCACTGCCACGGGCAAGGAGTTCAACACGTCAGGTATCCCTCATGCAACCTTTCTGCCCCTGCACCCCGCCTTCTCACCAGAGCAAGGTCGTTGTGCTGTCCCTGCTCCTCCACTGGGGCGTGCTGGGAGAGGTACACCAGGTAAGCACTGATGGTCTGCGGATCCGTCTCCATGTGGATGGCCTAGAAGGACAATTCCGTTCATTAGGGATCAGGAGGTAATGAAACCAAGCACCAGCAAAACATTCTTCTGTATGCACATAAACATATCGATACCACAGCCACATGCAGTTTGCTCAGATTTGTTTTAGCATGAATAAAACAAAGAATAATTTGCCCCACAGCTGGCTACTTATCCCTTCCAGCAAGGGCCTACCTGTTGCAAGGCAAGAGCTGTTGTTGCTCTAACACTGTCAAACAGTGGCAGCCTCGGGAGGTCTCTCAGCAGCCACTGATACCCCTGCAGCAGTTCAGAATCCCCAGAGTCTTCTTCCATGGGGTGATCTTTCTCCTCTCCATCACGCAGTCCCCCTTCTGACAGCACCAAGGACAGGCCCTGCAGAAATCAAAGCCCATGCATATGAAGCCACAGTTGGACCACTCGTTTCATACTAGTGAATAGAACAGAATCAAGCTTCAAATGTCACGGAGTGATGCAAATGCAGCGCACACAGCCTACAACAGGTCTCACAACATATAACTTGTTTGCTTGACAGCTACCGTGCTTAAAAGTTTCAGTCCTCTGTAAGCACAATCTTTTGAACTCTGCAATTCTGCCTGCCTTGACTATGCTCTAGAGCTCCAGGCATTTACTGATATACATTCCCCACTGGCCACAGCTGCTGCCAATTACTCCTCATACTACATGATGTGCTGAGTGTACACCTGAACTTCACAGGAAACACAGCAGAATCCAGATCTATCTTAAGAAAAGTACTACTTGGCTGTTGAACAGAGAAGGCTTCTGAGCAGCAGGAAGCAGAAGTGCATTTGATGGGCCTTGGAGACTGAGATGAGTTACTAGAGAAAATTGACATGAAAATTTCACTGCACAGCAGTCACAAGAATATAGGAATCTGCCCTTAGCTTCTGATAAACCCTAGTCAAGATATTTATTTTACTCACCTTCATGGCCAGGACCCGTGAGGCCACCTGGGAGGAACTCAGGCGTCGCAGGAAATAGTCAAGCACCTCACAGGTTGTCTGTTCATCTGCTTTGGGACCCAACAGCAAGTCTTGCAACCGTCCAAGCAACTGCCTTTGTTTCTGTTGTCTCTGCAGAACAAGAAGTTGGCCTTTCCAGTGAAATCAAATCCAGGATGCACAGAAAGTAGGTAACAGAACTGATCTCCAAGAGACCACTCACCTGGCGTTTCTTGGCACGCTGCTCTTTACTCTCACCCTCCTCCTCCTCTTCACCTGAGGTTGACTCATCAGCAGCATCATGAAGCAGGAATTCACAAAGGCACTGCACGGGCAGGACGTCCAAGGAGCCCTCACTGGACTGAACCAGATCTGCCAGCCACGGCATTGACTGTGATGAGGCCTAAGAAACAGAAGAATGACAATGCAGTATCAGCAGAACACAGATGCAGCACACTGATCATTTAACTCTTGACCAGTAAACCACCTTTCCCTGTGTCTCACTCAGCTCCCTTCTGTCCCTCGCTCTGCTCAAGTTTTAGAGATGAGGGATCAGATACTAACTTAGCCAACCCACCAGGAGAGCCTACCTGTCTTTGAATGATGTTGAGAAGAAAGTCAGGATGACGGCTGCGACAAAGGAGGTGGCCCAAGCGAAGCGACTGGTTCAGGCTTTTCACCTGCTCCAGGACATGCGGCGGAGGTCTGCGTGGGGGCCCCCTGTCAACAAGAAGTGAAACTTCTTGTGAAACAAGAAGTTATTCACAGACAAGGCACACTTTCACTCTGGTATTGATGAGGACTAATCAGGTCAGCAGTGTGTGACGGCCACATGCAGGTTAGAACAGAAGGACAAGGACTAAATGCAACACATACCCCACATGCAACCAACTTTTGGGGCTCTTCTTGCCCACACCAACCACCCTATCAGCAGTAGAATTTCTTGACTAGCATTAACTGGGTTTTCCTGATAGCACCAGACTGCAGAAGGCTACTTACTGAGGATCCAGACTTGTCAGCTGGGATAGCAAGAGGCTGCTACTCTCTGTAATAGTTTGTTTTGTGGACGCAGCAGCCAGATGACCCTCAAATGCAAGAATCTCCTGTTTTTCTCTCTGGGAGATTTGAAGCTCGCGGTTAATCATCTCTGTGCGCGTCTCCTCATCCGTCAAGGTACATTGAGGATAGGAATAATTGCTGAGAAAACAAGTCAAAAACAGTTATCTTGTACTATTCAGAATTTATGAAAGTCATAATGTCTCTATGGCCTCATTTCCATTAGGGAACACAGAAAATGCAAGGCAGCTTCCCAACAGAGCCAGGAAGACTGAGACCTTTTCAGTAAATCTCATAACAATCATGCTCTGAGTTTTATTCCCATGTTAATAATATTTCTGTTGGGGGAAGGCTTCTTTCCCACTCAAACCATAGTGTTGCTGCCAGCCTGCTTATTTTACAAGTCCCACTAGAAACGAAGGAGCCAACTGGCACAAACCTCATTCAGAAATACACGCTTGGTGCCCTTATTTGATTTATGGGGGGATTTAGACAATACTAACTTGGTCATGACCATTTCCATGAGCATCTTTAGAGAGGGGTACTCCTCCCACGCAGCCAGACCTGCAGCACAGAAGAGAAGGGTAGTAAGGAATACAGGAAACAAGTCAGGGTGTTATTGAGATCCTATTGCAATTCACGATAGGAAGACACACACTCACTTTGGAACATGTTGCCACACTCAGGGCATGGAAACTGTAATCCCAGCCACATGCTGGTCCAAACTACCCCACTGTGCATTTTTGCACACACAAGGAATATGCATTACAGCACAGTTAGCTAACAGCAGTTATCTTGCCGTCCCAGCATATGACTTCAACACAGGTAACTACACTTCAGCCAGCACCTTCGCCAATTTTTGCAGCAGAACCAGAATCCTGAGAACCGTCCACACTCACCGATGTTCTCAGGATTGAACGCAGCCACTACAAGCAGGAGAGGCCAGGCTTTCCAGTACAGGGTAGAAATAGCTAGATTTGGAGGCTGGTACCTGCAAGAGACATCAACAGATACAAGTGATTGGATTTGGTTACTGGAGGGCATCCCAAGCCGCCTCTTCTTAATCATGCACTGAATCAGCCACACCAGCTCAGTGGTTTTCATGAAGGAAAAAAAGAAAAAGTCTCTCATGAGTGGGACAACAGAGCTCAGCTGAAAATTTCTAAAGCAGAAAGGTCAGAGTTCTTGCAGAGGAAATTCCATTCCATGACTCAGAACTTTCTTGCCCTGGAGAAATTTCCACCAGAACATGACTTTGAAAAGGTTTCCTGCTGATTTTGTTATTAAAAATTCTAATGGGAAAAAGCATCCTGAAGTCTGTGAGCTAGTGCTGTTAGTCACAAGGTGAAAGTGAGCTAGGTCACAACAAGGTGAAAATGAGCTAGGTCACACAGCGATTATCTACTTGACAAGCCTTACCCTGGGGGCAGCTGGATATTCTCTGGATGATGATAAGTGCACAAATTTAAGACAGCATCGATCAGCTGGATTCTCTCTACCCTCAAGACTTCAACATCTGGAAGAGGAGAAAAGACTAAACAAGTTATTGACTGGCCCACCCGGCAGAAAGTCCTTCAAGAAAAGCAACACTAACAGAAATTCAACTTGAAGCGACTATGCTGTTGTGGTCTTGCTCTCATGATATTCCAGAATTAGAAACAACAACAAAAAAACACCACTACACAACTCTTAAAAAGCAGCAATATTTAAAAAAAGACTCAATATCCTTATGACTTGTGTTTTCAGCTGCAATTTGGTTTAAATTCTTCATAAGGACATTTTTTTTCCCCCTGCAATGAACCCAACCTGCTATCCACATCTTTTTCAAAACTCAAGTGCATTCCTTCAGGTAAGCAGTGAGTCTGCTCAGAACTTCTGGGGCTCAGAAGATAAAAACCCATTTCAACTTCGTTGCAAGTTTTCTAACTCACTGTATCTTAACTCTGAGTCTGCAAAGGCTCTCTGGAACAGGGTAGGAGCTGTCTCAGCCCTGGGTGGCGATAAGTGGACACACAGAGTTACCATTGGAGCTTTATGCAGTCTTACCATCGGCTTGCACAGCTGCAGCCCGCTTCACCAAGTGGTCAGCAAGCTCCATGGCATCCGCAGGGCCAAGAGGGAGGTCCCGTGACAAACCAATCACAAGGATCCGCATCAGCGTGTCTTCAAGGATGGGCACCTCAGAGCAGAGGCGAAGGAAGAAGCTGCATGAGAAAACAGACATCAATCATGCTTCCCTTGACAGCAGCATGAACATTGCCAAAACCCTCCACAGACCCTACAGCTCATCTGAGCAGAAAATAACCCACAGCTTAGTTTACAACCTTTTCCCTGGTCTGCAGCTCCGAGTGCAGCTGCTGGAAACAAATTGTTTGCATTGCTTTATACCTCTGCACTTCAGCCTGCTTGAGTCTGAGTTCCCTAGCGTTACACCAGTACAAACCATACAGCGCAGGCCTGCCCTTCTTGCAGTTACAGCATTAAGATATAGAGCAGCTTGCCACAGGGAGCGAGAATCAAGAATAGGAACTGAGAGAGACTGAAAGAACATTCACCAATTTTAAGGCACTGTAGCAGAGGATGAAAAAGTCAGGCACAGTTCCAAGCTTTTCCAACAAAGAGCTACATAAAGAGCACCAGAAAACACTAATTCCTTTGCCTCCAGCTACAGCTCTGGTCCATGTTCCCAGCCATGGGTGGAGCATGCACTCACTTGCGGTCACTCTCGGGGGGCCAGTTGTCCCATTTGTAGTACGTCTCTGGCTGTTCTGTGAAGAGCACCTTGTGGAGGCTGTCAAGATGAAGAGAACAGTAAACGTTACCTGTGTGAAGCTCACCAACACATTCAGCAGTCCACTCTGCCCAAACTCCTTCTAACGCTACCCATTCTACACATGCAAGAGCCTCCTTAGATAAACTAGTCTAATAAAACTGACAGTGCTAATCATAGCCAAGAGGACTATGGTATAGACATTGGACTTTTATACTTCCCAGTGAACACACCTCATACGCTATTAGTTCTGGCTTGACCTGCCTCAGTAATGTCTGAACCACAACCTAAGATACAACCTCATCTCCAGAGGCAGGCAGAGAAGACAATATTATCTATGGGGCCCTCAACTATACAGCCTGAAAAAGGACGTCAGGCAGGACAACAAGGGGCCCACAGGAATCATTCCTGACCAGGTAACTGGAAACTCCCTATTGAGCCAAAAGGGTAAACCCAAATAATACAAATCAGAAGTTTTCCATTATCATGTATTTCCAGTGAGAGGATGCATTTGCAGGCATTCTTGAGGGGGGGACAGTCCCAACCTGAACCCTTCTAAAACATTATTTCTGCTCCCTGTCTCTTAAGGGGAAGAGAGATCTAACCAAACCCTGGCACATGCATGGGTCTTCCTAACATGTCGTAAACCATTGGAAAACAGACTGGATAAATCAGCAGATGCCCAAGCATCTTACCAGTGCACGTAGTCCTTCGGAGCCAGCTTGCTGATAGATGGAACGACCGTATGAAGCCACCAGACAGCATCGCGTTGGATAGCGGCGATTTGGTTCTGGAAAGAGCGCAGAACTTCCAGGTCTGAAAGACAGTCAGGTTACAAACCACTCACATATCAGAGCCTCATACAGAGCAAAGCAGGAGAAAGCAGTCATTTCAAGACCAGACGGTAACCAGGACTCTGAGCATAAAGAGTCAGTAAACTGGGGAGAGAAATCAGACAGCCTTTAGCAAGCCAGCGCTGACAGAACATGCAGATGTGTCAAAGTGAAGCACAACAAAATACTTGAGATGTAGCACAAATGAATTAGGGTTGTGAGAAGACATTTGGGCAGTCACTTCAATGCCCCCCAAAGCTCTGCCCTCTCAGCAATAAGTCCTTGGTAATCCTTACAGCTGCCCCTTCAACCACGACCCCGTCTCGAGTCCCCTCTCCCCAGTCTCTCATCCATGTTTTCCACAGATAAAAAAAGTGCCTGTATCCTCACCCAGCCACACAGATGCCACATCTCCCAACTCTGTTAGGCTCAGGATAATAGCAAGCGACCCCATACCTTTACTTCGAATGGAGACTTACGGCCCCCTTTCTAATCCTATCTGCAATGTTCCCCCAGTTCCAACGCTGCCAGGAGATATTTAACAAGCTATCCATCTTCAAATGGAATCTAGGCTGTCTGCTTACTTTTTTTCTCTCCTTTGTCCCAGGCAATTCCAGCCTCCTTCACCTGGGCTGTGATACCAAGCATCATGGAGACAGCTAGCAGATCAGTTATGTGGATGACAAACCGCTCCTAAAAAACAGGAGTGAGTCAAATCAAAGCTGCCTTCTGGAAAAGTGTTTTGTCATCAAAAGGGGATGTAGAAGAGCTGCTGTGAATTGTAAGACACAAATACCAAGGTACTCAGATAACAAGAGGTGTGGGGAGGGATAAGATCTGCCAGAAAAAGAAATATAGAAGAGTCTGGTACACCACTGGTACCATCCAGCAGGCACATGGGTCAAACAAAGTGGTACCTTGAATTCCATTTCTGTGTACTGGGCCTCCTTTCGTTCCTGCATAAGGCCCAGGCAGAAGGCCTGGAAGTTGATTTCATGTTTTGTCTGTTTAATGATCTCTCGCAGCAGTGCCCGTGAAGCCCGCAGGTAATCATCCTTAGTAGTCAGCAGGTCCTGGAACACCATTGCTAGGTACTGAGAACATACAGAAAAAGAAAGCTTTTAGTGCATTGTAAAATATCTGCGACCACAGAATGAAACGACACACGGAAACAATGCTGGTAATATGCTTGTCCTTCAGACCCCAGGGAGCTATAACACTTTTCTCATGAAGTTTTGTTACCACAGGGCTGGTCACACTGAATGTGGGAGTTAGAAAATGCCCATCACGTTTATTCCTAACAAGTGCAACAATGTAATTCCAAACCAGTATGATGCAGATCCCACAGCCCTCTGAGGGAAGATTTTGTTTGAGCCTCGGTTCAGCTAAAACTCTCAAGCAGGGGTCTGGCCCCACCAGCAGTCACACCAGACACTACACCTACCTTTGGAGCTTGCTCTGAGCTATGCTGAAGAACAGTGTACAGGATCTGCATGTTGTTGGGATTTCTTGCATTTGAAAGCTCATTGAAAATCACAAACTTAATTGTCGTGCCCAGGTTATCCCTGTGTGCATTCAGCAGCTCTCTGCAAGGGAAGACCAGAGGTATCAGAGCCAAGATTTCATTTCAGCTAGGTCCATTGTTCTGATTTTTCTCTAAAGTATTTAACACAAAAAGTGAAGATGGTGGGGCAGCACCTACGTTCAGCAATGCCAAAGGATTACTGAAAGACTTCCAGACCAATGAAATTCATTTGAACGTGACACAGAACACCCCACAGCCACACCTGGTATTTAAAAACACTTCTTAGAGACAGGACCCCGAGTACATCTTCCAGAGTGCTCTCTTCCCATTACAGACCCAGTCGCTCACTCACCTGACACACAGCATGTAGTGGTTCAGAAGGACTTTTGGCTTGAGACGAATTTTGATCAGGTTAGAGATCACTTCCATGTCCTCTGAGCTGTGGGTGTTGCAGTTCATGCAGACTGACATCAGCAAGTCCTGAGCTGGCTTGGTCAACTGCAGAGGAAGAACAGAACTACTGCAGCCACCTGCCATCACAGACCAGAGATGGAACTGGACCTCCAGGCTGGATTTCAGACCAGGCCCAGAAAAGGCACGGTTCATTCTCTATCCTTACCTTGGGATTCTGCAACCACATCTCCAGCCGCTGCACAGCCATCTGTCGCACCTCTTTGTAGCCACAGGTTGCTGTCAGCAGACGGAGGAGGTTCCTGGAGACGTTATCCATGGGCTGGCGCCGGTTGAGCTGGTCCCGCAGCATGTCCAGGACGTACTCCTCCACACTCTCTGCAAGGTCATCGTACCTGGGCCATACAAACTGCATTTTACTCACTTCTGCACAAGCTAGCCTGGTCACGCTGTGTCCAGAGATCAGCATTCTTTCTTTTTGTGATAAAGGTTACAAAAAAAAATAAAAAAATAAAAAAAAAATCGCTCTCTATTCATTTCTCCTGATGTTCAACATTCTCTAGCAGGTGCCACGGGACAGCTATTGCAAAGCTATTGCTGCAGCACTGCAAGGGGGGTGAGCACAGACAGATCTGCCACATGGCTACACCAGGAGAAGAACGCACTTTACCTGGGCATGAGCTGACCCTCCTGCTCCGGGCTCATTTTCTCCTCTGCAATCAGCAGCTCGCTCTGACTGTCTTCCTCCTCTGTCATGGAAGGGTGAGGGCTACTCCCTACAAGAGGCCAGCGTGCTTTGTGAGACAATTTCTCTTTCCAGAGATCAATCACTCACATCCTTACGCATTCAGCTTCTTTCAAGGACCCACATCAGCAACACTGAAGGAGGCCACAGCTGGTCACCTTCTCACATCACAACGCACTCAGGCACTTTATTCAAGTCTTTTTAACTGCTTGCCCTCAAACATCTACTAGAAATGAAGTGACACTAAAGAAGGGAAAAGCAATGCTGGAAACTCAAAGCCTAGTCTACAGGACTTGGCTCCTGTTTCCTAAACACATTCTTACCGGCGCTAAGATCCCCACTGCTACGGCCAACTTCTCCATGCAAGAGCATGCTCTTAGGAGGCATCTTGGTATTAAAAGCTGTTTGGATGTTATCCACGAAGGTCTTGCAGTGAGGGCTGTCCACCCAGATGCGCTCCCCAAGGGAGTCCTCAATGTAAACCTAAAGGAAAAAAAAGCCACAGAGAACACAAACCGTGCTCAAGCTTTTCTGTACTAGTTTATTGCAGGAATATTTGAGTTTCCCAAGTTATCGTTTATTTTCAACATGCAGCTGTGAAGTAGGAAACTACCATAACCATGCATATGAAAAAACTATGACCAGATGACTGCAGGCAAGTCACATGAGAGCAGAGCAACAAACCACCGCATCCTAAGCTCTACGGGCGCTATCCCTTTCCATCAGGGAATCAGATTAAGCTCTAACAAAGATTTAACCGTAACTCCTACCTCCAAGATATAGAATCTTGCCTTTCAAAAACCTTTATCCTTGCAGATAAACTAGAGAGCACAAAGTCTCTGAGACACTTATGTTATCAAACGCTGTCAACAGCATCCCAGAAGACAGCAGAGAAAGGCAAACAAGACCACAGCACTTCAACAGCCTGTGGAGGTTTTCCTTGGTAAAAACAAGGACTGGGTTTTTCTTCCCTTGTCCATACAGCATCAGCCCAGTCCCCATTTACTGCTTCCTCCATGCTGAGGGATAGATCATGGGACACCCCCTTGCTGTGCAGCGATAATAAATCCTCTTGCCCCCAACACAAGCCACTTCCCAACCCTGGCTGGTTTTACCCGTGCGCCCACCACTGCCTCAGCCCTGCAGGAGCACCCTGGGTTCAACAACCTTGACAAAGATCTCTGGCCAGTTCTCATCCTCTTCGTAAGCTGCCATGAGAAGATTGCAGGCCAGGACAGACACAAGGCTATTCCCTTTGGCTTTGAAATTGATGGAGGCATCTCTTCGGAGCAGGCTGCATAGTGCCTGGAAGATTATAAAAAAGTACAATAAAATTAAGCCATCTACCAAGAAAAAATACAAATCTCAGTAATTACCACAGAGCCGTGGTATTTACAAATACATGCTGATTACATTTTGTCTGGAGGGCTGCTGCAACTATGCTTACAACTGGCAGGAATTTCAGAAAAGTACTTCAGAAACACACAGAAAGGTTCCTCAGAGAGCCCAGGAGTCCCCACATGGCACAGCCCTCACCTCAATAACCCCTTCGGTGGCAAAGATGTTTGGTTTGATTTTTGCCAGGTACATGAGGCTGAGGTACAGCGTGGTGTCGGGCTTGGCTCTGTTCATTTTCAGCTGCTTCACCGCTCCGCACAGCACCCCCTCGATGCGGTCATCGTTACCTTCTGCCTCCGCTGCCTCGATTTCCTCCAGCAGCACCGTGGGGCCAACTGCAACAACCAACACAGGCGTGAGTTTGTTACCATCGGGCAAAATATCCTGCCCCAGGATGCCGCTAGCACCAGCCACGTGGAAAGCAAAGAATGGATCTGCTTACCTTGGTCCCCTGCAATGGCTTTTTCCCTATCCACACCCTATTAAAAATCCCGTTTTGCGCCTGACAACACCCCCTTGATTACTTTTCGGTTGGTCCATGCTAAAATGCTCCTCTGCAAACATATCTAATGCCAGAAAACGGGATGACACTTCAAGAAACAAGCAGTGGGATCCACAGTCTGCAGGAGACAGATGTGAGTAAAACACCACAACGCGGCCAATGATTTTCTCAGTAAGTTTTTCATGTAGTGCCATCAAACAGGGTGAGCACGACCCCACTTAGAGAGGGAAGAAGAGGAGACAAGACATTAGCCACACAACCGAGGAGGAAACCCTCGAGGACAGTGCACGAATGGCACTGTGGGGGCTTATAGAAAAGGCTGTTGGGCAGCCAGGCTTACAACCCTGCCCCGACCACCGCGGGAGCGGAACGCGGGCCTTACCTTCGATGGGGATGACGGAGGGCTCCTTGATGGAGGGCGAGATGGCCCGCTTCTCCGCCACCGCCGCCTCCGCCAGGCGGCCCAGGGCGCTGAGGGGCGGCGTGGAGGCGAGCTTGGGGGCGCTTGGCCAGCCCGCCCAGCCCGGGGGCCCCGCCAGCGCCGCGGCCGCGTCCCGCTTGCGCTCGGAGGGCAGCCCGGCGGGGGCCGGCTTCAGCAGCGAGCCGGCGGCCTTGCCCTCGCCGCCCTGCCCCTTGGAGCCCAGCGCGATGAAGTCCCCGGGCGGCGGGTGCGCTGCAACGGGAGGCACGGCCGTGAGGTGAGGGCAGCGCTCGCAGCGCCGCCGCAACCCCCCCCCCCCCCCCACCGCCGCCATCCCGCGGCCCCCAGCACTCACCGGAGGGCTTGGGCACGGCCCCCGGCCGCCGCACGGCCGCCGCCTTCGGCCGGTTCATGGCGCCGCCGCCGCCGCCGCCTCAGCACGGCCGCCGCCGCCCGCCGCGGCCCCCGGGAGGAAGCGGGGGGCGCGCGGCGGAACCAGCGAGAGGAGGCGGCGCCTCCTGAGGGCACAGCGCCACACAGCGCCCTCGTGGCAGCGGGAGGGTGCGGGGAGAGGAGGGGAATGGGGTGCGGGGGGAAAGGGGGGGCTGGGGGGCAGGATGGGGGGGGTTGGGGATGGGGTGGAATGGGGGTGCTTGGGGGATAGGGGGATGAGGGGCTGGGATTGGGGGGCAGGGAGGGGGCGCTATGAGGGCGCTATGGGGGGACGCTGTGGGGGACGTTATGGGGCACAGCATGGGGGACACTGTGGGGACATTATGGGGGACATGATGGGGAGACATCATGGGGGGACATTATGGGGGGTGTTATGGGGGACATTATGGGGGGACGTTATGTGGGACTTCGTGAGGGTCATCATGCGGTAACATTATGGGGGGACATTATGGGGGAACATCATGGGGGACATTATATGGGGGCATCATGGGGGCACACCATGGTGGGACATTATTAGTGCTGGCAGCAGGGTCAGGGTGGCTGAGCTCTGTCCGTGGTCACCCCACACCACCCCCCGGCCCCACATCACAGCCCCACACCAAGCACTCCTCACTCCTTTATTGCAGACGGGGCCGCCAGCACCCAGCCCTCACCCCACACCGACAGCATGGCGTGGGGGCACCTGACAGCCGTCCCCCCCCATGTCCCCATCCCAGTGCCCCCATCCCCATCTGCGGCAGCAGGTGACAGTCCCCAGCGCCTCCACACGGTGACATCCACATCCCATCCTGGCCTTGGGACCACGGCCACGGATGGGTGGTCTCGGCGGGGTGGGGGCAGCCCCGGCCCCCCGTCACAGCCACTGTAGGGAGAAGGCCTGGTCCAGCCCCAGGCCCAGCCCGCTCACGGTGAGGACCTGCGGGACAAGAGGGGACGTCCTGGGATGGCAGCGGGCAGAGATCCTTCCCTCACCGCCCTAAAAACCCTCCCTGAGCAGCACCCTCAGCCCCCTGCCAGGGCTGGGCCCCCCCCCTCCAGGACGGGGCACCCCAAACAGGGCCGCACCTGGTTGTCCAGGTAGGAGAAGGGCTTCTCCTGGCCGTTCAGGAGGACCTTGTGGGGCGGCTCCCGCACCCCGTAGATGCTCAGGGTGCCGATGGTGGCAGAGGCGGCCTCAGTGCTGGTGTGGAGGACGCTGGAGGTGAGGACGTTCTGTGGAAGGGGACAATGTGAGCACAAGGAGGCCAAGGCTCCCCCCATGCCCCCTCCCCACCATGTCCCACCTCCGTGGCGTTGAACACCAGGTAGGAGTAGCTGCCCCGCTTGAAGGTGTCCAGGCTCTCGCCGTCATCCCAGAAGAGGTCCCCCCAGGCGGTGGCACCCGGGGCCAGGGCCACGATGAGGCGCAGGGGGGTTCCCTCGGCTGGCCTCGCTGGTGGGCCCGGGTTTCTGGGGTTCAAACACATGTGCACTGTAGGGTTGGGACAGCCCAGAATAGGCGGGAGGGCTGCGACCTGCACGGGGGACCAGGACTTGAGGCACTGGGGGGCACACGCCGTGCAGCAGGTGTCTCCCCGGTGACAGTCCCCAGCCCGGGAGGCGGCAGGTGGGAGCTCACCTGGGTGGGCAGGATGGAGCCCTCGCGGAGATGCAGGTTGAGGTGCTCCAGGGGGCCGGCAGCTTCAGCATCTCCCCGCTGCTGTTCACGGAGGAGCCCTGGGCAGGTGGTGAAAGCCAAGTGGGGTCAGAGATACCATGGGGGACTCAGGAAAAGGGCCAGGAAGCAGCCACTTTGATGCCAAGCCCCACGGCTGGCACCGACACCGCAATGCTCTAACCCTTCTGCAGCCCCCCGGAGCCTCCCCTGCTGAGCAGGGACCACCCAAAACCTGATCGAGCACCGTGGCGGCACTCCTCACCGTGTAGAAGTCGTACCACACGCCTCGGGGGAAATAGCCCATCACCGAGTCCACCCCGGGCTCCAGCACCGGCGTCACCAGCAGGCTGCGGCCCACAGGAACTGCCTGTCCAGCCCGTACGTGGCCGTGTCCCGGGGAAACCTGCAGTGGGACGGAGACAACGCTCGCATCGGCTGCTATCTGCCATCCAAGTGAATCCAGCGTCTCGCCAGCTTCGTCGGGGATGCTCTTACTCAAAGAACAAAGGCCGGGTGACGGTTTCCCCGTGCAGGTGGGCACGGTGGAAAAGCGTGTAGAGGAAGGGCAGGAGGGAGTAGCGGTCAGCAGCACATCCTTCATAGCTGTCCTTGCCGCGGGTGAACGCCGTCGGGTCCTGGGCCTGGGGGAGATGTGGGGAATCAGCGACTGCCCCAGCCCCAGCCCTGCCAGGCATCCCCCTGCATCCCCCATCCCGTATTCCACATCCCAAATCCCGCATCCCGCCCGTGACCTTCTCATTCTGGGAGTTGTGGTTGCGGGAGAAGGGTAGAAGGCCCCGAGCTGCATCCAGCGGGTGCACAGCTCCTCCGAGGTGCTGCCGGAGAAGCCGCAGATGTCAGCCCCCACCAGCGGGATCCCGAAGAGGCTGAAGCTCAGCATCCCTGTGGACACATGGGCAGGGATGCTCAGCAACATGCAGGGAGTTTTGGGGTCTCTGCCACCTCCCAAATGCAGGATGGGGCGGTGCTGGGGGTCTACGTGTGCTGTGGGGAAGGACAGGGCTGTAAGTCGGTGCCACCCACCCGGGATGGAGTAATACATGTCCTTCCACTGGCTGCGGTTGTCACCCAGCCAGTGCCCCGAGTACCGGCCCTGGCTGGGGAAGGTGGAGCGGGAGATGACGAAGGGCGCTTCCCCCGGATCTGGATCAAGGCACTGGAAGGCAATGTGGAAACCCATTGCAGCAGGTGAGAGCAGCCCCCTTAATCCTCAGAGGTCGAGGGACAGCTCTGGGGGTACAAGCAGCACGGTCCCTCTCTCCCTGGGCTCAACACCAGGACCAGCTTCACCCACCCAGCCCTCCCCGCAGCCACGCACACTCCCCTGCCCTGCTGGGTTACTCCTGTGCCCGAGGCTGTGAACAGCCAGAGTGTCTCCCTTCGGGCCGGGCACTCAAACCCCAGTCCTTTTCCTACACCGTGCCAGCCCCGCAGCAGGATTTCACCCCGTCCCCTCCCCAGGGTGCTCGGGTACCTCGCCGTCGCTTCGGCCTCCATCAGCCCGTAGAGGTTGTGCAGGTTGTAGTGCACCGAGGCGTTCTGCTTCGCCGAGGCACACACCGTCTTGGCAGACAGGGAATCGCCCAGCACGGCTGCCGGGAGGGACAGTCACCGTTGGCACGTGGTGGGGGCGTGGGGACATGCAGCCCCCCGTGCTGAACGAAGTGCCCTGCTGCTGGTGCAAACTGAGCGCTGAAAGCTCCCACGGCCAGTCCCATCCCCAGTACGGCCACAAGCATGCAGTGCTCGGGTACCAGCACACGAAAGCAGGGATGGACACGTTCGGGGGTTGAAACGGAGATGTGATGTCTCTTAAAAATGGTTTTCACTCGGTTTTCAGCAACTTGAGAGCACGCAGTACCTACCAGCACAGCCTGCATTTCAGCGCCCTCCTTACCCGGCGTGTATGGGGGGCTGTCGAGCTCTCCTGGCGGGCAGCCCTCCTCAGACCCATCCATGAAGTTGGACGGCTCGTTCATGTCCTAAGCAAAGAAAATCACAGAGCAGTTTGCAGGGGGAGTTTTTAGGGATCAGCAGCATCCAGCACTAACACCCAGGGGTCGGGGCTCCCTCCCACACCAGAAGCACTGGCGGCAGCACCGAGCCCCTTTGCCCAGTGTGTACAAGGGTGAGCACGTCTGTGGGGCAGGCGTCCTCCCAGTACCCAGTGTTTGCAAAACACAATAAAGCTGCAAAACCTTTAAAAGACAGACAGACAAAGCTCCAGGATCGGGCACCATCCAACGTGGAGCCACCCAGGGCGAGGGGGCACTTACGATCCAGACACCATCAAAGGGCACGTGGGCATGGAAGCGCTGCAGGTTCTCCAGCCACCACCGGCGCGTGTCCACGTTGGAGAAGTCGGCGAAGGCCGTGTAGCCGGGCCAGACCTGCGGCGAAGGCGCAGAGCAGAGGGTTCAGCATAGGGGAACACTGCGGGGAAGTGGTGCCAGGGGGCTGTGAGCACGCTGAAGGAGCAGGGACAATAAAAACAATGATAAAATCCAAGCTGAGTGCTTTGAGCGCTGGATGCTGTATGTGCAGCATCCCCCTGGGCACCTCGGGGTGCTGGGACCCCCCATGGCTGGGCGAGGGATGGCTGCTGGAGCCCAGCATCTGCGGGCTGGGCTCGCTCTGCCTCCTCTTGCATGAGCCCTTGCACCAGCCAACAGTGGGGAGGATCTGTGATTTCCCTGTGCTTTGCCTCACTCCAGGAATTACCGCGTGAACAGCTGGGCCATATTTCTCCCTGTTTTTAGACTTCTAAAAGTTACAGGTGTGAGGAAGGGCCAGGAGGAGTGAGTGGCTGGGAAGGAGGGGATAAACTGGGAAGGAACCGCTGCAGGTCCAGAGCAGATCTGGAGGCACAACCTTGCCTCACCCCAAAAACAGGAAGGGAGAGAAATCAGATGACCGGCCTCAGGCAGAACCACCGACTCCGTTGCACTCATATGACTTCCCCGGGTGCCTCTGCCAGGGCAGGAGCTGGCTCCGGAGGTTGGTGGAGATGCCATGAGGTGAAACGCGGAGAGCTGGGAGGGCTGAGAGCAGAGCCAGGCTCTGGCCATCAGCCACCTGGCTTTTCCTGCAGCAGGAGGGAAGAAATCCTGGCCCTGCTCCTGCAAACCCCCCAGGGCTGGGATTTCCCCTGGTTCCTTACCTGCCCGATCAGCGGCTGCCCTTGGGTGGTGTTTATGAACAAACCCCGTCTCAAGCCTTCGTCGAAAGGCCAGTAGGAGCCCCGCGGGCTGGTGCTGCTGATGCCAGGGTCCTGGGAATGCAGCAGAGGGTTAGTGTGTTTCCCAGCACGGCACGGCCCCTTCCCCCTGCGATGCCAGCATGATTCAGAGGAGAAGACAACCAAGACAGGGGCAGCCGGAGCCCACACACGGTGGCTGTTTTGTCCAAGAGGAACAGAAACTTGCTTCAACACTTCCAGGCATGTTTTCTAACAAGTCACTTCTGCAAGTCCCAAGGACCCGTTACAGGGTTTTGTGGAGTTGGGGGATAAATATAAGTAATCATGTGCTTATGCAAGAAACTTCAGGTCACGGCAAGGCTGCAAAAAGGACTTCAGCCAGCTGAGGGAACCCAACCTTCCCCTCCCAGGGACAGTTTCCAGCCGAGGACCTCCAGAACCCACATCTCGTGTCCTGGCAGCAGTGAGGGGACATCACAGCTGGGTCACGAGAGCCCAGCAGCACCAGAAGGGAAGCGGGCTTCCCACATCAGGCAGCCACCAGCTGAGCAGCCTGACCCCGGCTCTGGTCACCGGTCCCTTTGCCCGCGGGGGACAAGGACCCCAGCACCCTTGGGCTCCCGCAGCAGGCAGGAGCACAGCGTGACAACCTGGCCCGTGTCTCAGCAGTCCCTGCCCTTACAGGGGATTTCCAATGGCAGTTTGCAGACACTGGTAAAATCCCCAGCCCCGGCGCTGGCTAACACCCTGCAGAGACCACCCGGGGCCACCAACTGTCCCTGTGTCCCTGCCCTGCAGCCTGGCCACAAGCCCATGAGCGAGACAAGCCGAGTACCAAGATCATAACGTAGTGCTGCCCATGCTTGTGGAGATCCTCCACCAGCGAGGGGAGGGAGGCGAATTTCTGGGGATCGAAGGTGAAGTCCCGGTACCCATCCATGTAATCGATGTCGTTCCACTGCGCGTCCTGCGGGAAATGGCTCAGAGGCACGCGGCAGCCCCCGGCCCCCATCCCTCCTCCCTCCGCAGCGCCGGGGGGTACCTGTGGGATCTGGAAGTTCCTCATGGCCCTCACGGTCTGCCAGGTCTCGTTGCTGGAGCCGTAGCCCCAGCGGCAGAGGTGGAAGCCGAGCGCCCAGAGGGGCGGCATGGCCGGGAAACCTGCAGGAGGAGACGTGGCGCATCCGAAAGCAACGGCAGCATCGCAGAGGGATGGGGAGGAAGGGGAGAGGGGGAACAGAGGTGGCCACTTGGTGTCCTGGGGGCTGGGTGGGCTGGGGTGATGGTGGGAAGCAGAGGTGATGCAGGGATGGGGACAAGTGGGAGACCACGTCGCGGTGCGGACACTCACCTATCACCTCCTGGTACTGCTGGAGCCGTGTTGGGGTCAGGCCCCAGGAAGATGGTAAAAATCCAGCACCCCCCCGATGGTCCTCCAAGTCAGAGGCCGGAGCGGGCTGCAGGGCCACCTCTGTGCAGAGTGGGGACAAACCACAGCAGGACATGGGGAGCAGCCCCGGGGACCCCAATCCCCACCGCGGGGCGAGGCAGCGCTGCTGTGACACTCAGCCTCTGGCAGAGGAGATGGAGAAATCCCTGCCTTGCCCTGATCGAACACTGAGCGGGTGTCAGGAGGCTTAAACCATCACGGACTGGGGAGATCACTGGTTATTACTGGGAGGAAGCTCTCTTTTCAAAACGTGCTCTGTAAGCTGAAGCAGCTCTGTGCTGCTCCCCCAGCTCCCACTTAAAGAGTGAGCGCACGCATCCCTCGCATCCTCCCCCAAACCTCCTCGTAGGCGAATAATGAATCGAGAGCTACTCGTACGGGCGAGCACACAGGACCTAGGGCTTTTCACAGGGCTGAGCCCTCAACCTCAGCCGCAGCATTTCCCCGCGCTCATCCTGGGGAGGGAGCATCGCTGCAACGAAGCGCAGCTGGAGCCCTGGTGCGAGCAGCGCCGTCCCAGCTGGCTGCTGGAGGGGACGGGTGGCCACTGGTGCCATCCCCGGCACGGCAGACCCCCGGGGAGTTATCAGCAGGAGGATGCCGCAGGGCACAGTGGCACAGCGGGCACAGCTGGGGACAGCGCGGGCAGCAGGCGGCATCCCCGTCGTGCCGGGGTCACCCCCGCTGCCGGCCCTCGGGGCGAGGCTGTTTCGGGCAGACGAGGAACAGGCACGGAGCTGCACGCAAGGGACTTGCTTTTCCGACGGCAATTCAGCAGCTGGGCGTGTGGTTAAACTGCTCGGCAGTTGCTAAAGAGCCTCGCTTTAGCCAGGAAACAGATGGCCTAAGCTCAATAACGGAGCCAGCAAACCACATCTTGTCCCTTTTATGGCTTCCTCCTGCCCCGAGTTCCTGAAGCTGCCCCGGGCACCTACCCATGGCGTTGCTGTTGAGGAGGAAAACCCCGTGAGCATCCCCGCCCTCCTCCAGCAGCAGGTAGAAGGGGTGAGCGCCGTACAGGTTGAACGATTCCTGCAAGCAGAGGTTGCCCGGTGAGCAGGGGAGCCCGGGAGCCATGACACGCGGGCTAACCAACGTCCCCCAAGCCACTTCTGCTGCCCGGTGCCAGCCACCACCAGCCTGGCATCTGTCACCCATGGACAAGGACAGTTTTGGAGCTGGCAGCCACAGGAGAGCGCTCGGGGCCATCGGCACGTGCGTGTTTTGCAATGGCACCGAAATCCTCCCCGGCATCTCCCCGTGACCACCTCCTGTCCCCGCCGGCTCCAAGGCTCCCACCAGCAGCCCCCTGCCCCGGGGGTACCGTGGGGGAGACGTCGCGGGCCCAGAGGGTGAGGGTGCTCCAGTCCAGGCTGTGCAGCAGGGTGCTGCGGTGCTCCCCCAGCCCGTACAGGAACCTGGAGGGCAGCGCCGTGGAGATCTGCAGGAACTGGTCAGCGAAGATCAAGGGGGGCCACGGTGGTGTTGAGCCTGCCGGGGTGACACAGAGGGGACATTAATCCTCTTGCCTATCAGGGATGTTCCCTTCCCTCTAGAAGCATCCCTGGGGAGCCAAAAGTGGCGTGCCCCATCCTACATCCACGCCCCAAATGTCTTTGGCAGGTGGCAAATTGGGGTGTGGGTGAGGGCGAGGCACAGCCTGCCCCCCCTCTGCCCCCCAGCACGGCACAGCCGTTCATTTGACACCAGCAGCTTCCACCGAGGTTATTATTAACCATCGAGGCAATGCGGCTGGGGGGTTCTCCGCCTGCTGCCTCTGATAAGCGGCTCCCAAGGAAAGGACAGACCACAGGGCCTGGCGGACGGGAGCGAGGAGGAAAGGACACGGTCCCCAGGGGCTGCTGGAGCTCACCAATGGGGCTCAGCGTGGGCAAAGCCACGGAGGGGACTGGAGCAGCACGGCAAAGCCACCAGCGGTCCTTTTCCCCTAAATCCCTGAGCCCAGAGCTTGCTGGGGGTTCCCACAGCTTGGCCAGCTCTCTACAGACACCCAAAACCAAGGCCAAGCAGGCAAAGCTGCTGCCCTTTGGTGGCCCTTTCCCCGAGCCACCAAGTTCCTTACTAGTGGTGCTTCGAGGACCCGCACCCCATGGCTGTGCCTTACTTGAGACAAGATTTTGGGCTTCTGCATCAACCTGGTGAGGATTTGGGGCACCGTGCAGCTTTGGGGAGAGGTGCTGATGCCACCCAGCCCTGCGTGGCCACGTTTCCATCCCAAGTAGCCAGGCTGTGTCCCCATGTGAGCACCACTGTCCGTGGCAAGGCTGGAGGCGATGAGTAACCATCAGCTGGAGATGCCACGACATGTTTTTCCCTAAGGAAAACCCCCAGGGGGGCACGCAGGAGCCCACTGGGAGAGAGCAGGGCTTTCCCCGTGCCCAGCGTGCAGGAGGTGGCTCTTACAGCACCGTCCCCGTGTCTCGGCGCCGCAGCAGCAGCCCGAAGGGGTCCTTGGAGAAGTCCAGGCTGTAGATGGGGTTTTCTGCTCTCTTCTCTGCCCGGGGAACCTCCAGAGGAACCTCGTACCGAGGGTTGGCTGCATCGGTTATCTGTGGGGGGGAGAGAAGATGCTCTGAAGACCAGCTTAGCAAGGGGACAAAGGGTTGGAGATGCTCTCTGAGGCCACGCACGGCCATGCCAGGAGCAAAGCAGCTGCTGGTCCCACTCTGAGCAGGGGATGGCCGCCTACAGACATGGCACAGAGGGTGCAAGGGGACAGCAGCGTGGTCACAGGCCCTGGCAGGGAACCAGAGGCACGCTCACCTTGACGTGCAGCCGCGTGTCCGTCTCCAACTCCACATCCAGCCGCAGCACCTCGATGTCCCGGGGGTAATAAGCCTTCTCCCTGCGCACCAGCAGCCCCACCATGCCCAGCGCCGTCTGGTTGAGGCTCTGCAGCGCGTAGCTGGGGAAGTCGGGGGGGTAGAAGCACCAGGGCACCCCCCTCTCGCCCCCCCGCTGCCGGGGGGGTCTCGACGAAGCAGCACCCCCGGCCCTCGCAGAGCTCCTGGGTCACCACCACGCGCCGCTCCGGGTAGCAGTCGAAGCGGTGGCTCTCGGGGACCTGGTGGCACTGGGAGGGCGGCGCGGGGCCGTGCCAGCCCCCGGACACTTGTCGCAGCACCCAGACGGTGACGGTGCTCAGCAGCACGGCGGTCAGCAGCAGCCCGCTGCCCACCCACCACGGGGCCAGCCTGCTGTGGCCGGTGGGTGTCGGGGTGTCCACATCCTCCTCCTCCTCCTCCTCCTCCTCCTGGCTCACCACCAGCCGCGGCACTGCTGTCCTCAGCTTCTGGTACAACTTCATCGTCCTGGGGCTACAGGGGAGAAGGACGGAGGCACGGGTGAAGGAACCAGCCAGGGGAAGCTCGCCAGGATGGGTTCTCTGTGCCCGATGCCCCCATTTCAGGCAGAGCATCCTGCAGCGGCTTAAATGGCACCTGGCAAACTGACGGCACCAAGAATGGCTTTGCCCGGAGCTGCCCATGCCAGGCTGGTTCTGGCCCCACCAGAGCACAAGGAGACCCTGCCACAAGGCTCCCCTGGAGACCAAGCCCCACTAGACCGAACCCCACCTTGGCTGGTGTCAGAGCATCCCCTCGAGGAGTTTTGCTCAGGCCTGGATTTATGGGCTGCAGCGTTTCCAGAAGCTGCAAGCAAAACCAAGCCCCCTTCACCCATCGGAGCAGAGCCGTGGTGCTGGGAGCAGTAAAGTGCAGAGCATCCTCTGCTCAGAGCCTCCTCTGTCGTGAGCCTCCTCTGCTCCAAGCATCCTCTCCTCTGAGCATCCCCTGCTCACGCCCAAAGCCCTGAGTCAGACGTTTTAGCCTGGGGAGGGCTGGACAAGGGCTGGCAGGGAATATGCTGTCAATCTTTGCCTCCCGCTGATAAAATATGATTTCAGAAACCTCTCAGGCAAGCATTTTCCAGCCTGGAAGCGAAGGAGAAACCCCCCTTCGTGCTGCCTGCAGGGAGCAGCCCCAGCCCTATAAATAAGGACACAACTTTTTTTTTCCCCTCCGCCTTCTGCCAAAGCGCTGGGACGCCCCTCACCTCCACCGTGCAATCTCAAAAGCTCAGCAGAAGGGATTTCGTTGGCAAGCAGGTCTCGTTCCCCATTAACCCTGCCCTGTCTCCAACACCAAAATAACTCAACCTGCCGGGCCCTGGCTGCGAGCCCCGCAGCGGCAGCGCCCACCCCGCAGCGCCCCAGCCTCGTGCGACGGGCGTTTTGTCCCCACCCCGGGGGCGACAGCAGGGCCAGGACCCTGCGATCACCCTTGCACCCCGCATGCACCCCCAGGCCCCCCAGCACGCCACCGGCCCCTGCACCGCCCTCGCACCAGGCCGCCCGCGATGCCACCGTGCGGCGGTGGCGTTTTGGGGACAAGGCGGGGGACACGGCCAGCCCTGCCAAAACGCATGGAGGGTGGGGGGCCCCCAGCCCTGCCCGGGGAGGCAGCGCTCCGGCCGTGCCAGGAGCTTACGTACACGTGTCTCCTCTTGACATTGGGGCTGCGTGCGGGCAGAGCGGGCGGGCAGGGCTCCCAGCGCTGCGGCTCTGCCCGCTGCGCCGTAAAACCCCGACAAGGCGCCCGGCGCCTACCGCTCACCTCTAGTAGCAGCGCCAGCACGCGCCTGGCGGCTGCCTCCTCGGCTGCTTTGTGCTCTTTTTGTATATAGTTATATCCACACATCCGCACCCAACGCTGTTCTGAAGCCCCGTGGTGGAGGATACGGGAGACGAGCGGTCCTATCGGTGTTCCTGTATGGCCGCAGGGTCTCCAGACCCAGCACATGCCTCCAACCCCCCCGCCTCATCCTCAGGGTTTAGCCAAAGCAGAGGGTGGAAGGGACGCCTGTGCTGACTCTTGCATCGGGGAATCTCAGTGCCTGAGCTGTTATGAGCACACAGCGAGGGGGTTAGACCCACAGCTCCCCACGACCCCAAAGCAAGCCCCGTTTTCTGCCCTGGATTTCACCAAATGCCCGTTCTCCCACACTCATCTGGCTGCCGAGCACGTGGAAGTGCACGCTCCTGCCCAGGGCTCCCCGCTCTCAGGGGACTGGGGAGCTGCTCGCTGTTTACTGTCGAAGGCCACCGCGGTCTAAAGGTCAGCAGCGAAGGCCAACAGACCTTTGGAGCAGAGCTGCTTCCTCCGGGGAATGAAAATCAAAAGTAGGAGCGGGCGTGGGCAGGTCAGCTGCCCCAGAAGCAGAATCTCGAGCAATCCCCCGTGGCGTAGGGGACCAGCAAACCCCGTCCTTGCCAAGGGAGGGGGAACAACCCCCGGTCTGCTGGGAGGCGTCCCTGCCACGGCAGCGGGGTTGGAACCGGTTGGGCTTTGAGGTTCCGTCCTACCCAACCCACCCTGTGATCCTGTGACGTGCTCGAGCGAGGATGTTTGGGGCTGGGAGCACGAAGCGCCCCGTGACGGCGCTGGCTTTGCAATGAACTTGTGACAGCCTCGCACACAAAAAAAAAGGGAGGTCAGGTTCGATGGAGGCCGTGGTTTTGGTCAGCCACCTGCCTTGATTCATCCCCTGGGCATTTGCACCTCCCCTGGGTGCCACCAAAGGACGAGGCGTTGCTTGTGCCACCGGGATGATGCCGTGGCAGCAAGCTGGACTCACAAAAAGTGTGGGTTTGGTGCAGCTGAGGCCTGGCAACACCCTGCTGGCCTCCGGGGCGGCGAGTTGCGACAGCGGGGACCATCTCGGTGCCCCACAGAGGATGGGAGGCCCTGCCAGGAGCTGCCCAGCCGGGCACCAAAATAGCCTCTAATCATCCTCGCCAGCCTCATGACTCCCAGCACGCGTCCCGGGGGCTCAGCAAAGCAGCACCGTGACCGCCCCGTGACGGGGCCCACGTGCTGCAAACCCCACGGCCTCCACCGCGCTGCGCCCCTCCATGGGGTGGGCGCCTCCACGGGGTGGGACCTCCATGGGTGGGGGGGGGAACCTCCACCGGGGGGGGGTGGGGGTGGCCTTCACGAGGGGGGTGGGAAGCTCCACTGGAGGGGGGAACTTCCATGGGGGGGGGGGGAAGTTCTACGGGGGGAGACCTCCACTAGGGGAGACCTCCACTTGGGGGGGAGAACCTCCACCGGGGGAAGCCTCCACTTGAGGGGAGATCTCCACTTGGGGGGAGAACCTCCACCGGGGGAGACCTCCACAGGGGAGGAGCCTCCACTTGGGGGGCAGCCTCCACAAGGGGGGAGAGGCCTCCACTTGGGGGGAGCCTCCACTGGGGAGGAGAACCTCCACTTGGGGGAAGACCTCCACTGGAGGGGAGCCTCCATTTGAGGGGAGCCTCCACTTGGGGGTAGACCTCCATTTGGAGGGGAGCGGAACCTCCACTGTGGGGAGCCTCCACCGGGGGGGAGACCTCCACCGGGGAGACCCTCCACGGGGGCAGAGGCCCCCACTTGGAGGTAGCCTCCACCGGCGGGGACACCTCCACTTGGGGGGGGGGAAAATTCCACCGGGGGGCGGCCTCCACCGGGTGCCAGCCTCCCCCGAGTCCAGCCTCCCCCGGGGCGCGGCTCCCCGTGACCCCGCCCCCTCGCCGTGACCCCGCCCCCTCGCCGTAGCCCCGCCCCCTCCGCCCTCCCCCTCCCGCCGCCCTTCGCCATGAATGAACCCGCGTGGGCGTGGCCGGCGGGGCGCTGACGTCACGGGGCGGGCGGTGATTGACGCGCGGCGGTGACGCGGCCGGGCCGGAAGCGGCGGCGCCTTCTGATTGGTCCGGGCGGGGCGCGGCGGGGCGCGGGGCGGGGGGGGGGGGGAGGGGGCGGCCCCGCGCTTGTTGTTGTCCGCGGGACTGGCTCGGAGCGAGCCCCAGCAGCGCCCCCGCCGCCGCCCCCCCCCCCCCCCGCTCCGGCCGCCCCGGGAGCGCGCGCGCGCTCCCGCCGGCACTGCAGGTGAGCACCCGCGGCGGGCACGGCGGGGTCGGCACCGGGCCGGGCGGGGGGGGGGGGGGGGGTTGGGGTGGATTATAAGGGCGGGGGGGCGCCGCTAGGGGGGGTATAGGGGGGGTTACGGGGTGGGTGGGGGGGGGGGGTCGGAGCGGCCCGGTTGGGCTCGGCTCGGCGCTGCCCCCCGGCGCCCGTAGCGCGGTGTCCGGGTGGGGTCGCGCCCGCCGCGGTGGCTGGGCTCGAAGTGCTGAGTCACCACCGCGCCGGGCCCGTGGGGCCGCCGCCCCGCGCCCAGCAGGGCCGGCAGCACGTGGAGGGGGGGCGCCGGGGGGGCTCCGGCAACCGGGGGGAACCGGGGGGGGGGGGCTCCGGGAAGCTGGGGGGTGCCGCGACCCCGCTGCCGTTCGCTGCTGTCGCCGTTCTCACCCGCCCCGCCCCGCTCAGTCCCGCCGCCCCCCCCCCCCCCCCCTTTTCTTACCCCCTCCCCATTTTTTTTGGACCCCCCCCCCCCCGGGCCGGTTCCGCTGCGTGGCCCGATGGAAAAGTTGCCTGAAGTTGTGGGGGAGCACGGTGATGCTCACACGGCTCCGCTTTGGGGTTTTCAACACCCCCCCGTCATGTCCCGGGCCATCCTGTGCCCCCACCGGGACAGCCTGTGCCTGGATTTTTAACGGTGTTTAAAATACACCCTATTAAAGCTGGTGTGGTGCTGGGGGTCCAAAGCCAGGAGGCTTTGTGGGGCCGGGGATTTTCCTATCAGTGGGGTTGGGGGGGCTGTGAGTGCCCCACGTGTGGCTCCTTAACGGGTGGGCGCAGCCGTGGGCAGGGGCTGCCGGGACCCCCCGGCTGCGGGCACGGCCGCCACGTGGGCGCGGGTCGGTGGGGAGTTTTGGTGCTGGTATTTTGGGGTTTGCTCCGAAACGGGGGTGGGGAAAGCCCGTCCGTGGTGGGGACGGGGAAGAAAAGTGGCGTGAGCTGGAGAAACAGCCGGGAGGGGAACTGAGACCTCTGGACTCGCCAAGTGCCCGACGAGGGCCTCCTTCCTCCTCCTCCTCCTGCTGCTGCTGCTGCTGCTCCTGGCGGGGCTGCTCGCCTCCCTCGTGGGCTGTTTCACCGGCCGTGCCGAAAGCAGGCCACGAGGTCTGAAATTAGGAACGAGCCCCCGTTGGGCAGCGTGCTGCCGCGGGAAGCGGCGAGGCCTCCATTTTCGCTTTCACCTGCCTGCCCCTGGCGTCGGGGGGGCTGCGAAGAGGAGGTGAGCCGGGAGGCGTCGGGACAGGAGCCGAGAGCCGTCAGGACGGCTGCGGGACGGGAGCCACGCGTGCCATCGCTGCCTTCCAAGCCCTGGCCGTCGAGACGCTTGACCCTGCGCCCCAGCCCGGTGCTGCCGTGCTTTAGCGGCGAGTTAATTTACCTTGGGCTTTGCTCGCTGCTGCGAGCGGTGCGTGCTCGGCGCCTCTTGCCCTCTCCTTCCGTGTACACACTGGCGCAGAGCAGCCTTCCCCGCGCAGTCACTTCCGAGGCGTGATGGATGCCGCCGCTGTCCAATGGCACCGCGCAGGGCCGGGCGGCAGGAGAGTTAACTCTGCTGGTACCTGACGGAGGTGCCGGACGCTGTTAATTAATCGTAATTAATGCTGGCCGTGAGGTTGGGGCATGGCGGCTGTCCTTAGCAGGACACGCTGCCGGCCTCTTGGCTCACCAGGGCTCTGCGCCGGAGCCGCGGTGCGTCGCGTGTCCCTGGCTATATTAGGGCACGCTCGTGCCCTGCTTCAAAAGTGTTCCTAAACCAGCCGGTGGTTTTCTGCCTTTTATTTTTCGCTTTCCCCTCGAGGACAGCGTGCTCTGTCACTTTTCACCTCATTCCTGCGCCCACCTGGGCAATCTGGGGATGTATCGGCGCGACGCTCTCCCGATTCCATCAGCCTCGAGCGGTGACTGATGGCCGGAGCGCGCTGCGGGGCTGGGCGCTGAAAACCTCGAGCTGGGGAGCCAGGAGAGGACAGCTGGGAGTGCTGGCCCCGCGGCACTTGGGGTTTGTGGGATAAGCTCGCTCGCTGATGGTTTCTGTAAACATCCAGCTGTGAAACACTTGAGCAGCGCTAGCACTTTCAATTATCAGGAAGTTTCAGGCTCAGCACCCTGTCGAGATGAGCAGGCAGTTTCCACTTCTGTCTGAGCTATTGTTTCAGGCTATCTTCAAACTCGGGCAGAGCCTTCCAAGCATGAAGCAAGCGCAAAGCCACGCGGCACCGCGACCATAAACATGAGGACCGGGGGGAAGAGAGGCAGCACCGCGAAGCTCCCGGGCGGGGGGACGGATCCCGTAGCAAATCCCCTCGCTTTGCATGGCAGCAGGACCCCAAATAGCCACACCACTGCCTTCCTGTGTCACAGCTGGTGAAGATGTCCAAACTGATGTCTGGCCATGTGCATGGGATCTGATCAGACCCTGTGTGAGTGAGCCGAGCCGTTTGCTGCTCGGTGCCTCGGCTCCTCTGCATGGGAGAGGGGTGTCTTTGGGCTCACGATGCTGGGACGTGATTCGGGTGCAGCTCTGCCACCACCTTTGTGAGCGCACGGTGGGAAGAGCGCCCTGCGCTGTGGCTTGTGAGGACCGGCAGTGTCTTCTGTGTACCTGTCCCCTTCGGCCACCTCGTGTCCCCCGAGGTCCTGGGTTCCAGCTGTGGCAGGCGTACCCTCCTGGTACCCTCGTGGTGCTCCACTCCCTCACCACAGGCTCTCTGCAGCATCTGACGAGGTTGTTTACCAAAGCAGCGCAGCCCGTCTGATCTCTGTCCAGGCTTCCCCAGAGAGCGCCCCAGAGAGCCGTGTCCTGGCAGCTCTCGCGTTTGCTCCAAAGGTTCCCGAATCTCCCCTTTGCTGCTGGATGCTGGTTCCGATCCATAAGGGAAATGGAAAGCTGGCCAGCTGGGCGAGGGCTGCGCGGAGAACAGTAAACAGTGACTCACCCCTCCTGGTGTCTTCTCCCTGCTCGTGTCAAATATATTGCCTCGCATACGCTCCCGGATTCACGCCGGCAGCCCGGCCCTCCCCTCTCCTGTTCCGAATGAATGACAGGCGTCAGTCTGCCTCGCGGGCTGTGTGAAGGTTGTCAGAGCAGGGGAAGGGCTTTCTGAATGACGGGCGAGGGATGGTGCTCGGCGTGCCGTGCTGCAGCCTGTCAGAGACCCGCGTCGTGCCTCCGAGCGGCGGGGGCACGGAGATGAAGATTGAAGCGTCTGTGGTTCCCTTCGCCTGTTGGATCCGGCGGTGTCCTTGGGAAGCGCGTCCCTCCGGCTAGCCTCCTGGAGCTGGGAGTGATTTGGGGATAAACGGGAGATTTGGGTAACTTGCTACAGCAGCTGCCCGGGAATTAAATCCCTGAGTTTGGGAACGAGCAGAGAATTCCCCTCGGTGCTCAACTGAGGCTCGCCGGCGGAGATCCCCGCCGCCGCTTGAACGTTTCGCTGTTTTTCTGCCCTCTGGAAGTCGGCGCTGGCCTGGCTGGAGGTGAGGGTTGCGTGTTTTCAGTTTGCTGTACTTGTGTGAGGATGGAAGCTGAGCACCAGCGGGGCTGTTTGCCAGGCGCTCGTGTTCTGGCCGGGGCTGTCTTTCGGCGCAGAAAGAGTTTGAAAACTCGAGTTCATCCGCAGTTGTCGGGTGTCGGCAGAGCCTTTGTAGTAATTCCTTAATGCGGAACGCGCTCTGAAAGCCCCGTAGCGTGGAAAGTCCGAAATCGCGTTCTGGCGTCTCTTCTTTCTCTTAATTACCAACCTCTCGTGGAAGGCTCTGCCTCACCTCGGCACGGCCGGGCTGTCTCCAACACCCAGAGCCGGGGAGCTCCAGGCTGCGACCCTCAGCCTCGTGGTGCCAGGGGTGGGTTTTGGGGAAGGTATTGGGGAGGGCGCTGCGAGCGGCACGGGAGCCCTCTGTGAGGGAGAGAGAGGGCGTTGGCGAGGCTGCCGGTGGGTAACTTTATTGCGGAATTACCAGGGCTTTTTATGCAACACCCAGTCAAAACACTCGCTTTAGATACGAGCGTGGAGCCGAGCTGTAAAAGCCTTTGCCCGTACGGATGGTGTCTTACTACTCGCTGTTTTATTTATGTAGCGTCCTAAGTGTGTCACGCTGCTTACAGAATAAAGATGTAATGTGCTCCTCGTTCCAAAAAGCCGAGCTCCTAATTTTAGACGTGATGCAGCAAATGCAATTAAGGAAAGAAGGGCAGCAGGAGGGTGCAGACTGGAAGGGCTGGAGTAATCAAATCGCGGGTGGGGTCCCCGCAGACCCCAGAGCAGTGCATTTGGGGGATGCCATGGGTTCGGCATGTTTGCGGGACAATTTACTATTCCGTCCTGGGGTTTTTGCCTCTAACTTTGGGAATGCCCTGGCACTGGGAGCCGAGTAACCCAAAGTGGTGCCGAGGGGCAGGATTTGGCCGGTGGGGGTCTGTGGTTCAGGTGACATGCCCGTGCCACTGGTGGGGATCGCAGGCGATGCTGTGTGGGCATCGAGAGCGTGGGCGGGGTGATGGGGAGCTCGTGTGCTCCTCCTGGAGCTGTTTGGGCACGTCCCCATCCTTGTCCCCGTCCCGTGTGCCACCAGCGGCCGTGACATGGCCCCACCACGTAACAGGACTGACCGCAGCCCGACCAGAGCACTTGGGTGTGCGGCACGGCCGGAGGAAGGCGTGGGGTCGGGAGATGCTGCGCACGGTGACAGGTGACCGGGGGGGGCCGTCACCACACCGAGCCGCCTCGCACCCATGCGCTGACCCCCGCCGGAGGCGATCTCAACCCTCGCCGCATGTTTTCCGCGCTCTTTTACGTTTCTTTCCGTCCCCGCGCGGCCAAGCGGCCTGTTCAGTTTTTCCATCGGCTGGCGCAGAAGGCGCTTTGAAGACACGTTGGGTGAGGATCAAAAGGCTTTTTGTGCAACCGGTGGGTGTCACCGCCCTGCCGTGTCGCGCTCCCCCCCCACCTCCTTCTCGCCTTTCCTTTTCCGGCCGCCCCGCGCCGTGCGTTGCGTCGCGTTGGGTGCCGCCAACGGGGCCGGCATCGCGCCCCTTTCCTTGTAGGGCCGGGGGGGGGGCGGCGAGGGAAGAACGGGGGGGGTGATGCCGAGGGGAGGAAGAGTTCCTGATGCTGTGGGAATGCGAGCTCTCCAAGTCTGTAAACAGCTGGTGACTCACTGCATAGCTATGGCACCAACTGCCTGCGCGGCCGCGGCTCCCCGCGTGCGCAGGGAGGGGGCTGCCGGCCGCTTCCTTTACGCACTGGCAGCGCTCCGCTCCCCCTCAGCTCGCCGGGACCGTTGGGCCGAGGCGAGGAGCTTTTCCTTCCTCCTTCGTGCTAGCGCGCGCGCCTCCGGCCTGGAGGTAGGGGTGGGCGGCCGAGGGGAAGCGATGAGGAGGAGGAGGAGGACGGCGAAGGCAAGAGCCGGCCCTCGCGCCCGACGCAGCTCGGGGAAGTTGGCTTGGGGGGGACCCCGGGCTCGTGGCGAGTAAGGGGCAGCGGGAGCCGTGCCCGGGGCGGGGTGGGTGCTGGAGGAGAGCAGGGCAGGGCTGTGGGATGCTCTGGCAGAAGCAGCACCAGTTGCTCGGAGCGGTCCATTCATCACCCAGCGTCTCGGCCTCGTCCCTCCTCCGGCGGGCGTGCGGAGCCGCGCTGCCTCGGGCTGGAAAATAAGAGGAGGCGCCTGAACGCGCACCCTGATGTCTGGGATAGTATCTCTGCACTTACGGGAGTATTATTATTATTATTATTATTTTTTTTTTTTCAACCCTCCACCCCCAGCTCTTCGTCTCGCTTTGTACGTCAACCGTGTGACAGTGAGGTGTCTCGCCTGACAAAGCGCAGGTGACAGCAGCACGGGCAGCACCCACGCGGCTCCCTCGTGTCCCCGCAGCCCACCTTTGCACCCCCGGGTCCCTCCACCCGCTGTTTGCAGATATGAATGAGTTTGTTTACTCGCCGACGACCTCGTGATGTCTTTGCACAGACATGACCTGAAGTCGTTATCGCTTTTGGGCTTCTCGGTTTCCATGGCGACTGTCTCAGGGTTGGCTACTTTCCCAAGGTCACCATGGCAACTATCGGAAGGGAATCATGCTTGGGATGCTTCGGCTGGATTTTTCATGAATGATTAGGATGTGTGACACGACGCAGACGTGGAAACGGGGAGGGTTTGGGCTGGGCCGGGTCCGGGGGGGGGGGGGTGGGTAGAAGGGGAGCGGGCTGCCGCCAGACGGGCGCGGTGCCGCCGGCTGCGCAGCCCCTCGGAGCCGGGTGGCGTGGCGGGGGGGACCGGCGCGCCGCGGGAGCCCTCCCCGCCGGGGGAGCGACAGGCGGAGGCTGTGATGGTGGCACGGCTGCGCTCGCCTCGCCAAGGGTAAGGTCCCCGTGGCTGCTACCGAAACCCGAGGTTTCGGGTGGCTCGTCGCCGAAAGGCTGGGGGGATGTATTTAAGCCCCCCCGGGGAGGTGGGAGCGAAGGGTGCCGCCGGGGGGACCTGCCAGCTCCTCGCCAGACATCGCTGGGGGGTCAGCGCGCGGCGGCGAGCATCGTCAGGTCTCGGTGTGCTTGGAGAGGCAAAGTCCTGCCTTGCTTTGTCATTATTGGAGGGGGGGGGGGCTTTTGTTCCTGGCGTTTGGGTTTTCCAGTAGCGTCGCCTTTGGGTGGGGACGGCGCTGGAAGCAGGTGACGAACCAGGCAGCCTATTTCTGGGCTGCTGATTCAATGTCAAGCCGTGTTAATAATCGTCAAAAGGAGGATGAAGGGAGTTGTTGTCTTGTGGCTTTGCAGAGCCTTTTATGAGCGGAGGTGACTCTCTGGTCGGTCCCTAAGGGGGTGTCCGGAGCGTTTGGGTTGCCTCTGGAGGGAGATGAGCAGGGGAAGGGGCACGGGTGGCCGCGCTTGGTGATCCCCCAGCAAAGAGGTGGCAGTGCATGGCCGCTCGCATCGCATCGCTGTTGTTTACAGGCGGGTGGGTGTCCTTCCCTCACTCCCTGCCTCGTCACGGTGTGCTTAAAAGCAAAAGATGAGGTCTTCAGCATCAGGAAGCAATGAGCTTGTCCATACAAATGTCTCTTCCTCACGTCTGTACAGGGCAGGCGGATCTCTGAACCCTTCCCAGGGTTTTAAGCAATGGTGCGGTGTTTTTCAGGGGTGGTTTGGACTGGGGTTTCGGGCTGTGTATTGGGTGTCTCTTCCCTTAACCTGCCTTCATGTCTGAGAGTGGCGTAACCTGAAAACCTTGTTTTGTTTTTTTCCAGTTGCAATTTCTGAGCAGTTTTGTCCAGAAGACTGTGCTCAGGTTATGACGACTAATCCCAAACCGAACAAGGCGTTAAAGGTAGGGGAGGCCGAGCGGGTGCAGCTGGGTGGCAGGGGAGGCCGTGGCAGAGCCGTGCTCCGTGCAGCACCCATCGCACGTGGCTCATCTTTTCTTCTGAGAGACTCTTACAAATGGGTGCTGATATAATTTCCCATTATCTATGGGAAAGATCTCTAAGAGAGATAGGGTAGAAGAATGCTAGTTGTACCTAGAAATATGGCTGAAGTCTCTGGGGTTGCGGGCTCAAGCATCCCAGCTGCTATCCAAGAGACCTTGGGGTAGGGCACGTGCTGGCAGCACCCTGAAAGCAGCGCTCCCAGGCCTGGCAATGCAGTACTTCTGCTCTCAGGGGTGAGGTGCAGTGAGGAGAGGCAGCTTCCACCTGTTCTCGTGCAGATCCACAAGGCAGTAAATGCCTCGGGTATACCTGCTGCGCGGTGGACCAGGCGTGCGTGGTTCATGCTCTGGTGCAGCTTTTCTGGTGTCCTGGCTCTTTGTTCCAGGTGTCTGTAGCGTCAGAAGAGCCAGAAGAATGATGTCTCGGAGGTTCTGGGCGTAGTTGTGGCAGCAGACCTGCTCGAGAGAGAGGCACACGCCCTCGGTGTCTCTCTGGTGCAGGAAAACCCAATCAGGCCGTGCTCCTTGAAGCCACGCAGGGCTGGTTTTGGTCAGTGCTCCGACGAGCAGCCTTTGATGAAAAGCCACAGCGTGCCAAATTAAACCCTGCGCACAAGTGGCTGTTCTGCTTGGAGCCTGCTGCACGGGTGTCCCAGCGTGATGTGGTGAAGGGTGTCATCGTCAGGGCTCGGCCCCGAGTCCTGGCCAAGGACGAATTCAGTCTCCTTTTATTTCCTTGAGCTCCCCGCGGTGCCTCGGGGCGTGCTGCTGGCAGGGGGCAGCCCCTCCGCCGCCCGCGGGGCCGCTGCTACCCCTGTGCTGTTGGTGTTTGCAGGTAAAGGAGGAGTCGGGAGAGAATGCCCCCGTGCTGAGCGACGATGAGCTCGTGTCAATGTCCGTACGGGAGCTGAACCAGCACCTGAGGGGTCTCACCAAGGAGGAGGTCATCCGGCTGAAGCAGCGGAGGCGCACGCTGAAGAACCGGGGCTACGCTGCCAGCTGCCGCATCAAGCGCGTGACTCAGAAAGAGGAGCTCGAGAGGCAGCGGGTTGAGTTGCAGCAAGAGGTGGAGAAGCTGGCCAGAGAAAACAGCAGCATGAAGCTCGAGCTGGACGCCTTGCGCTCCAAGTACGAAGCACTCCAGACCTTTGCTCGTACTGTGGCGCGAGGGCCTATTACCCCGGCCAAAGTTGCCACCACCAGTGTCATCACCATTGTGAAATCCGCCGAAATCTCATCCAGTTCTGTGCCGTTCTCAGCAGCGTCCTAGTGCCCTCGGGGGGGGGAACTAGCAGCCTTTCGGAGGGAGGGGAGAAGGCTCTTATGCATTGTTCCGGAGTCCTTGGTCACGTCAAGAATTGGCATCTTAACGATTCTCTTCCAAAAGCGCAAAAAAAAAAAAAAAGAAGAAAAGGAAAACAAAACAAACAAAAAAAAAACAAACCCCAAACCTGTAAAGGGAACTTAACTGGCTGCTTCTCTCTGGACTCGGTGGCTCCACCAACCCCTCGTGTCCAGGATTGAGCTCTGTATGCAGTACAAGTTGCTTCCTCCTTCCCCCTGCCTCCCCCGGCCCCCTCCCCGCCATGGGCAGCTTTCCAGCTGGGAGAAGATACCCGAGGAGCCTCCGGAGTCTTCGTGAACGATGCTCAAGAGCCAGGAAACAGATGGACCGTAGAAATCGTCACGTGAGATGAATGTATGGAAAAGAGTTTCCTTTAGTGGCATCCTGCTCCCTGTCAGAAGGGTCTCCCCTACCCTCCCCGCTTCCATCTGCTGTCGTGAGGGCAGGGAAATAGGCATTTCGGTTTGGGCTTCATCCTGCCAAGAGTGGATGGGAGTGGGAGGATGATGGAGACTAATGCTTGGGTGTGACCTCACACATTAGGAACAACCTTTTGTTTTCAATCCATGCTGTTAAAATATGGAAAAATATATATTTTACATATTTTAATACGCCCCACTACCTGTGTGGCCTATAAAAAATATTACATTGCAGCCTCCTTTATTCCAACCCCAAGTTTCCTAATAGCTCCTTCCCTAAGGTGTGCCTGTGAATTGGGTATATTTATGCAGTGTATTTCTTCCAAATGATCCGCGGTTTTGAAATAGCGGCTTTTTTTTGTTTTATTTTCATGGATTCCCTGAAGCTTAGGGGAAGGAGGCACAGTAAATGCTGTGAAGAGCTGTGTGATGGGGAGGAGAGGGGGAGACGAGGAGGAACGATGCTGGAAGTATTACCAGGTGGAGGCTGCGAGATGGCGGGGCGGTTCTGCTGGGCTCAGTGCTCTGAGAAGGGGTTTGCGTGGAGTATTTGGGACATTTTTAAAGCACTGAAGTGTAACCAGAGGGACACGGAGAGAAGGAGAGACGTTAGAGCCTCCTCTTTGGTGGAAGTGGTGGGTAGGCAGTGATGGTCCCAGCTGCAGAGCTGGGCTCTTTGATGGCCGTAGGAGGGCTGTGGGGAGGTCAGATGGGAGCCGTGCGAGGCTTTTCCTCTCTGTCTCGTGTCAGTCAGGATCCAAAGAGTACAGCCTACAACCCTCAGTGTTCAGACAACCTGTGTGAATGTGACCCTGAAACTTGACGCTTCCTCTCGGGAATCTGTGAATTGCCCCGGGAGACGCACGGAGGGCAGGACGAAGATGGTCGCGTGTAGGGGAAGGAAGAGTTGGGACCGAGAAGTCGTGCGTGTGGCTCTGAGCAGTGGTTGGGGAGAGGGATTTCTGGCTCGGCAGTGGGCAGGAAGCCAAGAGGAGGGATTCTGCTGTCGCGCAGCAGCGCCGAAAGGACGAGTGTTTCCAGGTCACTGTAAAAAATAGCTATGTTGGTGTTTGTGCGTTTCGTTGTCTTTTTTATTTTCTTTTTGAAGTAGGAAAGAAAAGGGACTGTGAGTTTGGCAGGGCAGAGACTTGTGGAATGGACGATGCCTGTTGTCACGCAGGTGAGAAATGAGGTTTCTGAAGGTGAAGCTGAGGGGAAGAGCTATGGGGATTTGGGCTCTGGAGTAGAAGCCAGAGATCACGGAGAGTTGACCGGTGTTTTGGACTGAAAGAGAAGTAATGGAGTGCCATGTAAAGGGGGCAGGAGGCTGGCATCCACCACCCAGTACGACTTGTTGTTCGGGGCTCTGTCTTGTCTTGAATGGCAGTAAGTTTGCAGAGTTTCAGCCCTCTTTGTCTTTGGAAGAAGTCATTAGCTTGCTTTTCCTTTTTTATTTTTTCACCTTGTCATTGGAGTCTCTGCATTTCCCAAGAGGGCCCTCTGTGAAATAGGTTAATGAAAAGAGAAGCCTTAGCCTCGGTTCTCGTTCAGTCCTCAACACCTACCTTCGTGACCTTACTGAGCCAGGAAGGGTGCGAGCAAAATGCTTCCTGCAGGCTTGTCGCCCCCGCCGGATCCACGTGTCACGGAGGGGAGCAGGGAGTTTCCTACAAGTGGTTTTCCAACCCGTGGAGTTTGGATGACACTTGGCGTTACCTCATTTCTCCTCCACTCCCTCCCCATCTCCTAACAGGCAGATCGATGTCCTGTGTATCAGTACCAGTTATTGACTCCCGCAGCAGAAGCTGAGGAAGAGAAAGATGTTACTGTCATTTCCTGGTCCTCTCATGTTCTCCAGCTCGCAAACGTTGGAAACTTTCCCAGACCTTTACAGGTGCCTCCGAAAACAGGCAAAATGGAGACTCCTGGCACTGTTGGGGCTTTAAATGAAAACTTTAATGAAAAAGGCCAGTTGACTTGAAAATGCCCAAATGCTTCCAGTCTTTAAAACAGCTCCAGAGCTCCATAACATTCCTGGCTAGATAGGAACACCCTCTGGCTGCCCTTGACCCCCTGTCGGTGAAAGCAGACCAGTCGCACGGAGGGGGACAGAGGTTGAACTTTGTTCCTTGGGGAGGGTCTTCTTGCTGTTGGAATGAGTTGAGAAACATATCTTTTATGTGGCACTTCCCTTGCGGCCAAGTATTTCTTTTTTCCAGTTCTTGGAAGGGTGCCAAAGGCTTGTCCAAGCGATTGCTAGTTTAGTGCTGGTAGGCACTTAAATCTCTGGTCACTCGATAAAGAACAAGAGGCCTGGGTGTTGTTAAAGCTGTTGATACCATAGCCATGGTAGGTAATCCATATTGGATATCCATAAGGACCACGTGGAAATATTTAAAGAGAGAGAAATATATATATAAATATATAATTATATACATTTTATCGTACAGATTTTTCGTAAAAAAAAATAATTTTTTTTCCAAGTTTGATACTGTAAATCTTTATTAAAAGAAATTGCCAGTCCAGGGCTCCCTGGGTGGTGACCTGGAGGGGAATGAAATGTCCTGGCTAAACTTCCACAGGGGGATCAGAATTGCAAGGTAACGTGGAGGGAGGAATGACCCGAAAGCTGTTGACCATGTTGGAGACCCAGCTCCTCCACCCTCCGTCCCGGAGGGCCCTCCAGCTTGGGGTTGTCACATTGCATTCCTCTGGGGTTTGGTTTGTTTCTGTTTGATTTTTTGTTTCTTTTTTTTTTTTTCCTCTCCGTCCTGCACTTGCAAGCCTGACACCCAGGGCAAGCGTGGCGCGGGGAGCTGGCTGCCGCTGCAGAGTCCCCAGGGCGCTCCCCCGCCGCAGTACCTCTCGCTCATCTCTTGCTGCAGTAGTTGGGGTGCCGGGGCTCCCTTCTCTGCCCCTCTTCGCTTGCCAAGGAGTGGTGGGCTCTGAGTTTGAGTGCTGGGAGTGCTCTCCCGGGCCTGGCCTTCCTTGCTCCTCCGCAACGTGGGCACAGCGGGATGCTGGAACAGCCTGCAGCATCCACACAGGTACCGGGAGGGAGTCCCTGGTCTCGTAGGCGCCTTTGCTGGTCTCTCCATTGGCAGTGGGGAAATCTTTTTCCCTCCAGGGCACCTCCAGACCCTCGAAGCAAGTCAGCATCTCAGCTCTTGCCCACCCCTACCGCCTGCAGGAGCCCTGGGTGCCACCACAGCCGTGGGGAGGGACAGGTGCTGGTGGGCGAGGGCACAATGCCATGGACGCGTGGCACGGTCGGGCTTCTGCACGGCTCAGACCCCGGGGAGGAGGAGAAGGTGGCATTTTGGTTTTTCTTTTTTTTTTTCTTCTCTCTCGAATCATTTAAACTTCATTGTCATGATTGTTTTTATTTAAAAAAAAGAAAAAAAAGAAAACAAAGAAAAACAAAACGAAAACGAAAAACTTTTGTAACGTGGATTTGTTTTCCTTCGTCTGTATTTCAGTCTGCTGGGGTGTTTCCGTAGATGGTGGATACTTGCTTTCATTTTTTTAATGATAGAAGTCTTCTGTTTTAAGTTGTTTTTTATCACCAGCTCATTCTATCCTCTGTGGTTACTCAGTAATTTCATTTCAATATTTATTTTTGTGCTGCTTTTTTATTATAAAATAAATTATTGATATACCAAGCAATGTGGATTCCTGTTTGTAAGGCGAGTAGCCCTGTGTATGTGTCCATTACTTTCTCTTGACAGCCACAACGTAATTTATTGCTGTAAATTTAGCTGCAGTGACTGGTTTTTTTGTACCTTTCCAATAAAGCATTTTCTGGTTTCAGACTTGCCCTGGTGTATGGTCAGCGTTTTGGAGCTTGCATTGATTTTCAGGGACGTGTTTCCCTCGGCTATCGCCTGAGCAGCGTGCAGCTGGATGCAGTGCTGCGGGTGAGCCCTATATTTTCGGGAGGAAGCCTCTTGTGTCTGAGCCAGTCGGGTACGTGTGGAGCCACCAGCTCGCCCAGGTCCCAGCCATGACGTGTGAGACATGGTTCCTGTCCGTGAGCATCGGGGGCGTTTTGTGGTGGTGGCTTCGCAGAGCATTTGGGGACTGGCGGCCTGGTCACGGTGCTGGGGGCACGCTGCGGGGCTTGGCGTGGAGAGCTCGGAAGGTGAGACAGGTCCTGGGGTGGGGAGAGCTGCTCCCCTCCCTCTGGGGTTGTGAAAGAGCCCTGCGTTGCTTCCTATGCAACTGCTTGTGGAGAAACAACTTTAACCCCTTAAATCAATACTTTGTTTTTCCCTGTTTGTTCCTCTGGGATTTGAAGCAGTGAGTGGTGCCTCTGACGGAGAGCTCCTGGGAGCCACGTTAGCTTTGGTCCCCTGCTACAAGTCCCAGTTTTTAGGGATGGCTGAAGGGGGGAAACATGGGGTCTGTGCTGGGCCAAGGCAGCGTGTTGGAGGCGGGTGGGTGCCTCGGCCAAGGACAGAGCGAGCGGTAGGGTTATTTGTTGGCAAACAGCAGCAGGACTGGGGAGGCTGTGCATGCCAGCAGCTAAGGGACAGCCATCAGGTGCCAGAGGTGGGCCAGGCTCGGCTGAGCAGAGACATGGGGGAGGCCTGGGGGTGGTCGTGGTCACTGGTGAGCGGTTGGAGGAGGCCTCCATCGTCTGCTTCAGCTCCTGTCGGCAGGGAAGGCAGTGAGGAAGGTGGGACGTTGTGTCTGTCAGGGATGGAAGATCAGGAGCTGAGGTGGAAGAGGGTGTCGGGACTCAGCCAGGTGGAAGTTCAGGGGAGAAAGGAGACCCGGCCCTCACCGTGCTTAGGGCAGGAGGAAGGAAGGCCTAGAGCCGGGGGAAGTCTCGGTACGTGGGGCTGGCACCGCATGAGTCCCGCTGGCAGGTCTTGTGACCTGCTGCCTGTGGAGGTCTGGGGCCTCGCTAGTGGGTGCCACCACCCCAAAAAAGAAATGCTTCTGCCTTGCAGTCCACGGTCTGAGGGCAGCATGGTCAGCCCCTGCTCTTGTGGGTGCTGAGGGCAGGATGGGCCCCGAGAGGACCGGGTACCCCAGCCCAGCCGTGTCCATGGAAAACAGCCGTGCTGACCACCAGAGCCTGCTGCTGGCAGGGCCCATCTTTGCCTCCAGCTTTCTCCACGCTCCTGTTGTAGAGGAAGAGGAGAAGAGGAGGCATCCTGCCAGAGGAGCACAGCAGCATGGCTGCTAGACGACTCATGCCACCTAAGGCGCCTTGGGTATTTCGGCTCTATGCAGATGCATTTCGTCATTGCAGGGGTTTGAGGGCAGGGGCAGAGCCCAGGAGGAGCTGTGAACCTCTCTCCCCTCTCGGAGAGGCTCTGGAGGAGCAGGAGGCCGAGCCTGCTGGAGGAAGCCGCGTTGCCTGCTGCTGCACAGCACGGCCACCAGCTGGGGTCCAGCCCAGCACGGCTCCTTCGGGTTGGCATCGTGCTGCTGACTCGGATGAGTCACAGCTGGTTTTTTATTATTTTTTTTTTCTCTCCGTGTTTTGCTTGCAAGAAAGACCTGTTTTACATATAATACAGTAATCAGGGCTTGACATAAATAGGCAATTGTTACCGTCTGCAGTGGGAATTACACCTGCTGGCAAAAGCAATGAATGCAGCCCATTATGTGCTGGAGTCGATCATTTGTGCAATGAAGTACAACTACGCTCCTCGCTGTGTTCTTGTGCGAGTCTGTATCTCAGTGGCTGCGAGCCCGCTGGCAGATGCCCCATCGTCACCTCTGCAGTCTGTCCTCGCCCCGGGAGGTGAAGCAGCCTCTGTTCTGCAGCTGCAGCAGGCTCCATCCCGGAGGGGCAGCGCAGACCAAGATGTTTGCTGAGAGATAGTCCTGCTTTGGTGACGGCTACGCGACAGAGCCAGGCAGCCTTGTCGACGCTGCTCTTCATAGGCAGCGGGGTCCTGCTCCGGCACCTGGATGTGTCAAGCACGTGGCCCTTGTTTACAGACCTGGTGACACCAAACGTGGCAGCGGTCTCACCGGCTGGGCAGGTACGAGCAGCGGAGCTCCAGAGCAGAGGACTTGCAAGACTGGCTCAGCTGTAGCCTGCTCATGTTGACTCCAGGCTTCCAGCACGATAAGATTTTCTCTGATAATAATAAATAGATTTTACGCTGTTGCTGCCGAAGCCTGGGCTTGGCTCAGCGGATGAGGACTCGGCAGCTCTGAACTGCTGCATCTGCAGCTTAGGAGAGGCTTGGAAGAGGTGCAGCGCAAGCAGGGGGGCACACACCGCTTGTGGAGTGAAAAAGATGAGCACAAACCCTGCGGGAATGCCAGAGTGTGGAGGATGCTGCGTGTGCAGGTATTTCTGCTGGGCCAGCATCGAGGGGCAGGGAAGATGCGGAGCTTGAGAACATCAGCATTAGAGCAGGAATGGGCAGAGTTTGGGCTTTGCTCGCTGACCTAAGTGAAAAACACTTGTTCAATCCATGGTAGAAATTGCTGTTTATTAGAAAAAAATCATAAATAAAATAATTTCATCCTGCAATTTACATTTTGCAGCTCAGGAGCAGGTGGAAAAAAAACAACAACAACAACAACAAAACACTAGGAGCTCTAAAATGGCTATAAGCCTTACCCAGAGGTTTGTTTGCCGTGCAAATCGAAAGCTCCAGATTTGCCCCTGTCCTTCCACTACTCAGCTCCCACCCCAAACAACAGCCCAAATAAGTTCCCAGGGACCATCTGATGAACAGCAAGGGAACAGAAATTGGAAAAAATAAAATCAGAGAGGAAGTTTAACAGAAGGAGGCACGCTCTCCATCATGGATACAGAGAAAATCCTCCCTGTGAGCACTCCTGCCCCGAGCGCAACCCTGCCACCGCCACCCTGGCTGGGCTCAGCCCCGCGTGCCTCTCTGCAGCTTGACAAGGGTGCAATGAGTTTGTCAGATCTGGGAAATGGCTCACGTAGCCCTCACCCTGCTGAGCTCCCCAGGTCCCCCGGCATCCAGTGTCTGGTCCAGCCTGGCCGCAGCACTTGTTTCCTGCAAGCAGGGGTAGGGATATGGAATAGAGGGGTTAGGAGGAACAGACAGTTCCCAGTCAGTGCATTCCTACCACCACCAGTCACAGTCTGGTTCCCTAATAATGCCTCTGATAAGGAAGCTGGAATCCCTTTTAACTGCTGATCCCCTTAGAGATAAGTCGGTTTAAACATAAACAAGTGCCTCTGTCACCAGCAGCTCTCAGAAACGCAGCTGCGAGACCTCGTGGTGAAGTCCGAGTGAGGTCCCACTGCTGCTCCCGGGGGACTTGCTCAGGCAGCTGCATCCCCATCTGGAGGGAGAGGAGGATGAGTTACTTTTCCTCCCCTGTAAAGGTCTCCTGCGTGACTCCATAGGCTTTCTGGGGGGGAGGAGAGAGGAAAACATGTAAAAATAAGGCATGATGTCTTTCAGACATTACCGGGTTTTGAGGTGAAGTGAAGTCACCTTCCTGCTCTGCTTTTCTCCACGGGGCCCTTGAGATCATGTTTTTACCCAAATCAGGCGAAACTAGAGCAGAACCGTGCTGAGAAAAGCATTTCTCTCAGGCCTGGGCGCTGCTTGCAGATGGGAGGAGGGTGAGGGCAGCCAGTCCGTCCAATGGCACAGGCGGGGTGCCCGGGTCGCTGGGGACCCCAGCCAGGGTACAGGCACGGGGCTGGCACCCAAACCCTGGCAGCAAAGCACTGAGCTCAGCACATGGCTGCTCGGCCACAGAGCAAAGAGCCCGGTCCCTAACACCAGCAGAGACAGGACGGCAGGAGCTGGCACTGTTTGATTTAACCTTTCCCTGGGTTATTGCATATTCCCTTCAAGGGACTGCCCTTTGAGTAGAGTTCCTGGCTTCCCTCTCCTCCTCTCAGCACTCCGATTAGACCAGGTTGTCTCAGCCTTCAGACAGTCCCCCTTCCATGGGTTTAAGCCTCTCCGGTGTCACTATCCCCTCTGACTTCTCCTACAGCTCCTCGTCTGACAGGATCAGAACTCTCTTCTCGATGTTTTTGCTCTTTCTGCCGCTTGTTCCTTCCGCCTTGGAGGCCACGTGCCCGTTCTCGCCTGGTGCTTTGTGCTCTGCCTCCTGCATGGACTGCTGGGTGTACTGCTGGTACGTGGGCGAGAAGTTGTGGATGGCATCCTGCACGATGTCCTGGGGGCTCATGGTCTCCTTCAGCCCGCTCGAGATGCTCTGCATCGGGGCGAGGTTTGCTGAAAAACAGGGAGAGCAGGAGGGTGATGGGACAGCAGATGAGCAACAGCCCGAGTGCTCTGAGACTGCAGTGTTGCTTTTCCTTAAGAAAAAAAGAAGAAATGAAAGAAGAGGAGAGGAAGAGCTACCTGTTGTGTTTTCTTTCTTCTCCCTGTACACCTGGCAGGTAAACGCGTAGCGCAGGGCAATGGAAGCAAAGAGCATCTCAATGCAGATGATGAAGTTCTGGTAGCCAGCAGCCACTGTCCCAGCTCCCACCTCCTTCCCGTCTATGATCTGAACTTCGGGGATCACCCCGCATTTCTCCAGGATTGCCAGCAGCGTCCCTGCGCAGGGGAAGGGAGAGGGATCAGCTCTGGTCCCGCATCCCTGGGCTGCGTGGTGCTGCGAGAGGAGGAGGATGGGGGGCCCACCTTGCCAGAAGGAGAGGAAGATGACGGCCTTGATGGTGATGAACTTGAGCACTGGCTCAAACGGGCGCAGCAGGTCCATGGTGGCGAAGTAGAAGAGGAAGAGGGCGTAAAGCGCCAGGCTGACGGAGAAGTTGTAGATGATGGTGATGTAGAGGTAGCCGCTTCGGACACTGCGGGGAGAGAGCAGGCTGCTGGAGCGAGCGCAGCCAGAGGCACAGGGGGAAGAAGGGGAGCAGGGGGTGGGAGGTGTGTGTGGCTTTGCCGTGGGGGGCAGCCCAGCTGGGGAAGGAGAAGGGGAAGTGGAGGAGCAGGGGCTGCTGACACTTTTTCTCTCTTGTGTGACTGTATGATGGCCCCTGAGCGTTTCATCCCCATCTCATCTGTGGTCAGTGAGTCTCCGCTCCTGGGTGCTTTGGGCTCCTTGTGGCCTTGCTGCCTGGGGAGGGCTGGCAGGTCACCCCGTCCCCTCTGTCCCCTGCGATGGAGCAGGGACCCAGCCTGTTCCCTTTCCCCAGCAGAGGCCGGTGCCTCCTCCCCAGCCCCACCCAGAATCCTCACTTGAAGTCCCCGTCGTGGTACTTCCCGAACGCCTGCAGGATGATGGTGACGATGGCCATGAGAGGTTTCACAATGCAGAACTGCAGCGTGGCCTGCACAGGGGAGAGACACCGTGCTCTCAGGGCCATCCTGCCCCCCCAGCCCCACCACAGCCAAGCCCCCTGCTCCCAGGACACAGGGGTGAGCAATTCTCCATCTCTGGAGCGACCAGCGCTGCGGGCTGAGATCAGGACCAGCAGACAGGACGGAGCAGGGCTGTGCCCCCGAGCGCTCACAAAAAGCAGTGTAGCCACGCCGAGGCAGACGACTGGCTGGCTCAGGGACAGACCAGTGCCAGGATTTATCCCTGCAGCGCAGCCCTGGGCAGTGAGGGAGCCGTCCAGCTAACCTGGGACTGGACAGAGATAAAAATCTCAGCTCTGCAGTGGGAGGAGACCCTGACTCAGCAGTGAGTCAGAGGCAAGGACAGTGAGCGCTGCGCTCTGCTGCTGGCCAGGTGCCGGCAGAGCTGCTCCCTCGGAGGAAAAAAATGAGCATCTCGGGTAAGATTTCTCCTTGGGTAAGGAACCCACTGAGACGCAGCCAGGAGAGCCCTCGTCCCTTGCTGCAGAGGGGAGCGGAGGCGATGCTCCCCGCCGGGTACCCACCTGCTTGCAGAAGCGCAGGAACCCGATGGAGTAGGACATGCCCTGAAGGCAGCAGGTCCCGTAGAAGCAGCTGGACCTGGAAGTAGAAGCCGAGGAGATGCCGTTGGGGTAGCTGGGTGGGGAAAGTGGGTGAGGAAAGGCTGAGGAGCTCGTGGTGCGCCACCACTTACGCAATGGGCTTCCCTCGGATCTCCGTCATGATGGTGCTCTCCCCACCGAGGTACTCAAAGCACAGGCTTAGGAAGCTGTAAATCACGAAAGCTGGCAAGGCAAGGGCAGGCACGATCAGCAGGGCTGGTGGAGGTGCAGGGGGTTCTTACATTTCCCATCCCTCCCTGCTCAGATGTCCTCTCATCCACCCCGGCACAGCACCAGGGTTTGTGACTCTGGTCCAGGTGGGTGGGAGGCCACCAGGAGGTCAAATCCTTCTGAGCCAGACGCACCGTGCCACGTGTACAGGGTAAGTGTGTTTTGCTGCAGACGCAGCAGCTCTGCTGTGTACACACAGCCCCTGCATGCAGAGCACGTGGTGGCACTTGTGTGTCCCAGCAGTGCCCAAAGAGCCGGCCCTTGTGCACTCCCAGACAAGCCCAGGAGCCTTGCAATGGCCGGGGCCCTTCACGGAAGGACCTCAGCAATGCCAAGGGGTAGCACAAGAAGCTGGTGGGCAGCAAGGAGCAGACCCCTGAACAGTTTTCTTGGACAGCCCCACCACTTCTTGTTTCACGCTGTCTTGCTCCAAACCTGAAGTATTACACATGCCCTGGGGGGAAGCAACCCGGTGCAAGAGCAACCTCAACTCTCAACAGTTCCCCTTGCACCTCAAAACATCCCGACTCCCCAGTTTCTTAGGTAAGTGTACCTTTAGAAAAACTGCATTGCTACCTCAAAGGCAGCCAGAAAACCCTTCCTGGGAACATGACCAGATGCTGGGCTCCCTCTGAGCCTGCAGGTGTCTGCCCGTGGGCTGCCTCTCTCCCTGCTGTTGATGGGGAAGGAAGGGGGAAACCTCCACGTGGAGGAAGGAGAGTTGGAAGTGAAAACGGTGGAGATCTGGCACCGCATGCAATCTAGGCTGCTCCAGAGACATGGGTCAGGTGGAGGAGAGTCCTGCTTTGCCGTCAGCATCCCTGCCAAGGTGGCTGCCCTGCGCTCACCTTCGTAGCAGTCGCGCACCGAGTCGAAGTAGACGTAGTACTGGTGGCTGCCGAGGAGGAGGAGGCTGAGCCAGGAGTCGAAGGCATAGATGGGCACGATGAAGAGGATGCGGATGATGTAGCGCTGCTCCTTGGGGACGGTGTAGTTCCGCAGGTGCGTGTAGATCTGCAAAGGAGAGCGTGCCCGTTGCACACAGCGATGGCAGAGCCTGAGCTGAAGCTGGCTCTCAGAGGCAGTGGCTCACCCCAGGGCAGCCCCCAGCAGCACGGATCTAAGATCAGCAGCAGCTTCCCAAAACGTGCCTGCTGGCGGGGTGCTGCAAGGCTGCGTGCCCCAAAGGCACAGGCCTGGGGCGCTGGAGGAGACACGTGCTGGGGCTCCCTGCTGGGAGCTGCCTGCGGGCGCTGCTGATGCCCTGCGCCTCTCCCAGCTCCAGCAGCACGCGGGCAAAGTCCACGCTCCCGAGGCAGAGATATCCCCTGCAGCCCCAGGAGGAAATACCCACCCGGGGCGATGGTTTGCAGCGAGCTTGGTGCCAATCGATAGCTTTGCCCCAGCGTTACCCCAGAGCCGCGGCTCCGTCCCGCCCGTACCTGGTGGAAGGTGATGATGAGCGCCGACCAGACGAAGATGCCGGAGATGACCTGTGCTGCCGTGGTGGTCAGGAAGAGCTGCTGGCCGTCCTGGGAGTCGTTGTGGGCGGTCATCAGCATGGCGAGGGCTGGGGAAGGGGTGGCCGAGGCCAGCCTGGTCACCGTGCTGGGCCCTGGGGAGCCGGGTGGCGTGGGAGAGGGCACGGCCCGGGTGGCATTACTCATCTGCAGGAGGGAGAGGCACGGGGAGTGGCGCAGGATGGAGGTAAGCTGGGGAGGGGGAAGGTCCCAGCACATTTCCCAGCCCACGCAGCGTGGACAAACTGACTGTGAGTTTTTCTCCTCCCCAGGCCTTTTCCAGCAGGTCCCTCACCCAAGCCAGCCGATTCACCGTGGCCAGGGCTGCTTCCAGCAGGACGATGCAAACGTCCTTCAAGAGCGGACCCTTGTGTCTCCAAGGGGGTGTCTCTGCTCCCTGTGTCCCCTGAAACGTCTGCTTTTCCCCACCTGCCTTGCTCCTTCTGGTTTCCTCAGGGAAAGATCTGCCCATGTTTGTGCTCCTGGGAGCACACTTGTGGCTCAGGACCTTTTTTCACCAGGCACCAGAGACTTAAGGCTTAAAATCACCCCCATCCAGCCCCTTACCAACAAGCCATCAGGCCCTTGACATCCCTGCAGACAGTGCGTGCACATCATCACCTCCCTGGGAGTCCGGAGAACACCAAGATCCTTGTGGTGTCATTCCCCCCCCCCGCCCCAAATTTGTCTCCTTTCCTCATGAGTGACATGCTAGGGGCAAACCCCAGGGTTTACCAAGGGGCTGGACATTTGGCATCGCCATCACTTGACGTTCAGCCAGGGAGCAAGCCTCATTCCTTCTGGGATCTTGGGGGTCCTGGTGGAGTTTTGGGGATGCTGGAGCATTCCTGCATCTCCACAGCATCCTCATGGGCAGCTCTGCCCTCCCCGAAGCCGCTCACCCCAAGCACTCCCAGCACAGAGGGTGGCCGGGACACAGGGCGCTGTGTACCCTGCAGCTCCAAACAGCAAGGACGAACATAATAATACGCTTTTATTTATAGGGCAGCTTCATATCTCAAGGCCAACAGATGCACAAACTGCCGTGTTTGGCCTCTCTTTGTGCTAATCTATGGAAAGCTGCTTTTTCCCCAAGTATAACAATAGTGGTTTAAAAAACAGCAGCGAGCGGAGCTCTACCAACACAGACACTCCTCGACGTGCTGGTAATAAACAAAGATTTTAGCTGCTCGGTAACTATCACCCAGAGGAAAACCTGTAAGCATGGACTGGCGAGAGGCAGGAAAATATCTGCTCTCGATAAGCCTGCTAGGGAATGACCTCGATCCACTTAAAACACAAAAACCAACCCAAAGCCGGCGCTCGCCTGGCTCGCCCTCTCCCCGAACCCCAAGCTGGTAGGAGAGGAAACCCAGCTGGTGTCAGATCAACAGCCCTAAAAATACCTCCCGCCGCCTGTAAGCGGAGATGCCCGGGGCTGGGTGGCCGCGGGCTGGCGAGGTCCCAAGGGCTCGTCCCGGCGTACCTGCGGCGGGGCGGCTGGCCGAGGGCTCACGGAGGCGGAGGGAGCCGCGTTTTTTGCTCCGTGCAGCCGTGGTGACCCTGCCCCGGCCAGCAGGAAGCAGGATCCCGGGGAGGGATCTGTTCTTTGGACAGAGCGGACCTGCCTTGTAAACATTAACTGGAGGCCAGGGAGAGCTGGAGGCGTAGGGAGGAGGGAGAGAGATGATCTGGGCCCCCTTCCCTGCAGTCCCCCGTGCTTTTTGGGGACGCCCTGCGACAGGTTTGGCAGTGCTCACCCTCTGCCCAAGCTTTGTGCTTGGGCAGGGCACGATCCGGCTCGCTTCCTAATCGCTAGCCCCGTTTATTCTGTTCTCAGCCCGGCGCCGTGCCGCGGATGCTTGGCCCAGGCCGTGCTGCCTCCTATTAGCTTTCACAGCCCGGCTGCAGAGCAAGCACCACGGCACCAGCAGCCGGCCCTGGCAGGCTCTCCCGCATTGTAAAACTCTTAACACGTCGGAGCAAGTCATTAAAAACAAAAGCCTCCGTGCCACTCGGAGCCAGGGCTCCCAGCTCCAGAGGTAATCAGATCCCGGCCGTGCAAGGTAGCCGGGCAATTCAATGCAGCCAAGGGCCCGTTTGCTTCCAAAACAAAGGCAGCCAGGAGGTGCGAGGGTAATTCTAGCTCCAAAATTCAGCTCAACAGGACGGCGCTAGTGCCGCATCCAGCCGGGCTGTGCTCAGATGCAGACACCTGCCCTGCACAGTGCCCCTGCGACTTGGGGATGCTAAGAGAGTGCTGAGCTAAAAAAAAAAAAAACAGGCAGTGACACCTTTCTTGGGGCAGACCACCTGCAGGATTTGTTGTCCGGGATCCCCCTCGCACGACAGGCTGCTGGATCCCTCCCCAGCTGCCTGCAGCCGGGACGCCTTGCAGAACACAAACACCACCCTGGCGGCAGCGCTGTGGGGCAGGGACAGCCAGGAAGGGAGCAGAAGCCCCCGCAGCCCCCGCCGGGAGCAATACCTCCAGCACGTGCCCATAAATAAGGCAGAGCAGCACCGAGCCTTCCTCAAAGCCCACCCGGAGCAGTGGGTGATGCACGCAAAGGGCTCCTGCTGCAGGCTCTGCCCTGCCACCTGCACCCACAGGTGCTGGGGGCCGATGGCTGGGGCAGCCTCTGCTCCGCTGGGGGACCCCCAGCAGCCCACCGGGACTCCCCTCCCGATCCCAGGGCCCCACTCACCCTGCGGGGCTCCTCCGGGAGGCGGCCTCGGCTGCCTCCTGCCGTGCACCTGCCTCCGCATCCCCTGCGCCCTCCTCCACCACAAGACTCCTCCTCCGGGCACCTTCCCAGCCGGGCACCCTCACCACACCAGCCCCGCGCACCCTCACCAGCCCCGGGGGGCTCAGTCCCAGCCCTCTGCCCCTTCCCTGGGCCCCAGGGTGGCTGGAGCAGCAGGTAGGGCTTTGCCTCCTGCAGAAAAGCTGCCAAACGTACCTTTCCAGTCTGCCCCACTTGGCACCCACGCCCGGAAAGCAAACACGGAAGGCTCCGGTGCTGCTGCCCCACGAGCACCCCGTGGCTGTGGGTGAGCGCCGTGCCGCCTGCCCGGGCAGCAAAGACGGTTCTCCTTGCAGTTGGGAGTTAATCTTTCCCGGAGGATAACGATGACTAAAAGGCAGACATCTGGTTGTACAAGCAGCCAGGCTCGCGTGGCTGTTTTTTGGGGCAGGCCTTCCCCCAGCTTTACTGCAGATAAGAGAGCAAAGTCGAAGGACCAACTGCTCGTGGTCTGATTTATCACCCGTAGGAAGGCAGCCAGATAAGTCTGTTGTGGCTCCGAGCATCAAATGGGAGAGATTGCCACGTCCTTTCTTTGCCTGCCACTGTGTGCAGACCTGGTGGCAAAGAGAACCCGGAAATTACGGTGGTTAACCTGTGGTTGGCTTTCAGGTAGCGACACTCAAAGTCTTCAGGGCACAGCAGCGGTGTGCTGACGTTATCACCACAGTGGAAGATGTGATTTACATTCAATTTGCTGATTAACATACACTTTCCACGAGTTGCTGGACCCACAGACACCGTAGGAGTACCACGAACCAGGAAATACACTGAATTTTGTAATGGAAAAGAATCTCTATTAGCAAACCAGGATCAGCATTAACAAATTCCACATGCCTCTCTCAGCCCTCCTGGAGCAACAACATAAAAAGTGTAAAAGAGAGAAAATTTGGAGTTCTGACAGATGCAAATCTTTGATTCTTGGAAGCACAGTTTGGAAAACTATTTTTAGATGAAATTTCTTGTCAAGGGCAGCTGCAAGCCTGCAGCTTTTGAATGTACTTTAAAAAACCTTTCATTTCTCATTACCTTTAAATATTGTAAACAACCCTTACTACAGAGGGAGTCCTTTTGAAGTTCATTTTCTGCTTTTCTACCTTTAGGGGATCTTTTAGCAACAGAAATGATCCTGCAACTGGATCTACACAGGGAATGGCTGTGCTGATTCTGCTAATATCAGTGGTTCCTAACACAACACAGGTCTTTCCTACCCAGAATTTAAATACAAGACCTGGCCTCTGTCTACTCAGACAAGTTCATAAGTGACAAAAGTGTGTAATAGCTTACTTAAAAATTTACTACTTAGTGTTAATTGTTCAAAGAAAAGGTAAAAACAAACGTGCTTTCCAGGCAAATAGCAAAAGTTGGACTATTAAGTGTTGCATTTACTCACATGACTTCATGTAACACCACTTTTTTTCAACGGACTTGGCAGACACAGCGCTGTGTAACCCCCACAAGTCCTTCTGACCTCACGTCTCCTCTGACAGGTGCTTTAGAAAAGGGGCAGCTTGCTGCGGGTGGTCCAGAGCTATGCACATGCTGCCTCTCTAAAACGCTGATAACACATAATAGGTAAACAGCCAATATTTTGTCTTTTTTTCACCACTAATTCGGGTTCCTTTCTGCCATCCTGACATCAGCTTTCACAAACTTTGAACAGTGTGATTACCTACCTCTTTAAAATTTGACTGAAAGTAAAGAATGGGTTCAGAAAACATCAGGAAGGGCCTGACATACGGCCAAAAGCAGTCATATAGGAGTCATTTCCTTAAAAAAAACAGTCAAGAAAGTCTTTCCTATTATGCAACTGCTGCTGATTTGTTACCGAGGCTTGTATTTCAATTGATTTTCACAGAGTAAGAAAGAAAACACATAAAATTAGATTCATCAATGTTTCTTTTATTCACTCTGCACTGGGTGTTCCCCTTTGCGGTACACTGTAGCTACAGAGCTTGGCATCTATTACTCCTCAGGACACAAATGCAGAGCCATGTTTCCCAAATATACAGCCCACCCAAAGTGATAAAAATAAAATTTCTCTTGTATGTCGAGACAATTGTGCTTGTCTCATCACTGACTATATGGACTGCAAACCTGTCACAGTAATAAAACCCACAAACGTTCTACACAGTAGAGAAAAATTCATCAAATTCCTCAGTATGTCCAAAACCAGCACAAAGACATTCCATCATTTTCATTTTTTGTCCTTTTAAAAAAGTGGTGATGAGTCATGGACTCAAGATCATTTCCTTGAATCCAGATGGTACAACTTCACCACACTTGGCAACTTCGGATCACTTCCCGTAGAGCTTGTATTCCTTCCATGGTCTTGTCTTTTAAAGCCATGGCGAGAAGAACAGGTTTGTTCCCAGCTTCCTGAGACACGAACGCCACCAGGTTTTTGGCACAAACATGGACGAGGGGCTGAAAAGCAAAGGTATACAGATGTGTACTCTTACAGCTGGGAGAGCCCTCATACGTGCGTTACGAGAGGAAGAGTCTTGCAATGACTCGTTTGTGGAGCACACAGAGAACCTGTCTATACTGGACTCAGACTGAACATCAGTTTGCTGAACAGTTCCAGCATGATTAGAAACAGACACGCAGCTTGGCTGGTCAGCAAAGCCAAGCCATGGTACAGGACATTTTAGAAAGCACTTTCTCAACTATCTTAAAATGGAAGAGTTTGGACCTGAGAGTGACAGATGCTCAACCCACCCTGAAACAACTTAACAGGAGTTGCACTTGAATTAAGTTTTGCACAAGTTTGGAAAATTTGGAAAGCTGGTGTGGAGAGTCTTTTCTTCTGCTATTGTCTTGTAGAAAGACAGAGAAGAAAGCTGTCTTGTTTTCTGCAATTCTTAGAGATCTCAAAGTGGTGTTATATACACACTCTTTGCATGCCATGTTTTACACATGTATTTCTGATTTTAATAGAATAATGAAAAACAGAAATAAATGGTGAGGCCGAAGCAAAGAAAAGGGATATAATCATTTTAATGATTTTTTTTTTGAACAAGAATGTCCAGCTTGTCTAGGTTTTATTGACACCATAGTTATGTATTTATTAAAAGGCTGAGCTTGCTTGATTTTAGCTACCATTGTGTGTTGGAAGCATGTACCATCCCAAATGGGGTTAATAAAAAGCAGGAAACCAGCAAACTAAAAAGCCTTTTCTTAAAGTTTAGATTGATTAAGTTGGTAAAATTATTTAAAAATACTATGTAACCAAGTATACAAAGGCACTTCCCATCTCCAAAGTAAAAGACAAAAAACAGATTGAAGGTGGTGCTGTTCAGAATTAGCAGACGTCACACCTAGCAAAACAAAGGTTCTCCCATCTAGGAGAGGCAGCTATTATTGAAGAATAAGAACTCCATAATGAGAAGCTGCAGACAGAATTGGGAACCCGTGTTGCTAGAGTTTTTCTAGTTTAGGCTAGTAAGTAATATTTGACAGCTCCAGTCCTGATGGAAAGCCTCATAATTTTGTAGCTCTATAACTTTTTGTTTTAATGCTTGACTAGTTGACGCTTTGCGAAATACGTTTCCTTCTGCTTTCTCTCCAGCTTTGTGAAATAGTCGATAAAAATTCATTTTGTTGAAGCAAAACAAATTAAACTTTATCAAGGGCAGGTGCTGGCAAGCACACTTGGGAGAGGGCAACTAAAGTCCATTATGGGGCTGGCATGGGTGGGGGTTGGGGGGAAGAAAAGAGACTTGAAAAGTTAAATTTATTGGAACTGAAACCCAGAAAAGGTTATCGAAGGCCATATGTTTGATCTTGCAACCTTTAAATCAACACCAGCTGTATCAAACCTGCCATAAACACTGCAAAGCAGCCCATATCCTGTAGGATACAAAATACCAGACCCCCAAACCACTCAGTTAGTTAAACTTATGCTGAAGAACAGATAAATGTGCATATTTTTCTCATGAACCCCTCTTCCTTCGGAACAGATTTTTACATTAATTTTACCACTATGCAAACACTGCTTAACTACAGTGATTCATCAACTCCCTGGCAACTGGTGCAGCCCCACCTACTACATTTCCCCCTCTGCCTTGGTGCCAGCGTGCTGTGCATCTGTTCTTACCTCATCCTTGCCCAGTAGCACTTTTGTGGTGAGCGAAGGCCTGCCAATGTTGTCGCCTATTGTGTTGGGGTCCACATAGACAAGCGTCCCCAGCTTGCCATACTGTGTTACCACCACAAGAATGGAGTTGGAGAACGCCGTGCACACCACCTCCGTGGGGACCCCATGTACCACTTCCTCTCGCTGCTTTGACGTCACGATGGGATTTGCTGCCATTGCTGCAGAAAACAATAACATAACATTAGATTAAAAACACGGACCACAGGCTATAAAAAGCCGAAATCCTTTCATTCACTTGGCAGACCGAGGTTAAGTTGATTTCAGAGCATAACAGCACCCAGAGGTGTAGGCGAAGCGGTGAGCCTGGACAGGAACAGTTGTCAACACCCAGCGTCCACACGCACCTCACAGGAAGCTGAAATCCAAGTGCGCCCACACGGACAAGTTGCTGTTTATAGGTTTTCACACTACTCGCAGTTTAACGATGACTGGACCTGTTCCCACCGAGCGCAGCACGAAGCAGAACCGGCCGTACTTCACCCTTACTGCCATCAAGGGGAGACCCCCAAACCCCCGCACCTTGCAGACCTCAGCACTGGGGGGGCAGGCAAGCAGGCGACAAAAACACCGACAATAACAACCCAAAACTATGTATTTTTTTAGGAGCCCCCCCCCCACACATCGCATCTCTCAGAGAAGAGGGGAGCGGAGTTGCGCCTCCACAGGCCCCTCGCTGCGGGAGGTGCCCGCCATCCCCTCACCCCTCCCCGGGCTCTGCCTGAGCACAGACCCCGCTCCGCCGCCTCTACCCTCCTCAGGCCTCCCTGCCGCCGCCGTTCTCCGCCCGGGCCCGCCCAGCCACGACAGTAGCGGCGCCTTTCCCCTCCCTCCAGCCGCCCGCGGCGCGGGGAGATGGCGCAGGGCCGCCGCCATCGCCGCCGCCGTCTCCTCAGCGCGGGGCCGCCATTAGCCGGCCGCCCCCCCAGGGAGGCGCCATCTGCAGCGCCCCCCTCGCTCACTTCACGGGCAGCCCGCCCCCCCCCCAGCCCTCTTCGGGTGTTTTCTGCTCGTTTTTCGCTGAAAATCGCGGCTGAAAATGTAGAAGGGAGTGGGGTGTGCCCGTCCGTGACTGCCGTGCGTGTGGGGGGACGGGGTTGACCTGGTGGCAGGAGGGAGGCTGCTAAATTTTTTAAATTTTATTATTATTATTTTTTTCTTTCAGTTTTTACCCAGGATGTGTCTGTGCCCAGCAGCTGCGTCTTACTGTGTAGTGCTGGGTGGTTGATGCATGCAGGGCAGCTCAGCAAAGGGGACGCATTCTGTCACAGGGCCTTTGGTTTGGGGCCATCCATCGTCTCACGGCCACCTTCACTTAGGTCCTGTCCTCCTCTGGCACCAGTGGGACACCTGGGTTCACTGCTGATGGGAGAAACAGGATAGTTTTCACCACTAAAATACCCTTCAACCCGTGCCCCCTTTGCTCTTGGTTCCTGAGCAAAACGCATATGGCTCGAGCAAGTAGCTCCTGCCCACCTGTGCTATAATGGGAGATAATGGCATGTATGTGAAGCATGCAAAGAGATATTTATATGCCATGAGCAATTCATACAAACATTTAATTTCTGTTACATCCATACAGTTATTTTAGTGCTAATTAGGATTTTTCTCCTTTCCTCCTTTGAATTGCTAGTACTTATGAGTAACAATTTTGGCCAATTTATACAAATCTCTGGAAACTGGGTTTTCTCAGAGATTTGCAACTTTCTGGACTTCTGCATTTGCTGTGCACAATGCATCTAAAATACATCTAAACTTTCATTTCTACTTGTTAGCTGTTCTTTACCATTCCTCATACCAGACACACAATATCCCAGCTATGGCTGCAGGAAAAACAGCCTGAATGCTGGGTTACCTCTTCAGACGATCACTCTTCAGGACCCCATATTTTTGTTTTGTATTAAAAGTTTAAGCAAAACTTTTAACTAAATTCTAGGAAGAGTGCATAAACTTTATGCTGAGAATGCTTTAAGGCACCATTAGAGAGCAGCAGAGGTCCACGGAAAAAACTTCTGATAGAGCAGGTTATTGTGGTTAACGCAAAAAGAGAGGCTTGATACCTTTTTGGCACTCTGCACAGTCTGGCAAATAGTCTGTTTTCCAGCACTGCGAAAAACCAGCATTCCTATTTCTTGCCTACCACAATCACTTGAGGCTTTGCCTGTTTGACAGAGATAATAGCAGCTCTTGTCAGTAAAGCCTCCTGACTCATAAAGAAGTTTATTCCTGCTCTACCTTCTCTGGAGAATAATTTTACTTCAGGAAACACAAAGGACCAGATTCTTCCTGCCATCCTTGCCAGACTCCGTTTTATTTTTTACATGACAGGAGGACAAAGACAGTCCACTGTAGTTCAAACTTACATGAAAACAGCTCTGTCCCTCATACTTCACTGTTTTTCATTAGTTTTGGAGCAAAGAGTTATTTTTAACAGTTTCATTTAATTGGAAATCATGTTCTGGCATGGATATGAGGTAGGATATAGCAAACGCATGAAGCAGACAGCAAGAGGTAACTGAGCCCTGAATTTTCATCAAAAAATAAACACATTAAAAAATATATGGATTACTTTTAAGGAGATTTTATTTGTCTGACTGTTATTTGTCTGACTCAGGCAGGGCATGGGGATTTGAGAATGCACACCTTGGTAGATAATGGGACCTTTCCTGTGGGGTCTGCCCGCCTGACCGCCACCTGCTTCCCATCACGTTCTGGCTGAGAAAGATGTGTGTCTGTACTTACACTCTGGTTATCTATAGCACTTTTCATCCGAAGATCCTTAATCACATTGCAAACATTATTACATTTAGCTTCATAAACTCTCTTTTGACATACGAGGTTATTAATATACCCCATTTTACGGTCCGAGGGAAATAAAGAAATGGGAGAGACAGCAGCTGAGAAGCCATCACGTCCTTGGCCAGAGATTGTGCAGGATTCCAGGATCTCTTCTTCCATTCCCAGGCACTGACTGCTGAAGAAACATAAGTCATGCATGTCACTATCTCAATTACCAGTGAAAATCAATGACTGTGCAGCCCAATACTTTGACAAGAAAAACTACTCATAATACTGCAGTTTTATACCTTTATTATTATTTATTTGAGCAACTTCTTACTACTCTTCTTTTTAAAATGCTTAAGTGCCTGTGTGTAGACTGGAAGCAGTCTGCTTTTTATAATAATCCTTGCATTTATCTGAAGTGATTTTATAGAACAAATGCGTAGGATCCACAGAGCATTAGAAATGTTTCCCACTTCTCTTGAAAACTAGACACATAGTGTTTCAGGACATCCATTAATAATCCCTGCTCTTGGGAGTGCCTAGCTATCAAAGCGCTGGGTTGGTTTATTAGTTTACAGGTTATTACTTCTCTAGTTTAGATTTCTCTCTTGTATCTTTTATGATGCAGAATATAGACTGTGAGCTGGAACCTCAGGTGCAGCGGGGCTCTGGTCTGTGCATCCAAGGAGAGAGGAAAGGAATTAGTTTGCTCCCTGATGCAGGAGCTGCTTGGGAATTATTCTGACCCTTGTTATCAATCAGGTACGTGAAGCAGAGCTGCTGTTAAGGGCTCTTGTCTGGCTAGGCAATATCAGAGTGCTCCTCTTCACCGTATCAGCATCACAGCAAGGTCAGGAGGGTGTAGGTGGTGGAGGGTTATGTGCCTGCATGTCACTGCTCCCTCTTTGGGGCGGTTGTGTCAAAGGGGTAAGAGGGATGACAGAAATCCACCTCCTGGCTTTTTCAAGCAGTTCCCACTGCATTTAAATGGAGTCTGACAGAGGCTGTGTCCATGTCCAGAAAATACCACTGAAACGAGAGCCTAGGGAAAGTGGAGGAGCACATTTGGTGCTGTTCTTGAAGACCAGCTTTAGTACCAGAAGCCTTTTTATCTTGTCTGGATATCTCTGCAGCCAGCTGGGAGAGGCTGTCATGCTTTGATGTGAAGCAGAAGCACACCTTAGAACCTGGCTACCTACAGCTAGGAGTCAAGCCTGCCAGGGCTGAAACTAGCTGTTTTATTTCCTGGTTTCTAAACCCCAGTCAAGCTTACACGTGACACAGGTATGTGCCTCCTAAACATGACCCAAAGTGAACAGCTTCTGCACGTGAACTGAAACAGGACATCAAGTTTGCAGGGAAACCTGAGGTTAAAATCTGAGTTTGGACATGTCCACGTTTAGGTGACAGCTGAACAGCACTTTCAGAGTTTCAGTATCATTTCTTATTCTAAGAGACCAGACCAGGTTATTTGCTTTGTCCTTAAGTTTTCTACACAGCTCCCATTGTGTGGGACATCTCCTATTTCATTCATTTGTTGCATAAGTAAGGGGAAGGCCAAGCCAATCAATCAGGCATTGCAGAAGCCCTCTAAGCTATTTACCTGTTGATTGATTAAGCTTTTTTTCTTTTTTTTATCTTAGTGAAGAATTCAGCCTGAAAAAAAAACAAAACACAAAAACCAACCACACCACCACAATCTTCTAACAAAACAACAACAACAACAAAAACATAAAGCTCAAAAAACTAATTATTTCTTTTCTGTGTAGTCCTTAGACTGCAGTCAGCTACACATCTGAATTGCTGTATGTGGTTGCATGCCTGAGACTGTCAGGTCATCCTTTTGTCTTTTTTTCTAGCATTTTCAACTTAGTAAGAAAATGATATGGGAATGTTCATTGATGTCTGTGTAAATAGTAACTTCCCATATGCGAACATTAGCATATTCTCCTGCAAAAGCTCAGTGTGCAGGGTAGGATTTGGAAACATGGCAATAAGCCAGCACACTCTGGCTGGGCCTGGAAACATCTAGGTAGCAATTTGACTAGAGCTCTTTACATATTTTTTTTTCCAGATTTAGCAAGCTATAAATAGAAGTACTCCAGGCCTTATAGGACTTTGTTATGCTGTGTCATTTGTGTTTTCTGGGCTGCTGTGCAGAGTGGGGAAGGAGGGCTTGAGATCAATGAGACTGGGATGAGAAATGGGCTTCCTTGGTGCTGGGGGAGAATTTAAGAAAGGGGATACTCCTGAGATTGTAGAACCTGGCACAAGTGAGGCAAGTCACACCTACAGAAGGACTTTGCTGAAAACAGTTTCCTGGGTGCTTAATCTGGAGCAGCAGCAGTAGTTTTCTTATAGTCAGTACCTTGAAAACCAGTGGATCCTACATTTATTTGCAAAAATTATCCGGAAATGACTTCAGCAGCTGCTGAAATGAAAACGACATTCTTGAAATGTGTGAAATACATCCAGAACAGCCCCAGACTACCTAAAGAGCTCCAGCTACCTAAAAGGCTCAGGATTACATCATGCAGTCTTGGTGGTGCTAACAATAATTTTATCCACAATATTTATCATGAGATAACAGCTGCCTGTACTGGGCACTGCACCCAGGGGGTACAGAGCAGATCGAGTCATCATGCTGCAAGATTGAGTTTGAGTACTGTTTACATAATTTTCATTTGTCAAATAACAGCCCTACATTGATCATGACCATGACAGTGCCTGTGGATGGTATCATCCATCAACAGATCCACTCTGTGAGCAGCAGAAACTTTGAATTACTGGAATGGCTGAAGAAATTATTTCCACGGATCAGTAAAGACAGCAGTAATTGTCATAAAGCTCACTCTGGTTTGTGCAGGAGTTTTTCAGTTGCTCACGGTGGTCTGTCAAATGAAAGACAGCATGCAAATGGTGTGGATCGTAAAAATAATAATAACATAGCTTCTAAGAACAAAATTCGTCCCGCTCTTTGTTGCTAAGAAGTGTGGAGACAAAATAACAACATGACTCTTGCAGAAGCAACAAGAGAATATCAGACTATGAGTATAATACTAATAGCATAGTCGGTTGTATAAATCACTTAATTGTGACAGCAAATTAAATAGTGCCGTTGTCTAGAATTCACCCATAGTTAAAATGATGTCTTGATGAGACAAATGCTTTGTGCACCGCCAGTAATATATTAGCTTCTCTTTCAAGTGAGAAAACAATTAAAAACTTGGTTGAAAAGGGCATATTTTCTCTGTGGCCACTGATCCCTTAAACTCTGGAAATAATAAATTGTTTCTAATAGTTGTTCATTATTACGCAGTTGAAAGAGGAAAAATCCATTGTCTCATTATGTTCAAGACAGTTATGAAATTGCATTGGGAATATTTGAAAATATAAGAGGCATATAACCAAATGTTTTCAACTTTGACAATGCATCATCATTTGCAGCTCATAATGCTATTGTTAACTTTGGGAGATATCCGTCAGTGCACGCAGTGGAAAATTAGAATAAATATTTACTTTTAGTTCATATACTGCATAAATAACAGCAAAGTATGCAGTAGTCATGATTGGATTTTGAGGGTCATGTAACAAAAGTTTCAGAATTACAGGAGGTATTCATTTTGCAGAACTTAAATATGTGGAAATATTGAGGCATCTCCCAGTGAAGTGAGTAGCTTTATGCCTTGGTAATGCAAAAAATTCAAAATTATTCTGGGTGTTAGGAAATACTCTTGGATATTAGGTGACCATCTAATTTTTAAGTTCTTTACAGATTTTGAAGACAGGGATGGTGGAAATGCCTGGTGTCTGAATGAACTCTTTTGTAGTTCATTAAATTTTTTTGTCATCTAGTCAAAATTAAAATACTTAGCACAAAACAAACAAACAAAGAAACATTATTTATGCTGTAGATCACCATAAAGACCGAAAAACACATTTTTTGGTCATAAATGTCAGACCTGCATAAAGACATACCATGACAAGGCAAAAGAATGGAGGCAGGCACCCTTTGGTGGGGTGTATAAGCTCTCAGATCCCCGTCTCCACCAACTGACAGTGACCTGATTCAGTCTCTGAAAAAAATGTGAGATTTTAAGAAACTGGAAGCCATATTGAAGGATGTAGCTATGACAAAATATTGGAATTGGATCAGTGAAGAATATTGCGATTCGAAAGATTTTGTGAGGCATGTGCATATGCTGCACAAATTTGTATTTAGAAGTGCTTCAGATCCTTGTTATCTCCTTTTCATAACACTCGTAGAATTTTCTGCGTCCGTTCCTGTCCCTAGAGAGTGACAGAATAAATGTTTCTCTTGTAAGCAGATTTGACATTTCAGAAACCTGTAAAATGTTGTCTGTTAAAGCTAAAGTTTAAATAGTTAATTTTAACTGACCACATAAAGAATCAACATTAAAATTAAATGAACCAACATTAAAAAAAAAATCAGTATTGAAATTGTTTGTTATTACCATCCTAAGTAATAAACTGAAGTTTGTAATAATGCAATTGTGCCTTTGATATATGGTATACACATACTCTGAGAAGTAAAAATACAATTATACACTGAGGAAAATGGCATTAAAATATTGTCCCTTATTTCACAAATGCTTTTCTATTTCTGTCCAAGAAACGTAATCATCAAGAAAAGGGGATATGCTGTGAACTTTTAAAATTTCATCCTGGAAATGAGGTCTGAATATTCCAAAAGGAAATCAATGTCATTTCCTACTTTCTCTTATGTGTCTGCAAGAAATGCTCTGCTTCAGTCTTTCTCTGCTCCTCACTTCTGTTTCTCCAGGGGACTCCAGCCTGTTGTTCGTGTTGTTGCTTGCAACTTCATGTGAGTTTCCTTTCCTGTCACTTCCAAGAGCATTTTGGAACCAGTTTGCCCTGAAACCCTGAGATCAGAGAACGCTGAGAGATTAGGTTTAAACTTGTTAAACTGAATTCACACTCCTACCACATGATTCTGGCTTGTGCCAGTCCTTCTAATCTCGTTCGGAGTTTAGGATAATTTGTTGAGTAGTGCTGATCAGTTGGAGGTTAATTCAATTGGATTTTGGTTATTTATTCATGCCCGGATTTGCTAAGTGTCACAGCAGATACATGAGGTCTCTGTTACAGTTATGAGACGGCTTCATTAGTGTGACAGAGAGTCCATCTGGATGACTTCTCTTCCTCACTGCAATAACTGGCTGCCAGGGCTTTCTACGGTGGAAAAAAATCCTTACGTAACACCTCCCTTTCATTTGTGTCGTAAGCCTATTGATTACAACTTAAAATACACTTCTCTTTTCTGATTGCTGGGATTGCCAATAACCTTTCTCAGGGATCTCAGTGGTATTCCAGCTCTATATTTTAAATTGATACCAGAATATAAAAGAAAAGTACAAGTGTGTTTTAAAAGCCATTTGTTACTAATAAACTGTTTCATGCAGTATTTTGCTCCTAGAGAATTCCTACTCACTTCAAGGTCTGCTTTCTCCATCGGTGTAATCCTGCCAGCTGCAGGGTGGAACATGGTCAGTCTTCCACACTGTCCAGAATTAACTGCCCCGAAATGGAAGACAGCAAGGAAGATGAAAATTGCATCCTGCTGAAACCTCTGGAGGAGTCTAGGTTGGCAGAATGTTGTTACTCAAACTGGACCGTGGCCAGGACACCGGGATTAATGTTAGCACAAAATACCACTTGATTGCAAGTGTTCGGATAACCTTGGATGAAAGTCTTATCTGAAAAGAGGCTCTTCTGACAGAATAGGGCTCCCTGATATTGGCTGGGGCTTTGGTTCAGGCTTGACTCAGAGAATTTTTGCTATTTGCTTCAGCAGTTTTTGAATGGGGCAGCTCTTGAATGGTAACAGATCTCCCCTTCACAGCCTGCAGTGCAGCAGATAATTTCCCAGAGAGGACTCCATGCCGCGGACTGATGTCTCATTTTAGACATACTGTGATTAGATGTTTCCTGATATATCATGCAAACATTACAAATGGGAGCCTGAAGGAACGCTTGCTGGGGAAAGGTCCTAAAGATTAGAAGCCAGGAAAATGTTGAATACCAAGAAGGCACTGGGCCAAGCCGAGCTTCTGCGGTCACAGAAAGATGGAAAGGCTACTTACGTCACAGAATTTCTCCCAAGCAAGTGAGGCCCAAATTTGCCTCATTCTTATGATATTCTCCTCTCTGAATATTTCTACTGTCAGTCCTGTAATGCATGTTATGGGTTGGGCGGGCAGAACCGGGTGGTCCCCAGTGGAAGCCGTGATGATTAAGAGCAGCATTAATCAGCATTTCTTCTCTTGCCCTTTTTTTTTTTTTTTAATTAAGTTGTAAATCTGTGCTGAGGAACAAACATTAACTTTCAAAGAGTGAGAAATGTTCCCACGTTTGGCCTGCTTCAGGAAACCCTGTCACAGTTACACACTGTGAAATATGGTCTCCAACAGAACAACATTCCCCAAGCCAGCCGGGACCTGCATTACAACATGGCATTCTTCGCCGAAGTTTATTCGTTGTTGACTTGGAAGCCAAGCTAGAGCTTTGCGTGGAGATTTCTACTTATCTATACAGCAATGCAACATGGCTCCCACAGCACCAGCTCCCACCGAGAAGCTGGAGAGAGCAGGGCTAAGAGAAAAATGTGCCAGGACCCGTCTTAGCCACCAGATGAGCGACTTGCTGGGGGGCTTTGGTGTTTCTTGCACCGGTCCTGGTCTCACAGTCCTGCATGGGCAAGAGAAAGCATCCAGGGACAGTGTCATGGGACCCTGCCGTGAATTACAAAGGGGGCTGTGTCTGCCAAAAGGCGGCGTGTGGTCCCCAGAGACAGGATCCCTGCCTGGAGGAGAGGGAGTGGTGTGAATGCCATCTTCCTTACAGTAAGCTCTGTGCAAACTGAACCACCCCGACATCTCGGCTGCATGGGTGGTGAAGCTCTACCACTGAACTTGCTTTGCCATTTGGTTCTGAGGGAAAAACCCACCACTGCTGTTATGTGGGGTGAATCCAGCCTTGACTGGTTTGTTGGTGGAGCTATTTTTCACCTTACCCAGGCTCCACTGAAGTTTTCTCTCTTATTCAGTCTCCTCTCCCCCAGCCCAGCCTTCCCATTCCTCTCCTGCAGCAGCTCAGACTTGTATATGAGCCAAGATATGAATCCCTGAGGAATTCACTTCATTTAATATTCCTCTTCCCTGTCTTCATTATTTTTCATTTATAGGGTAACCAGCACCTGAGATGCTCAGTGCTCTCCCTAACTTTACTCTGAGTAGATAAACTTTTAAATGAAACATTTTCATTCCCCCCTCCTTCTGTTGGAGGGCTACTGTATAATTCTATATTTAAAAAACAAAACAGCAAACGGAGAAGTAATCACAGATGCATTTTGCTGAGGAGAGATAGATGGCCTGACATAAGAGATTGAACATACTATTCCACAGATATCCCTGCATCTGACAAAATAGGCCAAGCTTGTTCTTTATGTAGCTCCACCAGGGATGAACAAGACCCAGGGGCTGTAAAGAAGACCACGTGCTGACATTTTGTTTCATCGAGTCCCCGGAACATTGAATATGCTCTTGATATGCGAGAGTAGTCTGAAATCTGCAATCAGCTCCACGAGTGTAATTGAATCTGAGTCAGGAGAAGTGACACCTGCATGATGAAGAAGGGCATTCATTATGCTCGTTCTGGTCTGTACCATCCTGCTCGTGTGGACGGAGTTCAGCATGTACTATCTCGAACAGAGATCACACAATCATGCTCCAACTATCATTTCCTATATATATTTCTACTACGTGCCGGCCATCTCAATGCCATGCTGATGACTGCAGAAGCACACACCGTCCTATCCAAATATCTGCTCTATACATGTGCCTCAGCTAGCAGATGCACGTTGGACTTATGAATACGAATGGGCCAAAACGTGTAACGCACCCTTCATGTCAGGCTCACTCTCCCTCATGTGCCCGCGCTTCTGATAAGTCACTGCTGTCTTGGGGACATCTGTGTCAGCTAAGACCAATCCCTTGCCACTGCAGGCAAACATGATATACTTGTGAAGTCTGCAGGGGTCTAGGAAGTCGTGCGTTTACAGACGTGCTCCCTCTGTGGCCAACAATAATCAGAAGACCTTTGTACAAAAGACTAAATGTCCCATAGCACAGCAAGAGAGAAGGAGAGGCCATACACATCGCCACTGCCTAAAGGGGAAATACAAAAAAATGCCTGGATGATATCGTGATGTCACCAAGAGCGGTTCTTTTGGGGAAGGTGCAATTAAGAGCTTTTCGGAAAAAATGCCATCAAAGCAATTTTTGCTGGAAATGCTATTTTGACACATCAGGCCATATTGTTTTGATCATTCCCTTTTCAAAAGTAACTTCTAGCTTACAGTGCTCTGCTTTGATGATTTTTCAAACAAAGCTGCAGTCATTTTTGCTTCGTGTCAATTTTTCATCCACATTTTATCTTACATGGGAAAACAGAGAGCAAAAGAAAACATTTGATTGACCCAGACTCCCCACGGGACATGCTGGCTTTGCAAAAACTTTCCAAATATTGCTTCCTTTTCCCCGTTTGGAAGGAAATCCTCGGACCTCTCACCTGTTGGAGAGGGGAGAACCCACTCTCCAGGGAACCCGGCACTTCTCGTGGAGGGCATCGGGTGCCCTTGAGAGGTGGCTGAAATGGGGGAAGCAGCACATCTTGGCAGGCAACCAGAAGAGCGAGCAGCCTTGGCAGGTAGCCTTTGTGCAAGGCAAGCACTTCGCTGGTCTCCTTTGGAGGAGGGAAGCACGGTGAGGTGACAGGCAGAAGGGACAGACCCGCTCCGGACCTTGCACCCAAGGTTGGAGCTCCGTGTTCCCTTCCTATGTCAAATGGGGATCACCTGCCAGTTCCCCGTACTTTGAGGGAGCCTTCCCCAAATCCCTTCCATGTAATGCATAGATATACAAGCACAGAGATAAAATCAACTACTGAAAGCAAGAGAAAAAGATATTGCGAAAGTCAACTGGACCCTCCAGGGAGAGGATTGCAAAATATGTATCCAATAAAGCTTCTCTGATGATACCCATAAATAGAGAGCCGAAGTGCTGGCCCTGCTGTCCTCTCCAGTGCCATTCCACCAGAACTGTGTTGCTCACATCCTGAGTCATCCCCAAGGAGAGCAATAGACATTATACACTTGAAACGGTTTAATTTCCAACTGGCCCGAGCACAGTTCATCCCTCCTTCATCAAGCAAGAGGAAGATGGAGAATTTTAATATCTTCTGGTGAGATCATGGGACCTCTGAGTCCCCAGCCTTATTCAATGCAGCCAGTGCATTTTGCCAGTGCCATGCAACAAGCTGCAAGTACGAGAGAGGCAGGGCTCTGGGATTGCACTGCCTGGAGAGGAGACTGACAGTGCTGGCACAGAAAGCTGGACCTTCCTGGCTGCTCTGACCGAGCTGCAGGGACTCGAGGTCTCTGTTTTCAGCTGGGGGAGAGCCCGGTTAGCTGTTAATTTTTATAGCAAGGTACTCAAATGGCTTTATTTCCCCAGGCAGAGATGAAGAATTCCCACTTGAAGAAACAGCTCTGTAGGCAGATGTGTTTGGTGAGGGTCTAACGCTTCCTTTGTCCTGGAAGACCTGAGGTTGTGACACCCATTCCCTGCATAGGGCCAGCCTGAGTTTTGTAGGTAAACTGAGGTGGGGAGCTCCAGGCTCTGCTATCTGCTCCGAACCAGTTGTCCCAGCACACGGGGGGGGGGTTGGCTACCAGGAACCTGCCCTCACCCCACACCTGGGGCACAAATTGCCCTGGGGATGAGGAAAGTGTCCTGCAGGAGGAGATGCGGCCACCTTTACGGTGGAGTCCAAAGACAAGAAAAATCTGTAGGGCGGCCTACTGCTGTGAGGTGACTTGGCTTGGAACATCAACAAGAAATACATTTGCAGGGAGTGTGGAACCCACAAGCACAAAGGAAATAAAACGAGGAAATCAGATGGCTGAATTAGTAACTCATTAGAGGCCAGTAGGGACAGCGGTAATACAAACCGCATTATATTGTCAATTTGTATTGTACATTTGGAACAACAAGGATCGTGTTGGTTTGAAATTAAGAACAACCTGGAGGGGGCAAATAAGCTACCAGTGCACCACATAGTTGAGAGAGAGAGAATGTGTACTTGACATTAATCAATACTCGTACGCGTCTTCTAATTGAGTCAACCCGGCATTCCTCCGGGACGCGGCAGCGCCAACTGAACTCCTCTTCCTGCCTGATGGATTTGATTGCACTGCAGCTGTAAGTACAGAGCGCACCAGGAATGGCTTTGACTTCTCCTCGGTGCCTCAGCACCAGCCTGGCTTGGTCCAGAGCATCAAAAGCTGGGCAGGATGTAGGCACTGATCCTGTCTTGGCTGGGACGGTCTGAGGGCACAGCCGAGAGCCTGCTGTCCCAGCATCCAGCTCCCTTGCAGATCTGCTGAAGAATCAAATGACTAATTCTGGTGGTTTTCTCAACAATTTGCCCCTTGTCCTGTCTCCTAAAATAGCCTTTTAAAAATACGTCGGTGCCAGAGGCACCAGGAGGGGTGGTTGATGAGCGTGACCCAGTGCCTGGGGGTCCGCAGCTGTAGCGTGTGCTGTGCCTTGTCAGTCTGATGTCTGTGCTTGTCTGCATGAGTTTGCAACAGTTGTTGGATTCATGACTGGGAAAAAATGTTGTGAGGACTGGGGGCTTTCATCCAGCACATGTCCAAGGCAGACCACGGGCACCCTCAGGTCACTTCTCCGGATCTTGGCATTTCTGAATTCGTATTTCTTCCTCTGTCCTGCTATGGCTGGAGGCGCATCCCGATCGGGATGAAAGGCTTTCCTTTTCTCCCTTCAGATTGCTACTTGTGTTGTAGACTCAAGCCCCTCACTTGCTTGGTACAGGGGGATGAGCCAAAACCCTGGCCTATTCATATTTCACATCATGTGCACATTAATTGGCACTTTACATCGTAGAGACTTCCTAAGGAAGCACTGATTTAGTCTCTTAACAACCTTATTACAAACCCATTTTTCCTCTTTCCTTTTCCCTTTTTGTCATAGATAAGAGATTCTTCTTTTTTTTCTTTTTCTTTTTTCTTTTTTTTTTCCTTCTTTATTTTTTCTTTATTTTTTTTTTCTTTTTTCCAGGACATGAACCCATTGCCTGAATTTTCTCAAATCTCTGCTCTGGGACACTGTGAAATCTTATCTCTGAGGCAGAGCAGGAAAATAAAAGTAGTACATGGGGGGAACTGTGACTCATGCAGAAATTGAAATGATGAAGCAGAAGCTGCTATTATGAAGACCCAGAGGTGTTCAGAGACCTACTGGTGGAAAGGCAAAAGCCTGGGCTTTTCAGCCTTGAAAGGCTTCTGCATATTGGAGCCGGATGAGGGTTGTGCTCTGCTGAGCTCTCTGCTTGCCTGCTAAGTCCCTTCCATGCCAGCAGCAGTGCAGCGGGGCTGAGAGCTCGACTGAAGGCAGCGTGCAGCGAATTTAAGCCTGATCAATAGAAGATCTGTTAAAACTTGAAACGGCGCTGCCTTCTTCCCCGTAACAAAAAAAAAAAAAATAATTAATGATTTTTTATTTTATTTTATTTTTTTCCTGGAGGGGATGAATCTGAGTGAAGGAAAATGAGGAGAAAACCTGCCTGATTTTTGTATTTCAATGGCCAAGCTGAAGGAGGCACCTATGTGTCTGTCATCATGAAAAGCTCCTTGTTTTGATGGAGCCTTAATGGATTTTTCAAAAGACTCTTTGAATGCCTCTCCTGGCCGCATTGGAAACTGTTATGTTTTGAAGCTGGCACCTGGCCATGTCTATTTACGTTCAATATTGCCTTCGAAAATAGCATCACTTAAATCTTTTCCCAATTATTCGGCGCTGCATTAATTCATAGGGCAATGAGCTGGCCTTGCCTCTCCTGCGCTGGGGAAGAGGCTTTGAGGGGAACCCAGACCCTCTCCTCTCCCTGAGCACAGCTGAAATTCCTGCATTCCCCGTGGACACCACAGAAGGAGGGAAGACCACACACTGATAGGAGATAAAAGTTTGCAGCTCTGCTGCTATTAAGCCCCTCGAGTGGAGAGTCCCCAGCACCCACAGGGCACCTGCTCCAGCGGCCCTGTAGGACAGCTCTCTGGGTCTAACCCTGTTTGCCCTTCCTGCAGTTCCAGCCCGTGGCATCTTGTCCTGTCTGCTGCAGCCGTGGAGAACAGGCTGTTCCCTTCCTCCCGAAGGTTATCTGTTAAAGGCCTTAAGGACTTAGCTGTTAAGCCGAGGGAGAGACAAGGCTAACAGCCCTCCTCTGGTATTTCTTAGGCTAAGTACGGCAAAGGACCATTCCTCATGTGGCACGGGGGTGCCTGACTCCATCCCATTTCATAATGGCACCATTGCCCTGCACCTGCTGCTCTCCCAGCTCCCTTCTGGATGAAAGGCCGTTCCTCCATTCATCCCCACCTGGATCTGAGCACTCCGTGCCTCCTGCTGAAATGCAGTACCTTGCTGCTGTCCCCAGTTTGCATTTCACCTCTGGATTTGGGGCCCTTTCCTCCAACTAGTCTAAATTATTTTGAATTCCAGCCTTGTCCCCAAAACGTCCTTGCCATCCCTCCCTGATCACTCTTGTCTGCATGCATAATAAACCTGCTCCTTCATCCATCACCTGCGTCTTCAGAGCAAACACGAGACAGAGTGGGAGCCAGGAGGATGCGCAACCCGGCCGTCCCCACGGCCTGCCACCCCCTGGGAGCAGCAGCTCCCCAGGGACCTGCCACCCCCTTGGGTGCATGGTAGGCGCCACAGCCCTTTCCCCACATTCTCTTTAACTGAGCAGCCCCAAAATGAAGGGACAGAGCTCGTAACCCCAGGATTAGAGTTGCAATGCACCTCCCATTACAGCTGGTGGCTGAGGAGGTGGCAAGATGAGGGGATGGTCCCTTCCTGGGCAGACCCCCCTCCCCTGTGCCCAGTGGGCTGCAGGATGAAGGATGCCCAGTGATGTCCTGGCTGCTGAGATCTCCATTATCAGGGGCCATTATTTCCTCCAAAATATTCTGAACTTGGTGAGAGCTGCAGTGTTCTCTTTCCCAGTGCCAAATTCTCCTTAATGAGGTTTATCCAGCTTTTCCAGCACGGCTTAACATCGTCCACCCAGTCCAGCCAGAAAGGATCCTTTATTTCGCTAACATAATTAATAGCAATAAGCTGTCCATGGCGTGCGGTGATAATAGCATTGATGCCGTAATGCCCCACAGACAGAGATGGGATTTAGAGAAAGTTTCATTCTGCGTGCAACGTTAGCAATTTCCCCAGCTCCCTTCCTGAACAATTTCTCTATTTCACTTCCTATGCTGGAATTATGCCTCCCGCTGTTTACATTAAAAATGTATTATACATGTGTTGAAAACATTGAGTTCTATGTTGCTGGCAAGGAAGGAAGCTGTTAACGTTTAAGAAGCGTTCTCTTATATTATTATCACTTTTGTTTAATTCAGTAGGATTATTTTCTCTAATTCCAAAGCTGGGAAAAGACTCCTGTAAATATTCTTCCCACTAGCCAATTTCTTTATCGTCCAAACCCATGTATAAGCTGACTTGCTTATGAACTGCCACATCAGCCAGTTAAACTGCTGATTTCCCTCTGTTAGCTTTCTCCTGTGGTTTGGATCAAAAACGTACGAGGAAAAGGTAATGTCATTGAAGAGAGCTCTGAATGGCTTGCTGCAGCACAGGGGAGCTAGGATTTATGCCAGCAGCAGAGCAGTGCCAGGCTGGGGAGGTGTTGAGGCTCCTTCATTTTCCCCAAAGAGCCACACGACCTTGGAAAATGTGAGATTGAGCATCTCTGCACTGTGGGGACTGGGTGCTCAAATGGACCCTGCCATCCTCAGCTCCATACGGAGGCCTAGGGGGGATTTTCTATGGGAAATAAAAGGAAAGGAAAAGAGAAGAAAGGAAGGGAAAAGAGAAAGGGGAAAGGGAAAGGGAGGTTAGGGAAAGGAAAGGAAAGGGAAAGGGAAAGGGAAAGGGAAAGGGAAAGGGAAAGGGAAAGGGAAAGGGAAAGGAAAGGGAAAGGGAAAGGGAAGGGAAAGGGAAAGGGAAAGGGAAAGGGAAAGGGAAGGGGAAGGGGAAGGGGAAGGGGAAGGGGAAGGGGAAAGGACGAAAGGAAGAGAAAGAGATAAAGAAAGGGTGAGAAAGAGAGAAGTGCCCCTTAGTAGTCCTGCCTGTAGGCCCTGCAGCTGTTTTGCCTTGTAGAGCACAGGGGAGATCCCAGGGGAATCACATCCAGCCTGGGGCATGGATGTGGGACATTGCAGTGAGGGGACACAGGACAAAGGATTAAGGAAGTTAAATAGGTGGAGGAAGCTAGAGGAGAAGTAGGCTAAGATGTAAGGCCGCAAGGAGCACTGCTTGAAGGAAGAAAAGAAAGGATTTTCTTTAATTAGTGACTGACAATGCCGTACCTGGTGGGGATGACCTGCAAGAGGAAAAAATCAATTTCCATAACCAAAAATGACTTTTTGCCATTAAGACCGGCTGGGGTCTGGGGTCTGTAATGGGAACGGGCAGCAGATCGCTCGATGTGCTCTGCTCCGTGGTGCGGGCAGGAGAGGCTGCTAGGGGGTCAGTGGGGTCTGCGGGTGCGATTTGTGCCCATTCCTGCAGCATTTTGTGAAGTGATGGAGGGTTGAGCACCACAACTAGGAAGCAGAGGTCTCTGGGGGGAGAAGAGTCAGCTGCTCAATGGTGGCCAGCAGCAGTGTGTTGGGAAGGTGAGCTGGGAGAGGAATGCTGAATATCCCAAATATCCCGAACATCAGAGCATGGCCAGGGACATGGTCCCTTCCTCCCAGGGCAGAGGCAGGGTGCGGGGTGACTCCTTACAGCCCAGACCTCTGGTTTCTCTTGTCCCAAACCCAGCAGCACAGAGGCAATTAGAGACCAGCGCGGGTCGCTGGTGGTCCCTCCGCCTTCAGGAATGCAATAACATGTTTGTTAGATCTCCTTAAGCATTCACCAAGCCACTGCTCTATCCTAGAGGGAAATAACCTTGTGCTGAACAGTTCGATTGTCTAGTGCTAATATAACAGGAGAAAGCCTATTAAATGTTATGCTGGAAGGCTCCTGTGGGTCTGCAATAGCTTTTCTTTTTTTCTGTCCTTTTTCCCACCCTTTTTTCTTTTTTCTTTTTCCTTTTTTTTTTTTTTCCCCCCTTTTGTCCCTTTCCATTCCCTTCCCCACAGGCCAGAATGAGCAATGGCAATGAACTGAAGGCAGGGAAAACAATGTCTGTATGAAATGAGATTGCAAAACAGCTGGCAGCATCGCCTGCGGCCATGCACCCGCATGCTACTGGGGTCAGACGTGGGCTTTCTCTCCCTGCTCTTGCACCACACTGCACGCTCACTACAGTTGGCTCTGCCTTGCCTCTCCCTCAGCAAAATCCCCTGGCAAATATCGGAGAAGTTTTCCTGCTCTGTACAACAATTCATTTCACCGGAGATACCTCTGCGGCAGGGCTGGTCCAGGATCACCCCCTGCTTCCCATGCACCGGCAGCTGGCCAAGAGGAGCCAAGTGAGACCACTAGCTCCTGGGCCTGGGAAGCGTCTGGCCAAGGACCCGTGAAACCAAAGACATCCCATCCAGCTGATATGTTGGCTATGGTAATGTCTAGTCTGGCTGTGGCTGTTCTGATCTTGCAGATGGATCCATGGCAAGGGTGGCTCTCCCTGAGATGGGAAGCAGGTGAGAAGCAGACATGGAGCAAACCTCAAGTTTCAAATAAGCCATCCTCCTGCATTTGCTGCCATCAGGGGATGTGATAAAGCCAGTGTGGTGGCTTATTTTCTGAGCCACCAGAACCAAGAGATGCCCCCCGTGGTGTCCCAGTGGTCCCATTGGGCACAGAACAAGCCCAGCCTGACCTCGAGTGGCTTTCATCGCTCAATGCCACAAGCTCTGTGTCAGCAGACAGTGCCCACACAGCCTGACTTGCTTCTCTAGGTGTGCTTTTACCATCCATGCTCCTCCAGCAAGCCCGGGGTGTGCCTAGGGCGGCCAGAAGAAGCAGAGCTCCTGGCTCTTATCCTGCTCCCTCCCTGAAGCCAAGAGGCTTTTAGCTTCAAAGGAAGCAGGCTCGGGGCTTCCTGGGGAGGATTCGGCAGGAGCACGTCCTCAGAGCAGGTTCTCTGGCTGCTGGAGGAGGTGCAGGGCTAATCCCAGTGCTGTCCCTTCCAGGTGCAAGAGCAGTCCCACGTGTCCTGCACGCGATTCCTTCTGCTCCAGCCTGCCCCACTTTACCACCCTTGAAGAGCGCCAGGATGGGCACCACTCCTGGGGGATGCTCATGCACGATTCCCCTCGAGGACTAAGCTAACCAGCCACTGGATGTCATTATTGCTCCAAACAAATACATCGAAGAATCTATTCCAGACCTCCAAAAACACGACTTTTTCAGCATTCCATGGGGAAAGCTTGAAACATGCTTCATAAGGGGTTTGGGCAAGTTTCTGACCCAGTAAACCAAGGGGGAAGAATTTGAGTCTGGTCACTCCCTTTCCTCTACCTTCATCGTTCAGCTGGGGACTACAGCTGTCAGAAACATTTCCTGCCTTCTCTCTGCCTCACCTGTAAGGTGAGGTCTGGTCTTCAAATAAAACCAAAACCACAGTGGAAAGCCTAAATGCAAGAGGGCAACGCTTCCCCCCTGCCTCCCTCCCCTAGAGATTTTCCTTGCAGGTTTGCCAAATTCAGCCTGATTTCACCCAAGATTTTGCTTCTTGGATTGTCCATTTACTGGCTGGTTTGATATTTACTGGTCCCACTGTGCCCAGTGCGATGGCAGAGCTGCTAGAGGCAGGGGACCCAGGCACAGCCCGACCCTCCTGTCCCCGAGTTGCTCGCAGGCTCTGTCCCAATGCTCCCCGAGGTGGCAGTGCCACCACAGCCCCGTGAGCTCCTCCTGTCACTCGGGGACGGGCTCTTCCCAACGTGCTGGTGAGTCTCAGGCATCCTCTTTTGCTCCTCGGGACTTTTCAGGGAGTGGAGAGCAAGGTGGAGGAGGCAGCGGGGAGGAGAGTGGGCAGCCTCTTGGGAAGTGCTGGGCAGAGCTCCCATGCAGCCTCGCTCATTGCTCCTCTTTCATCTTTGTGATCCTCCTTCTAACTTAGCCCATTCCGCTTAAATCCCTTTCATCAGCTTTTCGTGTTCCACCCCAGCCATAAAAGCAGGTGGGGGAGCATCAGCTGCCGAGAGCCTGCTGGAGAGGACTCACCCAGGACAGGCAGAGCTGCGGCTCCAGCACCACCTCGGCTCCCACGGCTGGCTCCAGCAGGCACCAGCAGCTGCCAACACGTCCATTTCACAGCGATGCAAGCAGCCACAGCCCAAGGCAAAATTAAAAAAGAAAAAATCATTTTGCTCAGCCTGGCTTCTCAGCTCGTGCAAGGAGAGCTGGGGACAGGCCTCGGGTGCACGGCGGTGGAAGGGAAGCACTCGGCATGTGCCTGTGCTCCCTGCTTGTTCTGACGTGTGTGTGAATCTTTGCAATCACAACGATGCAGCAATCCCAATCAATGCCCATTGCTCTAGGCAGGTGTAATTCAAGCTCTGGCTGCAGACGGCTCTCATTTAATTAATGAGGATGGAGCCAAAACTCTGCGTAAGGCTGAGGAAGGCAAAGGGAACAGCCTAAGGGGGGGCTCACGATGATCGCAAGTGGAGGATGCCAGCAGACTTGCTCAGAGTTCAGCTCTTCCTACGAATGGGTAACGCCGGCATTTATTCCCTGTGTCACAGGCAGGGACGTGTTGCTCGCCGAGCTGCGGTAGGCAATGCAGTTATCCCCTTATTTCAGTCCAAGCCGTGGGGAATGACTCGAGGGCAGCACCGAGGGAAGCCCCACACAAATCTCCTCCTGGTGTTGGTACCAGCTCTAGGAATTCACAGGCTCTGAACCCCCTTATCGCTGCTCTCGCAGCTTTTCAGCACTGCCCCAGCATCTCCCAGCCCTCCCTGGCCCTGCTCAGCCCCAGAGTGAGCAGTCACAGCTCTCCTTGGTCCATGAGGCAGAACGGCCCTTGGATGGGGCAGAATTTGGCCCCGTCACGCTCTCTGTGCGGCTGCTGCCTTGCCAACCGTAATATTTCTTTGCAGTTGGCTGTGTCCTGTGCATGCCTCTGCTTTCCCCATTTCCAGCCTGGATTTTCAATTTTCTAAATCTAAAATGAAATTATCAGGTCCTGTTACTGCAGCAGGGGAAGTGGTGTGCAGCGAAGGAAGCTCTTCGGTCCTGCCTGTCGTGGGCAAACGGACTGTGTTTGGGAACTGGTTTGGATATCTCGTTCCATGGCATTGAGATGCTTCACCTCCTGAGGCTGCTGCCATGCGAGGCTCTCCCTCTTCTTGCTCCTGCAGCAGAGAGGCCTCAGCACGTTACTGTGGTACCTGCAACCAGAGCTCCCCTCTGCAGAAGGGAAACCGAGGCATGCACCTGGAAATACCATGTGTGAGGTCACTGCATCAGGTCGGAGTTCTGAGCCCCTCCAGCCTTTATTAAATAACTAAGCAAAAGGGGAAAACAAAGCTGCAAGCAGCTAGGTAAGCCCAGAGAGAGACTCAAAGAGTTTTGTGTCCCTGCTCCTGCACGTGTGGCACCATCTCTCTGCTCACAACCACTGTGCCTGAGCAGAACACACATTGCAGAGCCAAGGCCAGCTCCATCAAGACACCCTCGGTGTCCCACCTGCTGTGTCCCCTCCTGGCTTCAGGCTCCAGAGCCACGGGGCCTCGTAGTCTTTTAATTTCCTCCTGTCTCAGCAAATGGCTGGGAAGCTAAGAACCAAATTTTGGAGAGAAGGGAGATGAAAATCCAGAGGAAATTGCTGGTTTCCCGCAGTGCTGACTCTGAGCTGTTTGATATTCTCTCTTTTTTAAGGTTTGCTTGTTTTAAAGCAACATTAATTGGAAAGATGCTGGAGTGTCAAATAGAAACCACTCCCTGAATAACCTTGCTAATGAGCATGTTATTAAAGCAGGGTTAGGAGCTCCCTAGAGGGCTCTCTCTGGATAGGATTAAATTAAAAAAAAAATCTAAAAAAAAATCATCTAAACTAGAGAGAAAATCTCTGTTAGTCTGCAGTGATGAATTTAGAGAAGTCCAATGAAAAATGGCTTTGAAAGGTTTAAGCATACATCTTCCTATCTGGGACCAGTCTCCATCCCTCAGGGCGCGCTCAGGCAGGGAAGAAGGTTTTAATGAAGCCGAGGGCGGAGGAGCTGCAGCTCAGAGCCCAGCAAACACATTCTCCAGGCGGTCGGGTCTGTGTGTCCCTAGTGCTCAGCCCTGTAGGCTGGGAAGGAAAATCCCTGGGGCCACCTGGATGGGGAGCAGCTCCGTCCATGTGGGACCACTTGTGGGGGGCACGGGTCAGCAGAGAGGGGGCTGTGGAGCCCAGGAGGCATGGGTGTGCTGCTTTTTGACCCCTTTAATCCTTCGTGGTGCTGAGCAGTGGCTCCCTATTCCTCCAGCTCCCCCGCAGGTCTGGAGGCACCTCTGGGAGCAAGGAGACAGCAGCAGGTCTGGGGCAGATGGGGCTGTGGGATGGAGTCACTGATGGCAGTGTGGGCTTGGGGCAGGGATGCTGGTGTCATCCCAGTGGGGTGCTGCTCCCCATCCTGCCTCTGTGGGATGCTGCTCCCCATCTCGCCTCTGCCTCCGGGCAGCCACAAGCACCGGTTGCTGTAGCAGCTTCGTGGAGAGATTCAGAAGGAGCAGCTTCATGGTCCCTGGTCCCCTCCCTCCTCCTGGAGAGGATGTGGGAGGATTTAGGGCAGGGAAGAAGTTCTCATACCATCTGAAGACAGGCATGAAATCCTTTAGCAAAGCTTCCCTGCGGGCGACGATGACTTCCAGAGAAAACCCAGCCTTGCCGTGCCTTGCCCCTGCCTCCTATGCGGAGAGGACAGGCAGCAGGGAGGGACGGCCAGGGCTGGCTGCGGGGCTGATTTACTGCTCCTGCAGCCAAGGAGCTCAGCAGCCCGAGGCCATCCTTTGCCTGCATTAGGGTGGATCACATTCCCAGGGCAAGCTTGGCTGCCCGGCCTGCTCCTGCCCAGATATTTGGACTTTGCAGGCACGCGCATCTCCTCGGAGAGGATTTTGTCCGTGTGCAGAAGGAGGTGTGTTGCCTGCCTTTGCAAAGCACTGTCTGACAGCCTGATGCAAAACATGCCAGCACCAAGCTGTGACTCTAAACAAAGAGAGGGAAAACACTGTATTTTTATTTTCCCTTGCTGCAGGGAGTTGGATTTTTTTTTCGACTTTTTTCTTTTTTTTTTTTTTCTGCTTTCTCTTTGCCCGAGACAGGTATTTGAATGCTCTGTCCTCCCCAAACTCTTCCCCAGGCTGTCGCCAGCAATCAGACAGAGTGACAGCTCTGAAACTCTCCAAGTTAACAAGTTCAAGTGCTGATGATTAACTAGATTCACAAAGTTGATTGGAAAAAAATAGGGATATAAATAAATATTCCTGGAGATATTCCACCCCCTGTAGTCATGAACTTTGAATAATTGGAGGGAATTATGCTGAGTACTAATCAAAAGGTGTTTTTTTTTTTTTTAATTTGCTAATTACTGCTGGGTTTCATCAGTGTCAGACTCTAATCATCTCAAGACATGTTAATTGACCCTTGGGAGTTGTTTATCTGATGCTGAAAGTTTTAGAGGGGGTCATACAAAGAAACGCAATCACCGAGGTTACTTCTTGCCTGCCTCGCCTGCCACTCAGCCGGAGGGAAGAGTTAAGGAGACGTGGGGGCCACGTGGAGCTGTGCGCTCCTTGCACCTCTCCTGCTGCTGGGGCGCTTCTCTTTCATGTCCTAGGCACTTGTGTGTCCTCTCTTTTTGTTACGTACTCAGATATCAACCTCAGAGACCCCCCTCCAGTGAGCACTGAGAGTGACATCCCCCCGGGATGTGGCAGTGCTCTGATGCTTCTCCTTTCCATGGTCAAATGGGCTTGGGAAATGTTTGTGGCTCTCCAGGAGTGGCTGAGGGTCCTGCTGTAGAGCACAGGTGTCCTCCTGGGGGTGTCTGCAGATGGGAATTAGTGGGGCAAAAGGTGGTGCAATGTGCAGCAGGGAAGCACCGAGCAAAGGGCTGATGGTGCACCGAGATCCTCAAAGGCAGGTTTCGGGAATGGCAAGGCTTTCATCATATAATGTTTTAATTAATGACCTCGGTACAAAAATTAGTCTTATGCTAATGAAATGCTCTGGAGATGCAATCCTGGGAAGTATCCTCAACGCAGCGGCACGTAATATCATAGCTGAAGACCTGGGTGATCTCGACACGAGTAGAAGTGATTAAACCTCAGAGACCCAGTGGAGCAAGGTCGTACACATAAGGACAGATAATACGGACTTCTGCTACTGGCTGGGAACTGAGCAGCAGCTGAGGAAAATGTCCGAACGATCCAGTTAATGACAGGTGACTACCACTGCAGAGCTGCAGCCTGGCCCATGGGTCAGCTCTGTCGTGTCCATCACAGCACCGTGGCCAGGAGAGGATGCGATTTGATGCAGGAGGCAGAGGAGTGCATTACCTCCATGGCACCGGGGGGTGAAGCCCCCACGCTGGTGCTGTGCTGGGGACACTCAGCGAGATGCTCGGTTGGTACGCTGCTGTTAGAGTCCCACCATGGGTGAGATGGTTTTACCTCCAGGGGCTTTATGCTGACCCCGTTCTTTGGTGTGCCCCCATGGGAAGAGCAGAGTGGGCACAAAGCACCTCTGGTGGCACCTCATACCCATGAAAGGAGAATCTCTCAGGCAGGATCGTGTTCCTGGGAGAAAAGAAATGGTGTTTCCAATTTACAACGGCTTGCTGGGGATGGTAGGAGGCCGAGGAGCAGGGCCGAGCAGCCTGATGAAAGCTCCCAGGTGGGCCTTAAACACACACTTGTGAAGGACAAAGGTCTGCCTTGGGGAACGGATGGGGCTTTCAGAAAGATGTCACGAGGAGAGGCTTTGGAGACACTTGGAGGCTGGAGGGAAGCCCACGGCACCTCGCAGGGCTCCTGGTGGCAGCCCCAGCCCTGGTGCTGGAGCAGCACGCCCTGGGGCTGAGCTCCTCACGTCCGCTGGAGCCGCCACTTCCCGGTGACAGTGATGGAAGGAGCCGCGCTCCCCTTCCTGACTGATAATATTTCACCACCTCTCTCTTGTCCCCATTTTCATTTTGATTCCGGGATAATTTGTACCAGCTTATGAAATGTGGCCACCCTCTCATCGCAGAAAAACACAAACCCAACCGCGACATCTAGGTGTTATTGACTTAAGGCATATATAACCGTGTGTTTTTATTTGATCAGCTTCATTATTCTAATTTTCTCCTCCCTGTTTTCTTTTCTCTCTTTATTACATTGTAGGGTGATGGAGGCCCTTGAAATAGGAAAACATTCTAGGTAATATTTCTTAATAAAAAACATCATCTATTACCCTTTCTCCCTACCAGCAAATGCCAAGCTCCCTCTCTCATTTGCTATAAGCCTGGTTTACCATCTCTGCTGCGAGGCTGGGGCAGACAAGAAGATAATATAAGATAATGTAATACTAAATAAGAAGGTGTGTAGGCCCTTCTCCTCCCCTTCGCTTAAACAGCTCATCTGCAAGTAGAGGTGGAGATGTCTCCGGAAGACACCTGAGCTGTTGTTTACTGTATTGCTGTTCCGAGGAAAAGCCTTTTCAGATAAATACACAAAAATAACTAATGACATTAATATAAACACATACTTTAACTGCTGTTTAAAGCTGTCACTGGGTTAAGAAAAAAAAAGAAAAAGAAAAAAAAAGAATGGTGCTGCATCCCAAACGCACGGTAATTATGTGGCGGATCTCTTTATTACAGGGTGTCAATCAGGGGATGATGTAGCTGCAAGTGAAATCACTTTGTGGCTCCACTGGTATTCCCAGCATGGAGCAGCAAGCTCTCTCCTCCCTGCGATGCTCCAGGGGGTCGGCACGAATGTGCCCGGTGCTTCTGTCTATGAAGTGGCCACAGGAGGAGAACTGGGCACAGCACACACGGCTGGCTCTTAAGGAAGGAAATGGCAAAGTGTGTTTGTCTTCCTGTGCCAAAGGAAAACAAAAATTCTTCTCCTAATTGTGTGCATTGCCAGGTGATGCTCACTGTATCCTCGAACTTCGGTGTCCAGGTGGTTCATGCAGGTGCTGGTTCTGCTTTTGCTGGCCCTCCAGCCATATGCAGGATCTGTCCTCATCCACGTTCCTGGGATTCAGCCCCACACATCCCAGCAAAGCCAGGGATGAACAAGGGAGGGTGCTGCCAGGGAGGACTGGGGGAGGTCAAGGTGGCCCAGGTTAATTCTGCAGAGCTAGGGTCTCTGGAGGTGTGGATTATTTGGAATTTGGGCTTAGAGGCTGCAGGGTTTGGGCTTCTCCATCAGTCACTGCTCAGTCTTGTGCCTGAGCACAAGGAAGTCTCTGCTTCCCGTCAGAGGTCTGTACCCATCAATCCTCCTCTTTTTGGGCTGGGAGCTGGGGAACAGATGCCAACACCTGGGATTGAATGAAAGGGTGAAGAACACAGGTATTTCCCCACCTGGCAAAAGGCTTTCACTTTGTTTTCTCCTGCTCGTGCTGCGGTCTGCTAGGATGTGCCTGCAGGTAGAGGTCCTCAGGGAGAGACATCACACATGTCCCCCAGGGCCACACGTGGTGCCCTGGCACTGGGGCAGCGTGGCTGCAGCCAGCCTTGTCCTCTCCCACCCTTCCTGGCTGTTACTGACGGAGGTAGGTCTGCCCTTCGCTTTTCCTCTCTTCATCTCACTCCTCTCCTCTGCCTGCCAGCAGCTCGTCCTGGGAGACAGAGCAGGACTTGCAGATATCTTGGATAAGACCAGAAAATCCCCCGTCCTTCCTGGTTTCTGAGGGCCCGAGGAGACAAGGACGCGGTTTTCTTCGTCTGAATTCCCCCTTTCTCCCACGCAGAAGCGGGGTGGGGGCTGCCTCACCACCGCTTCCCATCAGGGCCCGCGTTTCAGTGACTCTCAGAGGGCATGATAGCAAATCACTCTGGGAGCCGTTTGTGATAAAGCTGCAATACAAACAGATAATATCATCATACTCCACTATTAACAGGCTTAAAGCCCAAGGATGGGGAGAAGCTCCTGTGGAGAGCAGAGCTATCTCTCAGACACTTCTGCTGCAATTTAAAAGCACTCCCTAGCCTGGCAAGGCTAATTTCACATCTTTTTTTTTTCTCCGGGGAATATATCTGGGTTTCTCCCTGCATGAAACCGAAGCCCTCTGCGGCTGATTGCATTGATCTGGGGGTTTGGGATCTCGCTGTGCATGGGTCCCGATGGAGCAGGATGGGGTGCCCAGCTGGGCTGCGTCCCACACCCCGACCTGCCCGTGTCCCCTTGGTGGGGACAGAGCAGGGACATGGTGGCATTTTGCCTCCTGCCCTCATGTCCCACTCCGGTGGGGTGATTTAAGCTGCCTCTTTGTGATGGGGTGGATGAGGCTAGCTGTAACGCCCGGAGCAGCATGGGGAGGAATAGCTCACGGGCTAAGCCTCTTGGAGCAGGCACCGGGACAGCTGGGCGATCACTGCCCGTGGTCATGTGTTACTGCTGCCGTGGTCTTTGCCTGGTCTGCATGGGACAGTGTCGTGGGCAAGGCAGGAGAGTCAGAAAATTGAAGGAGAAAAGAATGAAAGGCAAAAATCTTTTTCCTAACTAAGCCAAATGTCTCACTCTTTCCGTTTGCTTTGAGTGCTGGTGATTGCTTTCCCAAATTATTTCTCTTGGCTGCAAAGGTGGCATTCATACTCAGGTGTTGCCGGAAGGGATGGTGTTGTGCGTTTTGGTGGTGCTTCTGGAAAAGCCACATTTCCCACATGAGTTTTTGGTTTCTGCCTTGAACCCCCTGAGCCTCAGGGTCCCCCACTGCAGTGCCGGGGAGGCAGCGGGGATGCTGGGGATGGAGCATGGGTACGGGCAGGTCCTAGGGGAGGAGTAGGGGTGGAGAGGGCTGAGCTGCAGCTACTGCTGCCGCCCTGGAGGGCCTTCAGGACAGCAGGACCATCATCTGTCCTCACCACTTGCTCTCCCACAGCCACCAATATATCAGCTGGGCCCAGTTCAGACCCTGCTTGGTTCTGGTTTTAAGTCACTGCCTTTCCCGTCACCATTTCTTTCACGGTGGGGGCTTTTCCCCCACTCGGCATCATTTCCCTGCTCATCTCCGGTGCAGACAAGGCAGGAAACATATTTTTAATGTATTAATTAAAATGTCTTTGCAGCAGAACATCTGCATGGAGAGCGATAGATCACCGAAGTGTGTGTGTGCGCGCGTGTGCGCGCGGTGCAGGCTCCCAGATAACGCATTGCTTTGCATAATTTATTCCAACCAGCACAGCAATAATTTTCATAGCCTGTGATCTTCAAGTATGTGATTATAAATCTGAGACCCGGCTCTGCGTGACCCAAACATGAGATTATCAGCAGAGAAACCTCTCGGAGGTGCTGGACGCTCGGGTCTCCAGCAGTCCCTGCCGAAGGCTGTGTGGGCTGAGATCAAACACGTTTTATTCCATCCTCCCATGCTGGAGCCATTGGTCTTCTCGGTTATTCGTCACTGTCAGCTATTTGGGGAGAGGTTGGTCTTTGCCAATGATGCTATTCAATTTCCTGATTGTACAGTTCATATAGGTTTAGCTTGAAAGATAATAAGATAAAAAACAGAGGCTTTCCAGTCAATAAAAGGAAACCTCAGAGGCTTTTTCCATCTTGCGTCTGTCATAGTTTGTTGATATTTTAGCTGCAGAGCACTTGACAGCTGGTTGTAAAACTCATGTTGCCTCCTTTGAGAGAATTACATGATGAACATTTCATTTATCCCATGGAGGTTTCCCCAGGCGACCACGGAAGAGGCCCCTTCCTGGCAGCTGGACCGAAACTGGAGGAATGTGGAGCTCCCTCCAGTTGGGGGGGATAAAAGGTTTCATTCCCTCTCCCCTTTCTCTTTCCATCTCCACACCTACTCTGTGCTCTCGTTGAGGACCACAGATTGCCTCTGGCACCCATAGGACCAACACTGATGCTGCTGGGGGCAGCCAAATTTGCTTAAGTGGAAGCCTCAGTGCAGGATTGCACCGGGGACCACCCATCCCTGGGCACTGGTGCGACTGGGAATGGCAGCTGGGAGCACTTCCCTTGTGACGGGCACCTGGTGTCTCCCATGGGGCCACTCTGGGCTGCTACCTGCTGCATCCCAGCCCTTTCAGCAGGTCAGGACATTAAGGGGCTAATGGTTAATGTTATTAACCAATATCAGGAAAAAGCTCCCGTAGCTGTGCCAAGGGCAGGCTGCTGCTCAGAGCAGCACAATAATTATGTATAGCCCGAGTAATTATTTTTGTCACATCTTCCTAGCAGGAGAAGACCATTTGTGGGATGGGTTTAGCTACCTTCAGCAACACGCCTATGTGTTATTTATCCAGAACAATACACTCAGCATGATTTTTCTGTCTCCTTTCTTCCTTTTAACATCGTTTCCAGCCCACACTGCTTTTAATTCAGCGAGGCAAATCAAGATTTGGGAGGGAGGCTGCAGAAATCCTCCGAGCTCCCATTTGCTGAGAAAAAACAAACAAACAAACAAACAAACAAACAAAACATTCCCCTGGGGTCTGACAGCATCGCTAGCGGTGCGAATAGCAGGTCCTGCCCGTTTCCAAGGGGGGGCTCAGGGTCTCAGCGGGGAGAGAAAGATATTTGGGATGGCAGGCTTCACAGCACGGCCGGGGCTCACTGTGGGATGTGTTTGCAGCCTCGCATCCTCTCTCCTGCCTCATCTGGGCACCTCTGAGTCAGCAGCCCCGCGTGCCCAGCTATTTCAAACGCCGTGCCAATAAAAAGGGAAAATTGCCCCGGCGCCACCATCGGAGCCCCGTGGCTGCGGGTTTGTGGAGGTGCAGAGAGGAGCTCCCCGCGCTCTCGTTCCAAGGCTGCGCTCAGCCTGCCTGGGGCCACGTGAAGAAGGGGGACGGCGCGGAGGTCTCCGCTGCCTGCATCCCGGGGGGGAAATTGGGGAACGGAGGCGCAGCGTCTGAGTCATTGCCAGCGCCTTCCTCGGTCTCCTCTGGAGTACGCTCGTGTTTGGCTCCTTCTCTTCTCAGCCTTGCAATAAGGGAGGAAGCTGAGGTGATGTCATTAATCCCTGATTTAGTACAGGGGATAGCTGGATTCCCGACGTATTTCCAGTTTGTCCATAGCTTTGCCCAGCTTACAGTTTTTTTCTGCTTTTTGGAGCCGAAAAGTTTGAGTACCGACAGCTTTGACCTAGCCTATCCTGCCTTGTAGCTTCACCTTCACGTCTCATTCATCCTCCCCTTTTTCCCCCTTCTCCCTTTGGTCTGAAACACAAATAACCCTACAACAGCCAGATGGCCGTGTATAGGAACCTGCGGCCAGTCTCCACAGAGGCACTCAGGCTGTCCCACTGCCATGCTCCCTGGCCTGTGCTCTTTGTAAACATCTTGGAAACACACCTCGGTGGTTCCAGCGAGGTTTCCCGTTCTGGATTTAGCACCCTTTATGTGTTGTATTCACTGTGGAGTTGCACAGCCTTGAAAGACACACGCTATTTTGCACAGGGACAACCTCTGAGGCTATTTAATACATGAGTGCTCACTCAAAGGTGTCCTTTCATTTACTGCTTCCACCATCAGCAATCTATAAAAGCTGAAGGTGCCTTAGGGAATCGCACGGGAACGTGTTTGCCTCGGCAGCAGAGCGGCTGCTCCTGGAGCAAGCCCGCGCCTTCGGCCATGCCAGAGCATCGCCTGTCCTCTCCGGCTTGGCTTCCTCCCTCCTCCTCCTCCTCCTCCTCTGGGTCTACTCGCAAAGTGTTTGCTGTAACCACTGAAATGGAGATAGTGGCAGTTTGGGGAGAAGATGCTGTTTAAAGCTCTTTAATTTAAGGTATGCTAATTCACGCTGCTCCAGCCTCGAGTGAGCTACCCAGATACATGGAACCTCCTCTTCCCCACGTGTCAAAGGGTGACCTACCTCAGTATTTAGAGACCCCACCGAGCCTATTTGGGGTTGTGATGCCGGCTGCAGAAGGGGACAGTGCAATGGGAGAGGTGACAGCTGTGGAATCTGGAAATTGGGTGCTGGAAGAAATGAAGGACTGCTCGGGACTGGGACGGGGATGGAGAGGGCAAAGCCAGCACGGTCCTCCAGCCTCATCCCTCGTCAAGGACAGGCAGCCACGATGTCCCTCCTGCCTGGGACCTCAGCGCGGCAGGAACCCAGAGCAGGGCTGTGTGTCAGCTGGGGTGTGCAGGCAGCTCCTGGAAGCAACAAGAAACTTGCTTACAGATCCCCATAGCGCAGCTGCTGCCGGCTCAACAGCTCGGGTACCAAAGGGCTGTGGCCGACCCACGTGAAAAATCAGCTGGAGACCTCGCTGCAAACCAGCTGCTGACTCCAAGGCAAGCTGGATAAATAACTCTCAGGGGCAGCTCCGGTGAGAAGCCAAAGGGTAATTCCCGGTGTTTAAAAGACCCCCCTGCCATCACCCCCAATTATTCCTGTGCACAGCAAAGCTCTGCAGGACAGCTGCTACCCCCTGCGTGCTCCACGTGCCCCCACACAACCCCTCTGCAACCTGCCCCCTGTGCGATATTGTGGGATATTCCACCGCATTAGCAAGTCGAATTTGTTTTTACTGCCCAGTGTCTCTCTGTGCAATAATTCACTGTCTCGCTGGCTATTATCCTGGCGGCACAAAGTCCCATTGAAATTCATGGTGCAAGTCGCCCATTTGTTTCCTTTGAGCTTTGCAGGGCTGTTCTGTGCAGCTTTATGCATATCATTTTTGCTATGCAAAGTGAGGGTAATGACTTTACCTGCTCTCTTTCAAAGCACTGAACAAAGCCTGTCCCCACGCTGTAGACTGATTTTGGAGTTATTTGTTCTAGGGTTGGGGAAGGATGAATCAGAGCTCTTAGGGAGTGTGCAATCTGATGCTCTGTAAATAAAAAGAAAGTCATGCTGCATCTGCATGTCTCCGAGGCAGGCGTGTGCTCCCTGTCAACCTTTCTTGCCAGGGTTTGGCTTCAGGGGCAGCTCTGGCAAAGCTGAGGAGCTCCAACTCAGTGACAGCCCTGGAGCAGCATCACTTGGTCTGGCCAAAGCCGCCACCAAGGAGCCTTGAACCAGCTCTGCCTTGTAAGGGGCAGATGAGGTCCCTCAAGACGAGGTGAGACTCCTCGAGCAAAGGGTCACTGGAGAGGTGCTCAGATGGACACCAGGAGTGGAAAGGTTTTGCTGTGAAGATCTTCAGACCCAGGCTAACTTACCTTCATCACCATTCCCAAAAAGGCTAAACCTTGGGTACTGGCAGCATACTATGAACATCTCAAATGAGGCCCCCAAATCTGTGGCCACTTGTGAAGATGGATGTCCTGACATTTGTGCTTGGGTCTCTGCAGTTCCAGAAAGGCAGAGAGAAGTGTTTTCTCTGCACCCACTGGTGCCTGGAGGTGGCGAGGTGGGCTGGGTGCTCTTGGTGCTTCGCCCTGGGATGCACGGTTTGAAACGTGTGGCTGTTTTGGGCTGTGACTCAAATCACAACTTGGAGATTTGATGGCAGATTCCCCATGTGGGTTTGAAAGTAACCACAAGCCAAGAGTTATTCACCAAAGAGGTTTGTGAATAACACCGCGCATGTGCACTGGGGAATTTCTCACTCTCCTCATGGACAATGTTTGTATGAGAGGGAAAAAAAAAAGACAGAAAAAAAGACAAATAAAAAAAGACCAAACCAGTCCTGGATGTCTCTGCAGCTGCAGGTAGGAGGCTCTAAGCAGAGCAATTCATGAGCACAACCACATCGCCCCTGGGCTGTGGGCTGGCACGAAGCCCCCATCCCCACCGCCGATACCTTTCGCTGACACAAAATTGACTTTTTCAAAGTTTCAAAGGCAAAAACGAAAAAAAAAGAAAATCAGAACAAATGGAAATCTATAAAAACGCATCCAAGCTGCCAAGTCTATAGCACGTACGATTTGCAGTGGAAGAGGTATTAACACCCTGAAAAATTGGGGTAATGATGTGCAGTAATATTTGTCATCACCAAGGCTGAGGAGGTTAAACAAAAATGTTCTAAAATACTGCTCCTGCCTGAGCCCTGTAACTCGTTCCCAGATGTAAATGTTGCAGTTGTTTCCCCGGCATTCTTTAAATACCGCGAGGCCTTCGTCCACTTATGGCACTAACAGCCCGTAAAATGTCATTTTTTGTTTTCTAATTAGCCTGATGATTTTTAGATAGGATCTGACAACAACAGCTAAAAAGCATCTCGGCCTGCCAAAAAAATGATCCTTTAGACAACATCACCCAGAGCCGTCCCGGTGCTTTGCTGGGAACCAGAGCAGCTCTGCTCCCCTCGTTTTGCAGGGTGGAAAGTCTCACTCCTCCCTGGTGCTGCTGCTGCTGTGGGGCCAGGCTGCAGGGACATGGTGGGAAGGGGGTCCTGCCCTTCCCACAGGGAGCACTTCTAATTTTTTTTTTTTTTGGTGAGAGCTCCTGGTCACGGCTTGTTTTCGATGCACCAGTGGCGGGAGCAGGGAGCTGCAGGCAGAGCCCTCGCAGGAACCCAGTTTGGCTTTCACCCACTGTCCACAGGGGGTCGTGGCTGCAATGGGCTCACTGGGATGGCTCAGGCGCTCCTGATTTTTAAGACATCTGAAATCATTTGCTTTGGGGGGAAAAATACGGTGTAACTGAGCAAAGGACCCCAGACCTCCATCCCTTGCCCTGCATGGGGTCCCATGAAGGTGTGATGGGGAGGTCTGCCCAGACCCTGCAGGAGGCAGAGATAAGGATGTCACACTGCCACCTCTCCCTCCTGGACTAGCCTGTTCTGGGGAATGCCTTCCTCTCTCGGAGGACACCAGATTGCTGTGACCTCGCAGGATGCTGTCACACCACTCTCACACAAACAGAATCCCTGGTCGAGCTGTGCTGCTGTGGGCACCTCACTGGCCACAGCCCAGCCCCTGCCCCAAGCAAGGCCAGGAGGGATCTGGCTTGCCCAAGGTCACACCATTCAGAGCCATTTACATCCTTAACTTAATACCTCATGTTTTACATGGACAAGTGGAGTGCTGCCCACTCTGTGCAACGGCCAGCATTTCCCTTCCAGGTGATGCTACAAAAGGCAGCAAAGGAGCCCTCGTTCCCATGCCTCCTCCTTGTCACCAGGAGAAGCAGCCAGGGCTTTATTAACCATCCTCTCCCTCCTGTTACCGCTGGCTAAACTGGGTTAGGACTTCTCAAACCTGCTGTGCCGGTCATCTTCTGCTGCTGGTAGAGGGGAACAGCCACCCGAGGCTGTCCTGACCCGAGACACCTTTCTCACAGCATTCCTCCCACGCCCGGTGTAAATAGAGCAGTCATCCAAGCACAGCTACATCTTCTTTTACTCCTTCCTGTCTTTAATAATATTATCAATGTCTGGTTTAGATTTTTACTAAATATAGGGCTAGAGGCTGGGGTGGCGTCACTTCCTCCCAGACGAATTGGAGCAGCTTGCCTAGAAGTATTTCTTTTATTTGTTTATCTGGGTTGGTAAAGTTTGATTGCACGAAGTCATTCCACCCTGGGTTGGCCTGGCAGCTCATGCGGATGCTGCTCCTTTAAAGCCTGTTTTCATTGACCCATGAGTGAGTCTGGAGGTTTGAGAGGCTGCCTCCCCCCAGTCAACCCCAGGGTGATGAGCTAGGAGTTGCAAAGAGTCTTCTGCAAACCTTCCCTCCCCTCCCTGCTGGTCTCCATGAGTGACACCTGAAACACAGCACAGCCTTGGTGGCATCCTTGTCCCCTGCAGGTGATTCTTCCTCCAGCTGCCAGAGACCCCGGTACAAAGCCCCCCAGGATCAGTGTCGCTCCCTGCTCCCCAAGCACCTCCCTCCCGCAGCTGGAGGGCTGGCAGGTGCCGTGTCCCTGCCCAGGAAGGGAGGTGACAGCTCGGTGATGCTCGAGAGCCTTCTCCAGCACAGGCAGGGGAGGGACGGGACCCGTTATCTCCAGCCTCTCCCCCTGCAGCCTGCCCGTGCGTTTATTAATTCAGAGCAATTTCAAGAGGACCCCCTTGACTTCAGGGCAGCCCATGGGACATGGGAGAGATGGGATGGAGGGCCCCCTGTGCTTTGGCGACATGAGCCCAGCTGGTGGCAGGGAAGGGGAAGAGGAACCCCGGAGCACCCAGCTCGCACAGAGACCAAGCCCTGCAGCCCCCCAGTGGGTCAGAGGCCAGGCTGGGGCTGCAGAGCAGGAGATGCTGGAGTGCTTCCCCCTGCCCCATCCCTCCCCATCCCGCAGGGTTTTCTCTTGCCTTTTGGTGAGTGCTTCCCTGGGGCTGTGTGCCCAAACACAGGCAAGCGCTGCGCCAGGTTGCCAGCTGCCGTTTGGAGAGGGGCCACGGCCTGCCTGTTTCCCAGCTGTCTCCCAGCTCCATTGCTCCATGCTTCAGGTTTTTTGGCTGCTTTGCTGTTGTTGTTGTTGCTATTAAGCTGAAAATTTCTCTGCTGCACCCCACCTTCTGTGTCTCCCCTGCCACATCCCCACAGGGCTGCGAAAGGGATTTGCAGGCTTGGGTTTGGACACCTTGGGACATCATGAGAAACGTCATGGCCAGCCCTTACCCCAGCAACAGCGATAGGAGAGAAAAGCACTTTTATTCCAGGGGCCAGCCACACTTTAATCACTGTAAGTTTTGTGTTGTGTTGCTAAACAGCATTAAAAGAGGCCCCAGGGGGACAGGAGGGCAGCCTCTGGGGCCGGCAGGGGATGGTCTTGGGGCAGGATGGTGCCTGGGCAGGGCTCAACATGGGATGCACTGGCTGCAACCAGGACTGGGGGCACCCGGGGGGCTCCAGGAGATGCGGGCAGGGGTCCTGGAGCAGCGCCATTGCTGCCCAGCTCCCCACCTGCTTGCCCTCACCTCCATGCTCCCCCCAGTGCCTGGCTGAGCTGGGCCCAGGCCCCCACAGAGCTTGGGGCCAGGGGCTGGGTGACACACAGAGACGTTCGCACGCACGTGCATACACATGGGTGCTGCACCTGCAGCCACGTACGCACACACGGTCTCACTGTCACACACATGTGGATACCCCCCAGCACACATATTTGTGTTCACACACCCCGAGACATGCACCCCCATCACACACGAGCACACGCACATCCACACAGGTGCACACACGCCATATACACGAGTGCACACCCCATATACATGCATGCACACCCCATACACATGTACACACCCCCCGTATGCATGCACACACACCCCATGTACACGCACACACACACCCCATACACATGCACACACACACACGCCATACACACGCACCCCCCCCGTCTCCCCCCTCTCTCCCCGCTGCCAGCTCGGCTCTCCCGGCCAAGCCGCTTATTGCTCCGTGCCGTGACAACCCGGCCACGCCGAGCCGAGCCGTGCCGAGCCGAGCCGGGTCGCACCCAGCCCAGGCGAGCTGCGTTGAACCGAACCCGATCGGACCGAGCCGCGCCGCGCCGCGCCGTGCCAAACCGAGCCGAGCCGAACCGGACCGTGCTAGGCCGAGCCGTGCCGCGCCCCCCGCCCTGCCCGCTTCTCCGTGCTTCTCTCCGAGCCGATCCGAGCCGATCCGAGCCGCGCCAGGCGGGGCCGAGCCGTGCCGAGCCGTGCCGATGGGAGCCCCCCGGGCCTGGCAGCGCTGCCCGGCGCCGCCTGCACGGGCAGGGCTCTCCGCCTGACGCAGTGAGGAGCTGCAGCCCTGCTCTTCTCGGAGGCCGGCTCCAGCGCTGGGATTTGCTCGGCTCCGGCTGCGTTTCCCTGCCCGCCTCCTGCCCCCGGCCCGCCCGCCTGGAGGGGCTCGGGGAGCCGCAGCCAGGGCTGCGCCCATCACCGCGCCTCGGGGCTGCCGCTGCCGGGCGCCCGCAGCCGCCGCCGGAGCAGGTAGGTGCGCCCGCAGCATCCCCCCGATTCCGGCTCCCACCCTTCCCCAGCCCCAGCTCGGGCTGAGCCCCCCCCCCACCATGCCGGTGCCCCCCCGGCCGGTGCCGGGTGCCGGGACCCCCCCGGTGGCCGCTCCGTGTCGCCAAACTTTTCGCCGCCGCAGCCCGACGTGGGACTCGGATGGGGATGCCGCGGGGCAGGCGGAGGGGGGGGAGCCCGGAGCCCTCCCCGCCGCCACCCGGGGGTCCCCCGGTTGGGCTGTGGCCCCTCCCGGTCCCCTGTGCCCCCGGGGAAATCGGGGCCGGAGCGAGTTGGGGGCGCGGGGGAGTCTCAGCAGCCGCCCCCGCCGCACGCCCCCTGCCCGTCGGGGTGCCCCACGTCGGGGCCGCCCCAGCGCTATGGGGTGCCGAGAGGTCCGGGGGGGGGTCCCTGCTGCAACCGGTGGCTCCGGGAAGCCCCCGTGCCCCGGGGGGGCAGCAGGTGCCAGCAGCATCCCCCGGGGTACGGGGGGGTCCGCCCGCATCCCGTCCCCGGAGCGCGCAGGGGGGGCTGTCCCCGAGCACCCCAAGTGACCCCATCCCCCGGGGGCTATGGGATGAGTGGGGTGGGGGCTGCGGTAGAGCCGCTCTCGGCTCTGCATCCCCCCCTCCTCCCGAATACCCACGCCGGTAATTTGGACCTGCCTCCCCCTCCCCACATGCTCTCCTTCAGCGGCTATTTCCGTCCTGGCGAAACGTGCCGCACTTAGTGCTTTAATTAAAGAAAATTAATGGGGGAGGGCGGTGGTGGCTGGGGGGGGGACACACCGCACCCAGCCGGGGGCTGCTCCCCGGGACGGCCCCGGCCCCAAGTGCCCCCCCGGTGCCGCTGCCGGAGGGCTTGGCGGGGGGGGGGGGGGACAGGCGCCCACCTATGAGTTTGAGACCCCCCAAAAAATTAAAAATAAGGTGCCGACGGAGGAACGGGAGCGTGATCCCGCTCGGTGGACGCGGTGCGGCTTTGATGCCGGTGCCAGATGTTGCTGTAAAGTTCCGGCTCAGTTTCCAAATTCCGGCTGAGCCCGAAGGACGCGGGCACTTGCCGGGCGGGGAGCACGCGTGGAGCCGCGGCCGGAGCTGCCAAAGAAATTTCTTGATTGCATTTGAATGAAGAGCAGATAACGACCTGGGGGGGGCGGGAGGGGGGCGTGAGGAGGGGATCCCCGGGGGGGTCCCTGCTGAGCCAAGCGCCTGCCATTGCGGGTGAGGAGCCGCACTTGGGCAGGGGCTGTCAGGGCAGAAGGGGGGGATCCGGACCCCCGGGGGTCCTCAGCACCGTCGGGTGCCCCCCACCCTTCCCCGGACCCCCCCGCATCCCCGCTCAGCCCTGCCATTCCCGGTCCGGGGAGCCCGGGGGGTGTACGTCCTGGCTGCGATTTGCAGCCCCAGGGATGCACAGCGGATTGAGGAGGGGGCCGGTATCAGCAGCCCCCCCCCCCCCGGGGCTGAGGCTCCGAGCCCGGAGGCAGCCCCGCACGCCTTCCCCAGCCCCCTTGCAGCAGCTCCGGGCTTGCCGGGGCCGGTTTGCGTCGGATGAAATATTTACAAGTTTGCGGTGAATAAACGCGGGCGGTCAGAGGGATCGATGGCAACGCTTCCAAGGGGGTGGCACCGCCCGTGCAAACGGCCCGGCTCCCCGGTGAGCGGGCGGGGCCCTTCGGGCAGCGTTTTAGGTGGTTTTTGCCCCAAATTCAGGGGTTCGGCGCTCTGGCGGCGCCCAAACCCAGCGCTGCTTTTCCCATTTCCCACGGCGTCTAAAAGGGAAAACGCAGCTCTGCCTGGCTGGGGACGAAAACCACCTAAAGTTTAGCACCTAAAAAAGCCCCCCCCCGTCCCCACCCACCCGTACGGCCCTCTCCCCAAACTGCCCGGCATTGCGGGGGGCAGCGGGATGCCGTCGAGGAGGGCTGTGGGGGGCAGCCGGCCCCTTCCCCTGAGAATTGCAGCGGTGGGGAGGCAGAGCTGAGCCCCCCCCCTCCTCGTCCTGGGGAAGGCTGGGGCAGGGGGAGGCTTTGCCGGGCACCCAGGGGTGCGAGGAGCCACCGGCAGCGGGTGGCACAGGGGGGTGACACTTGGGGGGGGGGCTCCGCGTGGGTCCGGCAGCTCCGTGCGGTGGGGGGGGGGGGGGCACCGAAAGGGCGTCACCGCCCGAGCGACCCGACACCCCGGTGATGGGCACCGGAGAAAGCCTTTTTGTGTGTCCCCCCCCCACCCCGAGGCCCACGCCCCTTAAACCTGCCCCTCCCGGCTCTGGGGGGAGGCTCCCACGGGCTGGGCTGCCCACGCGTGTCCGTGTCCCCCCCCCCGCCCCGGGGCTGGGGCGCTTTGTGCCAGCAGAAAGTGGCTGGAAAGGGGCGAGGCGTCACACGCTCTGCCTCCGGGAGGCAGGGAAACGCTGGGGGCCCGATGGGAAGGCATGAATGAATGAATCTCCATAAAGAGCCCCGAGCAGCAGGGAGAGGGAGAGAGGAGGAGGAGGAGGAGGAAGGAGGAGAGGAAGAGCCGGAGCAGGGCAGGCAGCAGACGGGAGAGCGGCAGGTAAGGGGGTGCCGGCAGCCGCACGGCTCCGCGGTGCCAGGGATGCTCCGGAGGGGCTCAGCTCGGGGAGGGGCGCACAGGAGCCGCCGGGACCCCATGGGGGCTTGGGGGCTTTCTTTTTTTTTTTTTAACGCCCCCCTCCCCCCGTGTTTTATTCCTGCTTCCCTCCAAAATCTGGGATTCCCCAAACTTCCCCCGCACCACAAGGTACTGAGGTTTTGGGGTGGGAGCGGGGGGGCTCAGAGCCCCTTCCCCAGGGCAGGTCCCTGCGGGAGCCGGGCTGGAGGCAGCTCCCCCCGCGGGGACCGGCACCGGTGGCCAGATCCTGCCCCGCAGCGCACCGGGGGGGAGCCCGGAGCTGCCCCGAACAGGGCCCAGCACACCCAGTAGCCGTCTAGATCCCCCATCCTCCACCAAAGGGGGGCACCCAGCATCTGCTCCAGGCCCCTTTTGGTTTTGGGGGGCTCCTCTCCCCCCGGTCTCAGTGCCCCTTCCCCACCACGGCCCTGCTGCGGTTACATAAGGAGCGTGGAGCCAGCGCCAACGCGGGCCAAAAGCACTGGGAGCTCGCCCAGAATCGAGCCCAGCCCCGGCCCGGTGCCCCCTCTCCTCCGCTGCCCAGAGGGGGGCTGCTTGGGGGCCCTGCAGCTGGGTTCTGGGGGCACAGCATCACCCACGGACACACGCACACCCCGATCCCCTGCCCTGCTCACGCACGGAGCTCACACCGCGTAGATGCGTGTATCGCTGCTGCGCACACGCTCGTTGTAGCAGCTCCGAGGCGATGCACGCTGCAAGGGGCCGCACACGAAGGCGCACAGCGGCAGGTGAGAAGCGAGTGTGGCTCTCGCCCACCCCTGGGTGCCTGCCGGTGCTGGCACAGGGCGATGGGTGCCCGCCCGCCTGAGGCACACGCACCCACCGGGGAACTCGTGCCAGACCCAGCCCCGCTCTGCGGCTGCCCCTGGCTTTCCCCTCCATGGCCGAGGTGCCCCGAGCTGGGATCGATACCGCCTCTCTGATGGGCTTTAGGTCCCCGTTCAAAGTAGTCGCTGCGTTAGGACTTGATTTTTTTCCCCCTTTGACGCCCGGCCAGATGAGATTGTGAATTTGGCTGATTTCAAGCAACTGGGGGAGGGAAGAGTCATACAGCGAGCGGGAGAGAACTGAAATATCCTACAGGATCCCCTGGAGAGGAGAGAAATCAGGTCTAGATAAGAGCTTGTTCTCCCTGTCTGGCTGATGCTTTCCCATTTGATGATCAGAAAACACGAGATCTAACCTCTCACCAGGACAGCCTCGCTAGGAAAGGTCAGGCTTTTGGCTTATTCAAGGCGTAATGTTAATTATTACGAGCTATGGATTATTTATTTCGGTTCTCCCATCACACGCTAAATATAGGACCGCACAAGGCGTGCAAACAGAAGGACGCGGCCGGTGCTTCGGAGGTTTCCGAGCTGGGCTCCCGACCTAATGCTGGGCTCGGAGAGGCTGTGACAGGGACAGGACTCTGCTTGTAAAGACTCAGCCCCATCCTCGGGCAGTATCTCCCAGGGCTAATTTTCCTCGTGCTTGCGTTGGGGACAAACAAGCAGCCATGGGTTACATTGGTGAAGCCCCGTGTCCCCGCGGGATGCAGAGAGCAGCAGCCGGGCACAGCCCAGGGCTGGGATTTCACTGAAAAAAAAGGGGAAAAACCCCAGGAGCACGGCAGCACCCGCAGCGTCCCAGCTGCCGGCACTCGGCCGTGAATCGGCGTTAGCCCCAGGTGTAGTGGCAGCCTGGGATTAGTCAGCAAAGGGCACCGTGGAGCAGAGGGGCTTGAAAAGAGCTGCTGCAGGGTTGTGAGGAGCTCCTGGAGGAGAGGATGCTGGTGGTTTGGTGCAGGTAGGCTGAGCTGGGGTGTGTGGGTGATTTGAGGCTGATGGGGAAACTCTGGAGGGGATGTAAAGGGGTGTGAGCAAGGTGTGCAGCCCTCTGTGGTGGCTGGTGTGAGCTGGTGCAGCTGCTGGGGGAAGAATAAGTTTTTTTTTTTTTTTTTTAAAGTGTTATGAACCTAGAGTCTGAGACTGTGGATGGTGCTGGGGCTTTGTGTGGTGGTTTCTGGTGTGGTGCGATGGAGGTGTGGGGTCAGCAGCGATGTGGGGCTGGTGGAGGGGAGAGGCACGGGCTGGGGCTTGGCAAGATGCCCCCAGAGCCCTGGGTGGCCCTAAAGTGTGGGCAGGGAAGGAGGCAGGGCTGTGAGGACCTCACGATGAAGGGGATGGAGGGGAGACCTCAAGTGGCCCTGTGTCCTCCCCACCCTGAGGAGCACGGTGGCAGCCCCGGTGACATGGAGGAAGAGGAGGAAGAACATGAAATAGTACGTTAGGTGCAGCTTGGCCACCAAAGTTGTGGCTATATGTATGGCCCCTAGCAGAAGAGCCCTCTAGGTCTCTGAGACATCCCTGTAATAGGAATAAACAAGAAACATCTGAAAAATAAGCTGTGAGGAGACTTGGAGTCTCCTCGCACCAAGAGGAGCTGGGGCAGGAGGGTCTGGAGGAGGTGACACGGGGGTGTCAGCCCGTGTAAGGGAGCTGGAGGGACACCGGAGGAGGTGGATGTGGAGCTGGTGAAGTTATAACAGCAGAGAAAAAGCTGTGGGCATTTAAACTCAAACAAAGTGAAGAGAAAAACTCCAATATTTTTTTTCTCCCCCATTACAGCATTTCTTTAGGAGCTGGACAAGAGCAATCTGTGCAGCTTGCTCGTATGTTCAAATCAGGAGGAAGGAATGTATAGAAGTGTGTGTTTTACTGTATCAGCTGCTATCAGCTTTTAGCTTTATTACAGTAAGCGCAGAGTTTTTTTGTGGGCCAAACTCATTCATTGGATTTAATGGAGTTATACTGCAGGCAGGTTTGTTGACGTGTTTCTCTGTAGATCTTTGTGAAATGGACAGGCAGAGGTAATAAAATTTTACACTCCATACAGCGTCTTTTGGGGAAAAGTCTTCCGATATGCTTTATAAACGGCATGCATGTTTTGCTACAATATATGCTTATACCTAAGTGTCAGATACTTTAATGCTGCTGCTTTTCCCCTTTCTTAGAGCTACATGTGCATGAGCTCAGTTATGCCTGTGTTATTTTCACATGATGCCTTCCTTGCTTAAAAAGGCTAAAGACACTTGCAATTTCTTTCCTTTTGATGTACTTGTCTGTATCTCTTCTTGGAAACCCAGGTGTAGTAGAAAACTGTAAGCCTTGCTGTGAAGGGCTCAGAAGGGGGGAAAATAACGTATGTAAAACCTATTGCTAAATACCCAAAGCACTAGTAAACTGTCCCATTTGCGAATGCAATTATCTTGGGACCTTCTGTAGGTATGGATATCTGCTGTACAACTTTTGAGGGGCTGATATTTCCCCCCCCCTTTTCCGTGGGATGATGCTTCCTCCCCATTTCCAGGCTGTGATGACACCGTTTCTCCGACCTGTTCTGGGTCAGGCTCAGATCCTGCTCGTGCGGGGCCCTTTGCGGTGAAGTGACACTTGAGGCTGCTGGAGGAAAACATTTCCAGAAGCTGGGTTTGTTTGTTAATGAAGCATTTGACATTTTTCCAGGCTCTAGACAAATTAGACCCAGACCTCTGGCTACCAGGCAGAGAGAGGGAAAGTAGCTGAATAGCCGAACTAATTCTTTACACGGCTTTGACTTATCACACGGCCATCACTGCCCCATATGGGTGGGTAAAATTGAGGGGAGAGAATATAGATATAGAAGATAAATACCAAACAATGGTGAGTGAGTGACAAGGACATAAATAAATCTGGAGGTTCTGGTGACATTAAAATAGATTGAGAGTAGTGAGGCGTGAGATATGGGATGTCAAAAGAGCCCTACAATGTATTTTTACCCCTGCTCGGGATTTTCTAGGGTTTCTAAATAATGCATTAATTCAATTACATGTTCTTAATTAGTGTTTGCTCAAATTGGAGCAACATCATTAATTTACTTTTACTGCCTCTTATTTTTATTTTTTGCTTGTTTTGTGGATTTCATTTTTCTGCTTCTTTCCCCTCTCTGAGAGTGGTAGCACGCAGCTGTGGTGCTCACACCACGAACTGCAGCCTCTTTGGTACAGCTTTATGTACTGTGAATAGTTTTCTGCTTGCAAGCTGCACAGTGCTGACCCGGCCCCATAACTGGAGGAAAAAGGAGAAATAGGGTCCCAGATGTGCAGTGGCTCCTTCCCAGTGCTCAGCACCATCCCCTCCCAGGGCAGCAGGGCGCTTGGTGGCAGAGCAGGATGAGACCTTGGGGATGTAACTTTAGGATGCCCCAAGCATTGGGATTGCTGTGTGCATGGAATTGCTTTTTTCCCTCTCCTGCAGGGGGGAGAAGCAGCTAGTGGGGCTGATCTCCCTGGAGCAGCACCCCTTCAGGGGATGTGTCCTGTGTGTATGGCAGGAAGTGGCTGTGACTCAGGGGGACAAGCAGTGTGGAGGTGTCAGGGGAGCAGCACCCGTGGCCGCTGCAGGGATGGGTGCTGGTGCTCCCCATCCCAATCCCACCAGGGTCAGGATGAGTGAGGGGTAATGCCTGCAGTGCTGTGCCCTTCCTTGCTTTTTCTTGAAGGGACACATGTCTGTGGTATGAGGTGGTTGCTCTTCTTCCCCTCCTTGAAAGGGAAGCAGTGCCTCCGCTTGCTGGGTAAGGGCATGTGTACGGGGCAGAGGCTGGCAGCCCTGTCTCTGCAAGGCAGATGTGGGGCTATTGGTTACTAAATAAACTGGCCAATACATTTATTACAAATGCAAGATGACAAAGATCAGGGAGAATAACACAAGCCAAGACTGCTCCCTCAAAGCCATGCCTCCCAGCAGTGGAGGAATGCTTGTCCGAAGCTTGCAGTGAGCAGGTTGGGCTTTTTCCCTCCCCTCCCTGCTTTTTCCTTTTAAATTCTTTGCTTTTCCCTTCTCCACCCTCTGCCCACGCTCTGCTCTCGCTTGGAGCTGAGCGATGCCATCTCGAAAGCCCCATTCATCACCGCCTGCTCGCGAGGCGCTAGCAGCCGCCGCTCAATTGATGGACTGCGGTGGTGAGTGAATTTAAAATCATTACGCTCCCGAGACAGCTTTTAAATACGATGAGATGAAAATGAAATCTGTAAGAAGCCCTGGGATGGGGTGTCTCCGGCCAGAGAATCCTGCGTCGCCCTGGGTGCTGTTCGGGTCCTGGGGAAACCCCCATGCCTGTGGGGTGGGAGTGGGCAGGCAGCTGCTGGTGGGGGATTAGGCAGAAATATTTTACCTTGCAGAAAAGACTATTGTATAAAGCTGTCCATCTGCTGTCTACCTAATGCTCTGCATGAATTAATGAGCTGATTGATTAGGAAAAGCTTGCAACAGCTGGGGGAGGTAGGTGGTTCTTGTCCTTGTGTTACAGGTGGGGGGAGTTGGAGGAACAGAGGATGGGATTAAGGCTTCCAAGTTTCTCATGTTAGTGAATGCTATGATTAAGACATTTGTCTGTGTCTTGTTTTGCTGATTGATCAGTTTGATTTTTTGGATGCTTTTTGGCTCTGAGAGCAGCTGTGAGAGCTCAGTGTGGCTGAAAGTCAGCCCCGCAGAGCCTCAGCTGGGGATCCGATCTCTGCTACTTGCTCCATCTTCCAGTCTGTTTGTGGCAAACCCGAGCAGTCTGCTGTGGCTTTTGGCTGTGATGTTTTTAACTGACAACCTCTGGATGAGACAAACTCTCACCATTTCTTACAACATTAGCTGTTTAATGCACCTTCCTCTCTACGCAGCCTTTACCAGGCAGGGCTTCCTGTAAGCGTCCCCATGTTTCTCACAGCAACTCTCTGGATCACCTGTGGCTTGCAAAAAGTCTGGCTGCTGTGCTGGATGCCTCTCTCCTCTCTAAGACGAGCACGGCTTTTCAGGAATGGTGCATTGAGCAAATGTCACTCTGCAGCCCCAAAATCTATCAAACAAAATGACAGCAGCCGTAAGCATTAATCATCTGGTACCATCAAAATAAAGTCATTGCAACAGAGCATTGTCAAAGGATAAGTGTCTCGACTTCAGAGCTGGTCGTGTTGATGCTGCTGGCTCACCAAGGTATTCCTGCAGGAGAGAGTAATTGTGTGGCCTGAATGCTCATTTTCTGATGTTATTAATTAACTCTTCCCCCTCTGGACTGGGCAGTCTGAGCACAAGGCAGAAGCCTGGGATGGTTGAGGAGCTTGAGCAGTTTCTCTTTAGCTCCGTGCTCAGAGTCGTGCTGAGGAGTTTGCGCTTGAGCAGCTACTTTAGGTATAAAAACACCTGCTTCTGCTTTACCTGAGCCACCCCTGCCCCACGACATGGCTTGGAAACCAAAGCCATAACCCTTGTGCTTGTCCTGCCCCTGGTTAGGGTGCAGGAGGTACAAGAGCAGATGTAGGAAGGGTGAGATTTGGGGCCTGTGGGATGAGGGATGTGATAGCTGTTGTTGCTGCGCCAATTAGCTCCAGCTAATCGCGGGGGGACTGCAATTGTCACTTCCAGATGCCTTCTCCTGGGAAAGCCGTGCTGAGCAGTGAATTGCAGGGCCTGGCTCGTGGCCTGAGGGATGGAGAGCTGCTGCCAGGCTCTGCAAGTGGCTTGCTGCTGGAAATCCAGGAGGTCAATGGTGCCATAAAACACAAGGGATCAGTATGAACTTTTACCCTGTCTTGGTTTCAGTCTGTCCCTGGAGGCTGTGGCACTTGGCCTGTGCTGGGAGAAGGCCAGGTTTTGTGAAGAGCTGGGGATATGGGGATGGCAGCTGAGGAGCCTGCCCTGCCCTGGTCCCGGTGTGCTGGAGGCTTCACCCTGTCCTGCCAGCTGGTCCCAGCCCTCTGGCAGCTCCCTTGGGGCCTCTGAGCACACATACTGACTTGATTGCCTCCTGCACCCCTTTGTGCACGTGGTTTCTGGATGGGGCTGTGCTGCTCGCTTGGCCTGGCTCCCGGTCACCCTGCCTAGGGAGATGCTGGAGTGTGGGCGCAGGAATAACGCGACCGCTTCTGGAGAACATCCTCCACAGGAGGAGTAAAAGGAAAGCTTCAATAAGCCAACATGTTTCAACAGCTGTCCCAATTCACAAAGGAGCAGCAATCCGGCTGTGGTGTTTGTACAACAGCTTCACATTTAAGGGAAGGAGAAATAAATCTGTGGGATGCGGCTCTTAGAGCTTCCCGACAAACACACACAGCGAATGTCACCACCAGGTCCACGTGGAGTTTGTTTGTTCATTTGCTGTGTGGGTCAATCTGCTAATCTTAACCTTCACTAGTGGTTTAGCAGAAGAGTTGTCTTCTATGTTAAAATCCTTTTCCACTGTGAACTCACTTTTAGGTTCTTTTAATCACACTTTGGCTATAAGATACACCAGACTTTCTGCATGGCTTCCCGAATCTCAGTGAAGAATTACTAGTTTCTGTTCTGATTTTATTTTTATTTTTCCCTATCTTTATAACAGAGCCGTGCCTAAGCAGTACTGTGTTGTATAGCCGTTAGGCCAACACCCACTCTTTTGCACTTGATATCTGACTTGCGATGGTGGGCAGAGTAATACCCTTTTCATTTTAATTAGCTCTGGCTGGGCTGGGAAATAAGCATGTTTCACTTATTGATCTTGCTTTGCTCCCTGTTTATTGTGAAGTGCTGTTGTCTTTATTTCCAGCAGACAAAATCCTGGCTGGAAATCCTGACTTGCTTCTGTGGGTGAGGCTCTGGGCAGCTCCTTGGGACCCCTGTGAGCCCCTTGGAGCTGTGAGTTGTGGTGATCCCCTCATCTGTAATTGTGCATAAATGGCTGGCCATGGGGAATGGATGGAAATCAGCCTCCAACCCTGGTTGTGTCTTCTGTGGGCATCTGGGAGCCCCTTTTGGCAGTCAGGGGATCCTGCCTGGGGAGCTGGGGGCTCCAGGAAACCTGGAGGTGAAGTGACATGCCCAGGGTTATCTGGTGCTGGAGCCTGGGGTGGGACTGGGTCCTCCGACACCTGCTTCCGCTCCAACCATGAGACTTATTTCCCTTTGTCCCCACTTTTTGCAGTGTGAGGAGATTTGAGCTTGATTTTAAATGTTCTCCTAAATCTTGGTGACGGCAGATTGACGTAAGCATGTGCTGGATCAGGGCCTGTTCTCTAATGCATATGGATGTGCACACAGCTGTAAGCGTTTTCCATCTTTAGGCTCCTGCAGCCCCAGTGAGATCTTTCTTCTTTCTTCCCTTCCTGTGGAAGTGTTCTCTCCCCTTTTGTGCCATGGGCAGCAGCGTTGGACCTCCTGACCTCCAGAGTGAGGACATGGGGGAGAACTGAGTGCAGATCTGCTCTTCCTTGGCAAGTGGAGGACACCCATGACCCAGTCAGGTATTAGTGATGTGCCTTCCTCTTCTCTGAGGAGCAGGATTGAGAGCTCCAGGCTTGCTCATCACTGCTATATTCATCCCAGATCCTGGAAAAAAGAGGCATTACCCTCTGGGGGTGGCTTTGCCATGCAGGAGACTGGGTGTGAGGAGGTGGTGGAGGGCTGAGAGGTTTCCTCTTTGGCCAGGAGGGTGAGATGAAGAGAAGAGCTGAGAGCAGAGCCTACGGCGAAGAGTTTCTGAGGCTCTCCACATCAAAAGGATGTGATAGCCCATGTGCCCTAAGTGTGCTGAGGCCAGAGCAATAGATTCAATCCCCAACAAGTGAAGTTTGGGCAGTCACTGGTTGCTTTTTTTGTCCATCAAGTAGGACAGAGCTTGTTTGCTGCAAAGCCTCTGCCCATGGGCAGCCTCCAGGGATGCTGGGGAGCTGGGCGTGGTGGTGGGGTGCATGCCTTCTGACAGGCGATATCCCTTCAGCTGCACCTGAACCCAGATCTCTGCTCAAGAGAATAAAAGGTCCTTCTGTAATGCTGTGCAGGGTCTGAGCATTGCTGGAGCTCTCCCTTCCATTTTCCAGCCTGGACTGTGCTTCTGAACCTCTGACATCCACCTGGGTGGTGGCCTATGGTGATGAAACTGCAGGTGGAGGATTAAAAAAAAAAGTCGTGGGAAGATCAAGTCAGTTGATAGCAATTCCAATGTATTTAAATTAAAGGGGATGGTGATGTATAAATCACTTGATATTTAATCTGTGGAAGAGCCCTGAATGAGCAGGTACTGTGCATGAATGTGTAATGAATGAGTGGTGGTGGCAGCTGAATGGGGCTGGATTATATCTGGGGGAAGTGGCTGTGCACTCTCCCACCACAGGCTTGCTGAGCCATGGTGTTTGGAATATTATAGTTAAATGGGAGATTAATGCTACCTTCTAGCCAGTGGAAATTACTGGTGTCTGAGCAGGTTGGGTTTGAGTATCCCAAGGTGAGGGTGACTCCAAAAGATGCTCAGAACAGCCCCAAATGAGAGCTGTGCCTGTGCAATCCATGTGGAGATTCACAAAGTCACTGGTGTAACTGGGAGGAGAGCTTGTCCTTCCACCTTTATTTAAATAATAAAATAAAAAGCTGTGTTTTCTCCAGAAGAACCTTGGTCGGGGTGGGAGTATGTGGTCAAACCAGGGTGCTATGTGGTGCAAGAGTGTGCTGGGACACCCTCACACCAGTTAATCCCATTTCTAAACCAAAATTTTCTCTAGAAATGAGCCAAAATGGGCAGATCTGTGTGGGTTTCTTCTTCCTCCTGAAATATTTAATTTCCTGACTTCTTATAGCCAGGTCTAAGTAGATGTTCCCTCTGCAGAAAATGCTCTGATATCACTAAATAGGATTCTGCAATCTCCAGCAGCTAAAGTGCTTAGTTAGGGTCCCAGGGTGGTTTTTTTTATCCTGATTTGGTCCGTCCTTACCAAAGTGCAGGGTTTGTAGCAGTGAGCAGTGATTCAGGGCTTATCACCGTGCCACGGTGGGAAGTGCCGTGAATGCCAGACCTGTGCTTACACGGGCAGGGAAATGGATGAATTTTTCCACATCAGTGGGAGCCGAAGATTTTGCTAAAGGTGCCTGCAGCTGCCAGGGGTGAGATACGGCTGTGCCAAACAGCTTTGTGGGGCAGAAACCAGGGTAGAAAACTTAAATGTGGATTTCATGTCCTGGAAAGCTGTCTATAAAAGGCATCCTGGGTGCTGGTCTGCTGTTGGCTGTGCAACAGGTGATGATGGGCTCCCTGGCTGGTGTTCTGGCTGAAGCACAGGAGCTGTGGCTCTCCTGACTTCTCCAATTTGATACCAGAGATATGAATTGGAGAGCCCTGGGTGAGTTGTTTGCTGTGCTTGGAGGGCTGCAGCAAACCAGCAGCCGCTGGTGGGATTGTGTCAGCCCCTGTGGGTCAGCATGGGGTCTGGATGGGGTGGCTGTCTCCATCTCCTGTGCAAAATCTCCATTAAAAAAATCTCCATTAAAGACTGGGATGCTATGGTAACGCCACCTGTGGAGGGACTGGAGTCACATTGACCGTGGTCGGGACAAAGTTACCTTCCCGATTACAGCCTCTGGTGGCATGTCCTAAAGGAGAAGGAAAGGCAATAAGGGAAACAAGCTTCTGTTTATTGTCCTGAAGGTCTGTCTGTTAGCTAACGAGGCAGATGGCTCAGCCTCTTATTAAATGATGCTACTTAGCACTTATGTGGAGTTATAGGTAGTAACTCATTTAAACTGAGGCTCTGGGTCGACGAGGGGCTCGAAATAGCACCTCCTGCCTGGGATTTGATTTTGGTGGAGGTTGGGCAGGTCAGTGCTGAGGACAGGAGCAAACCCAGCCCGCAGGAGCCGAGCTCAGCCCTCAGGTGGTGTGGCTCTGTAAGGCAATACCTTGGCATTGCCTAGCCAAAAACCAGGCTGCAACAATGATGGAAGTGATATTTAATCCAGGAAAATACATGATACATAGTCTAGTATTCCTTGCTTATCCATCATATAATGCAGTTCGCAGGGATTAAATATCCCTCCTGTAAAGTTGTTTGAGATCAGTGTTATTTGTTTTGTAAATGCTCCTGACAGGATGCTGAGTGCTATTGATTACCAATGGCTCTTTAAAAATTACTATTATGCTGCAAATTATGAAGCTTGGGGGTATCCAGTTATATGATAATGGAAAGGCATTGGTGTGTAATGACATATGCATCATAATAAATTTGCTCTTCCTATGTAATGGAGATTGAGAGGGACAAGACTTAACTGATAGCATTAGCTGTCTGTCATGGTATGTCCAAGGGAACATGATGGAATTGCCTGGTTGTTCACTGTGGCAAAAAGTAATGATTGGGAAAGCAATTTAGGGAAAAAAAATGAAGAAAGCCCTTGTTCTGAGCAAAATCTCCTTCATCTTCCTGTTAAAATATGTAAGCCACTCCTCTAATTCATAAATAGCTAAAATCCCTCATTGCTCTTCCATGCTCTGCTCCAGGAGCACTGGCCAGGTGACAGCCGTGCTGATGGTCCCAGGGAGCTGCTGGGCTTGCTTGGAAAACTTTTGTTGGTGCCACAGCTGTGATAACAGGGTGAACAGAAGCCCTAAATCACTGGGAATTTCAGTGGGTCGGTGCCCTTGAAGCCAACAGAGGACACTTGTGTTGGGTTGTGCTCTCTCATTCCTGACAGTGGATGTGAGATAACACAACTGCTCATCTTCCAGGCTCTCCTGGCATTCCCCAGCTCCACAGCAAGGTCTTCAGCCCCCTGTGTCTGGGAGGAGCCGAAGGGCTGCTCTGCACCATGGTGACTGGAGCAGTGTCACAGGGACCTTCCCATCTTGGGGACAGTGACAGGGACCTTGCCCTGGCTGCTCTCTGAGCAGCCACAAGCTGCTCCCTATGGCCTTTCCATCATGGGATGGCACAGAGGGCTGGAAGGGAGGACTTGATGCTGGTCTGTGATGGGCAGTGCATGGGGAAGGGGTGTGGTGTGAAGGTTAAATCAGACACCTCTTACCATGGCTGTTCTGTGCTCCTGGCATCCTGCTGCAAATACCAGGTGACAGCAATGCAAATAAGCCTCTTCCTCATCGTGCTGCTGATCTACAGGAGAGCCCCAGACAGCAAACGATTGGTTCTGTGCTTCTATATTATCACACTCAGCAGCAGCTGAGCATGGAGAAATACATGTCCAGGAGCCAGTGCCAGCAGAAGAGTTTAAATCAAAAGGAAGGAGGGAAAAAAAAAATCCCCTTCTTCCTTCGGCACCTTCTCAGCATCCTTCATGATAAAGTCAGGTGTTCACCGGGCTGCTGGCATGGAGCCCCTGTGCTGTCCTTCTGGCCACCCAGCGAGGAGGCACCCGGGGCAGGAGAGCTCCTCCATTGATCCGATTCATTTTCCCTCCTGTCGTTTTGTTTTGCTGGGCTGCAGTGGGGATGCTCGCACAGAAGCTCCAATTTCTTTAGAGAGACTCAGCACCTGTTAATGTGGCACTTAGATGAGGGAAGGAGGAGGCGTGGGCTTATTTAGGTATTGTTTTGTGAGCTGTAAGATACTTCCTGAAGATCCAGCACCAGCCTCCCACGAATCCTACTTGGAAATAGGGTGGAGGAAGGTTGAAATCCCAAAAGGCTGGTGGGAGATCAGAGCTCAAATACACTGGAGGCTGGGTGCATGCAGACCATGAGCAGGACTGCTCCTCGGAAGGGGCTGGGGTGGCTGAATGGCCACAGGGACAGGGAGCAGGAGCTCCTGGAGGCAGCACCATGGGAGCAATGCTCAGTATGAACGCCAGTGCAGAGTAAATAAACCCCCCTTCTCTCTCCCCTTGCAAGGTTGCTATCAGTGGAAACACTCTGCCCCTTGACTTGCAATAACGTAATTATTTATCGTGCTGCTCTCGGGCCAAGTCCTCTGCAGGTTGCCGCGTGCTCTATTCCATCTTGTGACCTGTTTGTGTAGCCACGCTGTGATCCAGGAGCAGGCGACAGCTGCAGAGATGCTGGTTGTTATTGGAGAAGGGCTGAGCACCAAGGAGGGGGGCAGTGGCAGCGTTGGTTTTGCAATAAAAATAAAATCACAGGCTTTTGTCAGTGCTTCAGGTGTGGGATTCTCTGCTTACAGCAACCAGGGCTTGAGAACTTTTTTGGAGGAATTGCAATCTGAAGACTGTAGAGGAAGGTGATTGTGGGAGGGAGGAGTGCATGTATGGGTACAGAGCCCAGGAGATGGGGGACAGGGTGGTGGGGTGAATGGTGTCTGCATCCCAGGAATGACAGCTCAGTTCAAGGCTAAAAGGGGGTTTCTGGAGTTTATTGCAAGCAGATCTCTTTATTCATCTTCATTCCCAGCTGAAGCTGGGTCAATGTGCAGAGCTGCAGAGGAGGTGCCTATATCAGGACACGTTTGACTTCTGCAGAGATGCGCCCAGGTGTGAACATGCTGGAAAACAAGGTTTTCCCCAGCATTACCTCTGTGGGTGCCCTAACCTGATGTCTGAGATCAAACCATCCCAGGGGAGAGAGCTCTCTTCCAAGAGCTCTTTGAACAGTAAACACTTCACAGTGACCCAGAGGAGGCTGGGTGGGGGAGAAAAGAGTGCTTGTCTGTCCCTGCTGCTCATGTGGACCTAAAGGCAGCAGATGAGTGCCACTGGTGCTTTCATTGCCCTACTGCTTTATGGAACAGCCATAGATGATGTCATGTGTATGGGATCTTGGATGTCTCTTGATCCAACATTGCATTACATCCTATGATTTAAAAAAAATAAAAATCAGCTGTTGTGATTGGAGAAGTGTCCTTTGGCTGAGTAAATAAGCCAGTCATTTTTCACAGGAGCAAAGGCAGTGTGGAGTTGCGGGGGATCTATGTGTCACAAGGACCACGACTGTCACACGATTGTGCAAAGAAGGCTGGCTGGGGTGAGGGTGGAGAGGGCTCTTGACACCCCAGGCTGAACTCAACCACCCTTGGAGGGCCTGGGGTTGTTGCATGAAGGTCAGCCATGGGCTGACGCAAGGTTTGCATCCACATTTTCCAGATAAACCTTTCCAAAAAGGAGCAAGAGTGTCACCACCTGAGCCATTGCCAGTCCTGACACAAGCCCTGGTGTGCCGACCAGCACCTGCCAGCCCCACAGCATCCCCTTGGTGGGGGAGAGCAAGATGAGCAAATGGCCACGGCTTAGAGATTTATCGGAGGTTTGATTCTGGCTTAGAAAAACTTTCTGTGCTAGTGTTGGTTTTCAATTTGTTGTTTTTCCCTGCTGTTGTTAATGGAAATCCAAGTGCAACGGTGCTGCAGAGATCCTGGCGTTGGAAAGCAGCAGCCTGTGTGTCCTGTTCCTGTGGAAAAAGGGATCTATCAAAATATTTTTTTTTCATGCTCTAATTTTTGCCACAGTTGGTTTATTTTTGTTTTTGGCTTCTTTTTCCCCACTGTATTCTTAAAACTTCCCTTTCAGGGCCTAACAGCTTAACCATTTCAAAGTCATGCCAAGCGGAAATGTAGCATGCGATTTTCTCACTAAACATTGTGCTGATCTCTCAAATGTATTCTGGATTTGTAGAGAAGCTGCAAAAAAAGCTGGGCTGAAAGAGGGTGAGAATTAGCACTCGGCTGAGGAACCAGGCCTTTGGATGCTTAGGAGAGATCGGGGTAAGCAAATGCAGCTCCTTGCTGCCTGGTCTGCAGTGCTGGCATGGCACGGGGCTGGTGGGCAGGAGGCTGGGTAGATGCCTTGAAGCACATCTCCATCCTGAGGACAGTGGTGTTTAATCTGTCTTTACATGTAGGTCTTGGTCCTGGTTGTTGGTTCCTGAGATCTGAGTTATGCTCCAGAATTTGCAGGCAGATCCATCTGGATTTCAGCAGCTCCTTCATCCTCTTGTGCCTCCCTCCCTTTTCCAAAAAGAAAGGGATGACTGTACCCAAAAGAGCTTATTTTCAAAGGAGGGTCTCTTTGAGTTTCTCCATAAAATGCCTTCCCCCCCGCCCAATTTTGCCACGTAAAATACAACAGAGAATTGATTCACCACCAATGCCATTTGTGCCAGATCTTGCAAGGAAATATTACTTGTGGTGCACAAAGGATGCTCTGCCCTTCTGCTACCCTGAGCTTTTGCTGGGGTTTTTGGCTGCCTGCTCTGCCTGTGCTGCGGAGATGCTGCTGGTTTTGGAGCAGAGATGGCTTCTCTCCCAATTCATCCTCCCCTTGCTGATGGAGCACCTCTGATGGTAGCACATGCTGCCTGTGGGAGCTGAGCTGAGCTATCTGGCTGCAGGGGCAGCCCTGCCCCATGGGAGCTCGTTGCTGAAGGGACTCTAGTGACTTTTGCTTGGCTTGTGCTCCCATGAGACTGAAAATAACTGGATTTTCCCTGGAAGGAAGAGATCAATGAGCATTTTCAGGAAATGCAGACCTTCCCTTACTGCTAAAATGGGTCATCACTGTCTAATGACTGCTGTGACAGAGGTCTCTGTGCAAACCTGGGCTCTCAGGGTGACAACACGGGTACAGCCCAGGATGCAAGGAGACAATTTGGTATAGCAGAGCTGGGAGGTTGGTGCGAGTCCTCCTTCCCAAAGGCATAGATCAGAGCTATTTTTCTGCTATCCTTGGCTTTTTATGGTTGTTCACAGCAGAAGATCTTTGAGGTTCCTTACCAGCTGCAGAAAATGCCTGTGGCCATGAGCTGGGCTCTGGATCGCAGCAGCCTCTGTTAGAGATGCTCAGAGCTGGAATTTGCTCTTTCATTCAAGCTTTGAGGCTTGCAGGGTGAAGTGAGGGACAGCTCATGATTATTAGTAGCTTTAAAATTAATAATGCTCTTTCTAATCTTCATCTTTCATTATTAATCAACATACAGCATGCTGTGTTATAGCTAGACCAAGGAGTGCCCAGCATCCCCTGGTGCCAGTGGAGTTCAGAGAGCTCCACATGGATGTGAGCAAAAGGTTCCCAAAACCAGGTCCCTTGTGGGTTTGGTCTGAGGTTGTGTGGGCAAAGGCTGTTTGATTTCTGTCAGTTTCACCTGTGTAAATCCTAGCAGGGGGACAGGCCGGATCCTGTGTCCTGCCAGGGCCGTGTGCCTTTGAAGCTGCTCTGAGTTCCTGCTTGTATCACTGAGACCAAGGGCAGGAGTGGCCCTGGGATTTATTTATAACACTCCTAGGGCAAAGAGGAGGGTGTGTGAAGGTGTCTGGGCTGCAGGCAGAGGTAAAGAGCGCAGCACAGAGTGAGACCACGCAATGGCAGTGCAGGCTGCAGGCACCAGAGGAGTGGAGGGAGTGTGTGCTTGCTGCTTGCTAAACCTCTGGCTGCTTGGGTGCAGGAAAAGGGAGCTGGGAGGAGAAGGGTTCCCAGATTTGCCCTCTCCTAGGCAAATCCTGCTGGTGGATGGGGTCTGTGCGTGTGGAACAGCATACCTTGGTGCTTTAGTGGGTGGTCTGTGCAGATGGGAGAGTCTGCCCAGAACTGGGAGCACTGAGGAAGCTGGGGGGCAAAATCCCTTGCTGCAAGATCTAAGGAAAAGATTTGGGGAACAGTGGTGAGAAGCACTGTGATATTGCTTTTGTAGGAAATCTCCCTTCCCTCCTTTTCAGTTAATAACCATCAGGAGGGAGATGCTTCCCTAGCTTCCAGGGGAACCAAACTAAAGAAGCCTGTTGCCGTCATGTTGCTGGAGAGTGCCTGGCTCCACTTGAGTTGTTTTCCCACTATTTGGGTAAATAAAGTTAGGACAACGAGGAGGGCTGCTGAGATGGTTGGCAGTGTGCTGAATCCCCCGGGAGATCAGGGCAGCGTTGTTTATTGGGGGGGAGCTGCCTGAGCATGAGGGGTCAGCCTTGCTGCTATGTAGAGAGAAGGGAAACAAACGCGCTCTGTTTTAGCACCGGATTCATTGCAAGGAGATGTGCCAAGGATCATTAGTGCCACAGCCATCATTATCTTTTTGCTCGGATTAGTTTTTTTCCATTTTTCTTTTTTTTTAAGAAAAAAAAAATAATGGCTCGTTACTGTTAGATCAGATACAGACAAAATAATAGCAGTATCACAAAGATTGAGGTCTGTAAGATTAAATTTGAAAAGGGAAGAGAAATGAGAGCTTTGGCCCTGGTTGCTGTTACACCAGCCGTACAGATAAATGACTCCGTATGCAGATAAGCAGGGCCAAAAGAAAAGGGATGCTGAGGAAGAGATGGCAAGAAAAATAGGAACTAATCAGCAGATTCAACCACTGTAATGCAGTAAACATGGAAAATTGCATTATATTAGCTCCTCGGCTTCTCATTGTACGTATTAGCCACAAAGTCATCAATAGGCAATTTACCACGGAGGTGCAGTGCTGCAGACCAATATCAGAGCTCTGTCCTCACGGGAGAAGGTGTTTGCAGTGCAAAAAGGGAAAAGTTGTCTTCTAAACTGCATAAGGAAGAAGTGGCTGATGTTGAGCATGAGAAATGCCCGCAGTTCTCGGTTAGAAATGTGCTCTCAGGACAAGTACAGCAGCTCTATTTGTCCCCGGTGCCCGAGCAGCAGCTGCTTGCTGAGGCGAGGTCTCATTGCAGTGCTGGGACATTCCCCTCGAGCAGGAGGAAATGGGTCTGCTGCGGATTTCTCTTGATTTTTTTTCTATATATTATTTTTACCATTGAACTCAATTTCTCTGTTGTTCAATTTCTTACAAAGAATGACAAGTATTCACTGCTTCTCCCCTTGAGTTCGGGTGAAATCAGCACAGCACATTATTTGCAAATCACCTTCATCCTCCTGACTCCCCGTTAAACTTGGGATGGCTTGAACCCGGGTCCCTCCTAAAATATCCATTTAGGCCACGTAATGATTCTAGCTATGTCATGCATAGTAGATAAAAGATGATCTGCAATTTATTTTTAAAGCTTTGAACCAAAAACTTGGGCAATCATACAAAAAGGGTTTAAAAACAACCTCCTGATGATACAAAGCTGGGAGAGATGTAGCCCTAAACCTTGCAGTAAAATCCTGTTTCTCTGCACTTTTATCAACAGCTCCACCCATGATCGGTGCATAAATCCACCTTCAGCACAGGATGTTGGAAAATTACCGAGGGACAGCAACGTCCTCCCGGCTGCTTGGTGAGAAGGGAAGGATGCACCTCCAGGTAGGGCTGGACGTGGTGTTCATCCTCTGTTCCCTGCTTGTATTGCACTCAACCTGCTTGTTGCATGGACTGGAGGGGGAGAAATAAGACTTTTGCAAGAGGGGTATCTCGGAAGTGTTTCTTTCAACTTGTCCCAAGCCATGAATAAGTTGTTTGGGACCTGCTGTGCACCCAGTGGCTCTGGGATCTGCAGGATCTTTCTGACCAGGCGGATGGTGGCATTTTTTTCTTACGTTTGTCGTTGGTTTTCATCTACCCCGTGGAAGTCTGTCAAACTCACCTAACAGAGCTAGGGCAGTTCTGCCTCCCCTCCCTGTAGCATTGCTGGAAAGCAGAGCAAAAGCTCTGCAATTACCCCTCCCAGAACCAAGCCTAACATCATCTATGAAACTGCCCCTTCCTCGGTGCTGTGGCAGCTTCTCAGGGCTTGCAGGAATGGCTGAGCAGGATGAAGTCGTGTTGGCTGCTGCTGCTGAGCAGCCTTTTTGGCGTGGGAGTAGAGCTAGGCACTCCTACCAGGCTCTGCTAATCCAGCCTTGATCCACGCACTTCAAACGGGAGCCTTGATTTAGGGATGTGCTGAGCACTTGTCTCTCCCAACAGGCTGCTGCAATGCCTGTGAGGACAGCAGTGTGCCCCAAACCCCACTGGTTTTACGTTGTGCTAAAGGGGCTGGGATTGCTCCCTGGGCAGCTGCTGGGCAGGGGGAGGCTGGAGGGGAGCAGCAATACTGGTGGGAGGCTGGTGGCTTTCTACATTTTGGGTTTGTGGCTGTCTGACACCATTGAGCTGAGCCCTGACAAAGCTGCTGTCCCCAGAAGGCCAGCCTGGTGTGGTAACTGGATTACAGTCCTGTCCTGGTTTCAGTTAGGACAGAGTTAATTTTCCTCCTAGTAGCTGTCAGGGTGCTATGTTTTGGATTAGAATGAGAAGAGCGCTGATAACATGCTGATGTTTTAATTGTTGTAGAGCAGTGCTTACACCAAGCCAAGGACTTTTCAGCCTCTCTCTGTCCTGCTAGCGAGCAGGCTAGGGATGTAGCAGGAGCTGGGAGGGGACAGACCCAGGACAGCTGACCCAAACTGGCCAAAGGGGTATTCCATACCATCTGACGTCATGCTGAACAATATATAGGGGTGGCTAGCCGGGGTGGAGGGGGGGGCCAGCTGCTCAGGGATAGGCTGGGCATCGGTCAACGGGTGGTGAGCAATTGCATTGTGCATCACTTACTTCGTACGCATTATTACTATTAATACTATTATTGTTGTTGTTGTTGTTGTTGTTCTTTTCCCTGTCTTAATAAACTGTCTTTATCTCAACTCACAGACTTCACTTTCCCGTTTCTCTCCCCCATCCCGGAGAGGGAGGGGGGAGGGTGAGCGAATGGCTGTGTGGTGTTTGACTGCCAGCCGGGCTAAACCACAACAAGTCCTTACAGCCATCTTCTTAAGGAGGAAAAAGGGGTTTTCAGTCACACAGGGTAGCTTTAAACTCTGTTTAAAGTACTGCTGGACTTTCCTAAATAAGTGGTGTGGTCCCAGAACAAACAAGGGCCTAGAAGCTGGGTAATTTTTGGCAACTGGTCAGTGCTGTGGTGTAGGTGGGGGTTTCTCTCTGACACCCTTTTGTGTTGATGGCTTTCTTGTTTTGTCTCCAGAGCAAGTGGTTAGAGGCAATAACATCAGTTAGCCTTCTTATCCCCTTGTGTTCCTGGTGTTAACACCAGTGAGCAGTGAGACTCACTGCCTCCACTGCAGCCCTTTCTTTTCACGGTGTTGGTCACTCCAATCTGCACTTCTCCCTCAGTGTGCTTGTGTTTGTCTCCTGCAGGGACTTGTGGTGGACAGATTGCTCTTGCTGGGGCTGTCTTCCACCTGGGGCCTCTTGGGAGATGGTTGTGTGGAAAGGTTGGGGTCTCTGGTGTGCAATGTGGGGAGGAAACCCATGGTGGGACCTGGTGTCCTGACAGCTGTGCTGGAGCATGGCCATGCCAGTGGCTAAACTGGGCAGGAGCTGTGGATTTCACTGTTCGAGCGGGTCTTTCATGAATGTGTGTTGGCCCTAGGGCTTCCTCATCTGCAGGAGGAGCTGGGGTATCTTGGCGAGGCAGCTTAGGTTGAGCTGAGACCACTGAGGTCTCTTGGAGCCTGGAGCAGTGGCACAGGTACTTGTGTTTTCCAATGAGAAGGATCAGGAGGTAAAAGGAGGAGTTAGTTATAAGAAGGTGTAGGTGGCAGAGCTGCTCCCCTGGCCCCAGGTAACTTGTGCTGAGGTTTCAGCTGGCTTCCCAGCTCCTCACCATTTGTCTGCAGAGCCCTGTTCGTGGGCTGGTGGCACCCACTGCCCTGCTGGAGCTCCATCACCCGTGTTTCTCCATGGCAAGAAGGTTCTCCATGGCCAGGGCTAACTTCAGCTTTCCCCTGTACTTAAACACTCATGCAGACCTGCTGGAGCCTGGCACCATGAGCCCAGTGATGTGCAGAGGAGGGCTTTGCTCCCTGCAGCCTGTATGTCCTGGGAGAGCTCCAGCACCCTGCTGAGCCCTGGGGAGATGCTCTTCCACCCCCTTCCTTCCTATTTTATACATGACTGCTTGTTCTGCAGCACATCCCATGTGCTGTGAGCCCCCTCGTGCTGGGGAGCCCCGCGTTTAGTGTTAGGAAGCATCGGGCACTGCTGCATGTTCAATAGCTCAGTCCTTCAGAGCAAGGCAAGGGCTGAGCGTAACGCCTTCTAATGTTCCCACTTCCAATTATCCTCTTAATTACTCAATGAAATGCACAATAAAACAAATCACTATAATTTCTATTTTATTCTCTGCCTTTCTCCATTTACTTAAGAGCACAGGATCCATTAAGGAGGCCCCCTCTCATCAGGGAATACTTTCCGATAGATCATACTTACCAAATGGTTTTATGTTCCTATCCTGCGTCTCGTCCTCGCTTCCTGTGCCAGTTTGCTAATTGCCAGAGACACCAGTGGCTGGGAAGCTCTGCCTCCCTTGTGCCCATCCTGCTGAAGTCACAGTGCTGAGTTTGTGACATCCCCATGACAACAGCCTATGATGTCACTGCCCGAGATTACAACTTTTTGGAGCATCCAGGCAGCAGGGCTGAAATTCCTGGGCTCTCACATCTCTTTAAATAGAGAGGGAGGGATAAAAATGCAGGGAAGCCTTTAAAATTGCTTTAGATTTTCCCTTTTTTATTTTTTTCCCCAAGAGTGTGTGGATGGGGACTGCAGGGCTGCCACTAGCAGTCCCTTCTCTTGTCCTGCAGCAAGCCCAGCTCCATCCTGCAAATCTGGGGGTTTGCTTATGGGGAGCTGAGCCCACGGCCAAAGGCTGTGTGTGGGTCATCCCTCTGGTGTCCCTGGGGGACTGCAGGTATCCCCTGCCCTGTGCACCTCCCTCTTGCTCTGCTTTGTGATGCTGTGAACCCAAAGCAAACCTGGGGTCTGCAGCCTCTGCTCTTTCCCAGACTGCTGTCTGTGCTGGCTTCCTGTACTGCTGTTGTCTAATATTCATAATATAATGTGGTACTGCTCAGACATAGCCGGGGAGGGAGGGAGATTTGGGTACATGCTTCTCTAGCAGCAGGAAAATCACCTTAAAAATGCAGCTCATGCAGCGAGGATGCACGAACCACATCCAAGCTGGCAGCCCCAAAACTTGCCTGGGGAAGCCACCTCCCTGGTATTTTGCTAACTCATTTAGCCAGCAAAGCAAATCAAGCAGCGGAATAATCAATCTCTTTTTATTTTAGTTTTTGTAAGGTGGGAATAAAAATGATGTTTCAAAGGCTGGCGTGTCTCAGCTGAGCAGCAGTGGGGAGCAGCCAGCACCACAGAACATACTGTCCTGTCTCCCAGTTTCTCACATCATAACTTCTAAGCTGGGTTCAATAGAAATAAATGTTCAGTAGTTCCAGTGGTGGCCTTTGGAAATGAAGCTAATGGAACAAGGCAAAAAAAAAAACCAAACTGTTACAGTGTTTTGACAAGCACTCAAATATTTAATGCTGTGCATGGCCTGATTGTGGGGAGCTTGGGGTGCACCTGCAGGAAGCAGTGCCCCTCATTAGCAAGGGGGAGTCCTCCTGCAAATTAGGCAAACGAGATCTGAGTTGTGTGCTGGTAAACGAGCCGAGGGTGGCTCTGCTGGTGCTTCCCAGGATGGGAACGTGGCAGCCGGCCAGTTCTTGGAGAGAGCCGGGAGGAGAAGGCAGACTGCTGCCCTGAGCCGAGGAGGCTGTGGCGATTAAATAGGATCTGCTGAAATCCTTCCAAAGCGGGCTTAGGAATTAAGAGCTGTCAATGTCACATTGAGGGTCACTTGCCACAGGACACCTCCGGCCTCCCCCTGTGCTTCTGTTTAGCCCTGTCTGAGCATTAGGAAAGGCATCCTTTGTTTTGGAGCTCTTCCCCTCCACCATGGAAAGGTGAAATCTTGCCAAGGAGAGCTTCTGAAAAAGGTGTTTGGTGGAGGGCGAGGATGGGACCGTGCACATGTGGCCTGGAGTTGCCTGAATTCAGGCACCGTAAGGAAGGTACCCTGCCAGAGGAGGGTGTTTTCCCCTCTGTCTTCCTCCTTGTTTTTCTCAGCCAGGAAGGACTGGTTGCAGCAGGGAGATTTTCACACCTCATTAAAGCAGTGTCCAGCTCCAGGCAGCCATCAACCCCAATCAGAGCAATTTAAAAGGCTGCACTTCCTTTAATCATCCGGAGATGTTTGGGTTTGTCGGTGCGAACAGAGGGCTCCTGTATGACGGGGATGGAGCTGCAGAAACAGTGCCGAGATGAGACCCGTGGCATCAAAAAGCAGCAGCTCCTCACCTGTTTGCTGGCCTAAGAGCAGACCTGGAGGATTAGGTCCTTCATTTGCTGTCTTGTTTCTCTCTGTGGGAAGTGGGTGGCAGTGGACCTGTGCACGAGCAGCTCTGAGAAATACAGGCACAAAATACCTCAAAAATAACAACAGCTGTAGCCAGAGCCCCACGTGCTGAGCTGTGCAAACACACTGTGGCCACATTCGTGCTGTACTTTCTCCTAACCACCTACAACCATGCCACCTCTCCTTGGCCTTCTCCTGGACCTGCATCAGCCCCACATGCTGCAGACACCGCATGTGGGGAGGGCAAATGCCTGAGAAACAAACATCCCAAAGTCACACGTGTTTGTGACATGTTCTGTAGAAGGCGAGTGTCCTCCTCAAACATCCTGCATGCACAGAGGTGCTTTCACGGTGCCCGTGGCTCATCTTCCAATAGTATGACTTTCCCAGGGGCAGCTTCATAAAGTGTCATTGTTTTTATCAGAATTTTCTGTGGTGGACTTCAAGTTTTAATTGAAGGAATGTATTTAAAAAAAAAAAAAAGTTTTTTGCTAAGAAAGCAAAAACTTTTTTTTTTTTTTCCCCTGGGTAGGGGGAGCCTGCCTCTAATTTTCAGTACCCCATCATGTCTTTTGGCTGCCAGGTTGCTGGGTGCAGGCTGCACCCCCAGGGCTGGTGTGCCCCACGCATGTTTGTGCCAGCAGCCGTGCCATGGGACCCGTGTGTGCAAAGCCCCTACAGCCCACACCAGCACCCACCGGGCAGTGTTGGCCACATGCCAACACGGTTCTGCTAATGATTCCCAAGACCGTGGGCAACATAGGCAAAGGATCTCAGCAATTTTGCCATTAAAGTCTGAGAACCATGGACCTCATATTAGTGAAGCAATTAGGTTGGTGTTCTGCCCTAACTGCTGCTCATTAGAGATCAACAGGGCCCAAGGTGACGGAGTAACTGGCAGCCAGGATGTCCTTCTGGGCTTCGATTTGATCTCTGCCTTTCATGGTCCTCCCTTTTGTTCTTGGTCATTGGTTTTAAAAGCGCATCTTTGGTGGGACTGTGACAAAAACCTCACTTAAGCAGAGGGGATTTTGGCAAAAAGCATTGGCTTTTTGGAGCTGCCCCCATCTGTTGGGTGAATGTGAAATGATCGTCCCTGACTGGAACGGATCCTCCGGAGCCGTGTTATTCCACCGGGAGGAGGTATTTTCACCCGTTTTCAACGTGGATTATTTCTGTGACTGACTGTAATAGTTTCTTTGGCGGTATTAGGATTTGTTATGTCAGGATTTATTTTGGCATGAAGTGATTGTGCGGGCTGTAGGCCTGTAACTTGTCTTTGTGTGCTGAAAACCAGGAGGCCATCGCCTCCTGCGTCCTCCACGGATGTGGTGGAAGCAACCTCAGCACAGCTGGGCCCATGTCCCCAGGCCAGCTGTCACCCAATGCCTCTAAAGGAGCAAATTTAAGGGAAAAAAAGTTACTATGAAAGACATGAAAATAAAAAGAGTCCTGTAGGTCAAAAATTTATATAGAAAAGCCTCTTAGGAAGAGGAGGAGAGGACACAAAGGAGGGTTTGCACCTTCTGAGGAGCAGTGCAAGCGCTGGGAGCTCCCTGGTGTTAACAGCAGGAAATGCACATGTGGTTTATACTGCAGTGATCCTGAGACATCTAAGAAAGGGCTTTATTTGTCCTAAAACAAATGGTATTGCTTGTGATGAGGCAGCGAAGCAGTAAGTTGATTAGCTAAGGCAATGTGTTGTGGCAGCTGGTACCTCTGGGAGCTCTCGGAGTTATGAATTGGTGGACCTGCTCCTCAACGCTGCAAGTGATAGGGGGTTTTGACAACCACTCCTCTATCAAATACTCCTCATGCTCCACCAGATTTTGGAAGAAAAGGTTCACTTAAAGCCTTTCAGTGCTGTCCTACGCCAGTTAAAAATGAATTGATAATACTGGCATTAAACTGGTTGCAGTTTTCCCATCTCTGTGAACGTCATTCAAATCATCCAGGACCACTGGTTTGTGGTGCTCCTGTCTCAGTGGGGTTCAGAAAGGATTCAGTTCATGAATTTTGGTCTGTTCTGTGCAGGGTCTTAGGGGCAGCCTGTACAGTCAGCCAGTCTTGAGACCTTCTTGTTTTTTCCACTCTCAGCTGAGCATCTCCATGGGGCAAACACCAACTCAGATCAAACTTGGACACAAAGAGATGGATGGTAGAGGTGATTTGAGCAGCTTGCATCAATTGAGATGGCTGAGGCAAGGAAATTAGGACATTGCGTGTCCCAAAATACTGACATGCTCAGTGTAGGGTGATAGGCAGCTCCGACCTCCTGAATCTGAAGTCTGGATCACATTCTTAGGAACGTGACACAACAAGCAAGGCGGTCCTTCCACCCCACGTGTGACAACAGGGCTCCTGTAGGACCACGAGCAAGGGCCCTGAGATAGGAGGCAGGCTGCCTGTCTCTATCCTTGTCCACTGCACAAGCCCAAGTTAGCCTTGGCTACTTTTTGGCAGCCCAATTCCCTGCTCCAGCAAGTGCTGGGCAGCTAGGGAGGTGGTGGGGAGAGGAACACTCTGTTCAGCAGCTGCACATTCCATTAATTTAATGAGGATTTTTTTTTTTTTTTTACAAGGCAGATGGTAAAATAGCTATTTTCTGTTTTCTAATAAATACCATCAGCAAGGCAGAAAATGTGCAATCTCGCCAAGTCTTTTCTGATTCCTTGCCCTCCTGTACCGATGCGTTCCCCATTCTCTGCTGGGAGCCAATGGGGGTGGCTGGTGGGATGGGAGGGAGATGGGACACGCAAGACAAGTCCGAAATTGCTGGCAGGACCCGCGCAATAAAACTGCAGCTCGGCCTGATTGGGCAGAGCCTCTGTGTCCTGCTGGGAACGCTGCACTCTGGCAGCCTTTGCCGATCCAATTCTCACTTCATCTGATTGCAGTAATAACAACTCACACAAATTTCCTGCCTCAACCTGAAATCTTCCAGCTCTGCAATGCAAATAATATAATGTGTGATGAGGAGCCCGATGACGGGGATAATAATAATAATAGTGATGATGCCTTTATTCAATGAATGAGTGAATCAAGCAAGCAAAAATAAATGGTATTCAGAGCTTGAAAATCAATAGGAAGAGAAATCAGGAGGAAATGCAGCGGGAATTGCATCTCTGGGGGAGTGCTGTCTTTAGGAATGGCATGAAGAAGCAATGAGCAAAGCCCTTTTGGGCTGGGTACTCCTTTTCAGCCTGTATCGCTCCTGGGCGCTCTCCTCTCCTGTGATTATGTTGCATTTGCTGAGCTTGCTGCTGTTCCGTGCCTGGTCCTAGGCTCCCTGTGATCTCTTTGGCCCCTTTGATTTATGGCTCTCGTGGGCTCTCTGATTGTGTCTAAGCAGTTGGCAGGCTACAGACCTGACCCAGGGTTGGGTAATAACTTGTCTTTTGTCCCATGCCCAGGAGGTTGGCCATAAAAAAAAAAGCTCCAGACATCAATTTTCCTCTCCACCAGGGTGGAATTGCAAAATGATGAGATGGTCTTTGCCCTCATTTCACTCTTCTTTCCCTTTCTCTTCCTCTTTTTACCTTTTTTTTCTCCTTACCCTACTGCTCATTGCTTTCTTCTTCACCCCCTTTCACTATCTGTTCTATCATTTATCAGCCTCCCTTCCCTCTGTACATCTCTGCTTCTCCTCTCTCCCCTTCTTGCTCTCTTCTGCCTCATTTTTCTATGCATTTCTTTCCCATCTCAAATGCGCCATGCTTTTTCTTGCTGTGCATAGCAGTTTGATATCCTTGCCTGTAATAGCTTGCTAATGCAGTAATTCTACGAGAGACCCTTTAAAAACCCAAAGCCTTGGTGAGCAGTGAAACTCACCTTTTAACTTGGCTTCCTCTTTATCGGGGATTCATTTCAGGCAGGATTTCCATGTGCACAGTTCTGCCTCTCTGTTAGTTTAAAAAAAAAAAAAAAAGGAAGGAAGGATTAATTCCTGCAACAGGTGAATATGTTTCACAGCTCCGATGAGGCGGATATATTCCCACTTCCTGCAGGTTTATGGGAGATTTAATCAGCTAACACTTCTCTTACTGAGTGCATGTTTAAAGGGTTGCATTACATACCTGTGTGCGCACAGATCTCCTGGGGAATGCCCTTGTTCACCAGCGGGGTATTCCCAGGAAACCTTTGCAGTATCCAAGGGATTTTTCCTCTCTGGAGAGAGGCTGCATAGCATTGGATTTGATGTCCTGCTCTCTCAGGTGGTGCTGGCATGGTTGAGGTGAATAAATAATCTACCCCAGTGTCACCAGCGCCAGTCCCTGCCCCAAGTATCTCAGATGCTTGGGCCTGGCTCGTGGACTCTCCCAGCCCTCCTGTCTGCGCCTCCAAGCAGAGCTTGCTCAGGCAGTGCCCCTTCTCTGGGCTCTCAGAGTGGTGTCTTCCATAATCCTAAAGAAAATGTGCCATTTCCAGCACCTTCAGCAAGACCTGCTGTAAGGAAACGCCAACCTCCTAAAGCACTCCCTGTCTCCACTGCCATACAGGCCTGGGGATGGGGAGAATGAGGAGGAACCATGCTATTCTACCAGACTGCAAATGTTGCAGAAGGACAGACCTTACTTAGGCCCTGCCATTATCACCCTGCTGGCCCCCAGGTGTGGGTGGGACGGGCAGTGCTGGATGTGCCATGCGGTGTCTGCAGGAACAGCAGGGGTGGTGGTGCCTCATGGGGGACATGCAGTGTGTACAATATGCAGTGAGCAGCACTCAGAGCCAGTCCCAGGAGAGCAAGCAGCAAGAAATGGGCTGCCAGTTCCTTGTTTGGGGTTGCCAGCTAATCCCAGGATGGAAAGTCAGAGTTTCATCCTTGCTGAGCAATGGCAGGGAGTGGGGAGATGTGACTTGCAAATCTTCCTGGCAGGCTCTTTTCTGGGCAGCGGTAATCTGGAATAATTCCCCTTGACAGGTCGCCAGGTTTAGTCTCAGAGGATGGGGCAGGGGATAATACAGCATGGCCAGTGCCAGGTATTGAAGGAACTCTAAACACATTGCAGGCATGGAGCTCTTTCCATTTCACACACAGGAAGGCTGTGGCCCCGAGAAGTGGTGACGTTTCTATACAAATCACCCCAGGGACCATAGTTTAGGTCGATATTTACAAAGCTCTGAGGCAATGGTTAGCTGCACTTCCCTGGTAAAACAGTAGAAATTTTCTTTTCTAAGAGAATGATCCAAAAGGTAGTAAAGTCGAGGGACACCCCTTGCCATGAATCTTGTAGCTTTGGGATTACTGCTTGGGAAAGAACAAAAATATTTGATTTAGGAATTTAGGACTCAGATGCTGCAGAAACATTTAGGAGCAAACAGAATCCATAGGGTCTGAACTTCAGCCCTTCAGCTGCCCCGAGACTCTTGGCCAGGCTCTTGATCCAACAGAGATTTCACTCAGGACCAGGTAAACCTCAACATGGTGGCATTTTTCAACAGCAAAACCAGCCAGCTCCATGCAAGTCAAGGTCTTCAGCAAAAAAGGTGGCCAGAGGGTGAGGAGAGAGTCTGCAGATAGAAAGGCAAAGGTATCAAAAGATTGCGGTGAGACATATTACCTTGCTAGCTGAGTTGTGGGGTGTCCTTCATGCGTTGCTGAGTGCAGCAGTGGTTGCCATCTGGCCCACCTTCATCATCTTAATGATCCTCACCAAAACAGTTGTGAAGGGTCAGGGATCCCTGTTAGGGGGACAGGTTTCTGGACAGAAAATGGCCCAAGGAAGTCTGTAACCTGCTTTGTAGTTTAATGTGGTGCCCAAACTCCCTTCGCCAGCGGTGTCAGACCAGCGTTTCAGGGCATTCAAAGGCTCTGCATCCTGTTGACCAGCAGGATCCAGGTGTGGATGCCAGCATTAAATAACTACAGCTGCTTGGACAGACCTTGCAAAAGAGATAGAGCCAAACTCTTATCAGTAGTGGCAGCCAGCCTAATGGGGGCCAGTGGGCATGAGAGCAGCTAGGGAGGTTCAGAATGGTCCTGCACAAAGAGATGTGTGGTGCAGCACAAGCGGCCAAAGAGGCCGTGAGGTCTCCCACTCTGGGGATCTCTAGGACTCACTGACACCAAGCCGTGGTTGGTCTAATATTAGAGATGATTGTGGAGATAGCTCAGAAGGGAGCTCACTCCCACATCTGAAGGACGAGGAGGGGACTTTCTCCTGCCCTGGTCCTCAGTGGCACGGCTGGATCAGACTCGCCAGCCCAAGCCATTGTGTGCCTGAGTGTTGAGAAGAGAGCCAGGCTTGAAATGTCACCTGATTATAGCTGATAAGTGAGGTTTGTTACAGCAAAGCAGGTCTGTCTGTCTCTTTGTTCCCCAGGGGGATAAGTTCTTCAGCAAAAATGAGCAGGGATGACTGGGGGAATGGAGTTAACCGAAACACCTGCCAGGGAGCCAAGGTGTTGGCATTTAGCTGGAGAGGAGGAAACATCTAGTTTTCTTCTGGGAGAAAACATACACACAGGAAAACACAAGAAAACAGCATTTTCTCAGGCTGGAAGTCAGAAGTTCCTGCAACACCAGATTCTGTTGGTCAGGGCTGTGGCAGATGGGCTGGTGCTTTCCTTTTGTGGAGGATAGCCTGGAAAATTTGAGGATGTGACATCAGTTCCCTATTTGCAAAGAATATATTTAATTCCAGAGATGACGGGGGCTGATGTGTGAGGTGGTGGTGGCTGCTCTCCCTGGAGCAAGAGGAACGGGTGCCTCTCAATAAATACAGCTGGGGAGTCCCGCTAGTGTCTATCAGAAATGGCACTGCCTTTAGCTCCCTGCTGGGAGAGGGACTCCTGTGTTTTGGTTAGCTAGCTGTGGCCCATTTTATGGAGGCAGCAGGCAGTGCTAGCACAGCAAACCCCAATTAGTTCTGGAAGCGGCACACACAGCATTGAACTCGCTGCTGTTTCCCTCCCCAAGGCAACAGCAGGGAAACCAGGCTTGAAAATGGGCTGAATCCCTGGGTGGGCACCGAGCACGCAGTCCTTCAGCTGGTGCCTGTGGATTTCTGGAGAGGAACAGAGGCTCCATCCTGCCCTGTGAGGATGTTTCTTTGCTGGTTCAAGAGCCCAGAGCTGGCAGCACTGGGCTGTGATAACTCCACGGTGATGCTGTGGATGCCAGCCACTTCTGTAGGTTGAAATCCCAGTCAGGTCCTAAACCATCTCCAGCAAGCTCCATCCTCTTTCAAATTCAGCCACCAAAGTCCCCTCTCCCAACTGCATCCCCACCTTTTCCAGCTTTCCAGATGGGTAGTATCTCCTTGACAGCAGCTTGGTTGCGCATCCCTGGTGGCCAAAAAACCGTTTTCAAGCAGGTTTTACTGCTGATACCGAGTTGCTCACCTGCCCCACTTGCTGCCAGGTTATCCAGGATTATGCTGGACCTGTCCACGAGAGCTGCACGGCTTCAGGACTGGCACTTTCCTCCATCCTTAGCCATCAGTCTTCCCCTTCTCTTGCCTGGGTGTGAAACCCTTCCTCCAAATCAGCTTCTGTCATCTGGGCTGCAATGAGAAACGGATGGAGCAGAGGGGATGGTTAGCTATCAAAGGAATCCTTTACTGGGAGGCAGACTCAGGCGCAAGTGAGATTTCAGCAAATTGCACCACACTTCTGTATTGAGCAGCATCACCCGACGGGGGTTGTTTTGCTGCAGATGCTCCTTCCCTGCAGCAGTGGGGCCCCCTGAGCCCCGTGCTGGCCCAGCAGCTTCCCTGCCCTCCAGCTCCCCGCTCCGGGGATTTGCCTCGTTAGCTTCCTGATAAGTTGAGAGTCCATTGCTGACTCTTAAGAAATCGCCAGCAATGCCAACCCTTCATACAAGAGTAAAAATAGCCCTAATAATTTAGGCAATTAGTTAATTAGCCTCATTTACTTGAAAGCACAGTGTGGCGTGGGAAGACTTTGCCACTGTTTTTGTTAAGCTTTTTCCCATTTGCTTTGTTTGCTTTTCCCTTGCCATTTTTTTTCTGCTCCCTGACATAGATATAGAGACCCGAGATGATTTAATGTGGCGTGCGCAGGGAGGTGAATGCAGGCCAGGGCAGGATGCTGCCCAGAGCTGGGGCGCTGCTGCAGGGAGGCAGGGCTGGTTCTGGTCCCCAGGCTCAGTGTGGTTTTGTCTCATATTGGAAGCACTTTTTAGGGCTTTTTACATCCCAAAGAGGAATCTTACCAAGAAAAGGTGGTCACTGCTAGGGTTATGGTCCGAGAGGAGTGCTGACTGATCTGGCTGCCACTTTCTGACCATCACCTTCCTTGCTATGGTTGAGTGTCTCTGCTCCTCCTGTTGTCAGCCGTGTTATGGCACACCCTGTCTCTTTCCCATTAAATATGACTTTTAGCATCCCACTTGGCTAAGCCAGCACGGGGTCTCCAGAGCAGGCTGGAGCTCCCATCCTCTGCCTGAGGCCACACTAGAACCTACAGGGAAAAGAGGCAAGAAAAAGTAGGCATTTTGGGGATGGGCAGAGATGCTACAGTAGCAGAGGGGTCAAGGCAAGGGGACCAGAACTATCCCTGCACAAGCAATCCCTGTGTCAGTCCTCCCTCTCCCAGGCAAGCGCCTGCCACCAGAGCAGGACGAAGTGGTAATGCTCTCCCAGGTAACTGTCACGCTTAATCCCAGGAACAAGCACAAGCAGATGCTTGAAAAGAGCTTGACAGCCTGAATGGCTCAGAATTCATTTTTTAAGGCAGGAGACTCTGTGTTAAGCAGGGAAGAAGAGAGATTTGTGCTGCTGAAGGAGCAAGAGGCAGGGAAGTGTGGAAATCAGCCCTGCGAGCTAGTCTCTGAGAGCCATGGGAGTGATGTGCAATGCTTGCTAGCAGAGGAGAGGATTTTGGTTAGCTTGCTGTTGCATGGAGGACACTGAGGAAGATTTTACATCTCCAGATCCTGTAACATGCGCAAGTCTTGTCCCCTGGCAGCTCTCCGGGGCTGCCAGCACTAAGTTCCCCAGGGTGAGCAGGATGTTGCCGCTGCGCACACGAGGCGGTGGCATCCATCTCTGTCCTGGCAGGGGCAAGTGACTGCAGAGTCTTGTATTTTGCCAAATATTTGAGGCCTCTGGAGGCATTCAAATGAGGGCTATCTCATTGTGATTTAGCAGGTTGAACCATTATTAGGGATGAAAATTGTCCTGGTGACTAGGGGAAATGGGGCAGGGGCCCACCTGGAGCCCCCTGATGACACTCAAGAGCAACACCGGTTGTGGTGGAGGGGAGCAATCCCCCTCACCCAGCAAATCACACTGTCTCTCCTCCTGGGGTGCTTCCATGCTCTGGTCTCCCCAAGGCTGGTCCGTGACCACCCTTGCACATCCAGCTCTGCTTGTGGAGCAGCATCCCACTGTTGAAGGATACCTGCCAGCTCCGTGGCGACCATGTCCCTGGGTCCTCGTTGCTTCCACCCAGCCCCTGTGGACCACACGTGGCCTTCAGGAAGACCTGCTGGAAACCTTCATCTTTGCACTTTGCATGGCCACAGTGGGTTTGGGGAGAGCTGGTGGTCAGGTCCCCGCTGTCCAACCCTGCCTCTGCCTCACGCGAGTCGCGTCTGCTCTCTTTATCCACAGGGGGAGCTGAATAAAATGTCTTCCTGAATTATTTCTGAAGATATTAGATCTCCTCAGATTGTTCATCTTCCCCAGAAATGACAGCTCCCAGGCACCTGGGAATAAATGGTGCCTTGGAACAATTTCATTGTTTCTATTCTGGGCAACAGGAATTCCTCAGATCTCGACATCAGTCCTCAAACCCCGGTGTGTTAGCATAACCTCCAGACAGCTACGAGTTTCTTGACCCAGAAAAAGGCTGGGATTTATTGTGAACCCTGGGAGACCGGTGTGCCTGCCGCCCGTGTGCCCTACCGGTGTGCTGCGTTTTGTGTGCTCCTCCAGCGGAACCGGCTGGAGTTTCCTTGTCAAAGCAGCTCTCCGTCAGCAAATGCCACCTCCACGGAAGGGGCTTTTGTGTGTGAAATCAAATCAGCGTTGATTAATTTTCGTTTTGGAAAAGAGGACAAAAAAGACTTGTTAAAAATGTCAAGATGCCTTCTTTTTCATTCTTGCAAGAAGAGCTTAGTTTTTTTTCTCTCTTAATGACCTTTTGTTTAAAGCCTTTGTGTTTTATAAGAAGTATTCAAAAAGAGATGAAGCAAAATGAAGTGTTAAGTATCTTATGAAGCAAAATTTGTCCATTTCCGTGATTTTATTTTGCACTTAATGAGAGGAATTGCATTTCATTTCTCTCCGAATTTTTGCCCTAAGCTGAGCCTGCTTCCCACCCTGGCTGACACGTGCCAGCCTCTCCCCCTACATCGTGCACTGCAGGCACGGCTCTGACCGCTACCTTGACCCTGCTCACATCGCCCAGATCCCCTCCAGCTGATGGGGCTGGAGCTGAGAGCGGGGTCAACCCTTTTAGCCCTGCTCGGGGCTGACACTGCTCTTGTCAGGGTCAGAGCCATGGTGGTGACCTGCAGTTGCATCCCCTCTCTTCTCCTGGAGGTGCTACATGTGTGTTTTCTCAGCTTTTCTATTTTCCTTGCTGCGCTAAGGAGCTGTGTTGAGCCGTGATGCCAGCATCTCCTCCCTCCCCGCCGCCACCTTCACGCTGAGTACTGCGTTCCCTGGCAAGTCGACCTCATCAGAAAACTTACAAAAAACTGCCTTGGCTGCTCATTACTTTTTTTAATGAGCGTCTCATTTGGCTGGCTAAATTGGACCGGAGTCTGGCACAAAGGATGCTCTGCCCTGCAAGCCAGGGGTGATGCATCAGCAGGGGGGTACGACACGGAGCACTCCTTGTTAAGTGATGCAGGAGCCCGGGATTGCATGGTGGGGGATGTCCTCATGGAGAGAAGGCTTCAGCCTTCAACCCTGCAACAGTTTCACTGTATGCACTTGTGCAAAGTGAGTGTAAATCAACCCTGACCCTTGTGTAGCCCTGCTTGTGCAGCACGGTGTGCCCTGTGCATGCTTCAGCTGCGGGATGGAAGCAGGAGAAGGGGGCAGCAATGTGCAGGCCACTGGGGCAAAGCTTTCACCCCTTATTTTTAGAGCTGGGCCACATTGTTTCACGCACATTAAGAGTTTCTTTTTCTTTTTCTTTTTTTTTTTTAATCCTGGCAAAAAGGTTTTTTGACCCACATAAAAGAGTTTGCATAAAGCTTTTGCATCCTTCAAAATCGTTCATAAAACATAAAACAAAAAAATTGTTTCCAGTTACTTGTTACTCAAATCTAATGAAAAAGAAAGTTCCCTCTGTTTTTGTTAGTTTTCCTCCTCTCGTTTCCCTTTTTTTCTCACTCTGAGTAAAAAGCATGGTAGTGGGAGGGAAAGGAGAGAGGAGTCATTAAAGAAAACTGAACATTTCTCCTTTCCACTTGAAAGAACCAGAGCTGAACTGGTTGATGTTCTTTCAACTTTAAAAAGAAATCAGGAGAAAGTTTTGTCTGAAAGAAAAACACAAATGTTTCCAGTGAAAATGCTTTGAGGGAAGAGCATCGTTTCTCTTCCCCATCCCCAGGGGATGCTGTCAGTGGTACAACAGAAGCACGAGCAGCACAGGTCACAGCAGTGGGTGTCCAGGCACCTCCCTGGGACCACAACTTCCCTGACAGTGCTCGGGGAATTGCACAGCACAGGGGATGTGGAGCTGAAGTTGGAATCAGGCACGTCTGTGCTGCCAGAGTAAAGAACCCACACGGACAGCGTTAACCTCCGGAGCTGGAACTGTGCCCATCAGCAGGGCGTGAGCACTTGCTCCCACGGTTAATGAAATCTCCTGCCTTAATTGAGGGTACGAGGGACAGTTTCAAAGTCATCAAGCCTCGATTAAAGCTGTCTCTCTTTCCCTTGCACGGAGCAGAACTCTCTGGTTTTGGTTTCCCTGGCAGTGTGTCCCTCTCTGCCTTCTCCCACATATGTCTCTGGCTGGGATTCCTCCTGCCAGCACTCGGGGGGGGGGGGGGGGTGACCAGGGCTCGTCTGCCTCCAACAAGTAGCTGCCGAGCCCGAGGAAGGCATTAGCTGCCTGACCTGGTTCCAGCCAGGTGTGAAAAGATCCGGTGGCTCTGGCTCTGCTCCACCTTCCCCGCCATGTGAGGAGAGGCAGAAGGCTTCTCTTCTCTCCACCAGTTCACGTCATCCAGGTCTATTGAAAAAAAAAAATGGGAAGAGGAGAGGATAGACAGGAGAGAACCATTCATGGGGAAAGCTGGGCAGATTAAAAGGCATTTGCTGGGCTGCAAGAAAGTAAAACCCTTCAATTAGCTGTCTGCCTGAGGAGCTGAGCAGGAAGGGATAAAAGCCGAGATGCTCTTGCAGATGCAAGGGGAAATTCTCCTTCTTCTCAGGGACTTCTGCAGTCCTAAATTAGCGCTCGGATCTTGGGAGCTTTGCCATGGCGAGAGCTGGTGCTCATGATGGAGCACGTATTGGGGAGGTGATGGGGCTGCCGGGCAGCTCAGGAGGGCTCATACCCCAATCCTCATCCTCCAGAGCCCACCTCATACCTGCACCCCCCATCTATCAGAATGCAGCCCACTCCGACCGGCGCTTTGGGGTGCTTGTCACTTTTTTGTGCAACAAATGGGGCACCTGGGAAGGGAAGGAGCAGCTGCTCTGCCTCCCCGGGGCTGCAAGCATCCGCTCCTCACGCACACACACACAAGCTCCCTTTACCTAACAAACAATTATTTAACAAAGTATGCAAATAATATAATTACTGTTATTTGTTTAGCTGTTATAAGTGTTTGAAATGTAAATGTCAACTTTGGGATTTTTGCAGGGTACGTGTGTGTTGTTGTTGGCTTTCTCTCTCTCTTGTGTGTTCTCCCTGGGTTGCAATTTGATGAATTTCTCCTTGTCCTAGGAAAAAAAAAAATCTAATGTGATTTCTCTGCGATTACAGCAGAAGATGCCAAAGTGGGGATTACTCACAGTAACTTCTCTTACTTAGCAGCTCTGAGTGGGAGGCAGGATTCATTACACCGAGCAGAGAGACAAAGAGGAAGCGTCGCGCAGCCGGCTGCTTGTGTCTGCCGTGGTGACGTCCTCGCCGGTGCCAGGGCTTCCCTCCTGGGCAGGCACGGGGTCAGCAGGCAGCGGCGGCAATGCCAGGACCTTTGCAGAAGGTTTTCAGGGTCCTCGTCTTGCTGCAACCCTGCTGCGCGGTTTTCTAGGAGGTGAAGTTTTCTGTGCGGGAAGCTGGAGGAGCAGATATCACCTACAGCTGCCCTGGTATGGATTTACCCTCAGCATGCTTTGCTAGGCTGTTTTCCTAGGATATATCCCACCATCTGGGCTGGGGTTTTGGTGTAAGTCGAACGCTGAGGTGGTCATCCGTAGGTCACAGCCTGCAGTTTGGGCAATCGATCCAAGGCTTGTTACCATCACCGGCGCAGGGCTCGGGGAACCTGTCAATGCTGTCAATGCTATTGAGTGGTTTTTGCAGCCCAGGCTCAGCTGCTGGCCTGTGCCGGGAAGGCTGCTCCAGACAGGGCAGGGCTCCTGTGATTGCATGCACCTCTGCTGCTGGCTTGCAGCATCCCAAAACCACCAGGCAGGGACCTGACCATCCCTGGGCTTGCAACCTCTCCCAGCTGCACAGGTCCAGGAGGAATCCAGTTGGATGCATCAGCTGGCACCAGGCCTGGCACCAGCTCTCTGCTTGCTTGGCTCAACAGCCAACCTGGATGCTTGGAAAAAAACAGAAAGGCTGTGTCGCTGCCCTGTGTGCCACCCAGCATCCCCTTCACGGCGCTCATGGGTTTTGTGTGAATCTCACGACAGGAGAGGGATAAGGGTCTTCCATCCCCGGTGTGACCCAGGGGAACTGGGCGGAACAAGACAGTGGGGCCGTGGGGTGGAGCCGGCAGAGCTGCTTGTTTCTTAATTGCAAAGACAGGAATCCAGTGACCTTTGGCGGATTTCATAGCCCAGCAGGCTCATGTAATTGAAGCCGGTGAGAATTTGTCATGGCTCTAGGCTCTCCCTATCTATTCCACTCCCGCTCGTTCTCTCTATCTCTTACTCTCCGTTTCTCTGTCCTTCCCCAGGATCTCATTACCTCTGTGCCTCTCTTTTACTCTCAGCTGTAGCCCTTCCTGGAACGAGGAGGCACCTCGGGATCTATTCATCTTCGAGGGATTTAGGTTTGGCCTGTTGCGGTACTGTCCCCACGTCCATTATCCAAGACAATCTCTTTCTTCCTGTGGCCAGGAGACCTGCACCCACCAGAAAATTCCAGATCCAAAAGTAATCATAAATAATGCATTGCTGCTGTCAATAAATACCCCCAGAGCAGCACTGAGCTCTGAATCCCGACTTCCCACCCCCATCAGGTGAAGGTTGAAGCGACATTATCATTTTTATTTAAATTCCCTCGTAGGTGGCAGGTTCAATGCTATTAACATATTTCAATTCAAGCCATTCTTATTTTAATTAGCCTTAAGTAATTAGTTCTAATTCATCGCCATTTTTTGCTCTGCATATTTTGGGTTATTTACTTCCCTTGCTAAGTAACAATTTGATGTAATTATGTGCTACTCATTCTTTCTATTTACATATGCTCGCTCACTCAGATTTCCTCGTTGAAATTTCAACAGATCCTTTGAATTCCCTCTTGAATTGTTTTCTGAGTTGTCAGCGGTGTGGAAATTGTGGGGTGGCGAGAGAATCGATCCTCTTCTGTGGACATCCCCGGTGCCAAAGGCAGTGACAGCGCGTGGGAGCACCTGGGCTGGCAGCAGGCTGCTCTTGGCAGGGGAGGTTCATTGCCAGGCTTTGTTTCTGGGAGTCTGGATTCACATAGGAGAGGAGTTTGGGGACCGTATCCAGCACTCTCTGTCTTCCTCTTGGGCTGCTTTAGTCCTGATGCCAAGGGGACCAGTCGCTGCTGCTGTTTCCCTTCATTTTCTTTGCACAGCCAAATACGCTTGCGAATGGCCTGGTTTCCAGAAGTGCTGCACCTCCATCCCAAAAAAATGTGCCTTATAAAATGCTTCATTTTTTAGACATTTTGACTACTTTGAGCAAATTTGCCATGTTTTTATACATCAGTTTTGTATCTGGAATGTACTTTTATCTCGGCAGCCATTTTCCTGAGTCCTCCCGAGGACCACACTCTTGTCTACATCCTCTCTCCTCAAGGGTTGCCCTTCTCTTAGCACCTTCTCCATAGCTGAGACTCTCAGAGGATCACAGTTCATCCATCTGAGGCTTTTTGCTGGTCAGCTGGTCTGAAATCACCTCCTTTACTTCTTCTGAGATTGATTCTGAGAGGCCTTAATGTGGCTTCCTGCAAAAATGTGGATTTTTTGCTCACGGAGTATGTGCATACATGTGTGCACCCCTAGCAACTTTTAAGTGCGTTGCCCAATTCCAGCCGAATTTGATGGAAGGTAGCGGGCTCGCAAACAGCAAGTTCCCTCAAGGTTTGAGCAGACAGGCAGAGGTAGAAGAGAGATGCCCTACTTCTACTGAGGAAAAAACTGCCATGTTGTACAGAGCCTTTATGGGATGCTGGTGAATCCATTCGGGAGACAGCTCACATCTCAGCACCCCACCCAGAGGACTTCAATCAGCACACACACCTGCTCTGGTGCCCATGTCAATCAAGCTGAAGGAAAGCTGGACTTCCTAGTTCTGGTGCTCATGGAGCTGCTTGTTTTTTCAACTAGCTTTCCCACGAAAGTCTTATCAGCCCCTGGAATCCATGTCCTATTAACGAACGCTGCTTGCTTCATGAATATGCACGTTCACGATGTGTAGCATCGGCTTAACCACTCCCATAGAAGTTGATAATAAAACTCCTGCTGACTTCAAAGAGAATCGAGGCAGGCAGTGCCGAGTGCTTTGGAAAATGCCACCCCTGGTTGTTATTTTATTTTTAACACATTTACTCAGGAGCTGTGGGATGGAGCTAAATACTCAAGAATGAGGAATGAGGAGAAAAAAAAGAAAAGATCAAAGAGCTGAAAATGAAAACTCAGATTCCGAAGTAAATATTTAACAGTCTGTCCTTGGATCTAAGGTTCACAGTGGCAGCAATTCTTCTCCTGTGTGAGGAAGGGTCACAGGTTGCTGCAGTCAGGTATGGGAGATTCGCACACCTCAGTCCGGCCTCCATCCGTGACCTGCTCACAGAGGCTACCAGTGGAAGTGGAGGTCTGAAAAACACAAAGCCTGGGACCTTCAGACTTAGAATCCATGTCCATGGATTGCAGTGGAATTGCTCCCTTAATTTTTGCCCCCCTCACTTGGGTTTTCCATGTCTAGGAGGGTTCAGAGAGGGATTTGTCCCCCCCTGCAGGCACTGGGACAAGGCTAAGAATCAAAGCATCCAACAAGCTCTCAGCTCTGCAAACTGTCAGGCTACAAGTCTCTTCGATCCCATCTTAAATGCTCCATTCTCCCACTCCTCTCTCATTTTGTGATTTGCAGGAAAAAGACACTGCTGAGTTTTACAGCTCTTCAGCTTGTTTTTCAGATGAATTTTGCTCTCAGGTCTCCCTTTGCCCCATGCTTGGTGCCACAGCTTCCGAAGTGCCATGGGGAGGTGGCAGGATCCCCAGTGCCAGCCGAGGCAGCAGGGCACTAAGCCACACGCATCCAGCTGCCTCCAGGGAGGCGTAAGCACGTGCTTAAAACCCTAACACGTGTGCGTGATTTCACCTGGGAGAGTTCCTGTGTATTTACCTGGTCTGCTGAATCGGGGCATGTTCTCCTTGCAGGGACTTTGTGTTTTAGTGCTAGCTATTTTGGTATCTTCTTCTCCTAAGATTATTTCCAGTGGAGAGAACACAATATTTTTCATTCCAGCAGTATTTTTGGTAACAGTTACTATTTCCTGACAATATGTCTGTATTTTAGGACAAAACCAAATTACATGTTGGAAGCTCCTCTCCACACTGCAGTTTCTCCAGCGCTACTCACGAGTCAGTAACATCAAGACCATAATCTGGAAGAGGCACAATAGAAGCTATATTAAGTTTTATACAGCCTTGCCATCAAATTACATGCAATAGCTACTTGATCAAGTTATTTTATCAATCCATTTTTGCCAGTGCAAAGGCAATTGCTTCTTTCTTGATGGTTAATTTTTTTTAACTCAGTCTTTGCAGGGGTTTTACCTATAGTTTTTGCCTGATAATAGCGGATTTCCCCTGCTCAGATATATTTCAATACAATATGATTTTGTAGTTGCAAAGTTACATAATAAGGGGTATAGGCAAAGAGGGCCCTCTCACTGTTACTCATTTTAATTGTTTTTCTTTTTTTTTTTTTCCTTTTATTATCTGTTCCTTGAAATTAAGTCTATAAAAATCTTGACAGCAGTTAGGGCTCGATGCTGTCAAGAAGTCATGCTAAATGCACTGACAAATATTTTCTTCTTTTGCTCTCCTGCCTGTCACCACGCTCCAAAAGTCTGTAAATTTATAATCCAACTTCTGCAGAGTTAAAACCTGTCTTTTCAGCTCAGTAGATCACAGTTAAAATCCGACTCCCTGACTACACCATGTAATGATTATGATTATCCTATGTACTTTGTGTAATGTCTTCTTCTAGGCTGTTTTCCTGATGATCAAGTTCTTTAGGAGAAAATAGGAGGATCATAATTGTGGAAAATTGTATTATCTTGTATCTTGTGACCATTTTTTTTTTTTTAAAAGAGTTCATTTTCCCTTGCTCTATACCTGTACAAACTTTGCACTGATATAATTAACTCCATTTGGTATAGGTCAGCACAAGCCTGGTGTTATCTTATACGACAGATTTTTCTGGTGGACAGATTCCTTACAGTTGGTCATGAAAAGACCTAGAGAGATGGAAGGATTCTCCATTTGGATTTGATACAAATTATACCTAACTTCCATCCCACATATCCATTGTTCTTCTGACAGTACTTTTATTTGAAGTGTGATATATTTGATATAATAGGTTTTATTAATTAAAAATAAAGGATAATTATATTTGAACATTTTTCATAGTGTCAAAGAGATCTTGGATAGTTGTTGAAGTAACTAACAGAATAAGTAGACATCAGGAATAAATGAGTTCATACAAATGTTGCATTATCTACCTAGTTGGAAACTGCGTACTTTGTTCTAAGTTGCAGTTTAATTGTGAAATTTATGAACAAGCACCCTGTGGGATAAAACTTTTCAATGAATTAAATCTCTCCCATAAGTGTTTACTTGTTTGTTTGTTTTTTTATCTTTATGGACAGAAGATTACAGCTTTTGTTTTGAGCTTCACAAGTCATCATAACATGCAGTCATTACTTTTTTGAGTACTTATTTTTGAACCCGTTATCTGTTGTACACTAGTTAATTCATGTAAATCTAAAGAAATATTTGGAAGCAGGATGGCAGCAGAAATATGGAAATATAGCATCTGGGTTGAAAGGGCTGGTTTTTTAAATTATTTTGTTCTGCCAGATGAACAGATGCAGTGAAAACAGACAGCCTTATCTGCAGCCTTCCTTTTGGGGAGATTAAATGAATGAATCATCTATCAAAACGTTATTTTATTTGATTAAATATAAGATATTTATAGCATTTCTAAATATACGCCAAATCCAGACAAAAAAGGGAATGTTCACAAGGAATGGCCACTCTACACTGTCAGATGCTTTTACTGTACCCCAAAATATTTTTAGATCCCTCTTTCTAAACTTAGGTTGAGTGGATGCAGTTCACTGTGCATTGAGGGTGTTTAACAGATGACATTCCTGGTGCTAATATCTTGGTCTGGTTCTGTGGGTTGAAGGCATGTTTGCTGGTAGGTTTCCCTTTGTTTCATTTCAAATTAATGATAACATAGCACACAGTTTTCAAGAGTCTACCTTTTTCTTATGTTTTGGTACAAATTCTCAAATGGATACCTGCCTAAAAATTTAGCAACGGAATAATATAAGAATTTGTAGCTTACAGGAAACGATAAGATTTTGTCATTTGTTTGCATTCTGAGTAGAATGATATTAAGTTAATTTGAAAGCATATTTCACATTAATTTCAATGTCGCTTAGATATGAATGTTTGAAGATTTAATTTTGTGTTAAAAATAGAAATGAAAAACTCCCAGAAGTCTCGAAATGAAAAGTTTGATTTATTCAAATATTTCTTTTAATATTATTATTTTTATATGTGATTTTGACAGTACTAATTTGTGTCAGGAGAAATTGTAGTTTTGTTCAGATGTGACTTTCTGCTGGGAAAGTATCCTAGCACTGCCTGACTGCAAAGCCAACTGGTCACAAGCCTTGCCAGGAGTTAAAAAAACTTTTAGCCCTTTGAGCATTGGTTTGATAGCATAATGTTGCGGCTTTTTTTTTTTTTTTTGTCTTTTCCCTGACTGAGTTGCATACTCTTATTTAAATAGTTTTGCGTCTGTTCTGAAAAATTTCCATATTTTTGTTCATATATATAAGCTCCCTTGTAAGAAGGCATATGAAATTCTTTTATCTTACTGCCCCTTTCATGGAAATCTCAGTTGGCCATTTTTATTTGTGATTTTTCCTTTTCCCTTGATTATGTATTGAGATTTCTGTTAGACTTTTTAGTATTCTTTCTTGCTTGTGGTTTACAGTGTTCTTCTTTAGAGCTTGAAGGCTTTGTATTTCTTTATCAAGGGAGGAAGTTTTTTGTAGCTATATTTTCTTTACATTGTTAGCAATTCCAAGAATTTTCATGAAATAAGAGCTTTCACTGCTTCTTGTAAGATAACATCATGAGTAATCCTGAGTCATTTAATTTTACATATTCTAAAATATCCTTTCTAAGATGGTCATACTGACATTTGTGTTCTCTGTCAACGTAGTATTTAATACTGAGTCTAATGCTGTGTTTTCCCTGCTTTCCAGAGAACAATCTGAACCAAAAATATTCTGTTATCTGAATGTTTTCGATCAAATATTTAAATGCTGGTATGTAAGATGATTATTGACTTTTCACTTAAATGATGTAGTCTTCTGCATAAATCGATTTCTTATATATTCACCAGCTGTATTTAAGAACTAGCATTTGGCTAGCACTTTTCAGGATTTAAAATAGAAAAATCTCTCATGTGGTGTCTTTCCTTAGGAGATGTCCAACACTTCACAGTAACATTATCCTGTTTTTAAATATGGGGAAATTGAGGCGCAGCTGTAGAAACTTGTCCCAGGTCACTCAATGGCTGAAGCAGGCAGAAAAAGAGAAACCAAGCTGAAAAGGAGAAACCAAGCCATCAGCACTGAATCCGTCCTCCTGGGCTGTCTTTAAGTAAATCTGTTCCACTTACAGGAATCTAATTTATATCACTAGGCTGTAAGAAGTGTGTGTGTCGTGCACGTGTGTGTATCTAGATAGATAGCTGCACAGTCCCACACATCTATGTTACTTTTACTGCCAGACAATGAGCCAAAGTCTTGCTCAGCCCTCTCTTGAACACATTCCCACGAGCACCATGAACAGCCCCTTAAATAATCATGATCCATCTTGATTTTCCAGATAAGACAGGGAAAAGCACTGTTTCATCGGACTGGTGCAAGCCAATTGGTGTAGAGAACCGAAGTCCCCGAGCTGTTTCCCTGGCTCCTAAGGGACCCCTGGGCTTCCAGCTGCCAGCTCTTTGTCAGCAGCTGCATTCTCTGGCATTCTCTCTGGCAGTAGTACAACCAAGGAAAGAGCATAAATTTTTCCCCTTGTGAATCAAACCCACTACTCTTTATAGTGAAAAAAACCCACTCCACCTCTGTCTTTAGCTTCTTGAATTTTATTTGCACTCTTCTTGTGTGTTTGTTGGACTCGGAGAAGGGCTCTGACATGCTTCTCATAGATTAACTGCTTCTTCAGAACCACCTGCAAGCATTTCCTTTAGAAAGCTATTTATGAATGGCAGTCTGGCCTTCCTCTAGTAACCCCTCCATCCATTTATTCCCCTATTTCTATTTCATTTTCTCATGTTGATCTTTGAAGTGGCAATGTCTGGTTTTCCTATGGGGTTCCTGCAGTCCTGTGCAGTTCTGGGCTTTGCTCAGATAGCCTGCCCGTGCTATACTGCAGCAATGGAAGCTGGAGGAGTTTGGCACGATGGCTCTGAGAGGTGTGTAGATCCTTTCCGAAAGGACTGAAATTGGCAGCCACTACAGTCATGGCAATAATAATCTCATTGGTTTCTGGAAGATTCATAGTGAGAAGCCCTCTTGAGGATAGTGGGATTACTTTTAGAGTTGGATTAGCAATAGGAATTGGACAGCTAGCAGCTAACACCAGTCTTGTTTCCACATTCTGTTTTGATGTTTTAAAAGGAGTCTTTCAACCACAGTGGTTATACTGTGTCCACCTCACCCACATAGCTCCTTCTCCTTTGTAGGTTATTATCATTGATCCCAGCCTAGAGCAAAGCTGAGAATGGAGACATTTCTGTACAAAATAGCTCTCAAGGTGGTAACCAAACCCTTAAAATTGCAAGACATGGCTACTTGAAACTGGGAAGATGGGTACAAGAATACATCTGATTTTTCAGAACTTGTTGATTTTTGGATATTTGGGAGTGCTAATCTCAGGAAAGCCCAAACTCAGTAAAAGGCTTGACCTTTTTGAAAGGCTACACTCAGAAGTAGCCCAGTCCTTACTTTCCTCCCAGGACTGAAAAATTACAACTTGCAGGTGATGCTTTGGAAAGGATCGGATCTGATCTGTAACTTTTATACGACATAAATGATTTAGATGAGATGGTCTGGCACCAGAGCATCTCCAGGTCTCAGTTAAATATTAAGATCACCACAGTGTGTGCCCATCAGGAGGACGGGGGATTTCTGCTTGTCCATCTCCTGCCTGCAGAGAGCTCTGCTTCTCTCGAATCCTCTCCCTGTAGGCACTGGCCAAGTGCTCCCAACCTACCATTGCCGTGACAGCACACTGCCACAACTTGGGTTGCTCTCACCAGTCAAGCACTGCCTAATATAGTAACCCAAAGGTTAAGTGTCTAGGCTAAGTTCATCATCTAGACTCCTCCATAGTGGTAGAGAAAGTTCAACACCTCCAGAATGTAATTCATCCCATCCAAAAATAGATGTCTAAGACAGGAAGAATGAATCACTCTCTGGGGGTTGGTGTGCCTCTCTGTTCACTGATGATAAAAGAAGTCTAGACAATTACCTTAACCTAGACATCCAGCTGCAAGACACCTTCAGCTGTGTGAGATCTAGCTATGCTTTCAGGTCCCTAAAGACAGATTTCAAAACCCCCGTTGAAATGCGAAGCAGCTTTCCGATTTCCCTGCAGCTTTCAAGATGAAGTCACTTTTGACAATCAGACTTCTTCTGTCTCAGTGAGACACATATGGCAGTTTTACCATAACTGAATAGCTTTTTAATGAAAGGGTTTTCACCCTCAGTCCCATCTGGGAATTGTCCATGGGAAGTTGATGATGGTTTAAGGACTATTTCTTCCTATTACTTGCTGAATCATTGCCATCATTAAATATTGCTGCATAATTTCCTCACAAGGAGCCTGTTCCACGTAGATAATATTCAGAATGTGGTCCCCATTGGTTACTTTGATTGAATACATGCCACACAGCATGTCCTCCATGAGCAGGAGGACAACTCTTCAGCTGGTCAGTTGCAAAGCTCCCATTTGTGAGTTCATTTCTCATGGTCCAAAGTCCATCTCTCATCCTCACTTCCGATGTCATATTTCCTCATTTTTGCCTCCCTTTGCACTCATTTTTTTTAAAAGCATTTGGGGAAAGTCAGACAGGGAAAGTCAAGGGATAATCGCAGAAGGAAAGGGAAAAAGCAAGAAGAGCATGAGGCAGAGCAGAGCATCCACAGACCCCTGAGGAGGCTGCGGTAGAGGCAGGTGAGAGGAGGCACAGCCTCTCACACTGGACAAGCACAGAGCTGCCATTTCTGTTTGCTATTGCCTGTTTTAAAGATTCAATTGAACATGAAAACATAGTCTTGCAAGGTAAACATTGATATGGTTTCACTATTATGGTTAACAAAAAACATGCCCTTTTTTGTGATTCCTTCTGTCCCCCTCTTTGGGGGGCAGGCAGTAAGTTGAGTCCTGAAAAGGATTATTTTTTTTTTGGCATGAGTATGTGAATTTTCTACTTGCCAGAAAAAATAATTTGCCCAGTGATGTTACAGGTGTCTCTTGGCCTCCCCTGCCAAGACATCTGCCCACTGCTGCCTGCGGGATCACGCGGTGCCGTCCGAGCCGAAGCGATGGATGCCGTTCACTCTGGGAGGTCCCTGCTTCAGCCCTCGCTGTGTCAGCTCTGAGCGCAGACTGCCAAGATTCGAGCAAATATTCAAGAAAAGGTTGAGGTATTCACTGAGCTTGAACTATTGTACAAGAAATACCCTGAAGCAAAAACAGAGCTATGAGACACCATCACACGGAGTCGCTTCCCCCACCCCGGCAGGCACCATGCCGTACCAGACAAACTCCCCCAGATAGGATCCAGGCAGAGATGTTTGCTTAACACAGCGGCTCTTTGAAAAGGCAAATAAATGGACAGTGAAGCTACACAGACATGTCACTGTGCAGCGATTTCCGTTTAGCATTTACGTTTAGTGCCAGGAAAGCCTGACTCATGAATATGAAATCAGAAGGAAGGGAAGAAAGCAGTTGTTCATTATTAGAGCTTCGAATTGGGCATGTGCTGGAAATTAGCATTGAAAACCACATAGGTTAAAAAGAAAGGGGCTGGCTCCAACAGTCCAGGAGGCTCAAAGACCCCAGCTTTGCGGCTGAGGGAACGTGCTTTAGTGGAGCTTTGCCCCAGCAGCAGGCCCTGCCCAGGGGATGTTACCGCTGGAGAAGGATCCTGAAGCTCGGTGCTCCCCATGGTGAGGCTCTTGCTCACACGTAGGTGGGGGAAGGCAGGTCAATAATATTCTTGGAAGTCCTCCAAATATATATCAAGGCGATGGTGAGCAAAGGCAAGGCAAAAGAGCTATTTAATAATTGTCAGAAATAAGAGAAATAAATGAGAGTGACCTCCAAGTGAAAGGAGCAACCAGCTGTCTTCTTCCAGCCATGTCGGTGGGACGTCCTTCTTCTTCCTGCAGCTATTTCCCCTTGCAAAAAACGAGCATGTTCTGCCTTAAGGCCCTGGCACCAGGTCCCAGGGAAGGATTGGCCCCCTGCAGTCTGTGGGTCAGAAGTGCATCAGAGCAGATGCTGTCGCAGCAAATATTGTTGATGGTGCCAGGAAGGAAGAAGCAGGTAGAGATGCTGCTGCAGGGTGGCGAGGGCTTGATTTCCAGAGCAGCTCTTTGCACATAACCCTGGGAGCAGCTCAAGGCAGCAAGGAAGCATGCCATCCCCGCTATTGTCTTCGTCTGAAGCCACCCAGCTGTGCTCTATAAGTACCAATCTATTTCCTTGCATCTTGGTAATTCCAGTGCCCTTAAAATATTACAAGAGCCAATCTACCAGCATGGGGCAGAGCAGCTCACAGCACTGGCAAACCTTCAGCGGATGCTCCGGGTCCAGAGCACCAGAGATGCTGTAACAGCAGCCACACGAGGGATGTGGGACCAGGCAGATCTGCCAGGGTGCTCCTCACCCAAGTGTCCCCGTGCCACCTCCGTTGTCACCTCAGGTGACAACACCCGGTCACAGCTGTTTTGCAGACTCAAGCTTTCCCCAGGCCTGGGCCACGGGAGGCTGCCTGGCATGGCTCTTCTCCACCCCCACGCCGGCTAGGACAGCTTCAGAGGGTGGTTAGCAAGCAAGGCGTGCTTGATGTGAATAATTAAAATGCCTGCTGTGCTTTTAAATAGTCCAGAGCCAGCCGTGGAGCCGCGTGTGTGAGCGATGGCTGTTGTCTTTGGAGGATTCCTAAGGAAAGAGGAGGGAAGGGGACGGATACCCAGTGGGATGCTCCATCAGGAGGGAGGCGGGATGGTGCTGGCAGCTCCCATGGGGATGTGGGTCACCCCTACCCAGACCTGAGGGTGGGTGAACGGGCATCTCGTGGTTCCAGATTCTCCCCATGGGTCCTGCCCATGCTCCTGCTAGCAAAAAGAGGGGGGTGAAGGACGAGATGAGGTCCTGGAGGAACACAGAGCCTTGCTAAGGGGCTTTTGGCTTTGTGTTTGAAATGCAGCTCTCAGGGAGATTGCCTCTATGGGGAAAGCTTTCAAGGGGTGATGAGGAAGCAGAAGTCGAGGGAAGAAGGAGAAGCAGATTTCCTCCTTGCTGTCTGGCAACACCACCAAGAGGTTTAAGGTTTGAGAGGCAGCCAAGCTCAGCACCCACCCTGCCATCCTCTCCTGCCCTGGATCAGCTCTCCTGTCTTGCAGCATGAGGACATGGGGCAGGGGACGGGGACAGCAGGGCTGCTCTGGGGACATCAAGATGCCTCTCAGCACAGGCAGCACGGGGCATGGGGACCCTCACCTGGGCACAGCCAGGGAGGATGTGCTGCCTTTTTGGAAGACGTCGTTTCCCCGAGATATCAATTAGGCACCAAAATGAAAACAGTTTCTGCATGAACAATTAACAAAGAGCTTCCCACAGCCTCGCAGCAGCCGGGATCTCTCTGTTCCTATGACGCTGTCGCTACCCCCAGCTGCCTCTGAGTTTTTATTACAATAGCACTGAAACCCACTGCCGAGGGGGCTTCATGCAGCAGGGAGAGATATCAAACGCCCTGTTAGTGTCAGTGTTGCTGGAGCGTGGAGCTGGGAAGCTGTAAATCATCTCTTCTTGTGAAAGAAATGGATTTCTAGGCAGGGGATGGAGGGAAAATGAAGCATTTCCCATGAGTTGGTTTCATATTGAATTAAACAATTGGTTGACCATATATATATATATTTGCCACAGAGAACCTGGGCAATTTTAATTTGGGGTCACTGTATAGTGATTTTTTTTCTCTCCAATTTTTTCATTCCAGCCAATGATCCAAAAAATCGGTTCTTTTCACAGCTTTGCCATAAATACCTCCAGGGCAAGCAAAAGCAGGATTTCAAGGAGAAGCAAGAAAAAAAGACTGTTGGGGGTCCGGGGCATGGTGGGGTGAACGGGAAGGGAGGTGTGCGTGCGGGTGCGATGCGAGGAGCAGGAGCTGCCGGCTGCCCCTCGCCTGCGGTCCTTCTCCCCAGCAGAAGCTCAGCAAATGAGTCTGCCTCTCCCGCTATCGCAGAATGCTATCTGTCTAAAGATTTCCTTTAATTTAGAGCCGTGTAGAGTTTGAAAAGCCCTTCAAGTTCACTTGGGCTGATGAATTGGTAATTGAGTGTACCTGGATGTTGGTGCCGTCGGTGCCTCTCTCCGCATTTGTATCAGTCCGTGTTTGTTTTCCCGAGCTGTAAATCACTCGGAGCTTGGAGAGGCTTTTATCAAATCCTGCTAGGAGCCAGTTGCTTTCCCTTTCACAAACACATTGCTAATGCCACGTGGAATCCACTGGCTTTGCTGCTCATTTAAAAACAATGAGGATGTTATTAAATGGAAAAAAAAAATTCCTTAGCAACAGGGGGAAGGAGGAGGAACAGAATTGCTCCCATCTCTTTGGAGCTTGCTCCTTCAGTCTGATATCTGTCCCATTGATCTCCTAATATGCTCTGCTTTGAAAACCTGATTTATTGCCCCGTGCTCTCTTATCTCCCTGCACGTCTCAGTCTGTTGGAGCACACGTTGTTCTCGGCTTCACTGCCAGCCGGGGCGAGTTGTCATCTCCTCAGCTGCCAACCATTGCCCCTTTCTCATCAGGATCTGGCCCAGCCCGTGGTGGGCACAGACAGCTAAGCACCCAGTTTAAGGGAATCAGCCAGGTTCTCCAGCCTAAGTTCTCCAGGTTCTCCATCTCCTTGGTGTCCACTACTCCAGGGGCTGCTGGAGATACCCAGCACTCTCCACCAGCTGTAGAGGAAGCACAACCAAATAGCCTCAGGGTGGTATTTCACATGTAAATGCCCTCACTGACATTTAAAGGGCAGAGAGCCCAGTGGGGCCATTCCACCTGCCCAGGCTGGATGAGGATGCTCCACGTGTGGAACCAGCTCAGCTCTTCAGGCTGTGGTTGGTGGCTCTGTTCCCATCTCACCCATGCCCCTGGCTGATACTCAGTCCCGTGGCCATGTGCTAACGCTGACAGATTTGGCAAAAAGGAAATTTCAGATGAAAGAAACAGCAGTCCTGATGTGCAGTTCTGGGAGCCACTCGGGTCCTTCACCCAGCGTGGGAGCTGAACAGCGCCACGTGGCTGGCACAGCCTGTGAGCACAGCCTGCGTGCTGAATACAGATTGTTTTCGATGGGCTGCTACGGTGCTGTTTGCTCAGGGGAAAAAATGGCAAGTTATTTCCATTAACAAACAAATGTGAGAACTTTGCAATGTGTGTGTGAACTTTTCGTGAGCCTAAAATGAGGTGGAGTTTGCCAAAGAGATTATTCATTATGAATTGTTCATTCAGCTCTAATTGCTTGGGTCTAGCTGTTGTTAGAAGGACTGTGTGACACCTTTGTAGTACACAGTTAAGGTCAGAGAAGTGTCGGTAGAAATGACTTCATGCTAAGTCAAGCTTTTGCTGGGTGTAATGGGAATCTACCAGCTCAGCTTAGCAGGCAGAGTGAATGATGCTGCCTGAGCTCTTGTTGTCTCTATGCAGCTAATGGAGAGTGAGTTGTGCTTTATTAACTCCCACTTTCTTCGCAGAAGAAATAATTAAATTCACCTGCAGAATCCCCATCTCTCTTGCATAGTAGCGTGCAGCTTCCCTGCATCTTAGCTAACTAGATTAGAGATTACTCATGCCAGGATCACTGATGAGAAAGCACAAGCTAGAAGGTATCTGGCTTGACTTCCAGATCCCAGGTGGTATTTGCAGGACTTATGCTTAGGAAAAGCATCACTTCTTTTCTTTCTGACCTGACAAAATTTGCCCAAAAACCCAGAGGAACAAGCAACAGGGAATCCCACCATCTGTCTTTCTAATAGCATTTTCCAAAATGGAGCTACACTTTCAAGTCTCAGCAGCTCTGCCTCTCACTGTATGGAATATATCCCCATCTCAGAAATGCAAGGTTGTTTGTTCTTACCGCCACAGTATTCTCATCTGACATTCGCTCTCCTGGAAATCAATCCAGCGTTCGCCTACCTGCATTCAAATACCTGTCATTGTTCTTGTGCTACTGTCCTTCTCTCTCCAATTTAGAGATTATATTTCATAACTGACCTCCAACTACCTATTGCCTCTCTGTGACACTTCTCACCCTTTGTCTACCTGATTGATTAGTCTATTATGTTTTCCACTCTCCAGATGACTTACGGATTGCCTGGTATCTGTCACGGGCTTGCTTTCCTTCTGTAATATTTATTCTTGGAGTTTTGCAATGCCCTCCGGCTGCCATTCTCTCTCCCCACTCGCTATCCTCTGCCTGCCTCTCTTGCAAATGTCTGGTTCGGAAAAAGGAGAAGAAATCTTTTGGAAAAAAAAAATCCTGCCTGCTGTGAGTTTACACGCATGCTGGTTAAAAAAATATTGTCATGCTTTTCAGTGGGGCTCTTTATTTTCTCTGCATCATTTGGAGGTAATAAAAAGTCACCAAATAAGATGACGATCAGTAGTGCAGCTTGGAAGGCAGCTTTCTCCAGGAAAACTTTGACAGAGCAGGGAGCAATGCTGAGTTTAAAGATCCGTGTAGGTAGCAGGGCTCTGCCTCTGCTGGGGGAGAGGTCTGGGATTTGTCCCAGACCCATCCATCTCTCAACCAACTTGTCAAAGGTTGTCCAGCTCTGATGGTCTTCTAGGCTCTGTCCATCAGTCTGATGTTTAATTAACTGCCCTGTTTGCCTGGATCTTGCGCTGAGTTTGAGCTGTCTTTCTGAAATACTTCTTAGGTCATGTCCAAATAATAATAACAGGAGGAATAATAAAATGCTTGTTGCTAATATTGCTCTTATTGTTATTATGTTGATGATAATAAAACAAGACGCCGAGTATCATGGAGATGAGGACTGTTATGGTCAGTGTCACTTCTTGCTGTGCTGGTTGTCTCGTGTCACAGGTGGGCAGGAGCTTGACAGCAGCAGTGAGGACAGAGAGCCCTGGCCAGCCAGGTATCCAAAACTAAAAGAGGAACAGAGAGGAGGTTAGAAGTGAGCACTGAGGACAATAAAAACACAATTAAGACTTAAAAATGTGATAATGAGACTGATCCCCATGTGAAAGGATGACTAAGCTTATTAAAATCTGTCTGTGCTGGATGGCTGGTGCTGCTGGTGGCTCCTCACTCCTCCAGGGGCTCTGCCCTAATACCTGTCCATGCCATCTCCCTGTGCATCCCAGAGCTATCCATCCTCTCCCACCCCTTTCAGTCCCCATCTGGCATTTGTCCCACTCTTCTTACTTCAGTCCCAGGTCGCCTTCCAACATTTCTTACAGTCCCTGCTCTGCTGGTGAGAACTCTTTGAGTTCTGAGCTGAGCAGCTGATCTCACTGTGGTACCTCTCCTTGTTCCTCCTCCCGTACACGTCTGGTCCCTGTGTCTCTGACTGTAGCTGTGCTGTTCCTGGGACAGCTTCATGTAACCAACGCTTTTATACCCCTGAAGAAGCTCTCTCTTATGTTTTCATTTCTTTCCTTGCAGTTCACGTGCTGGGTGTGGTGACCGTCTTGCAGGACCCCGATGCTGTGCCCAGTGTGCCTCCAGCCCCGACAGACAACAGCTAGGAGACGTTCATGACTTCAGCAGGAGCCAGCAGTGACGCCTGGGCACAAAGGTAAGGGGCGAGCTTTCCAATTGCATCTCCAGAGGGAGAAAAATAGGCTGGTGTGAGACATTTGGGCATGGGAGAGAGTGGTGGGGGTTGTGCAGATGGGGCACATCCCTCTGGGAAGGGTTCAAGTGCCTGGAAATCCTCCCCAGGAACCAAGCAAGAAGGGGACCCTCGCAGCATTTGTTTCCCAAAGGAGCTGGTGCAGACACGGGCAGCAATCCAGGGTTGTGCTGCTCACATTGCTTCTCACAGCCCTAATGAACCCAAAGGGATGAACTGTGGCTGCTGCGCTCCTGAAAGAGAGGTGGCAGTGGAAGTTATCATGGCTATATATGTAAATGTATATTTATATAAATATAACACTATTTTTAAGCTTAAATTCACATTTTCCTGTTAAGATGTGAGGAATATGGCATTTTTTTTCCCCCAGATGAGAAGTGCAATGTGTACCTCCACCCCAACTTGTACAAAATTGTGTTTTACAAAGCAGAAAAAGAACATCAGGTTCACGTTGGTGCTGTAATTTAGTTTTCTAAGCCCAGAGTTTGCCATGTGTTTCCTGTTGAAATGACTATCTGTGCTGGGCACTGAGAAATTTTCTCCCTCTTTCTCATCTCTACCTTGACATTATGAAAAGGGTTTTCATCAATCCGTCGAAAGAAAGAGATAACTTTTGTATAAAAGTGCACAGTCGACAGGGTTGAGTTTTTGGATAGTGTATAATTTTTTTTTTGCACTGTTATTATTTAAAATATGCTTTTTAAGAGGACAAAAGGGAATAGTTTAATGGAAACAAATTTCTACAGAAAAATGTGCAGCTGGATAAAAAAAGATTATTTCTGTTATTGCTTGGGTAGACAGGTGAATTTGGAATTTGAGTACAAAAGGTGTTAAAAAGTGTGCTTAAACTTCTCTTCAGTGTGCTGTTGAGATTGAAAAGAATAATTTCAGGAGAAAAACTTTTCTCTGAGCCTCCATTTCCAGCATTGTCAAGTCTATAGCAGCTGCCTTTTTCCACAGCTATTATCGTGTTTTCACCTTTTCTTCTTCTACCTTATTTGTCCTTTTTTGAAGAAAAGGTAGTGCCAGCGAAAGGCGTGCAGGTCCACGGGCTCGAGCCAGCGTGGAGGGGAGGAAGGGTTGTGCTGGAGGTTCATGGGCACCTCTGAGGGCCAGATGGGCTGGCGAGGATGCAGTTACTGCTGCGAGGGCAGGACAGATGAACAGGCTGGCCTGGGGACAGTCATTTGAAAGCACCTGCAAGTCTACAGCTCCTAAGACCCACTTTCAGCAATGACTTTTAGCCAATTAGGAGCCTAAGCATCACCAAAGATAAGCAGAGCTTAGGTGCTCAGGTCCTTCCGGGCAGCCACAAAAATCCCAGCGATGCAGACAGACAGACAGCAGCGCGCGTCCTGCTGGAGCCAGACCCAGAGCCAGGCAATGAATTACAAATATGAGTGCCAAAACAGCAGGCTTGGGACACAAAGGATAAAAGACAGTTGTGTTATTTGAGCTGATAAGCCGCGTTTGCATCAAAGGCTCCTGCAGAGTTTTCACAATTGAGTGTTATACCATCCAGCGCTGAGCTACCAAAGACATAAAATGGGACTCGCAGAGAAAGCTTTGTGCCTGCCACAGCGCAGCAGAATAAGAGTTTGTTTTGAAAACTGTTGGGCTGAATAATTAGGGATTGGTCTCCGTGGACGCGGTGAGATATTGCTCCTGCAGAACAGTGATTGCAGCTACTGGTCTCAGCTCCCTGCCTCCTTCCTCCTTCTTCTCCCAGTCTCTGCAAGGCCTTGGTCAAATGCTGCCAAGCCAGCATGAGCAGTGTTCCCCCCTTCCTTGGCAGTTATCGTCCCTTGTCTTCCTTTCTCAGAAGACTTTTCACAAGCAATAGGCTATTTTCAAGGGTTGCAAGCATTCATCTCAATGTACAAGATCTGGAGAGATAATTTACTTTATTAGCCCAAATGAAAGGAGTCTATGCAGGTAGCCTGTGCAGTATTGTCCAGGGGGTCAGAGGGATAGAGACAAGAGTCCTCTGAGGCTGCCACTGAGTTTCTTGCAGAAGCAGACAAGTAGGTGCTGCTGTTTTGTCTGGCTCTGTTCTGCTGCACGTCAGTAGGCTCCCTTTCAAACAGCCAGTGCTGAGATCCTCAGCACGAGAACATCACTGGTCTCACCACAGAGGCTGAAGAGCAGCAGGACCTGTAGGAAAGCAGAGTACCTTCAGTGAGAAGAAGCAGGCAAGCTCAGAGGTGGCTGTGCTCATGGCTCTGGGCTGCTCATTTGGGGAGCAGGTGCCCAGGAGGGGTCTGGAGACGGGGCCAACCCGTGCCTGACATGGGCAGCTGGTGGCACCCGATGTCACGGACCCTTCTCCAAGCAGCTTCACGCAACGAGCAGATGACTGAAAACCATCTCCTGGGCAATCCACTTCATTCATCAATTAAATTGTTTGCTGTGAACAGTTTGGCCCCATCCAGCTCCAGGATTTCAGCCTTGTAATTTTGCTGGCAGGGGACGCCGGCGCCATGTCCGCGAAATCTGCCTGCCAACTGCTTCCCCTGCTAAGTGTTTTCTAGGCTAACGATCCCGAAAATCTTGCCAGCAGCCCCAGCTCTGTCCCTTTCGGGGCAAGCCGCTCATTTAAACGTGAGCACCTCTAAATGACTCCATCTGCTAAGTGACGTTAGGAAAGAAAAGATTATAGCAGGAGTTATTGCCGCATCCTCGGGTCGTAACCCTGCTATAAAATGGGCTGGAGGAACAAGGGGACCGTGAGGAGCCGGCAGAGGCTCAGAACCACCTGGGTGACTGTCAGCTTGATTTATTTTCTTGCTCATTAGATAAATTAGAAAACTGGCAAAAGAAAGCATTGTCCTCTCCCAGCTGCTTGGGAATCTGCCACGTGGTGCACGGCGCCAGGCGCGGGGACATGCGGCTCCTTCCCAGCTCCCCATCCCCGCTCACCGTGCCCCAGGGGTGCTGGGCCAGCAGGGCAGGGACATGGCCAGGGCCTGGGGCTGATGGTGCCACAGCTCTCCTTGGGGGTCCTCTCATCCTAACCCAGCTCAGTGATCCCCTGGCAGACCACAGGCAATCACTAGGGCTTTGCTTTTCTATAAGAGTGCTGATTTTTAATTTTTTTTTTTTTATTGGTGAAAACAGTGGTGACAATATTGCTTTTGCGTAACAGCTTTGACTTCTGAACCATTTGTTACCCTCACCAGTCAGACACACTAAAGCAAAATACCCCAGGTTGGGGAAGCTTCTCCAGACAGGACCTGCTGCCCTTCAGAGATGCCATCAATGTTTTGGTCCTTAGTATTTGGGCGAGTTGTGATCCATCTGCCTCCAGCAGCCGCTCCTCTTGCTTATCAACTGGACCAAATTTTGTGCACCAGAAGGATGGAGCTTAACAGTCAGACCTGCTTAAAATCCACAGGTAAAATTCAGTAGCCGGGAGGTCAGACTGCAGTCACGGTGCCACCTAACCTAAAAACTCAATGAAATCTTCAGCCTGCATAACCACACTTTAAATTTGGATCATTTATGCCATCCACGCCGCAGACAAAGTATGCTCAGCTGCTTCCAATGCACTTCTGTAGTACGAAATGAGGCCGCTGATGTACACTCGGTATTTACACAGAGGAAGAGCTTCCAGCCAGGATGAGCCATTGCAGACTGCAACACATTTCTCAGCCAACGTGGAGGAATCCCTGCTGCCAACAGAGGCTGAAGCCGAGGGAGAAACAGGGCAGGGGCCTCGGGGATGGAGGGACAGGGGCAGGGCACTGGGGTCCCCTGCTTCCCACCCTGCTTCTCCTGCCCACAGGACTTCTGTATGGGGCACTTGTCACCTTGTGATGAGGCAAGCATCGGGATATGTGTGTCCCATGAGATGTGCAAGTGCTGTGAGGGGGCATGGGGTGGAGGAGATAGGGCTAATTCCTTCCTGAGACTCACAAGGAATCGGCTTATGGCCCGAAGCTCCGATTACTCTTATCTGAGCCTCTGTGAGGGTAACCACACATACATCCTAAAATTACCCGGATTTTTTGCAAAATCTGGGGGCTGGCCTGGACTCACCTGACCCCGAGGAGCAGGGGGAAGAGGTCTGAAGCCCCACATGTGCCAGATGGGCAACATCTCACTGTGCTGCCCAGCCCCACCTGCCCAGCCCGAAGGAGCCTTGCGCAGAGCAGCACCATCAGCCCCTTCCCAGCACCAGGCAGACTCTCCTGCTGGGATGCTGGCAGCTAATGTGCCTCTGGAACCACCGGTGAAGGGTAAACACTGCCAAATACAACACCAAGGGAGATGTTGGACTGGTGGGATTAAACCGTGACTCCCACCTACCGCCCTCCCCATCTCCCACCCCACCTGGAAATTAAAGCGGGGAAGTAAAAGCCCTTCTCCCCCCTCCTGCAGTGCCTCTCAGCCACTGACATTAACACTGGAAAGCCTGACATTAGCTCTGAATGGATTTTAATAACCCCCTTGTGAGCCTGAATTACCCACACAGCGTGAAGTCCTGCATGCTCTTGGAGGCTTGGCCAGGAGCAGTGCACGGGGGGGCTGGATCCGTGCTCCAGGCTGGGGACACGGTGCTGGAGCCACCCGAGGGGCTGAATTCACTTCTGTCAGTGCTGCTTGGAGAACCACTCCTTGGGCACCCACTGCCTGCAATTTTCTGGCCACCAGCAGGCCTGCAAGGGGACTGGGGCTGCTGGGCCAGCCCGTGGTGGCATCTCCATCGCCACCTCCATGGGATGCTTTCCCCTGGGGGACAGGCCGTAGGCTGTCACAGAGAGATGGGATGCTGCGCGTGAGGGCAGCCCCAGCCCCTTCCAGCAAGTGGCATAAAACTTGTGCCTTGTGTGCGCTGTGGGTGGGGTGCAAAATGAGATCATGCCTGGCCCGGCTGAGACTCCGGACAAGCGCATGAAAATCTGGCAAGAAGATTAAAAGGTGTCCCCAGGCAGAAGAGGGTATTTATTGCTTTATTTGTGGCTGAGATGCATGTGGCATGGGAGTCACAGGGCCGGTGACCTCCCCAGAGCACCTGCACGTGGGCAGCGCTGTGTCCCCACGGGGGCTGATCCTGGGGACACGACAGTGGCCAGAAAAGCCTCTTCCGAGCTGCATGACACCGCTGATTTCCCCTCCCACGGGCTGTAGGGCAGACATTGCCCAGCACCATCGCTGCCAGCCCTGCAGCTGCTCTGCTAAGGGCACAGCCACGTTTTCCTCGTCTTTAACGAGCGAAAACGGAGAAAGATTTCCAGATGCTTCTCACTTCTAGAAAATGAAGGGCTTGGAAATGTGCTCTGAAGTCACTTTTCCCCTCATAAGTCCCCGAGATCTGACCAAGAAATACAGCCCCCTTGGTCAGTCACAAAATCTCAGTGTATTTTGGGTGAAGAATGATGTTTTCTGACTGCTATCAAAATCCACACGTATTTTCATCATGGGAACAAGAATATCCACACGGATATGGGCATCAAACCACGGGCAGCTTTTCCAAGTCAGGCTCAATTGGAGATGAGACATCATCAGACACTTTAAAGTATTTAGGACCAAAACCAACCCCTTTAAAAAGTCTGTGGTAATGACTGAATTATATTTAAGAGGCTCATTCCTACTAAGTAAATGCAAATAGTTTACATGGAAAACATTTCCCATTAAGCTCGTTTATACATAAAATGCTAACAGATTGAGATTATGACTCTAATGATTATTTTTATTGCCGGTTTGCATTTAAATGGCATAAATTTCCCCCTACTGTTCTCTCTTTGGGTTAAATCAATGAAACCTATTAAGAAGGTTAGTCTTCCTCCAAGATTCCTCCCTCTCTTCTTTCTGTCTCATCTCCACTGGTGCCCTTTCCATCCACCCACCAGCAGAGATTTTGCAGAGCTGCCTCCACGACATCGGTGCCGAGGATTTGAAAATCCCCTTTGGCGGAGCAGAGTGAGGCTGGTCCTTGCCGAGACGGGGAATTACAGAGCAGTTCGAGTGCTGCTGGGCCGGTCCTTCACCCAGCATGGGCCACACCGTGTGGAGATTTTGGAGATGGCTTTTCTCTCCTCTTGGCATCTCCCCTTCCATTTTACCAGAGGCGCTGTGCCTCCACCTCCTCAGCGAGCGATGCTCCTGTCGTGGCTCACCAAGCGGCTGTGGCATTTCTCTTTGGAGAGGAGTTCTCCTGGTACACACGCAGCGAAAGCCGATAAGATTCTGACCTTTAAATTGGGCTTCTTCCTGCTCGTGGAAGGAGGAGGAGGAGGGTTGGGTGCCCAAATCTTACTTATTTTAATGACGAATCCCTCGTGTGGAGGCTTTGAAATGCTCAGCCTTCATGCAGCTCTCCTCCCTGTGCTGGAACTTGGCCGTACCATGCAGGGGGTGTCTCTGTTTCCCCTCTAGTGCCAGGACCTTTAGCTGTGCACCCTCGGCCCACAGTTACCTGTGAGCAGCTCCATGCCAGGGGCAGAAGCACCCAGCCTGGCCCAGAAAAACTCTCCAACCTCTGTACCCAGGTACCAGCATGCATGGGCTTATGAGCTTAGGGCCGCACTAGCACTGGGATCTCCATGCTCCTTAATCAGCATTGCTGACCTTTCTTTCCTCCATTACTCTCAGCATCACTTTTTTTTTTTCCTCGCTTAATTTGCATAGGTTTCATGTTATCCATGTTTTTGCTTTGTCCCTGTTATCCCATTACCCTGGATAATCAAAGTTGCCTGTAATAGAAACAGCAGAAACAATTTGCTTACCGTCCTATTACAAGATATTCACTCTACTACGTCTGAGAATACCTGCAGTTCTCTGGTAATGCTAATTAACTGTGCATACATATAGAAAGTAAGGCAAACGGTGCTGGGATCCTTTGGGATGGTGGGGATTAAGGAAGATAAGATATTATTCTCCTTTTTCTCTGTGCTTCAGTGTCCCTACTCTCAATGGAAATTGCTTTGCACTTATAGAATAAAATGTAATATGGGGGGAAGAAGGGGGAGAGCTGCTGACTCTGCAGAGAGGTGGAGTTGGAAGGAGCAGATTTTCCTGCTTGCAAACCTACTATGAAGTAGTGAATGTAGTAGAATGATGTCTTGCTCCTTGTCCCTATTCCCAGAGTGGGGTGGGATGGGGCAGTCCTCACCCCATGCTGCTTCCCAGGCAGCAGAGCCCAGTGGCGCTGGGCAGGGCTGTACCCAGACACTGGTTCCTTGCAGTTAATCCCCCTGGGCTGGGGCTGAACAGGTAGAAAAGCTCCAGTTCAGCCTCAAGGACTGGTGGAAATAGTGGCTGTAAGAGTGAATGCCCTCTGAAGTGCTGGGTGCCTGCTGTTGGAAGTGGCAGTTGTGTCCGTCAGGATGCTCCTGCATCCTTCTCCCATCTGGGGCAGCTGGTGCAGTGGCAGTTTCAGAGCAGGTAAAAGTCCTGGGGGAAACAAGGAGGATGACAGTGAGAAGGAAGATAATCAGGAGGGGTTGATGTCGTGGCAGGACAGGTTGCTGGTACTGTCCCAGTGACCCCACTTCATTTTGAACGGCATAACGTGGTGTGCTCGGGCTTGATGCAGCCCATACATGAGGATACATGGGGCGATTTCCCCTCATTTGGATGCAGCATCCTCTGCAAGTCTCGCATGAGGATCTTGAGTGCCAGCCAAATGAAGAGTGACTTACGCAGCCGGGCATGCATGGCGAATTGTCAGAGCTCTTCGTGCAGGAGAAATCCCACTCAAGTCCACCCACCGGCTCCTCGCCGAGCTCCCCAGCTCCTCAGCAAGCAGCAAACTCAGACACCCGAAATGCAGCCCCACAAAACAGGGGCCGTGGATACACGGAGACACATGGCATCTGTGGGTCTGGACCCCATATCCCTGCCATCCTCTGGGGTGAGAGCTGCAGGAGCGGGGTTGGAGCAGCCCTGGCTCTCCCTCCACCCCCGGATCCGAAATGGAGAGGAAGCTGTTATCTGGTAATCACTGCACCGTTGATGAAATCCTCGTGTTGGGGGTTTTACCACGTCTCTCATCCCCCAGGTCTGTCAAGGAGCGTTATGCAGCCATGACTCAGAGAGAGGCGTCACTGGAGGGAGTCTGTAGATGCAGCCAGCAGCTGTCATGTGGGGTATAAATAGTGTATATGCACCATATAGGCATGACCTAGGAGCTCAGGACCTTCCCTTCCCATGTGATAGCAACTCCTTTAAATGATCCCTGCATCTCATCATGGGGCTGGCCATGCAGGAGGGCCAGATTACACAGGTGTCCCCCCATTTATCCGAGTTACATGGGTTAGGGCAGTAAAAGGGCCGGGGATCTAAGGGCTGGGGTGCTGCAGGCACCTCCTTGCCAGGAGTGGAGCAGGGGGCACCTGTCAGCCCCAAAATCAAGCTCCTGGTCTTATTAACAGCCACCTGAGACATTCTGGTTCTGATCAGGCAGTGTAAGCTTTAAATGCAAGAGTGGGTTTAAAAATATAACAAGAGCTTGCCTTGCAGGAAGGGATGCTTGGCGTGGGAAAAGGGAAAGCGTTTCAATGGGAAAGTGTATCGCTATGGGCAGTGGGGAATTTCTTGTTGGTTTTACATAGCTGAGGCAAAGGTAAACTTCCTATTAACTTCTCTGAGAGAGTTTGTAATGATTTGACCCTTTAAATTAAAGATCTGGAGCTAAACAGCTGTGCTACCGACTCCAGCACAGCCTCTGCCAGTGCAGTTCAAGCAACGTGCCAAAAGAGCCAGCAGCTTTCAACAGCGACTGCACTCAGTGCTGTTCTGTCTCTTCTACTCCTGACACCATTCTGGGGGGGGGGGGGGAGCAGGGAAAAGAAAGTCAAAGGTTGAATTCACAGGCTTTGTTTCTCTGCAATTCAAAGGAAAAACATCCTGCCTTTTAATTGGCACCAAGTTCTCTGACAAGTACCTGTGCTGTCCTAAAAGCTGACACCCAGACAGGCAGGCAGAGCCCAGCAGACCAGGAGGGAAGGCTGTTTGAAGTGCTCGGGTGCCTGCCACCCATCTGCAGGTGTTCGGAGGTGTCCTTGGCAGTTAGTGCTGTTCCAGGGGCAGAGTGGGGCTTCGTTTCTGATCATTAATGCAACAGTCTCTTCCCAGCACCACGTTTCCTTCCACTGATCTTCCCTGTGCACGGTCCAGGCGGAGCCACATATTGAGTGGTTTGCATTGGAGGTCACAGCACAGAGATAATGAAGTTGTTTTCTTACCCTTTGTATTTTCTGGTGTGGCTCAGCCTGCTTTCATGCCTCTGCTCTGGTCTGGAACCCGCAGGAAGTGGTGGGAGGCAGATGCTCTGCAAGCTGCCCACAGCATGGGCTGCATGCCCCTGAGAGAAGCAGTGACATCTCAGGCTGTGCTCACCCCCAGTTTAACCCCAACATCTTGGCCAAATGGAAGCCATCCCTCCCGTGAGCCTTGCTGACAGCCGAGGGGGGCTTTGCTGGGGGAGCGCTGGGGGGTCAGGTCCTGCCTGATGTGGTGAGCCAAGGGGCGGCTCTGTGTCTACAAGAGTCTCTCAGCGGGGCTGGCACGTGCAGGGATTATCCTGCTGGGGGTACAGGGGGCCCACCTGCTCCTCTCTGCAGGTTCAGCATCACTCCCATCATTACTCTGACCTCGCCTCTCCTTCCAGGGCTTGCTGCCCCAGGCTTCCTGGGACCTCCGTATTACCTCAGCATCTGTGACTTGACCCCAGGAAAGCACTTCTACTTGTGCTCATTTACTCCATGCTCATTTTGCTCCGTGGAAATACCTGCTTTTCCCCAGGAGCCCTCATCATTGCCACCAGCACAGTCTCAACAAGTCCCGTGCAAGATAAAAACCCCAGCAGAGCATTGTCAGCCTGCCTGTCCCACGCCAAGCCGTAGCTAGCAGTCCCCAAAGCCCGGTGGGGTGGATATAGTTATTGCTAGGAAGCTTTTTATTGACCATGACCTTTCTGACATTACAGTAAATGCATTTCAGAGCACGAGAAGTGTAAAAATAAACTGCAAGGAAATCAAGACAGCTAATTAGCCAAAGGTTACTGCTGGGCTCGGTGGCTGTCAGCCCTTTTGAAGTTCTCCTTCGTGCAGGAAGACGTGTGTGCGGTGCTGCTGTTCCTTTGAATAAATGTCTTGGTTTCCAGAGTGGTTTCATAGCTCGATGTGACAAAGCACATGTGAGACCTGTCACAGCAAGGCTGGGCAGGATGCTCACGTCCTTCAACCTTGCGTTTCCCAGCGCCGAAGAGCAGCTGGGCTCGCGGGGTGCCTGATCTGCCTGGCCCTCGGCTTTCCTCGCAGCCAGGGCTGCAGATAAGCAGCATCAGAAAATGAGGCAGTGCTCTCCAGGTGGACTGGGACAGGGTCCTGAGTCCTGAGGGGCGTTTTGCTCTTCTTCGGGAGCCCAGGCTGCAGGGAGAGGTGACAGCAGGATGCCCAGGAGTGGAGCTGTGCCCCTCCACCCCAGCCTCCTGCCTCCCCCTCTGCACTCCCTGCAGGTTTCTCCTCTTGCCTCTCTCCTCCTGCCTGCTCCTCTCCCTCCTCGTTAACTAGCTGCTCATCTCCTTGCGGAGTTTGCACCACGAGTCAGGGCTTTGTGTGCATGTGTGTGTGTGATTCAATTAAACAAAACACAATAAAATCAGGGAAAACAGGGAGAGACGCAGACAGACAGCAATTCCCTGCTCTCTGAGCGCTAAGCCTGTCTGCCTGCGAACTCAGCCCCAGCACAGCTCGCTCGTGTCGCTGCGTGGGTTTGCTCGGAGCAGCCCCAGGGATCTCCTGTTTGGAGTTCCCATCCCTCAGCACCTCCTCCTGCCCCACCACCAGGCCCTGGGGCTGCTCTGCTGGCCGAGGGGGAGCCTGGGAGGAGCTGCCTGCTCACTGCCAATAAACCCCAAAATGCTGAGGTGTCTCCTAATGCTCAGCCTCCTCCATGCCTCCTTTCCCCTCTTGGCAGCTAAAAGAAACCCCCTGAAAAACAGCAGCGGTGCTGCAGCGTGGGTCTTTTGCTCAGCTCCCCAGCGGTTTTCCTCCTGCTGCCTTCCTTCATCTATTTCTTCCCCCTTTCCCCTCTAATCCACTCATACTGTGAACACATGCTTGTTTAGCATCCCTTGCTGCCAGCCCTCTCCCCGGCAGCTTTCTCGCCTCTCCCCATGCGTGAACGTGTGTGTGGCCGTCAGGGCTGCTCCTGCTTGCTCCTCTCCGGCTGGCTCCGTGGTGCTGCACATTTCTTCTGTGAATCTGGCCTCTTCCCCTCGGCTGGCAATCCAGCAGCTAAAGTGGGTCAGTGCGAGGGGAAGGCAGGGCCCAGTGGGAATGCAGGCACCAGAGGATGTGGGTGCCAGCTTATGGGGCAGGAGGGAGAGGAGAAGGTGAGGGCGATGTTCTTAAAAAGTGGGGATTTTCCAGGATTTTGAAAATGTGTGCAAAATGTGATTAATGAAATCCAAGTGCTCGATACCCTCTCCTTAGCAAGCCATGCAGCGAGCAGAGGTACCCCCTTCCCAGCAGCAGCCCCTGCCATACAGAGCCCTCCGTGGGGACATGAGGGGTTGTGTTGGGCCATCTCGGCACAGCTTCATGTCCCCACGAAATACTGGTGGGATCTTGTCCTGCCTGGGTCTTACAATCCATGAAGCAATTGCCTCTTGCACTTGTGGTGGGCTCCAGGAGTGTTGTGGAGAGCTGCTGCTCCACGCTTCAAGCCTCTGTGTCCTCAAGCCCTTCCGTGTAACCTCAGAGCCATGTCTTTCACATTTGGAGGGCTCCTTCTGGTACCCGAGGCCTGTCCTTTCCTCTGGTTGACGTGGTGCTTATTGGGAGAGGTGCTGCTCCCCTTCCTTGGAGTCACAGCTTAGCGGGGACCTTCTTGTTAACAAAGGTCAAAAAACAGGGCCTGGTGCACAAGGCCAGGCCTGGAGGCAGGAAGGCCGGCAGCTCCCTGTGGAGCAGAGCACCGAGGGGCCATCCACCATCCTCCAGAGCCTGACGAAGGCCTGCACATGGCCCCTGTGGTCCCCACACTTGTCCACTCAGACCACGTGTGTCCACAGCATGGGAATACATTTTAGCTGACACCAGTTCTGCAGAATTTCCCATGCATGCAGCCAATGCACCTGGAGCCGTTCCCAGATGTCTCTCCTTATTAATGCCCCCTTAGCAATTTTCTGAGGACCAGCCTCCATCTCCAGCATTAAAAACAGTCCCTTCCTCTTTGATTTATGGATATTAATCCATGCCAGCAGGCAAGAGGCATGACATGTCTACATAATATATTCATTATTAAATTGTTTTGTTCCTTTCCTTTCTCCTCCACCTCCAAGGCTGCACCTTTCTTATCTCTCCATAACATTTGCAAGTGCATACTGCACTCAGAAAGACGTCTTCCAACACAGAGCAGCCAGCAACCTTTGCTAGGTCAAACTTAGAGGTCCATGCTTCCTCCTCAAAGGCCACATTCACACTCTGGCATAGAGCAGACCCTCTCGGCCCCGTCTTCCCTCACGTCCCCTCCGCAGTGCCATGCTTGGGATTAAGTGTTGGTGTGGCCAGGACAGTGGGACACCCGCAGTCCCGCATCGCTTGTTCTGATCATAACATGGGGCAGGCCAACTGCGTGAGCCTGCTGGCAGCCGGGCCTGACACAGCACCCAGGCGGGGATCCAGCAAGTGAGAGTTGCTTCTGCAGGCGTTCAGATGCTGGCTCTGGATCAGTAATGGCTAATGCTGCCCAGCCCTCTGACTCAGGGACCAAAACCTGGAGAAAACAGTGTGAGCTCCACTGATCCAGTCTCCCATCTGCTCAAGCCATGTGTCTGGCCCTGTTGCTCGGAGCAGACTGGATTTCAGCACTGGGTTCCCAGTGAGATCCCCGTGTGATGGACTGGCAGGAGAGGAAGCAAAGATCTCAGGACCTTGGCATGGGGCTGCTTTCATTTCCCTTTCACGTGTCTGTGCTGTACGAGTTCTCAGCCTGCTCAGCACCCTCTGGACTCCTCATGATGTTCCTGCAAGGAGTACATCCCCGATCACAGCTCTGAGTGGGACCTGCTTTGGAGCAGCCCCCTGCACTGGGATAACCCATTGCTCTCTCCCAGCCTTGACGCCTGGTAGTGATGCTCTTCATCCTGCTGAGGGGCACCCTGCTCCACAGGGCAGTTTCTGCAGACCTGTCTCCCTGCTCCAGCCACTTGTTCTGGTTAGGGAGTGGAGGATCCACTTTGGAGGACATTTTGGTGATCCAGTCCCTCTACTCCCAAGATTCCCAGCCTCTCAGCACACTCACTGCCCATCTCTGGACCTTGCCAGTGGCAGTGTGGCAGCTCTGATGGGAAGGAGAGGCAGGGTTATCTCAGCTGACTCCCCCTCAATAACCCAAATCCAAGAAATCCCTGCAGCTTGGGTGCCTGTCCACCGGGCTGCTGGGGACCACATCTCTCAGCACAGCACCTTTACAGTGGCAGGTGCTCACTGTGAGCAGAGGAGCTCTGTACACACCAGCTCCTCTCTGGAAATCGTGCTTTTCCCTTTTGACAGAACTAGAAAGCCAAGCTATCCCAACTGGCTGTGCCCATCACGACACAACCTGTCCCATCCCTGCTCCCCAGCTCCACCAGGGCACAGCATTGGTTTCTCCACCCCTCCCATCTCCCTGCTGCACTACAGCGGTTAGAGGGGAAGAGTGTAGCTGGAAACTGATGGTAGAGCTGATGTGAAGCAGCAGGACATTAGCAACTTCGGGAGCTCGAGAGCAGTTTGAAAAATATTTTTGTTTCTGTTGGTGAAAATGAATCTGTCCCAGTGGCAATAAGGCTGCTTTTGTTCAGCGGGCTCTTAGCAGTGATTATTGTTGTTTTTCAATTTAAAAACCAGACGGTCTATTTATAAAGTATAGCATGTGGATTGAGATTTTTGTTTGTTTGTTTGTTTTCTTTAACCAAGTCTTTAAGATGTGCTCTTGGCTCCACTGCTGATAACCCAGGGAAGCAGTCAGGGATCTGCAGACCCCTCAGTGAAATGAGAAGCAAAGCTCAGTTAAATAAGTAAGGCTGCAGCAATGCTTTGGAGCATCTGTGGAAGATACCAGGTGGGAAAGGTGTGGGGCTGTAGCTGGGGAATGCTCTTGGTGGTGTTGGAAGGGCCCTGGACACAGATGCAGAGTCCCTGGGGGCATCTATGGCTGCACTGCTGCCTGTCTTGTTCTCCCTTGTCCAAAGTGGAGGCTGATCAGAGCTGCCTGCAGCACCATCTGCAGCACTCTGCATGGAGACCAGGAGGAAAGCCAGATTCCGTCTTCGGCCTGGCGCTGCTCCCATGTAGGCAGAGACCTCTGAAAGGTAGCCGGTGCCCACGGTGCTGAGGTGATGGCGAGAAGGAAAGCTGTCCCTGGGGGTCAAGAGGGGATCCGGCAGAGCATTGCTGTGGGTTCTAGACGGGGCTGACAAGCTCTTGCAGGCATAACATGAACATCTCTGCACGCTTTGGGCATTGGCCCAGCATTGGCCTGGCAGGGTCCCTTCCTGTGCAGCAGCATGTATCACGCTGGCACACCAGCCCAGGGTGCCAGTCAGCTAGCAGGGCTTGCTTTCTTCTCCCAGTGCAAGGTGTTCAGAGCATCCTGGCTATGGAAGCTTTATCATATAAACTTTGTAAGGTGCAGGTGCCAAACAGTTTGCTGCAGCAGTATTGGAGGCTCTGGTTTGGGTGCTCTCGAATGCTCCCATGTAGATTATAGGCTGCTTTGGCACGTCGGAGCATTGCTTTCCGTGCACAGTCCACCATCACCACCAGGACTGAACAGGAGAGAAAACAGAGTCCTGTCCTGCTTGCACACAAATAACACAATTGCCCAACCTTCAGCCCTCCTGTTGACCCAAGCTGCTTGTGACAGACTTGGTGCTATAGACACATCTTCTGCAGGCTGCCTTGAGTCCATGACCAGCCCGGCAGCCCCAGGTCTGCTGCCACGGCCATGTTAAGCTTTTGTTCCCCTTCCTACTTCTGCTTATCTCACAGTGCTTCTGTCTCCGTTTCCCCACATAGCCCCTTTTACTCCCACCGTTTAGTTATTTTCTTAATTAAATATAGATTATGGCACTGGGAATTGGGATTATTACTTATTCATAAGCTACTTAGATTTTAAAGTGTGTGCAGAGCAAGGCTTATCACACATCTGTGTCTGCATCATTACCATGTCAAGGGCCAGGGTGAGCTCGTACGGCTTTACCCATCCCCTGCTCCTCTCCTCTCCTCTCCTCTCCTCTCCTCTTCCCAAGCTCTACTCACCTGGAGGAACTCACCCATCTCTCCCTTGCCACCCGTTTTCCAGTTGAGGCCCGCCAGCCTTTTCCCAAGGAAACCATTTTCACTCCCGAGCTGTTCTGGCCCCCCATTACGCCTCTGCTTTGCCCCCTCCCTGGGGTTGTTTGCCTCTCCCTCCCGGCGCTTTCCCCAGCCCTCCCACAGTGCTTGCAGCCGAAGCGCAGCTGTTTCGCCTACCCCCCATGGAAGAACAGGGGCTTCTTAGGAGGCAGCTCTGCAGGAGGTGCTTTTCTGCACAGTTTTCTAGGAATTTGCTCCTGGTACCCAGGTTTTTGTTGCCGGAGCTGCAGCCTGCCTTGGGGGGCAGGAGGAGGAGGCAGGGGAAGGTGCTGTTGGCACACTGGTGGGAGAATGCAGGGCGGGAAGGGGGTGCTGTGGGTGGGAGCTCCCCAAAAACCTTGTGGTTCTGCACTGTGCCCAAACAGAAGGGTCACGAGCTGTTTCCTATACCCCAGGAAAAGCACCTGCTTCCCAGGCTCCCTCCTCTGCAGTGGAGCAATTATAACAATAAAACCTCTAACCTGGTTGGTGCACACCAGGGTGGACTCCGGTCTCTGTCTTAGACCAGTTTTTACTGTCCCCAAATAGTGCCATTAACATCTGACGCTGCAGGGCTTCCCATGGCCCACTGGCGAGCTCCAAAGGGGGAAGGGGGCAGCTCATCACATCAGCCCCAAAAGAAAGAGGAAACCTTAAATCCCAGGCTCATCTCCCCTCCACCTTCCCACCACCCAGAGCTGTCCCTGGGGCTGCAGCAGGGTCCCAGCATCTTGCAGCGGGTAAAACCTCTATCCTCTGCTGTCCCCACGTCCCCTGTGTGGTTCTTTCTGACTTTTTTAAGGCCTTCTGCAAAGTCCTGGCTTGATAGCCCTGAGGACTAAAGACCTTTTGTCAACAGAGCAGATGCGAGACAAGCTGCTGCAAGATTTCTCAGAGCAAAATGATCTTGATAAATTGGAGAAATGGCCTGAAATCAATACACTGAAATTCAATAAAGTCAAGTGCAAAGTGCTTCACTTAGGAAGGCTATATCAAAATCGCAGATATAAGACGGGGAAGAACTGGTAAGCCAGCAGGAGAGCGGCCAAGGCTCGGGCAGCAGAGTAGCACTCAAACTGAGCAGCAGACAATAACCTGATGCTTTAGGAAAGGAAAGAAAAGGCACATCTTGCCCGGAGATGTATTAATAGTTTCGGGTGGAAGACAGCAAGGTAATTTATTTGGCTCTATTCAGTGCTGGTGAGGCATCAGCAGGAGACATATATCTCCAGGTTTGGCCATCACAACTTTCAGCGATTCAGACAAATTGAGAGAGTTCAGAGAGTTTGGAAAACATGCTCCAGGAAGATGGACTGAAGGAACTGGGTTTGTGCTCCGGGACAGAGACGGCTGAAGGCAGGAAGATGTGTAACATTAATCCAGCATGGAAAAGGTGGTTATAAAGATGATGGTATTAATCAATTAGTAGATGGTTGGATAAGATGTAATGGGTTTAAAGTACAGCCAAGCGGTCGTGGGTTAGATGTTTGGGGAAAGCTTCCTAAGAGTAAAGTTGGCCATGAGATGGTGCAGGCTGTAAAGGGTGCATGGGAGCTCCGTCCCTGGAGGGCTTCAAGATTGTAAAGCGCCTACTAGGGGTCTAAGACTGGGGGAGAATTTGGAGGTGGGGATGGCTTTGCCATGAGAAATTGGAGATGACTGCCATGAGCAAGCTACCCATGGTAACATCTGAGGAGGGTCTGCACCATCCATCCCACTGATGTGGCCATGGCAACTCCGTGCCTGGTCGTGCAGAAACCTTTAGGAACCAGGGCACTCTGCCCCAACAGCAGGGCTGAGGGGTGCCGGGGTGCTCACATGTGGCTCATGCACAGGGAGCGACCTGGGGGGCACCCCAAGCTCTGGGTCGCTGGTGCGACTTGCCCACCAGGAAGCTCCTCCATCCACGTGGGGCTCACCCATCCCTGTGCCTACTATTAAAGAAATCAAACACCAAAATCATCCGTCCAGGTGTCTCCAGGGATGCTTTGCTGTTACATCCCTGTGGCCTCACTGAGATGATTTTTGGCAGTTTGGTGGCTGGCTGCAGCCTGGTGCTCTCCTCCAAATCAATCCCTCTCAGTTGCATTTTTGATCATAATTAATGTTTGCTGTGTAATTACATTGATTTTTAATGTACTCTGAGAGATGAGGTGAATTCAGAGCCCGAATGCGTCTGCTGAGCCAAAGCGGAGAGCGGCGGGGGCTGCAGCAGGGATGGGGGGGCGGGGGGGTTGCTGCTTAAATACCCTGGGTTGCCCAGGGCTTTGCAGAGCTGCAGAAACACAGGGCTGCACATGGAAATGGTTGAGCTGCTGGTCCTTTTTTTCCCCTGGCCAAACTGCTCCACTGGCTGGAGGTGCTGCAAGGAGGCAGCCCGTGGTGGGAGCCTCAGCACTCAACGCTGCTAAAACCCTGAGGATTTAGGTGGCAACACCAGCAACAAGCTTAGGGATCCTGTTACTCTCCCTGTGAATGCTGAGGCTCTAGGAGTTGTGGTGAAGGAGGTGGGTGCCCAGCGAGGTCTGGGGTGCCAACATCACCAGCAGAGCAGAGGCAGAAGCCAAATCCCTGCTGCACCTCCCCTGGGCTGGGGAGGCACCCAGCTCTCCATGCACCTACTGGCAGGCGTTGGGGCCAAAGAGGCAATGCAAACTCATCATCTGCACACCTCTGAGCTTTCCCCTTGTTAGAAGGGATGTCACTCATATTTTTTTAACGGTGTCTCGTTTTGCATCGCCTGTTAATTACGTGCCCTCCGAGGATCGCTCCTGCCTGAGCAGTTCAACAGAGGCCACATAGCACCAGCTCGGCATTGCCCAGACGGGAACGCTGTGACAATCGCTGCTGAAAAGCAGCCTTGTCTCACACAGGTGTTATTAAGCAGCTGCAGATGTTATACATTTTTTTCGATTAAAACCCAGAAATTAAAAAAAATAATAATAACAAGGCAAGCGCTGTGCTCGGCAGAGACAAAGGAGCCAAGCCGCCAGCAGCATTGTGTGCTGGGCTCGAATCGCCACGCCGAGGGGGCGAAAACGCTCAGCTGGCCGAACAATGCGGCAGGCGAACATCTGCGGGGACTTTGTGTGAGAGCACTGGTGCGCAAAACGTTGGAGTTCTGCATCGGCCAGGGGCCACGGGCCCCACTGCTCCCCCCTTCTTGGAGAGGTAGGACCGGGCGTGGAGCCGCGGGTGCTGGCGGCCGCTCCTCGCATTTGGGTGGACGTCGCAGGAATTGGAAATGAGCCCTCTAACTAGGCTGCGAGCCTGTTGATATAACAAGTTGTCTTTGGAGCTGGAGAGGTGCAGTGCACAGAGGTGGCTCTCCACTCTGTGGCGTGCGTGCCCTAAATGCAATTATTTGGCTCCTACCATGTCTGATATTATTATTGTTCTTGCTATCTTCGGTACTTTTATGGCCCCATCACCATAGTAACTGAGCATCTCAAAACCCTGTAAGGAGGAAATAATATTATTCCCAGTGTAGAGTTGGGGGAAGCGAGCAATAGCAAGGTGCAGAGCCAGGGCCATAGGAAGGCTTGGACAAGCCTGACCATGGCCAGGCACTTGGGGACCGTTCTCCAGCTCCTTCCAATGTTAAGCAACCACCCTAACTTTTCCTGGGCACCCCCAGGACACGTTTCCATCCCATTTCTCTTCCTCATGTCTTGCATTAGCTAGGTAACAACCTCCCAGGTGGAGCTGCTCCCTCCATGGCTCCCCTTCGCTGTCCCTTGCCACCATCCAACAGGCACCATTTGAGGCAGGGTGGGCATGGGAAGCGTTGCTTTGCTCTGCTGAAGACCTTCCACTTTGCACAGGCTATTAGAATGCATCTCAGGCCAGACCCTGCTCCAACACATCTTTAAAAGCAGTGTCAGAGCAAGACATGTCATTTTCTTCATCCCTGACATATTCCAGACTAATTTCCACCCTGGGGGTTTCGCTGTTTTTCCTGAGAGACGGCTGATAGAGATTCAGAAAGAAGGGCTTGAACCAAGGTCTTCTGCAGCACCGGCAAATGATTCAACAGGTAGGGAAGGAAGGCCAGTGTGGTGGCCAGACCCCTGAGATGGAAGCCCACCGACCTGCCCCAGGTGGTGGTATGTTGTGGTTGCTCCCTCCCCGCTCTTCCCATGCGGCCATCCCGGCTTGCGGCGTTGCCATCACGTTCCCCGACATGCCAGCTCCTTGCTGCCTTTCCTGCCTCAGGTCATTCCGGAATAAAACAATCTTCAATTATTCCCTTCTGTTTTTTTCCCTTTTGTGCAATATATCATTTTTTAATTAAAAAAATGCCTCGTGGAAGTGTAACGGGCTATTAAATGTTTTGGTCCATAATTAACATCAAACCCCTGACTTAAAATCTTTATGGATTGAATGAGCTCCATTAGCTGCTACATGAGTAACGCTGCGCAGTGCTCCGAGGCTCACTGGGTTCAGATCACCCCATTTCCCCTATAAACTAGCTGGGGAAAAGGTCCTCGCTGGGGACTCGCTGCTCCAGTCCCCGCAGCCACCACCCTGGGGATAAAACCTTCCTTGCACCCAGCTTTTCCCCCCCCAGGAAAGGAGCCCGGAGCTGTGGGGAAGGCAGGATGCCATGCTGGAGAGGAGGTCTCTGTTCCTGCAGCACAAACCCCATGGGCACCACGTTTTGGCTCAGGCTGGAACCTGTCCAGGTGTAAGGCACCCAACACATAGGTTTGGGGCTGCCCACCTCCACCGTGGGGGTGTCATTATTGATGCGTGTCGCCGGCACGTGCTCGCTGCCTTCTGCAGAGGGCTTGGTGGTGGAAGAGGTTTGAATCACCTGGCGATTCTCAGCTTTTGCTCCAGTAAATTAATTCCACTTCATATCCCTTTGTACAGCATTCCAGTGCTGGCTTTCACGGCAGGGACACATCTGTTGGGGCTGCTGGCAGAGTTCGAGTGTTCCCACCTATACTTTAAGGTGGAAATAACACTGGAGCTGCTGGACTGGTCTTTGATACTGCTGGATTATGGATGACCAGCTCTTGTTTGGGCTGATGAATGGAGCTGCCACCTTGCCAATTTATGGTATTATTCCTTCTGGGCATCTCCAGTGGCATGTTCGTTATGGCCATCAGACACAAATTGACTCACTGCTGTATTCTTGGCTTTCTGAACAAAGCTGGACTTAGGAGATAGATATGGGTGTTCTCATTAGGTTTTCACTGTGTACTTTGCTGTTAGCCCGCTCTTGTTATGCGGCTCTGAACTGTCTTTCAGGCTCTGCTTGTATGTGGAATGAGCTGTCAGTCCAAAAAGCCTTGGCTGTGTCCCATAGCCTGGCCACCGCTCAAATGCCTTATAACAGGGATCAAAAGCAGGCCCTCCCTGAGGTACGAGATGGTCAACGTCCAGTGCTCTTCTGGTTTCCCTTGATCCTACAATTATTTTTTCCTTTAAGTAAAGGAAGCTTGGTCCACCTGGGACAGGATCCCACTGGGATCTGCAGTGCCACACTGGCACAGTGGCTGGCCATCCTCTGTGACCTATCTTCTCCTTCCAGCCCTTGAGAGCCCAAGGATGAAGGCCAGGCTCTAGCACTGCAGAGGAGACCTCCTCTCCCCTGCGAGGGCAGCTTGGGACAGCACCGCCCTGCAAACACGAACAAGAGAGACTTGCTGCCACCATGCCCAGGAGCCACAGGCACAACTAGGGCAATTGGCAACCTGGGAAAAGAAAGGCAGAAGCAGGCTCGGCACCAGGGGCTATGTTAAAATTAGTCCAAGCCCCAATGTGCTCCCCTCATGGTGTGGGAGGAAGCTGGGAGCATATCTCCCCAGGCAGGGCTCACCTGTCCCACAGCATCCCAGGTAGAACTAGGGGGCTGCTTTAATAAACTGGGTATTAATTGCATCCCAAAGCCCCCTCCTTGAGGCTGATGCTGGGCAGTGAGGCTGAAAATTAATTACTTACAGGGTTTTAATGTTTTTGTTGCTGTTGTTTTTTCTTCTTATTCTTCTTTCTTTTGATTCTCATCTCAGATGTACTAAATTTAAATGAGCAGAAGTTGGGATATGCAGCAGGGGGGAAGCAAGCAGGGAGTCTTCTGCTCTCCTCCGCTTCGCCAGCCCCTCTTCCCAGCCCTGAAGGTCAGCAGCGAGGTTTGCTTCACATAGCCGAGAGCCCGCAGAGAAAACAAAACCAGGTGAGGGTCCAGCTGCTCTGTTTCCATCCCTGCCCAGGGGTGGCATAAACTCACACAGGCACCACTTCAATCTGGAGAGCTTCTGCTGAGTCAGCTCCATTGGAAATTTGGCCTTTCCGAGAGACCGCAGCTCTCAGAAACCCTGGCCAAGATTTTATGGGTAAATATAAAATGAATTAGGAGGCAGGTTTTAAAACAAAGGATTGCTTTTGGAATCCAGGGGGCAATAATAATTTCTCCCAAGAACACAGCATCTCTCAGTCTTTAGCCAGCGGTGCGCACTCAGCACCGCAGCGCTGCCGCTGGAAGCAGCTTGAGCAGCGCTGCTCCCAGACACGTGGCTGCCTTTTTTTTTTTTCTTCTTCTTGCCTCTCTGGTGGCAAGAATCCTCTGAGCCGGTTCAAAAACGTCTCGGGGCAAGTCTGTTCGCTCAGAAAGCCGTGTTCAGCTCCACCTAATTGTTTGGAGGGGACAGCTCGATCGCATTGGCGTTTTCAGCAAGGAGGTTATCAAACAGGTGCCGTTTGGACTGTCTTATTTTGGCTTGTCTGTGTGGTGTGGCTGGCTGCTTGGCTCTGTATTGCAATAGGGTGGCTGAAATAGAAGCGGGGGGGAGGAATCCATTTTGAAATATTTCTTTGCTGCAAGAAAAATAACCCAAAACATTGACTTGTGCCCCCACAAAATCAAATGTTGCTGTCTTGGAAAGCCTCACAAGCCGAGGTGGCTGGGATTCACCCACCCAGCGGTAGCAACCACTGCAGAATGGCCTCACTTTGGGCAACCCAGTAGCACCAAACCTCCTGTTTATCTCACCATAGGACGTGCAGAGGATGCAGTCCTGCCCCAGCACATCAGCCTCTCGCTATGGCGATCCCAAGTGGTGTTTTCCAACCTGTCCCAAACCTGCGGGTGACAGAGCCCCTCTAGCTCCCAGGTGAACCACTGCCATGCTCTGCCAAGCCTTGGCCTCGCCGCTTTTGTCCCGCTGTCTAACCTGATTTCTCTCGCTGTAATTTAAGCCGATTATTTCTTGTCCTGTCCACCATGGACATAAAGAACAGATTATTCTCTTCCTCTTGGCAGCCGCCTTTTAAGCACTTGAAGACTGTTATCACATCTCTTCTCCCATCATCTCTTTTAGGCTAAATAACCCAGTTCTTTCAATCTTTCTTTGTAGGTCATGTCTTTTAGACCTCTGATCATTCTCAGTGTTTCCCCTGTGCTGTCTGCAGCAGCGCCGCCTCCCTTTTGATATGAGCTGCCAGTACCAGACCCTGCTCCACTGTAGACCTCACCACCCTGGAACGGAAAAGAAAGAGGATCTCGAGAGCCTTGTAGGCTGAGCTGCTGCTCTGCACCCCAGGCACTGTCTGCCTCTTGATGCAACACTGATAACTCATGTCCAGCCTGCGACCCCTATAATTCCTAGACCTTTTTCTGAGGAACTGCCACGAATCAGCCGTAGGCCTGGTGGTTCCCATGGGGTTTGCAGGTGAATTGAAAATGGCAGCAGTGAAGTGTCCTGAACGTAGGTTGTGTTCTCTGGTACTTGTCAGTCTCCCCCAGGTCCTCATTTTGGTGGGTTCATGTACTCGAAGTACACCCTCGGTCAGGCTTTTGACAAGGCTATGTGATACATGGGTTGGATGCCATTTGGCCCATGCTGAAGAGGGTTTTTCAATGATCCTTTAAGTTGCTGGCTCCCATTGCCTCTTAATTTTTTAGTGTTTTATCTCTTTCATGAATGTCATTTCACGGTCTAAGACACGCTTGTGTTTAATACTGGATAATCATCATTTCATGAAAAAAAAAAGGAAAAAAAGATGAGAATTAGTAATTTTCTGCAGTCCACAGGGTACTGAAAAGCAGACCAGCATGGCCTGCCCCCTTCCCCAGGAGCTATGTTTGAGTGAGCTGGACGTTTTTCCATGCCTATATTTTTTTCCGTTAGAAACTGGAGGTTTCTGTCCAGAAGGAGTTACTAGTGGAAAGCCAAAGGCTGGTTCCTGGGGCTCAGAGCTAGAGGGACTCAAGTCCTGGGGGAAGCACTTCCACCACCCTGCCGTGGAGTCAGCCTCCTGCTCCCAGTGAACACTTAAGTCATTTACACGATGTGGAGAAGCCCAGCCCCAGAGGTTCCGCTGCTATACGAGACCCAGGGAGGGGGCAAAGGAAACCCCCATGCTCCAGGTAAGCCTCTGAGCCTGGACCAGAGCTGACTGGTCTGTCTTTCCTCCTGCCTCTTCTCCTCCCCGGGGGCTACCCCAGCACCAGCTTTGTTCTCGTGCCTGCAGCAGCTCTGGAAATCCCAGCCACGGGCAAGGTCTCAAGGGGAACAAAATGCAGGTCGCTGCTGGGACAGACTCTGCAGGCGAGGCAGCGCACACAAAGGTACTTGGGCTATGATAGTAATTAATGTGGACATTGCTGGTAATGGCAGAGCTGGTGCTTTAAGTGCACAGAGGCAGGAAATGAACCCCATCAATTTTTAAGATGTTGGCTGTTTCCTGTAGAGACAGGAGCCAGTGGACTTTGGTATTCCTTAGGCAGCCACTGCCCACTGCCAGCAGCTGGCAGAGGGGTGAAACGCTGTCCTCCTGCTCCGTGGGATGGACCTGCCCCACCGTCTGCAGGAGAGAGACTTGGAAAGCTGCAAATGCACCTTCAGAGAGAGTGCTAGCAATGCTCTGGGTGACAGTGGGCTCTTCAGCCACTCAATCAGAAGGTGTGTGCATGGTGATGGGTTAGATGAGGCTCGCTGTGTTGCTGGTTGCAGTTATTCAATAGATGCTTGCAATGGGTACCAACTCAGTAAAACATATTCTACTGTGTGTGAGAGCATTTCCACACCAAACCCTTCCCGTGCAGAGGAAGAATCCCCTTTTGGCTGGGACCTGAGGGGTATTCCCATTATTTGGGAAACTGCCCTGTTCCCCCTGAGATCCAGGAGTCTTTTGTCCCCAGTTCCCATGGGGTCAGGACAGAGACTGTCGCAGAGCGGGTGTTTTTATGAACTGTCTGCTCTCTCCCTTTGCAGTTCTAATTACACTGTATATTTTGGAAATAAAAACGTCCTTTTCAATAATATCAGTCAGGAAGGCTCTCCTGCATTTCCAAGTGCAGAGAGGTGGAGAGACGAGTGATCAAAGGCAGGCTGTAATGAGCTGTGAGAGGCAAGCCCAAGGTCGGTGGGGGCAGAGGGCCCATCACGATGCTCAGCCAGCTCCCAGCTCCTGCACCTTCCCCCATCCCCATCATTTGGAAGTGCACACCCCAAACACACAGTGCTGGAGAGACAGGCTGTCCCACGGTCACCATGGTTTAAATGCACACGGCGGAGGGCAGAAGCATTTGTGTTACTTTACAGATGTGACAGGCTCACCACGGCCAAATCCCAGGGGAGGAGGCATCCAGTTGCTCTCAAAGAGCTGGAAGCAGTGCAGGAGTCATCAGCTGGGAAAGGCACGGTCTTTGCAGCAAGCAGAGATGATCTAGGGCACTGATAAGTGTAAATCTAGAGCAGAGATCTAGATAATTAAGGAACAGAGAGCCAGGATGTGGGCACGGAGCTGAGATGTAGGGCATGGAGGAGCAGAGATGATGGCAATCAAGGAGCCACGATGTAGGTAATCGAGAAGCAGAGATTGGAGGCACGGAGGAGCAGGGAGCTAGGTGACCAAGGAGCTAGGATCTAGGGCATCAAGAAGGGCTGTTTTAGGGCATTGAAGAGCAGAGATCTGGGGCACTGAGGAGCGGGACATTATCTGACAGGCACGTTGCCAGCACCACTCCCAGGCTTACAGCCTGATGCCAAGGGTTGTGCAGGAAGGTGGAGATGGGAGTGATGCCCAGCCCCACGCTGGGAGCAGCCCTGCCCAACCTTTCACAGCCCAGGGGAGAGGAGGACAAACCTCCACAAGAAACTCCACAGCATGCAGTGAGCTCATGGGTTGCTCACAACAGCTGAGCCACGACTGGAAGCGCAGGATGCTCCAAAGGGGACCACGAAGTCGCTTCAGCCCGTGGGAAGGAGCCAGTCTCCACATCACCAGGAGCAGTAAACATGATCCATCTGAAAAACAGAGTCACGTTAACAGTTATTGATCTATAACTTTTAACCAATTTCTTCTTTACAATATTGGATTGAGTCCTAATTTTAGCTTTTTATGTTCAGCACTAGGCAAACTCCATTCCATCAGCAAAAAACAGCCCCTATGGGCCAATCTGCATCTTCCATTGAGCTGAATGATAGAGGGCTGGAACAATATTTTTCGACAGATCAGTTCCTGTTCAGGGTAGCAGTGGCCATTATGCAAATCAAGCTATAAGAAGTTTAAAAGTCTGGAACCATCATATTTCTTTATTTCATTAACATCAATGCGAGTGGGAGAGTTAATATGACAGAATGAGCCCATTCCAGGGCTTACACAAAACGCTGCCCCTATCAGTTAACAAGATTGGTGATTTCCCCTCACGGGTGCTCCCGGCAGCTGCGCTAGGGGCACTGAGGCTTTCCTGGCAGCGCAGCTGAGTGCGGGGTGGGTGAGAAATGTCTCTGGGCAGATCTGTGAGCAGGAATCCTCTGCCTGAGCTGGCAGATGGCTGGGAGGGCCCCGATCCGTGCAGCAGGGGGGAGCCGGGATGCTGGGGGGACAGGCAGGGCATCAATTGCAAGGGCTCTATGTCCCCCTGGGGATTTTGCTTCCTACCCCCAAGAGAAGCTGCACAAAATCTCTTACACGGCGTCCTCAGCCACTAATTCAATGCATTGGCCAGGAGAAGTTGCTTGGGCAGAAATGTGTTAGCATGCACACCAGATTGAGATTTACAGCAGGCATGGAACACAAAGATAGCGGTGGTAACCTCATCTCCTCCTGCCCTGGTGCTAGACACACACATTCTCCCAGCACAGCAGTGATACAAGGAGCCGAGGTCTGATATAACACAGTCATTTATGCTACAGAGAGACCTGTGCTCCAGCACATGCCCTGATGCCCTGGCAGTGACCATCCCTCCTTCTCTTCCTCCATCACATCAGTGTTTTGTCAGCACCACAAGCATAAACCTTCACAGTTCTCCTGTGCATCCCTCACCTCCACCCCACCAAGGCACAGCCAGTCACTAAAAGAGCAATTCAGAAAGATGCAAGCTCCTCTTTGTGGCCCCATTCGGCTGAGGGTGTTAGCAGCCAGCTCCTCTTTACACATTAGGAAGCTAAGGTACGGTGCTATCATGGCAGGAAGGAAATTGTGGGGTCCTGGGACTCAGCCCTTGCATTCATGCCTTAGAAAAGGGAGTTGGTGATACCTGGCTGGCCAAAAAAGTCAACCCACCCTACGTGGTCCAGCAACCCTGTGAAACGTTGCCTCCCTTTCCCAAGCCATACACCCTTTTCCAGCCAAATAACCCACAGAAAAAAAGTCACAGACGTATGCACACTCACATATACGTACGTATTTGCAGAGATCTGGACAATAAAGATCACAGCATGCCACACTAATGGATCCCAGCACTGTAACAGCTCCATTACGAATGGCAACGTCTCTGTGCATTACTGCTAAAGACTCCACCTTTTAGCATTGAAACTTTTAATTGATTTTAAAATACACAATCAATCACAGTTAATCAAGGAATCATGAAGAAGCTATTGTACACAAATACACATAGACAACATATAAACCACAATTAATGACCACTTAAACAACAGTAGGAATGAAAATAGGATTATTTATTAGTGTTCATGAACAGTAATGGATGAAGTAATGAAGCAGTAACATGGGGGTGTGCTGGCAGCCAAAGTTTGTAATATTTTACACCAAGTGGTCATAAGTGACTTTTTCATGGGCAGGTCAATGACACGATGGCTCTCTCCCCATACACCAATGCAGCTGGACAGCCCTGGCCTTAATTTTAAGGAGAGTGATTAAAATGCAGCCACCTTGCCCATCCCCGAGCTGAGGACAGCGAACTGGGGCAGTGCAAAGGAGCTGACTTGCGTGGAGGCTCTCAGATCTCCCCTTGGCCACAGCTTCAGGTGGTCTGACCAGGATTTAGCACAAAAGACTATTTGGCCTAAGCTGGCTTTATTCACACCCACGTGGCAAGATACTCACAAGCCCAGAGCCGTGCCCTCCCGAGGCACACACCAACACAACCCAACCTGTTCCTGCATGCACACCCACTTTGTGCCCAGCTGCACTCGTGGCCACCACTTTGCAAATACCCCAAATCCCTTCACCCGCCATGCAAATGCACGCTTGCATCAGCATCAGAAACCGCAGACACTACAGCATACATGCACAAAGTCACGCAGGAGGATGCAAACATACACTTGCCCCCCAGGAACAGGCAGAGGCAAGGGGAAAGGGAATCCAGCCAGCAAGAGGTGGCAGGGTCCTGCTGTCCCCTATAAAAGGGTGCTCATCTTGCTGCTATTCACTCAAAATTTGCAGCTTTGCACCAGATTAATTTAATTCCTCCAAATTAAAAAGCAGAACCCCACTCCTAGCTGCCTGGTGCAAAGGAGATGCCACGATGAAGTGATCTCTAGGAAGGAGAAAGGGGTAGCACAGAGGAAACCTCATCCCATCGCACCCTTCCTTAGAAGACAAGTGCCATCTAACTCCCAAACTTGTCCTGGGGCAGAAGTATGGGGACACACTAGGAGCGCAGGCATTTCTGTAGCAAGGTGGAGGTGGCAAGCTTGACCACCTTTCAGCACAAGATAGTAGCTCCTAGTATTCATACCTCAACCCACAACCTTATTGCACTGCTGAAACTTAGGGCTGGAGGCCTCAGAAGGTGATGGCAGGTCAGACCCATAAACACATCTTTCTTGGTGTTTCAGAGCAGGGCTGAGGGTGCTGCAGCCCCTCACTCTGAGCCCAGCCTGCCGGCAGTTCCCCTTCCCGCTCACACGGATCAGCACCTTCCTCTCCTCCATTCTCTCTTTTATTGGCTTGCAAGTTAGCCCCAGGATGTTTTATCACACCACAGCACATAATACAAATGAAAAACAAAGGGGAAAAGTCTGAATCTTTTTTTTTTTTTTAATATATTCATCCCTGTGCAGGGAACAATGATCCATCTGATTAAATCTGCATGCTGAAGTTTATTAAACCGGGTTGGCCTCTCTCGCTTTCTCTCTCCTTTAGGCATGGACAAGCTCATTAAAATGAACACGCTCCGCTCCCTCCCCATGGCAATCCCACTTCTCACTGCCTGTGCTGCTGCTATCTTGCAGGCATCACCAGGAGCTGATGAACAGGGCTCTGCAGCTCAGCCTTCTCTGGCAGAGCACAGCAGCCAAGCCTTGGTGTGACTTTTTGGCAAAGGGCAGAAGATGCCTTCAGATTACACCAGGGCCTCTTGGCTACAGTGAGAGTGCAACCAAGGTGTAGGACAAGAGCTACCAAAAACAGAGACAAGGGAGCTAGGTTGGGCAGGGACCAACCACCCCACTCCAGCCCTGATGTGCCATTTACCCCTTCAGGGTCTGTTTCTCATCTGTAAAGTGGGTCTGATGGACACTGCTTCTCCCATTAGAATAATTAATGGGTATAAAGTGCTTTGAATAAAGCACTAAGAATAAACTTATCAATAATGCCAAGGTGATGGGTGGGTGTAAAAGACTCTCCTCACTGTTGGAGGCACCTGGGACCAGGTCCCCACAGGGGCTTATGAGCCTTCTGGCAGCCACCTGCCCTGCAGCACAGCTCTCCTTGGGCCACCCCAGGAGGGTCCCCTGCTCCCCCAGCTGCCCTCCCTGCTGGCATTTCCAGCAGGTCAACATTTGCTGCACCTCCTCCTTCTCCTCAACAGCCCTTTAGATGCAACCTAAGTTTGTTACACCCCGGCAATAACAGTGGCTTAGGGCATATAATCCCTCCTTTACTTGACTTTGGGTTATTTTGAGCAGGAGATTAAAGGAGATTATCTGCATCACCTGAGATGCTGCACTTTCTATCTCTACCCTCTTCCCTCCATCCCTGGGGCTCACCCAGACAGCAGAAACCCTCCCTCCTTCCCCCATCTTCAGGCAGCTGTATGGCCACAGGGCACTGCCACATCGTGGTCCCGCATCACCAGCCTCTTTTTGTGGCCCTCACCCAGCCACCCCATTGCATCCTGCATGCCCAGGTCCTGGGGATGCTCCTTCAACACAGAAAAGGGAAGGCAGGACACCCCAGCAGGCTGTGGCACTGATTGGGATCAGCTCCTCAGCAGGCTTCTCCTTGAGAAGGAGGTGGTGGGAGGCTAAAATGCCCCTTTGGGCATGAGGAGCTTGCAGAAGGGACCACTGGGTTCAACAGCAGCCACTCATCCCCACATTCAGAGAACAGAGATGGACTGCCTGCTTGCCATATCTCACACCATAAAAAGCTCTGAGGTTTGCGTTTCTTGCCCAAGGAGGAATCCCCATCCCTGAGCAGCACCAGCCACAGGCATCACCTGGCCAAGGCAGCGAGCTCCTTCTCATGTTTTGGGGACTGCATGCTGCTCTCCAGCTCACTTCAGCTTGGATTTAGCAAAGCACTGAAGTGCTGGTTTGAATTCCTCCTAAAGCCTTGCTGAAATCAGCAGCTTTGATGAATCAAGGCCTAAACCAGCAGAGCTGCTAGCAGTGACCAAGAAAGCCAATTCCCTTTCCTATCCAAGGGAAAGGGAGGGATGCTGAAGCATCCCGGGGGTGGGGAGCAGCTACCAAGCAGCAATAGTTCTCCTGGAAAGCAAACACCCACACGTGGCATCCCACCGAGACACGTGTGACCCATGCTCACACTCATGGCATGCTCACACCTTCATGGGCTGTTTTTCCTCATTTCAGACTACACCAGGCTAGAATCCATCTGCCACCCTGGAAATTAATAGCAATCATTAAACAAAAAGAGTTGGCAAAAAGAAGCCTGAGGTGAAAAGCAGCTATTTCTGCCAGAAAAAAAATTAAAACTATTTAGACATACAGAAAGTCATTTATTACTGTGAAGTCCTCCCTCCACCTGGGGTTTAAATCTCATTACAGTTTGTCCAAAACAGATGTTACCCTTTTAGCAGTAGATTATTAACGATAAACTCAATTCCTCCAGAGATGGTGGGTGTTCTGGGTTCACTTGTTTTTTCAACTTGGGTAACCTCCGCATGAAATGTTTATGAAAAGGACAGGCAATCCGAGTCCTGGCACCGTTCCCTGCTTCTATTGTTTGGGCCCTCTGAAGTTTTCCATTCCACTCTCCACATCTTTTGTAGGCCTATGAATGAGAAGGGAAAACACAGGGTCCAGATGGTGACCACAGACGCTTTTGAGGATCATGTATGACGTTGAGGAAGGGCTTTCATATACCACAAAACCATGCCAATTCACCGACAGCTCCTGCTGCTGCCCTTTCCCAGCAGCCTGGCATTAACCATGGTTAAAAAAAAGCAGGACCTCTTGGATGGACCCTGGCATGTACACAACCCCTTTTCCCAAACTTGTCTGCTTCTACCCCCAGAGTTTTGCGTGAGGCCACATGGTTGGGTTTTAGGCCTGCTGGCACCATGCAGGAGCCCCAGTGGTCCTTCTCAGCTGTGGCTGAGCATCCCCCACAGACAGAGGTGGGCTCTGCTTATTCCCACGAGGGAGTGGGCACACTTCAGTGGGAGAGCAGCTGACACCCTGTTTAGCCAGCCAAGCCCACGGTATAGCTGTATCTTTGTTCTGTTCAGATCTAACATAAAAGATACCTGCTCAGGAACCTGGAAGCCCCATTAACCATGCTGTAAACACAATCAGATGAAACATTAATATCAGCTCCACACGAATACAGCCATCTGGCTGCCCAGCCATCTTCCTGACCACTTCGGGTAGGAGGAATTGCATTCCTAGCACTCTCCAGAGACCCTGTTAAATAGATGTTCTCATGATGCCTCTCAGAGCACGCCTGGGAGGCTGGCAGGTGCCAGCTAGTTTTCCACTATTGATGGTGAAGGTGGTACCAGCATCTCAGGGCTCCCTTAGAAAACACTTTTTGTGACCCATACTTTTTATTTTTGACCCATACCCACCTCCCTGAAGGTGCGGGGTGTCCCTGGGATGAGCCCATTGCCTGTCTGCTCGAGTTGTGTCAAAGGCATGGCTGAATAACTGCAGGGGCTGTGCTCCAGGAAGGAAAAGCCTCTGAGTTCATGGCTGAAATTAAGTTCTACACCAGCAGCTGAGTGAACAAACACCCACATCCCATGGGAAGGGCTGCCAGAGGGTACAGTCACTGCTATCCTCCCATCCCTCCACCACCTTGTGCTGATCTGCAGCAGTCCTTCATCCTCTCAGACCCCCACCCCAAACCCAGCTGGACCACAGATGTGCAGCACCCAGGTCCCCCAAGCCACCACCAGCAAGCCAGCACCTCTGCATCCCACATCCCTAAGCTCCAGCTCCTCCTAGCACCACAGGGACATGCAGGGTGCTGTGAGGCTGAGCACCTTCCCTTCACAGCAGCTAACAAACTAAGGTGCTTTAAGTGCCGGCTGAAGGCACGCTATACCCTTAGGAAATGCTCTTTGGTCAGCAGGGTTTACCCTTTGCCCTTGGCAGTGTCATAGATGAACTTAGTAACTGCTTTTAGCCACCTCGGACTGAGCCATAACATGGATGACAACACCATGCCTCTAAGCCATTCCTGTCCCCTGAAAGTGCTGATTCCAGCCTGTAATCCCACCCACAGCACGTGCACATCCAAGTGCAAGCATCTGGTAGCCGTGCCCTGGAGACATGGGCTGTTCTAGAGCCATTGTATTTGCTCCAGAACAGGATGTATTCGTGGTCTGCTAGGGATTCCTGGCCAAAGGGAGCATTCTGTAAAATTTTTAGCAGGGGATTGAGTGTGTATTTTCACCACTGAAACATCATAGATCTGCAGCCAGTTACAATATTGTCTAAAAACAAAACATCTGTTCAGGTTAGGAGCTGAGGAGATAGGCAGGGTTGGAAATCTCACGTAGGACCTATCTTGACCTAGGGAAGGAGAAGAGGGCCCTGCTCCCAGAGCTGACAAACCCAAACTCCATGTGCAGCAGCAGGGCCACGCTGGGTAAGATGTGCATGGAAAGTGATCACGCTTGGTTTTCTCTGCAATGCTGTTACCCTGAATAAACATTACATTGGATTTGGAGAGCTGCCCAGATGATCATTAACCTTCTCCTGGCCCATGACAGGAAGCCAGCCTGCAGCACTGAGCTAAAATTAGGCCTGTAGGGCACTGGGTCTTGCCAGATATTGCTAAATCTGGGCACAACCCCCCTCAAAAAACAGCCAGAGGAGCCCTAGGCTGGGCTCCTTGGCTTCAGAGAAGTGGATCATTAAATCACAGAATAATTTTGGGTGGAAGAGACATCTGGAAAGCTTCTCCAGCACCATCAGTAGAAGCAGAACCAACTTGAAAGGTGAACTAGAGGTTAGCAGATGTGTTTGGTTACAGCAAGCCATGGCAATTCCTGGGTGCAGAAGGACACTTGCAGATGGAAAGGTGAGGTCCTGTTTACCTACCGGGGGATCAGGGCAAGCCGTTACCATGAAGTCCTGAGTGTGCTGCATATTTTCATGTCCACCTGCCAATATTCAGCAGTACGATCCACGCAGAAACTGCCACTGCTCAGACACCTACAACTTCTGGCTCGAGGCTCCCTCACAGGGGAAGGGAAGGACAGAAAGGGAGAAGTGCTTCTGAAAGTAAGACCTTAAAATCAAAAATATCAGAGCAAACAAAATACTGTGCTGTAGCATAAAAGGGCAAGCTGTAGTACTTGCACCTCTAAAAGTAATTTCTTACAAGCTAATCATTTCATGGATTCACCATCAGATTTTATTCCATATAGAAGTGGCTACTCCTGCCTGGGATGCAAAGGGTTATGCAGGCTTCCTGGAAAAATAAATTAACAAAAGAAAACGGTAAAACCCCCTTTCATATAGCACTGAAGATCTGAGCAGGGATGACAATGCAGAGACAAGGCTCAGCTCAGTTTGTCAGCGCTGAGGAACACCAGCGGCTTCGCTTCCAGCACGGGGTGGGCTCCCTCCATTGTATCAGTGCTGGAAAAAACATGCTTTGATCTCCAGCAGTATTTACTGGGGGGGAAAAGGGAGTACTGCTTCTGCTCCAGACCTCCGCTTTCCCCCAGCTTAACACAGCTATGACTATCCCATAATAAAGCTGTGATTCAGGCTGATTATCGCTAAGGAAGAGCACCACAAAGTAAATACTAGAGAGGCTCTCATGGAAACACACTTTTCTTACTACTACTGTTCTACCTGATTAGAGCTCTCAGTTCTCCACATCCCCGAAAATCTTTGTCCTCTTCACCTCCCTCTAACTCTTCCCCTCTAATTGCACTCCTCAGCTCTTTGAGGGCTCAGCTGCACCATCGCAGGCTGGAGCTGACATTTTGTCCGCTCGTGCTGATATTTCAGAAGGCTGGTTTAATGCACAGGTAACCAGCTGGGCTTAAGAGGCTGTTCACCAGGAAGATCATTTATGCATTTACTTAAACTCAGCAGAGAATTTTGCTCAGTGGCCCACAGCAGTACGAGACAGGGTTGTCATCTCAATAGACCCTGGATGCTAAGCAGCCTGAGACGGATGTAAATGACTTCAGACTGCAGCTGAATGAAAAGCAAAATATCTGTATTTTCTGAAGTCCCTTTCCTGAAGTCCCAAGAACTGACCTGGCTTGAAAACATTGTTATTTTAACCCTGAATTTATTTTGCCACAGAACAAAAAAGGGTGCCTAAAAATGTTTACAAGAACAGGCTCCATTTGACCATTCCCAAATTACAGTGCTGGCCTCAGCGCGGCTAGTAGAGAAGGTGAAGGAATGATAGCTCTGAACTATGGCTCCCATCAGACACCACATCACCCACAGCTTACAGCTAAATTGGCCTGAAATCAAGTATTGCAATGGAAGCTTTCAAGAAAGATCACTGTTTTTCAGCCAAAGGTTTAATTTTGCAGAAATCACATTTTCCACCAGAAATCCGTTTTGCTGAGGAATTCCACATGCAACCAGCTGCAGAGCAAGCTGTCCCCTGTGGCAGCCCGCGTCAGGCAGCAGCAGGGGCTGGCTTCCCAAAGGAAAAGGCAAAGCAGGAACTAGGGTGACCCCAGCAGAGGGGGTTCCCTCCCCACCCGGGGCTACATAGACACAGCAGGCAGGGAAGGTGCAGGTGACAAGGTCCATTGACAGTCACAGGCAAGACAAGAGATGAACCAGAGCCTGTCCAAGGAGTGCAGCCAGGAGCAGAAGGAGATGGGTGAGGTACAGCACCAGACACCACTTGTAATTCAGTCAGGAGCCACCTACCACAAAGGCTTGAGGCCTCTCCTAGAGGCAGGACCAGAAGCAGGACTGGAGACATGCAGAAAACAGCCAGAGGCCCAGGGCTGAGCTTAAATGGAGGTCCTGAGGCCCTGGGAAGAGGGTGGAGGTGGAGGCCCCAGGTGAGGCTGGTCAGGACCATTAAGCCCTATCGGTGCCTTCAGGGCCTTAGCACCACCATATAGCATCCGTAAGTGTCAATACAACTGTCAGTAATGCCCCTGCATAAGACACCGCGTGTGTGATTTCTGTTTGTTTCTCCCTACCTACACTCAGAAAGTACTCTCTTCACCATCCTTCCCACCTGGCTGTTTGCCATCTACCCTGTGACCTCGCAAGGTCTCAGTAGAAGCTATCCTGCATACAGTGCTGGGCACCTGTCTCTCAGCCCCCTTTTACCTCTTTGTTTCATTCCCTCTTCATCTCTCTTCAAAACTCAGTGGAAAACCTCTCTCTTCTCCTTTGCTGATTGTTTCTTAAATAATAAATACTAGCAGGAGAGTAGAATTGACTGGAGAGCTCTATTATCTAACTCTGTGAGTTATTTGGGAATAAGGTTGGGATGCATAAAGTGCTGCCTAAAACCTATCTGTGGAGACAATATTAGTACTGGGATCTCTGGATGGAAAATAAACTTGGATTCTACAGGGCTGGGCATTTTTATTATTCAGCATGGTAGTGATGCTAACCAACATGACCCAGAAGGAGGTGTGTAGCAAACACCAAGAATACGAATGAGCAGAAAAACCTGCCTGGAAGCCTCAATTCCACACCTGACGTCCACAGAATGGACGTCAAGAGATTTAGGGGAGCCTTCATCACTAACAAATGTTTTCTCTGCCATCCTAGAGCTGTCTCCTCAGATTATTTTACACATTATGGAGAGCCAAGGTTCATTTTAACATTTGGTGCCTGTTAGCCAAATTTTCCGTCCCCACCTCTTTGGGCTATTAAACATTTATCGCTTGTAATGTATCGTTCCCGTTTTGCTACGTCCCTCTTTGTAGTGGAGCTCCTTCGTTTATTGATAAAATGACCTGAGCAGATGTGAGAGGGGATCTAAGAGAAGCTGAAACGTGGCCAGATGGAGACGGAGCAGCTAGGGAGGATGAAGTTCTGGGGATGCAGGGATGCTGAGAGGGGAACATTGTTGTGTGTGTGTGTATGCGCACGCACACAAACGCGTACATGTTAATCTGGCTCCTTGCCTTCGCTCAGCAAATCTAATCCACAGTTCGAAAGAACTCATTCAGTAGAATAACAAAATTAGGAACTGAGTGCCAGGACGGCATATTCTGTGTGCTGCCCGGCTTGCTCCCCCTCAACCCACCCAGCCCCCACGGCTACTTTGTTTGCTTCCTTGCAGCTGCTGCTCTGGTTTAATTTACTGAGATGCCATTAGCTGGGAGATGGAGGCAAAAACTTCCAGCCAGCCTGCACTGGTGTGAGCAGCCACAGTTTTGCCTTTTCCTTACCACCTCTGCTGCCAGAGGACAAGGCTGGTGCTGTCCATCCAGTGCAGGCTGCAGCCTCATGGAGATCACAAAATCAGTTTGCTGCTGGGTTGTTGGCAAGAAGCAGGGCTGGAGAAGCAGGGACAGGTAGGAGGGGAGAGCATCAGTATCAGTGTTGAGGATCAGCAGGGCAAGGCATGGATCTGGGCTCCAGCAGGGACACTGAAGATCAGAGGCAGTGCGTAGCAGCAGCAAGCAGCGAGGGAGTTGTCACTGCCCATTTACTGGTCTCTGCGAGCCATGTAAGCCTGACATCTTCTCAGCTGGCCAAGGCAACCATGCTGCCTTGTGAAAGCCAAAGGAAAGGGAAACACAGCAGTATCCATGGTGCACAGGTGACTCTCACAAGGAATATTTCCTGCCCCACAGCCTCCCCATGGCCATGGCCTTTTGTCATTGTCAGCCAGGGTTCAACATTTCTCCGATTTAGTTTAATCATTTCAAAACATTGCTGTTGTTTTCATTCCTCGCCTTTGCTTCTTTCATAATCAGTGAAAAAGAACCTCGTATCTCCACTTTCCTGGTAGCTTTTTACTTCAGAGTTGTAGGTGGTTTGTCCCCAGGTTTTCCCTGGCAGCTCTGTGAAGGGTCAGAGGACTGGGAAAAGTGGTGTACAATTGGGTTACTGGGAGCACAAAGCCAGAACAGCTGGGCAAAGACAAATCGGTCAGGCAGGAGTGTTAAAACCCTAGATTTTCTTAGTGATTTTTCTGCAGTCCATGGGGAAAAGGAAGCAGGGGGGGCCTCTCCCTCACCCTCCAGAGCCACGTCCCAGCCACAGGAGATCAGGAACAGCAAAAGTTGCTCATCCAACCAGCTGCTCTATGTCTAAACTGCAAGAATCCCGCCCAGGATTTCAGAAGCAGAAAAGGAAGATTAGACGGGAGATAAAATCAAAGAAACCTCCTGGATCTCTGTTATCTGCTGTTAGGGGGATACGTGCTGGAACCGCTGCGAGTGCCCCCACTCCCATCCCGCCTCGGTGCCTGGCTGATGCCGCACACCCACATGCACCCATGTCAGCGTGATGCTGGAAGGAGGCTTTCAGAAGCCAACAAGATAACAGTTATCTCCTCCACGCAAAGCAACAAGACCACTTCTCCTCTCCCCAGTCATGTCCCAGCAATCTAATAAAAGGGGAGATTAGCCCCTCTTACATCTCCTTAATGCTGTCGTTTTATTCACACTTTGCAAAGCAAATAAACCAGCAAATTGCTTGCTTTAATGAGCTGAAATTAAACTCGGCTGCTGATAAAATGTCTTTTCTCCTTTCTGTTGTTGGAAAGGACTCGTCTGATAGGCAACGCATGGCAAAGAAGAGAAAACACACAGTAGGAACCTTATTGAATATGTCTGAGTTGCTTACGGTCACTCTTCCTCACCCCAGACACCCCTGATTAGATGAGGGAGGCACGGGGCTGATGAAGAGGATACGGGGGCCAGCCTGGCAAGGTCCTTGGAGGGTCTTGTCTCTGCTCTTTGCTCACAGGATGGTCCTGCTCCATTAGCTAATGCCCTCTGATATGGGCTGCAGGCTGTGGCTTCCCCAGAGACACGGCAACAGGAAACTTTCCCCCGCAAGAAGAAGGCTGGTGTGGCTTTGCAGGAGATGCTTGCAGCAAAGGAGAGGGCTGTGGGCAAGTAAGGCGATTTCCATGCCATCCATCCCCAGGGGACAGCTGGGGCAACCCATTGCTGATGGCTCCACAGGCCAGGACTACTCATCTCTAACCTTCTCCAACATCCTTATGGGCAATGTGCACCCCACGGGAGGCAATCGGAGGGGCTGGGGACCATGCTGATCCCTGTGGCAGAGGATAACGGGCACATCCAGAGCCCAGCTCCCAGCTGGAGGGCACGAAAGTCTCCAACTGCAGCTCAATGCATCTGACTTGACTTCATCTTAACGAGAGGAGCTTGGGGCACTGTCATTCAGTCTCCCACAGCCCCGTGATGCACTGTCATTATCTCACTGAACTGGAGAGGAGACTGGAGAGCAGGGAGGTTAATTGAGTTGCCCAGTGCCGGGAGGGATGTGACCGGCAGACAGCTCTCAGCCCAGCACTGCAGCCAATGCCTCCCCATCAGTGGGGGAGTGTGTTTGGGGACACAGTCCTGTCCCTTCCTCGCCAGATCCAAGGGACTCAGATGTGCCAAAATGAGCTACCAGGTCCTGACAAAGCACTCCAGAGAGGGACAGCACGTCCTTGTAAATGTGCTCCTTCTGGTGCCACAGGTACTGGTTCCAGAAATGAGGTTTACCCTCAATATCATATTTCTGCAGTGATATGAGGACTTCGCCTCGAATAGCAGTGTAAAAAGCACACTAAAGTCCAGGTTTCTACCACCTGGTGGGAGAGCTGCTGGAGGACAAGGTGGCTGGAGAGCCTCGTACGCCACAGAGCTGATGCAAAAGCAGATCTTGTTATGTACGTAATGGAAACCCAGCCATCCCACCATCCCACCAGGGAACAGACTCACTGTTCGCGATCCAGAAAGAACAAATAAACTGTTTCCCTGTTTGTTATTACCAGCCTGTTTACTGAAGTATAAGCTGTGAATGGTTAACAGAGCTCTCTGCAGTGAAACATGGTCTGCTTCACTACCTGGTATCATGGCTGGAAAACAGGGATCTGGTTTCTCCAGGATGAGGGTGATGGTATGGTGTCTGAACGCCTCTCATGGTTTGCAGGAGGGCAGCACCCAGGACATCCATTCACTGCCTGGGCACTGGGAAATGGATTGGAAACCAAGTTCTGGATTTACACTACTCTGCAGATCTAATGAAACACAGCTCAGATGTATGACGTGTCCCTCCATCTCTTTCATGGATGCTCAAGAGCCCCAGTTTCCTACCAGCTGTGTTTTCAAGAAGTGCTGGTGGTATCTTTCCTGCTTCCTACAGTCTGTCTGGGGACAAGGAGACAACCAGAGCTACTGTTTCTGTTGAAAGTCTCAAGAAGGAATTTCTAGATAAGCCATAATGTTTCTCCCAGCTGTGGGCAACTCCTTCTCTGGTAGGTTGGGGCAACAAGCCCCAACTACAGACAAGGAAAACAGATGGTGGGCAATTGAGCTAGCGTGCCTTGTAGCCAAGCAGTGCCCTGAAACTACTGCTCAGGTTCCCAGAAGCAGGCCAGGTGCTTGATGCTGGGCTTTATCCTAGCCACCACACAGCAATGCAGTCAGGAAGACACGGCGTCCTCAGTCAGCATCCCCCTCCGTGGGCACTGCTGCTGCACACACCAGCACGCGCGACAGATAGGATTCCCCTCAGCAAAACGTTGCAGCATCAAATCTACATCAGAGTGAGTTGTCTAGACTTCATCTGCTCTCTGCAGAGAGGAACAGACACTTCTGGGGCACCACTCCTCTCCTCTGAAGGTAGACACCTAAATAGGTCAGACAAACGGTGCACTGGATGTGCGTTGTTCTCCCTCCTGCCTATAACGTGATGCTGGTTGATGCACTTAGAGGCTGACGTCTGCAGGCAGTGACCGCCTGCCCTAGTGATGCCAAACAGCACTGGCTGTGCCCGAATTAACCAAAGGCCCTGGAGAGGTGGCAGCTGGATTTAGAAGGCAAGAGGCTAACATTAAGAGGGTAGTTGGGTGCATCTCTGATGCTGCTAGACTTTAATTGTCTGCCCTTTGTGTTGAGCTTGTGCTTTTGTTTTGTTTTGTGCAGGTGAGCTGAGGAACCAAGCAAGGACAGCCAGCCAGGAGGCACGTGGAGATGGGGACCGGCACCACAATGAGCAGCAAAAAGAAAACAAGGAGATGTACTGTTAAAAACGAGAGGAAGGCTTATCTCTGAGCCAGAGAGGCTGCTCCGCACAGGCACCTAACTTCATGACTCCCTCCCTGAGATGCCGAGACCTGGTGATGCGGGACCAGCCCCAGCCTCCCAGCCTTGACAGCAGCCCCCGGCCGGCAGCTGCCGAGCCCCTTGGGCAACGAGGTCCCTGTTCGCCACGGCCACTTCCTCCCGGGCTCCAAGCCATGAGGAGAAGGGAGAGGAGAGCAAAGAAGCACTAACCCAGTTCCCAGCCCCATCCCACTCCCCGCTTCCAGCAACCCCTTCTCCGCGCGCCCTTCCAGATGGCAGGTCGCCGGTGTGGGCCGCGACGCCAGCCCTCTGCGTGTGCGTGGCAGCCGTCTCCCTCCTGCAGCCGTGGGGTGCGGGAGGCTGCTGGCTATCGAGGGGGACAAGGGTTTTGTATGGCTGGCCATCTGCAGCCAAAACCAGCCCCCCTACGAGTCCATCCCCCAGCAGATCAACAGCACCATCGTGGACTTGCGGCTGAACGACAACAAGACAAGAGCGTGCAGTACGCCTCGCTCAGCCGCTTTGGCAACCTGACATACCTCAACCTGACGAAGACGAGATCTCCTACATCGAGGACGGTGCCTTTTCGGGACAGTTCACCTCCAGGTGCTGCAGCTGGGTTACAACCGACTGAGGAACCTCACTGAGGGCATCCTGCGGGGCTGGGGAAGCTGGAGTACCTCTATCTCCAGCCAACCTCTCGAGTCCGTCACCCCCAACGCCTTCTGGGAGTGCCCCAACATAGTGAACATTGACCTGTCCATGAACAGGATCCAGAGACTCGACACCGCAACACTTTTAGGGGCTTAAACAAGCTCTCTGTCTGTGAACTCTACAGTAACCCCTTCTATGCTCCTGTGAGCTCCTTGGCTTCCTGCAATGGCTTGGAGGCGTTTACCAACATGACACGCACTTATGACCGGATGCAGTGCGACTCCCCACCGGACTACATGGGCTACTACTTGTTAGGCCAAGGCCGGACTGGCTACCGCAATGCTCTGAGCATGCTCTCGTCCCTTTGCACCGGTGGCTCCTAACACTGTGATCCCTCGTTTTATCCCTCCCCGCTACCAAGTGACCACAGCGCCCTCCGAGAGCCCGTGCTCTGAGGAGGAGTGCTCCTCCGGTGACGGCACCACCCCACAGTTCTCCCTCTTCACGCCCTCGGCGAGACAGAGTGCGCCCTAACATCCAGGTGAAGCACCTCAACCACACTCGGCCGTCCTCACCGTGCAGATCCCCTACCCCTTCAGCAAGATGTACATCCTCTCCCAGTTTGAAAACGGCTTCTCCTCCATGATCACCCAGCTCAGGAAGAAGGAGGAGAACATCACCGTGAGCAACCTAGTAGCACAAAGAGATTACACCTACTGTGTGGTCTCTGTCCACCAATACTCCAAGTACAACACACCTGTGTCACCATCACGCCCCCAGACCCAACCGCAAGGAGCCGGTGCCCACCCCTTCCACTGCCACCCATTATATCATGACAATCTTGGGCTGTCTCTTTGGCATGGTGATCGTCTTGGGCGTCGTGTATTACTGTCTCCGAAAGAGGCGCCAGCAAGAAGAGAAGCACAAAAAGGCTGCCGGCAGCATGAAGAAGACCATCATTGGCTGAATACGGGCCAGAAATGGAGACCACCAGCATCACCCAGCTGTCCCAAGGACACGATGCTGGGGGGGAGACGGTGACCCGCATCCCCTACCTGCCTTCCGCTGGAGAGGTCGAGCAGTACAAGTGATCGACAGCAGTGAGACCCCCAAGGCTAAGGGCAACACATGAGGTGAGGACAGGGAGCAGCCTGAGAGGCGAGACTGTGAGCTGTCCTGCCACCGGACACCCAGAGCTCCGTGGCTGAGATCTCCACCATTGCCAAGGAGGTGGACAAGGTGAACCAGATCATCAACAACTGCATCGATGCCTTGAAATCTGAGTCCACCTCCTTCCAAGGGTGGAAATCGGGGGCAGTTTCCACAGTGGAGCCTCAGCGGTGCTCTTATCAGAGCAGATCCCCAGCAAGCATGGGTTCCTCTCCCCTGTCTACAAGGAAAGCTACAACCACCCCCTCCAGCGGCACCACAGCATGGAGGCCGCCCCCAAACGCTCCAGCACCTCTTCCAGCGGCTCCATACGGAGCCCCAGGTCCTACCGCTCCGAGGGATCGGGCCACAAATCAGAAGCCAAATACATCGAGAAGACGTCCCCCACCACTGACACCATCCTCACTGTGACACCGGCCGCGGCCATCCTGCGGGCGGAGGCGGAGAAGATCCGGCAGTACAGCGAACACCGGCACTCGGACCCCGGCTCGCACCAGGGGGAGCAGCACGACAGCATGGCGGGGCGAAAGCCCTCCATCCTGGAGCCTCTGACCCGTCCTCGCCCCAGAGACCTGGCCTATTCCCAGCTCTCGCCCCAATACCACAACCTGAGCTACACCTCCAGCCCCGAATACACCTGCAAACCTTCGCACAGCATCTGGGAGCGCTTCAAACTCAACCGCAAGCGGCACAAAGACGAGGAGGAGTACATGGCAGCCGGCCATGCCTACGCAAAAGGTCCAGTTTGCCAAAGACGAGGATCTTCACGACATCTTAGACTACTGGAAGGGCGTCTCTGCCCAGCAAAAGTCCTGAGTCCTCACACAACTCGTGACTTAACACACTAACTGGACCAAAAGAAATCCGCAGCAGCTATTTTATTCAGACTGTCTTTGAAACAAACAAAAATATAATAATAATAATAATAAATGAATCAATAAAAATAAAGAGAGAACAATTATGGAAATCTACAAATATTCTATATAATATATAAAGTGAGATATTAAAATGGCCTCACTTTGGTGACACACGCACCAAATTTGAATACAAACTTTACAAACAAACTGTGCAGTGAAAAAAAAAGAAAAAGTTTTGTTTCATTCTGATTTTTCTAAAAAAAAAGAAAAAAAAAAAAAAAAAAAAAAAAAAAAAAGAAAAAAAATTGAATATAAAAAGAAAGTGAAAGATGCGGGCAGAGAGCTCTGGCATTTCCCAGTACTGCATTGCATGAGTCCCTACTCTGTGATTTTGTGGATTCTTTGTGAACAGTTTGTGTTCTTCCTTCCTTCCCTTCCAAAAGTCAACAGCAACAAAACAGCAACACAAACCAAAAAGAGACCAGAAGGAGATCCATCCTTTGGGCTGTTTTTGCAAACGGAGTCTTCCAGTTTAGACTTTCACCCGGTTGAAGGCCCGTTCACATTTTCACATCACTGAGAGGTTTACCACACATGCATTGTAAACCGACGTCGTTAATTGTACAGAGAAAATTTCTATATTTGCAATGTTTGCTGTATAATGAGAAAGAGAGAGAGAAAAAAATCAATACTACATCTACTAAAAATATATATATATATATATCTATATTCACCTGTTTGTACCAGGTTTTAATCATGGATTTTAGAGAAAGAGACAGAGTTTGGTTTGAAGGAGTTCTTTCTTGGTTGGTTGGTTGGTTGAGGAGGTATTTTGGAGGTTGGGGGGAGCATTTGGGTTTCCTCTTTGTTTTTGATTTCTCCCAATGATTGTTTATGTCCAAACTCTGATCACTTCCAAGTGCACTAAGAAAAAGGTGTGTACCCAGAAAAGCAAATCACCAGCACTCCTACAGGTGTGAACAGGAAAGGGGATGAGAAGTGGAGGGCTCCTGGTTGAGCGGGTGCCACCCAGCAATGGGATTTCTCCTGAAAATTAAAAGTATCAACAGGATGGGGAGCTGCTGATGAGTTACTGCAGAAACCTTCCTGCTGCTCTCCAGGGAGGAACATCACTGAGGGGTGATTTTACTGAGGGAGTAGACACTAAGCATTTACAGCTCGCCCAGATCAAGAGCAATTACAGTGGGTCCTGCCCCTCACTGCTGGGATTCCCACTGCCCCACACCCAGGGGCTTCCCCAGGGATAACCCAAATGACCGGCGCACCTGGCAGCGAGTGCAGCACCTCCTGCCTGCAGCCCTGGTGCTGCCCACGGGCCAGCTAGGCTCCCATTTCCCCATGAGTACCTTCAGAGATGGACATCCTGGGACCCCTGGGACTCCAAGGCTGGAAGGGAAGAGAATGGTCCTGGGGTATGGTGCCCAGCCAAGCAGCAGCATGCCATTGAGCCATTGCTGTACCATACCTATCCAAGTCTCAGCAGCATTTTGCCCCGTCCTAACATACACACAGATGATGCCCTACTCGTGGGGTGAGCTGGAGGAGGGGGGCATTTGGACTGGGAAGCTGATCCCATGCTGCCAAGGGACACAGTTTTGCCCAGATTAGCTCCAGCTGAGTTGCAAACCCCCATGCCTCATCCCACGACTGACAAAACGAGGGGGCACATTAGGCTCAGGGAGGTGCTCTGCTCCCCCAGCAGCATGTGGGATCCCAGCAAGCCAGCCCAGCGAGGCAACAAGCTCCCCCAGGGCAGCCCTTCGGGGCCCCGCTGCTTTCCAGGGTCCTTCCATTGCCTCCTGCTCACAAACTTCTTTGGTACATCCTTAGTCCTGACAGAGGAGCACTAGGGCCCAGCAGCAAACCACATCCCATCCTGTTATTTCATATTTCAAAGTGAATTTGACAGGTATTCTTGCAAAAGGTTATGTTTGCTCAGAAAGGAGCTGAGCCAGGAAGACACAGAGCAGGCTGGGAAGTGCACGAGTTCATTCCCCACGGTTATTTGTGTAGACAACAAACCATTAGCAGGATTTCATAATAAAAGCAATTTCTCCAAGAACATATTCACTCTGCATAAGCGAAGGCACATCTCTCCACCTCCTCAGGTGCCCCAGAGCCTCCCCACGGTGCTCAGCTTCGTGGGCTGCATCTTGCTCACCGGTTAGCACGCAGGACTGGGAGAATGGAGCTGAGGATGAGCCCTGCCTTGTCCCTGGTGCCACCACGGGTCCCTCCACAAAGTTCAGCCATGGCACCTGGGCCAGTGCAAACCCTTCAGCCTGAACTCCTTTCCTTTGGAAGCCCTGCGTGCCCCCCTGGAGAAGCAGGACTTGGCAGCAAGAATGGGTGGGGAAAGGTGGCAGGGCCTGGCACTATTTGAAGGTCTTGGGGAATTCCTCAGCAAGGGCTGAGATGGGCAGAGGCAGTTCATGAGTCAACATGGGCTCAGGTGATCCAATAATGGTCCTCCCCCAAAAAAACAAACCTTCCTCGGTCACTCCCCCAATAAGACCAGTCTCACACGAATCCGGACCATCATGACCATCTCCCCATCAGCAGCAAGCTCACCCCTGCACCCAGGGCATCGTTTTGCTCCTCTCAGCCTCTGTTTCCTCCTCTGCAAAACTCGTCCTTGTGGCACCGAGGGCATAGGCTGGCCGGGGAGGTTCAATTAATTAATCGTCTGTCTGTGAAGCCCGTTTAGCTCCTAGAATAAAAGCCGCTATAGAAAAGCCAAAGTGTTAGTGGCATAAAACAGCAGGGGCAGATGAAATCAAAGCCCAATTTTGTTTTCACACCAGGATTTCACTGGTCATAACCAACAGAGACCAGAGCAGGAAATGTGGTACAGCAGCACTGGCCTTTCAAAATTAAACACTTCCCAGATGCAAACCCTGCGGTTAGAGAACAGGAGGATTAGAAAAGGTCTAGGTCCCTCTGAGGGGAGGCTCAACCCCATTCAGAGTCCCCTACCCATAGTCAGTGGGGCACGCCGTGGAGGTCAGAGGGCTCTGGGTGATGCCTCGGGTGACTATGCAGTGGCCGTGCTGCTGCCTCCTGGCCCTTCCTCCACAATGGAGCACATTCCTGGCAGCCATGGTCCATATCCCTCCAAGCGAGATGCCACAAGAGGAAAAAAGCCAGACAAGAAGAGGGAAGAAGTCCCATTATCCCCCGCACTGCTGCTCAACGCAGGGACCAACTTGGGTGTCTCAGGACAGGGCCTGGGGAGCTCTGTTCTTAGCATCCTTCATCTCCCAGAGGCAGCTATTTTTCAGCAACAGAGGAAAGGATTGCAGGGATCTGTTGCTGTTTCTGCCCTGAGCTGCCCCTAGAAATTTCCTCGCTGGCCAGAATTCACTTTTCATCACCACTTCCCAGGGTTTCTGCTCCCCTAAAGCTCTTCTGGGGCCCACATGCCCTTGCACCTGCTCTCTGCCTCCCCGCCATCACCAGCAGCCCCTTCAGCTGTCCCCATCCTACTGCTCCCTTCCAGCCCTGCCCACCCCCTGCAGCCACTGTATGGAAATCCCACTCCCCGAGGGCTCTGCTGTAGGATGCCGCCGATAGCCCCAGGGCCATCAATAAATGTAGTCGCTGACGCTCTTCCCATGTCCATGGAATGGCTGTTGTTTAAGACATAATTCTTCAAGGGCAAAACCAAGGCGAGGACTAAACATGACCACCCTGACCTCTTCCCCATCATCTCAGCAAAGCCAGCTTCTTGTTGGCGAGGGAACCAGAGCCCACAGCACCCACAGCTCAATGCTCGCTCCTGCCCGGGACCAGCAAAAGAGCCTGCCACATGGTGCGAAGGCTGGGACGCCTACAGCCTGGGTAGCTTTTAAATGCCTTAGTCCCTCCTGATGCTCTGCCGGGACTGGGTTGTGGCAACCAAGACCTGTATCGCCCAAAGCCTCCCCAACTCATCACAGTGATGGAGAGCACAATGCCCCACTGCTGCAGCCTGCCTGTTGTGCTCCAGAGCAATAAATCACCACGATTGCAGGACAGGCAGGTTAGCAGGGTAGGGGGTGTTAAGGTGGAGGGTTCTGGCCCCATCACACCACTAATTTGGGTGAGGAAGGGTGCATGGAACGAGCGAGGGCCACGGCAGGGTAAGCTGCTGCGCTGTTGGGCTGGATCGATGAGGGGGCTCGGAGCAGCGCGCACTGCGTTGGGCTATTTTTAGCGCAGGCAGCAGAGTTTGGGAGCCAAAGTCAGAATTTATTTGCATTGTGAGTGCTTGTCAGGGTGAGGAATGACAACAAGGGGAAAGTGAGTGTGGCGCTCGGGCACCCCTGCCTGTTTTGGGTCTGGCTCACCATTGTGCGAGCTCTTCTAGGGCACGCTTGAGCCCCTCCTGCGTGGTGCTGCATGGGGACAGTGCCACCACCACAGGGCTTGGACGTGTGGTCTCATGGGGACATGACACGGGGACAGAGCAGAGGAGCAGGGATGGTCTTCAGGGCATGAAGGGGTTCTCTGGGAAAAGCCCCAGCCCTGCCTTATGTGGTGTGAACAGGTCCTGTCCTTCTGTGCTGTCTGGAGGTAAAGCTGCTCCTTGGGCAGACCTGCAGGACACGTTTCCTTTCCTTTGTCACCCAGCCACTGCTGCCAGCCGCTGCCCGAGGCGCTGAAGGCAGCCAGCAGCCGGCGGGCACGGCCAGTGGTGCTGGAGCAGCCGACCTGGTGGCTTCACCTTGGCTTGGAGCACTTCGGCTTCACTTGGACTGACTCACACCCCACTTTTTCACATCTTTTTTGTACCGTATTCTGTTGTACCCTTCTCAGCAGCCGGATCACCAGCATTACCAGAAAGTCAGTGGAGGTTATCCAAATGTCACCTTGACAGCTTTGCAGCCACCACATGGCTTCGTGGACGGGCTCATCAGAAACCAGCAGAGCTCTCAGTGCGGTGCTGAGCAGCTCACTCACTCTTTTGGACTGCAAATTGAGAGTTTGTTCACCTGGTAATTTTATCAGGAGTCTTGAAGTATTTCACTGCTACAGCCTACTGCCCCCTCCTTAGATGCAGGAATACCAGCCTTGCTCATTCCCACTTTTCTCCCCACTCCAGGACTTACTAAAGTGCAACCACCTGATCCAGAGTGAAAACAGTTTTCTGGACACTGTTTCCTCTGCACAAGGGACAAGAAGACACAGAAGTGTCAGGGATGGGGATTTTCACTGCCTGGGGAGCAGCCAGGCAAGGTGCCAGTTTTCACTCTGGTTTTCCACCCTTTCTTTTTGGTCCAAATCAGGTGGGAAAGCGCTTATTTCCCACCCTCTGCAATTTCTTTGTCCCTGCAGAGCAATCAAAAGAGTCTGCCAAGTCTGAGTTGGTGTGTGTGTGCCTTTTTAATAATTCAATGGCAACGCTAATGACACGGGGTGCACTGCTGCTCCTCTCCGTGCTGATCGCCTCTTGCACCCCACCAACATGCGTTTTTTCCCACTCAGCTCTGCTGTCTGGAAATAGCCATTTGCTGCTCACCTTTACTTGCCTCACCATTAAAGAGCTCATTAATGTACTCCAGCCTTGCTTTCTTTGGGACTAAAAGATTTTCATTTCTGTCTTTTATCAGCTTTCTCGTGGTTTATAGCCTCTCCTCTCCTCACTGTGCAATGCCCTTTTCTAATGAGCTCTTCTCTCCTGGCCCATCTTCTCCATTAAGCCGCACAAGTGCTGTCCCCCACCTTGTCTTGCTCATCTCCTGGGCTCTCTTCCGGCTCTATCATATTCTTTAGTGCTTCCAGCTGTGCAAGGAAGCACTCAGCCCCGCACACAGCATCATGCTTTCCTCCCACCCCACTCGCCTCCCTTGCAGCTCCCCAAGCCCTCTGGTCTGGCTCACCCCACCGCAGCATCCTGCCCTTGCCTGAGCCCCGAGCTTCAGGGCTGTGATGGGATGCCCCAAAGTTTGTGCTCTGTATCTGCAGCTTCTCCCTGCTGGGGGCCTCTTAAATCTTTCTCTCTCTCAGCATTTCGCACAGCAGAGCTCTCCTTGGGCATCTCCTGCCCTGCAATCAAGAGCTTCCCAGCCCATCCGAGCGGCAGGATGCCTCTGGGTACCGCCAAAGCTCGTCTCTGGGCTCGTAGGTAAACACTGCCACTTTTCACATGAAGCAGCTAAATTAATTAATCATCTAATTCCACCACATTTGTAGCCAAGAAACAAAGACTCCCATTCCCTGCAGCTGGGGCTTGAAGTCTGCTTCTTCCAGCTGTGCCCTCCTGTCCCAGCTGGGATCTGTGCTGCAGGGAAGGTGAGGAGCAGTTTGGGGAATTGGTCTAAGGGGCTGCCAGAGCCAGTGACCCCCTGCCCAAGTGGCCGTGGAGTAGAAGGGCACAAACCATCCACCACAGCCAGTCTGAAACATCCCCTGCACATCTGGCTCAGTTCAGAATGACAAAAAGCCTGCATGCCCAAAAGCCCACATGATTTATTTTTTTTTTCCATCCGTCTCAGGTGTTGCAATAAGAGATATTACCTGTCCCCACAAACCTTATCTCAACTACATCCTTAGATCATTCTGGCTGTAACAACACTACCACCCACCACAGAGTCTGCACACATACATCTCTGCCTGGGAAATCCCAGCCATGTGGCAGCCTGACGCATGAGAAATCCTTCACACGCTGACAGCTGACAAGCCCCTGCGCTGCTCCGCAGCCTCCTCCAGCCTCGCGGGGTGATCGCGGCTCCTAGAAGGCAGTCAAATGAACACCTCATGGCTCGGGGGAAGGCGTGCCGGAAGCCTGGGGAGAGCAGGTTGCACAGCATGGCCATCCCAAACCTATTTCCACGCTGGATTCGCAGCCAGGAGGGAGGGGAGCTGGGAGCTGGGGGCTGGCTTCTGGTCTGGCTCCCATCTCACAGTCCCAGTGTGGGTTCGCCACCGTCCTGGAGATCAGGCAGGTCCTGGCACAGCCCTCAGGAGGGCCTGGAATGATGAGACGGAGGTGCTGGAGCAGGGCTGGGGGCTGCCCTGCACCACCAGAGGTGGCTGAACCCTTTCTGATATGGTTGGTGGGTTCCTCCAGCTGGGGGTCTGGGAAGCCCCTGCCCCAGCCCACCTTTGGAGCAGGAAGATGGAGCAGACAACTCCAGCATGTCCTTTCCTGCTATTTTTCTGGTTTGTTTTGCGTTCACATGTTCAGCTAGCAGCCCAGCTGAACCACAGCAGAGGTAAGGACCTGGACAGACTATCCCTGCTGCCAAGGAGGTGCCAGCGATGGCAGCCAGAGCACCAGCAGACCCAGGAGAGCCTGACCATGGCTGTGAAGGGCTCAGCCACCAATCGCTGCCCTAGAGCTGTGGGAAAGGACTGGATTCCCCACTCTGAGCCAGTCCCATCCTTCCCTACAAAGCCATGGGTGTACGTGGCCACTGGTCTCTGGGCAAGGAAGGCAAATCTGGCTGGCACCAGGGCGCAGAGCGCCCCTTGGGACAGCCGACCCCTTACCCTTTCCCTGAGAAGATGAATCCAAAGCAGCAGCAGGCATCTTAAGGAGATGGCAGCAAGTGGGAGGAGACAGCTTATCCAGGGAGCTCATTTAGCTGGAAGGAAAGAGAAAGGTTGCGAGATTAAGAAAGAAAAATAAATATGCAAGAGGAAGGAGCCAGAGATTGAGGTGCCTGTGGGGAAGCAGTGTGGATGCGTTTCTTTTTAGGAAGCCAAAGCAAGGCTGGGGCAGATGCTGGACCCAGGGCGAAGGCTGCTTCAGCCCAGGATTGAGAAGCAAGGGTTAGGATGAGGCTTGCAGAGAGCTGGAAACCAGAGAGGTGAGGGGATTGTAAGTGGCACTGCATTTAATCTGAGCAGAACACATGAAACTGGCTAATGTAATTGGAAGGGTTATTTCAGCTGAACATTCGGAGGGAAAAATAAAACATCGCAGGGAAAATAATAATACTTAGCACTTGTAACGTGCTTAGCATCTTCAAAAACTGGTCAGCCATTAACTGATTGCTCCTCTGCTAAGTCCAAAGGCTAATAAAAAGGGATGGTTCATTTAGCTGTTTCACAGCTGAGCTTCTCAATAAGGCATGAGGAAGAGATTGCTGCTCTCCAACGTGCTGGTAAATAAACAGTGGGAAGTGGGAACCGGGCGACGAAGCAGCGCTCGGTCACAGCTCCTCACCCAGCTCCTGCCTCGCCTTGTCTTTGTCCGGCTGGACCCGCTACAGGGAGCTCACCTGGAGGTCTGGCCCGGCTGCAGGGCGCACGGGACCGGGTCTCCAGCACCCAGACCTGGTGTCTCCTGCCTGGGAAGCAGCCCTGAGCCCACGTCCCCAGGGGTACGGTCGGGATGTCAGTGGGGTTTGGGTACGGGGTGACCCCGGGGTGCAGGCCCGTCTTGGCAAGCACTGGGGCTGGTGAGAGCAGGCGGCCTTCCAAAGGGCCATAAAAACGGAGGCGCTTTATGTTTGTGTTACTTAAAAAGTAAACAGCTCCCCCGTGTTTGATGAGCAAGCGGTTTTGTAAACACCGCAGAGGAAACGCCGCGCAGTTGCACCTTGGTGGGTCCCAGCCCCTTTTCCTGGCAGCAGCAGCAGCAGAGCAGCGGGCGAGCGCCTGAGCCAGGAGCGCTCCTGGTTATGGGGGGGTGGCCGAGGGCCTGGGGGTGCTCCTGGCTGGGTGTGCAGGGCACCAGCTGGGGAGAGGCAGCCCTCGGCCGCACGGAGTCACTCAGCCCCACTCACCCCCAGCCCGTGGAGCCGTGCCACTGCCAGGGGGCTTTGCATCGAGCCCGGGTGCGCCCTCAAATCCTGCTGCTGCTGTTGGTGCTGTGCGCTGCCCAAATCGGTCCCTGCACTGCCCATCACACAGCCCTGGGTCTAAAAACTCCTTTTTTTTGTGTTGCTGCTGGTGGGAACAGCGTGAAGTTCATTTATGCCTAACCTGAGACAGCCATCGCTGGGTGATGGTGCTTTGCAAGGCGTCTCTTAAGCTTTTTGCACATACCCGTCTGCCACTACTTCTCCTATACCACCTACCTCATGGTGTTCCTGGCCTTAACAGCTTAGACACCCACTAAAGCACAGGCCTCAGTGCTTCAGAGAAAGGGAACTGCCCCGACGCTCACCTGCCCCACGGAGGTGTCCAACTTTCGGTGCAGTGATGCTCCAGACCCTGCTTTGCTGCGGCACAGGTCTCATCACAGTCATCTGTGAAAGCATGAGAACAGACCAGCCCAGAGCCCAGAGCTGGGCTTTCCTGGGCTGGAAAGGCCTCTTTGGTGGAGACAAGGGCTGGGGGAGCTTGCATTCCCCTGGCATTTGGTCCTCTTAGTCATGGTTGTGAGCTCGGTGGTTTTTCTCTCTCTTTTTTTCAGGGTTTCTTCTAAAGCGAAGCGTCCCCCACCTCTGCAGCTGCATGGTCCCATGAGCCCAGTGCTGGGAGGATGAAGAGGAGGAAGAGCAGAGCGGGCACTCCTCAGATCAGCCTTACCACTAACCCAGGGGGGGTTTGTCTGGGTGAGGTGCAGGGGTCAGGACCTCGAGGATTTACAGGGCAGGATGCGTCCTCCTGGGCTGGGGGACCTGGGCAGAGGCAGCTGCAGCCTTGCCAGGGCGCTGACACGTCCCTGAGGGGGGGAACTGGGGATGCTGCTTGCTGGCGAGGCCGTGCTAAGGTCTGCTAAACGCTCACGTCCAGCCAGGAAGCAGCTATATGGACTGTGCAAGACACTGCTGATTTTCCTCTGCCTGCTTTTGGCATAACGAAGCCCGGTGGGTGTGTATAAACAAAGCAAGTATCTCTCTCACTGGACCTCATGCATCATTTATAGCCAGCTTTTCCATGGCACAAGAAACATTTACATATGCCAGCATTAATTCCAAACGCCACTTCAAAGCCATCTCTGTCTAATGAACCCCGTGCGCTGTGCACAGCAAATTCCACCCGAAAAATAATTAGCAACACGCGCTACCAAAGCATTACAAGGGGAACGCAGCGCACCACCTGCTGAAGCAAAATGAATGCCTGATTTATTTATTTTTTTTCCCACTTTTTAGCAACATTCAGAGTGACTCAAAGCTGTGCTCTGTTCTGAGCTAAGGCGGGCCCTGGGAAGCATCAGATTATCACTCTGCTTTGCAGGGCAGGGGCATGGTGGATTTTGGGGGTGGTTATACACTTTGTCCTAGGTGAGGATGGGGCAGAGCTGTGTGAGCCCACACTGATTTCCCTGCGCCACAGGTGCCGGCGGGGATTTAGGTGCAGGCAGCTCCGCATCCCTTCCCCTGAAGTCTCACAGGTTGCAGGCTTGCAGGGTGCAGCCTCAGCCCCAGTACAGGGAGCAGACACCCTGTCCTCACCCTGCCCTAATGTGCCTTTAACCCCCAAAAATCTTCAGCCCTGCTGAGAAAACAAAACAAAACAAAACAAAACAAAACAAAATGAAAACAAAACAAAACAAAACAAAACAAACAAACAAAAAAAAACAGAGCTGAGCCAGCAGATGAAGGTTTTGGTGACCCTAGCAGCCACAGGTTCTCCCAAACCCTGCAGCACAGGGGCAGCCCTGGTGTGACCAACTCAGGAAAACCAGCTGGACTTACCAAAAATGTTTCTGGGAGCTGCATTAGAGCTGCACAGAGCATCCCATGCCAGGAGGAGCTGCGTGATTTACCGCAAGACCTGACACAGGGGCAGGTGATGCTGGCATCGCCATGGGACACCATGGTTGTGCACCACCGTGGTAGGGGGGCAGAGGTGGCTGTGGGCATGGGGGGCCACCCAGGAGGTGGCTGTGGGCATGGGGGGGCCCACGCTGGGGTGGTGCTGGGATCCTGGACTCCCCCGGGTCCTGTTCTCCTCGCACATAGGAGTTATGTTCAGCAGGACACGGCTCCCACCAGGAACCACACTGCCGGCGTCTCTCCTGCAGCCAGCCCCGTTGTTCCACCTGTCAGTCTCTGCCTTGCAAGGACGCAAGGGGTTAAACTTCTCTTCCTATGCAAATTAGGCTTAATTAATCCTTTTCATCAGTTGCAAATATACCTTCTGAACCCTATTAAAAATATGAATATGCAAATTCAGACCTTTTTTAATACTCATTTTCAAGGACTTGGAGTCAGGCTTGATTATTCGATTCCCGTTAACAGCCTGTAAAACCTGGTGCAAAATTTAATTTCCATTTTAAGTTACCAAAAAAAAATATGAATCTGTTGGTAATTAAGCTAATTACAGTGTTACACTAAAGAGGAGACAAACAAGGAGGACAAGATCATTCATTACATTTAACATTGGTTGCAGGACCTGGGGACTGCACAAGGCCACAGATAACTGTGAAGCCGGGGAACAGCAGTGATGGAAACGAGGTGAGTTTGGGGGCTGGGGCTGGAGCCTTCCTCACCCTGGGGCCGTCTCTGTGTCAGCCCCGTGAGCCATCCTCCTCCTCTTCTTGAGGAGAGGAGCGAGGAGGTGGAGGTGGAGTTGGGTGCTGCTGGAGGTGCTGCGGGGCCGCCAGTCTGGTTGCTAAGAGAGGTGCACAACGTGCCCCCTTAAATCTCCTGACCATGGCCAGCATACCCTGGGAGATGCAAACCACACCTCCCAGTGCCAGCCCGGTGTGTTTTAAATGAAGACACCGTGTGCCTGTTGCACGCAGGATCAGGCATCTCCTCCCGCACCATGGGGCCACGCAGCACGGTGACATTACACAGCGGTGCCAGCACCACCCATGGCCACCCGCTCACCCAAACCATCCGCGGCGGTCACCCATGGTGCTCAGAGCTGGGGCTCCCACCTTGCCCATCGACTTCCTCACACCTCTCAGCTCTGCCGGAGTGTTATTAAACAAAAAGTGCTGCTACAGACTGTTAATTATGGTTTATCCCTTAAAATCAATCACCAGCGTGCCTACGATCTAGCCTGCATGTGGTGTTTTCTAACGAGCTGGAGAAGTTAATGGGTGATTTTTCAGACTTATAATCCTCACCTCATGCTGTACCCACACTGGGTGACAAACCCCATGACCTGTTTGGAAACACACAGGTGATGCTGTGCCCGCAGAAGGCCAGGGCTCGGTGTTTGGGGTACTGATGTTCTGGGCAGGCAACCTGAATGTTAAAATGAAGCGCTAGGTACCTACGGACTTACCCAAAGACATCCTTTGTTGGCAGGACGGAGCCACCCAAGAGAGAAGTGTTATCTGGAGGGCTCTTATCTCTCCTCCTCCTCTCAGCGTGGCTGCCAGGATGAGCAGCTCGGTTCCCTGCGGGTTTGATTCCTTCCCTGCCTTCGCCTTCTCTCCGAGGCCGCTCCTTCCCCTGCTGGGAGTCCCAGCGAGTGGAGCTGTCACTTGGGAGCGTGCCCATCCAGGGCGCTGTGCCTGCTAACGGGATCGGAGGGGAGATACCACGTACATCCCCAGGGGCTGCAGTGCGACTCCCAAAACGAGCTGAGAAAAGAGACCTAAGCGAGATTCCTTTAGGGACACGGCTTTTCTGCAGTGGCTCTGGGGACAGATGCACCAGCCACCACCACCAGCAAAACAAAGCACCTACAATTGCACGGCACAAGCATTGCCCTGTAGATGCTCGTGGAGAGAGGAAAGATTCCTCTGCTGGACTTCGGAGCCTTTAACCCACCTGGGAAAACTTTTCCATTGTGTTGGAGCCAGAAGTCTATGATCACTGGATAAAAGGAGTGTGATGTGGTGACACAGGAATGCTCCCGCCTTCTAGCAAAGCCCCGTGCCTCACACCTCCTCCTGCGTCTGTGGCTTCCTTCCCTTTGACCTGCCCAGTGCACATTGTCAATTGTGTAATGTTTTGGGGGAGTCAGGGATGGAGAACTACCTTCTCAGACCCTACAGGCAATCAGCTTGCTCCCCGAACCATGAGATATGATTGCCCTTATTATTCTAGCTTGCATAGCAGCGAGTCTTGTTAATGGTCATAAAATTATCTAGTCCTTATTTAAACCCAACAACCGTCTGTGTTTCAGTGACCTCCTGATGGTCGCTGGCTTTGTTCCAGGTTGAAGAGGCATCAGAGGGACCAGGGAGGAAAAAGAGGCAGTGGGAGGATAAAAGAAAAACAACCAAAATCACAACAAGCAACAGCCAACAAACAGAATTCAAAGTAAACCAGGGAATATTAAAGAGAGCTCAACCAGTCAGCTGGAGAGTTCAAAACAACACAACCTGTCACATAGAGAAGTAAGCAGCATCAGGTAAAATTAGCAACACTAATAACTCATCAGCACAGGGAAGAGGGGGTCGGGAGATGCTTGATCCCATCTCGGGGAAGCAGGAGGGAGACCTGACCTGGCCTGAAGGAGCTGAGTGGTGCTTCGGGGGTGCTTTGGGTGCAAAGACCGGGGCTGCTCCCTCCACCTTGCAGCCGCTGTTGTGCTCCCAAACCCACAGGGCAGCTTTTTCTTCTTCAGGTGTATGCAAATGGTTCTGGAGCCAACTGTTTTATTTATTTGGATGCCAGATTTTCTAAAGCAAGACTGCTCCACTGTCCTTTCAGATAACGTCTGAAGAGCCCCCTGAGTACCAGAACAATTCCTAATAATATTCCTCCTAAAGAGAAGCAACAAATGGAAAAAAAAACAAGCAGCAGAGAACTGTTTTAACGTAACCAAGCTCCAGCACAGATTCCCATCAATTTTGCAGCAAACCTGAGTCATGAAATTAAAAGTAGCATCAGCATATTTCCTATTAGCTAGGGCTTCTTTTTCAGAACGGATCATACATCCCTACCCTATTTTTTCAGACACTTGTGTCAATGCGATACCATCAGATGCCGTTCAGCCGCTCCTCTTAGCTCGAAAAAGCTTTCCTGTTGGGAAGGTTGGGGATTTTAATATTTAAAAAAGACTTCCTGAAAAAAAAAAAGCCTGGCTGATTTTTTATTTATTTATTTATTTAATATCCCTCCTCCGATCAGAGCGGATGCATTTTGTAGCTTTTAAATATCATGCAACTTTTAGCATCGTTGCCATTAAACCCGGCCCTGCTGTCACAGCAGGCAGCGCGGGTGCGATTTACGCCGGCGTGGAGAGCCCGTGCTGGCCTCCCCAGTCACCGCGCCGCCTCATCAGCCACACACAGTTGTCAGCTACGATCACCTGGCATCTGCCACCGTCACTGCTTTCCCTACATTGTCTTCGAACAGCTCAATGTTGTACCAGAACCAAACCCACCTCCGCTGCATCATCGCCCACACCGAGCATCATTGGCTGCCGGGCTCCAGCATTTCCTTGGTGATGTCCCAGGAAGGCTCTGCCTCTCCCTGCCGAGGTTTGTTTTGACACGTTCACCCGCCAGCCCAACTCACGCCATTTTTCAGCTGTCTCTCAGCCCGCTGCTGGGGTCGTGAAATGAAAAGGAGTGCTGTTGTGCTGCGTTTCTTTGGCGCGTTGGAAGGAGCTGCGGGGAGCACAGGGAACCGGCAGCAAAGCTGGCGCCGCAGCTGAGCGGCTGCGGGATGCTGCCGCTCTCCCGAGTTAACCACAGGGCTGCGTTTGGGCTCAGACAACCCCAAGCCTTGGGGTTGGGACACCGTGACTGGGAAGCGGTCTTCCCATTTTACAGAGCCTGTGGTGCTGAAGTTTCACGGGCAGGCAGAGTTCGGTCACCACACGCCGAGCTGGAGCAGGTCTCCGCCAGCCCCAGCAGCAGCAGCAGGTGGCATTTGGGGAGGCTCATCCTCCTCCATCGAGGCTGTCCTGCAAATCCAGAGCCCTGGGCTGCCCATAGTGGCCTCCCTCAGCCCTGCAAGGCAATGGACATGGCTCCTCCGGCAGGCTCTGTGCCACGGCTGCACACTACCACTGCGAGTTACGGATGGTCTGTGCTCATCCCTATCTGTGAACACCTGAGCTGCGCCCCAAGCTTCCCACGGCTCATCCCAAAAGAGTTTCCCAGGTCCCTTCTCAGGCATCACTCCCAGGACAACCAGGCTGATGCAAACAACAAGCAGCGATGCCAGAAGAGACAGGGGGAGCAAAAGGCTCCAGGCTCACAGGTGTCACCTTCAGAGAGGCACGGACCCCGCGGTACCCACCTTAGCCAAGAGCTCTGCTGCGCTCAGGGGCCGCGTGGCAGCTCCTGACAGCTCCTTGCCCCTGCTTAATATTTATATGTGCACACAGATGAAAAGGGTTGATCAGGAGAGGAGTGGGGACCCGTGACAGTTTGAGTGAAGGGAAGCTTCAGGCAACACTGCAAACAAGACAGTGCTCCAACACACACAGTCCCTCAGCCGTGCATTAATAAATCACATTTTACAGCTTATAGCACATAAACCCAGCGAGCGTGCATGGAGACCCAGCAAGCATACACACACTTGTTAACACTCTCGCCTCTCCCCTCCAACCAACTGCAAATTTATTACTGATCTCCCAAGATTTTCTAAAATGATTTTCTGCAAAGAGGGCTGGAGCTTTGCGAGTGACAAGAGAAGACAGATGGGACTTGTGCACCCGGCACCTGGAGTGCTGGGAAACTGCCGGAGCACCGTGGCAAGCCACGGCTGTTTGCACTGCCCCGGCACAGGGGGAGCACGGGGGACAAGTGTGGTGGCAGAGCCCTGAGACTGGCTGGCTCCATGAGGAGGGAGCGATCACGGGGAAATCCAGCATTGCAGTTACTCACGATGGTGGTACAGCCGGGAGCCGGCACCGTGGTAGGGTTCGGCCACCTGTCTGGGCTTCATCCTGAATTCGGTGTCTGAGCCTGAGCTGTAAGCTGGGAAGTCTCAGCTCCTCTGCCCCAAGCCTGACCACCAGCCCGTGTCCCACAGGTGGCTTTACAATGGTCACGCTTCCACGCGAGTGCTCCCGGGCTCCGTGAGCAAGCCCTGGGGCTTGTCAAGAGTTGTTTTCACCCAGTGCCCAAGTCTGCTCACCATCCAACAGCGTCAGGCACCAGCAGCAGGGCACGGATGCTGCTGGCCCCAGCAGGACACCCCAGCAGCTTCCAAACCCCTCTCCCAGCACCAGGCACAGCACCATGCGGCACATCTGGCCAAGCCCCCGTCTTCACCGCACTTCTCTCTCAGGTGTGTCGGCTTTTAAACTTAGCTGAACAAATCACTCGCTGGGAGAACGGGGTGCAGAGTGGTAGCTATCCGTGTCTCCTCTCCACCAAAGGAGCCTTGGAAGACCGCTGTTTTTTCTACCCCAACCTATTATCCTTTCCCTCTTGGGAGGCAACTTTCCAATGGGCAGAACACGTTTTCCCTTGTCACTCTCCAGCATCACTTCTCGCCTCAGCCGTGTTTTGCTAAGATAGAGGGTTTATTGTAAACTTATTAATTACTTCATTTCTCCTGCGAGGAGCCAGGAGAAAAATTTTAGAGGCAGCCAGGATCTGCTATTGTGTTGGCGGAGGAGCCGAATGGGGCTGACGTCATGATTCATTTTCCCCATGACTGAGGAAGGCGACTCTCGGTGCCACGCTGCGCATATGAATCAGGCAGCGTTCCCCTGGCACAGCATGCCAGGCAATTCATCTTCCACCAGGACTTCTTCAAGCGGAAGAGAAAACGCCAAACTTTTGCTGTTGCCTTTCACTCCAATGGCAGCACTTCACCGCAAACCCCGTGGAGAGGAGGGCTGGGGAGATGGTGCCTGCAGCCTCCCCAGAGCACACGCCTGTCCCACCGCTTCCCAGCAGCTGGGGCTGGAGCAGCTCTTTCTGGGCCTGTCGACACTTTGACAGGTCCCCGAGTGACTCCAGCACGGATGGCCAGGTCTGCAGTCACTGCAGGCATCTAAGCTAGCTTTCTAGCCCACTCATTGCTACGCTCTCTCCAAGCTTAGGAAGCGCACTCCTGCTGTTATCAAGAGGCCATCGATGTACACAAAAGTTCCTAACAAACTAATCTTGTTTGCAGCATGACTGAGACTTGCCTGGAAAAGCTGAAGTAATGATGTCCTCCCTTCTCAGGGCAGTACCATTATCAACCCATCGACGTCTGGTTCGTTATCTGCTTCACATGTGGGAGAGCACAGGGAGACCATGGTGTACCTCCCAAATGAAGGAGACGTACGCCCAGTTTGGAAAGTGACACTTTATTATCAGGATAGAAGAAGTATCCATTGTAACACAAAACGTCAGACTCCAGGGTGTCCCCAGAGGGGAGAAGCTTCCCGTGGGAGGAGGGCCACCCCAGCGAGGTGAGGAGGTGCCCGCGGCCTGGCAGCAGGCAGCAGTGTGCACACCCTGAAGAGTTCCCTCCCACCTTCCACATTCCTGAGATAACCAAGGGCCCCAGAGCCTCCACGAGGAACAAAAAGAATGTGGGTGACATCCGAGCACACCACGCAACACAAGCAGTAGGGTCTTCAGAAGTCCATTTATGCGTGTTCTCGTCTGCTGAGTGATGGCAGAGCAGGAAGCACCAGCCATCCCCAAAGCCCATGCTGGTCTCTGCCAGGGCCTGGATTTGGGGGATGCTTTTGGGTAAAAGTGTGGTTCCTCAAACCAGCAGTTCCCACCGCCTTCCCAGAGAGATGCTGAGACAGTTTGGGGAGTTACGGATGCATTTTACAGTTCAAAGGTGGGGAGTGGGCCTTAGCACAAGAGAGCCCTGGGATGGAGCTAGACTTGCCCTCCCACAGGAGGGAAATGATGCTTTTCAGGGGAAAAGGTGGGGTTTGGGAGTCAACATGAAAGAAGTGGAAATAAGGAGTTTCCCGCAAAACATAGCAACCCAACGCCATGAATAAAGGGTGTGAGGAGAGAATTTGTCCCTGCTACCTCATGAACACCAAGGGTGAGGCACCGTCCTGCCCGGGGGTGCTCCAGGCCTGTCTGGTGGCAAGATCAGGGCGAGCTAAGTGATGGTCTGGCGGCTGAAAAGGTCAAGGGTGAGGGCGCTGAGGAAGGCCGGGATGCTGTCCTGGCGGAGCAGGTGCAGGTCAATGAGCTCCCGGATGGTTCGCGAGAACTCCGTTTCCAGAAGCTGCATTTTTCCACCGGAGGAGCTGGAGGCCTGAGGGGAAAGCAGAGCAAGCCCATTAATACAGCAGGGTTTTAATTCACCTCCCACCACGCAGGGGAGAGCTAGAGCCATCGCTCCGCAGCCTCCTTCGGTGCGGATCCGCCTGTAATCAAGGCAATGTTATCTGCCGCAGAGCAGGTGCTCGGCGCACGCTTTAATTGGGCTGTTATTGAGTTCTGTCTTTCCAAAGTCTCCGTGCAGAAACCCCTGCGTGAGCCTCCCCGACAAACAAGCAGCGCGGTGGGGAGCAGAGCGGTTCCATCATCCTGGAGAGCCCACGGGGACCAGGCTGTGCCGCCGGCACAGAGCCAGGGTGACCACCGCGGTGTCACCGTCACCACCACCTGGGGCTCGGGTGGCAGGAGCTACACACAAGAGCTTCCTCTCCACGAAGAAGACTTGTTCCTAAAGTCCTCCCACTCCCGAGGGAGCTAGTGGACCTGTTGGCACCCAGTGCTGTTTCTCCCCAGCCAGCTGCTGATCCGCCCCGCATCCCTCACGTGTTCAGGAGGTTTAAATCAGCCCTGCAGCCAAGAGCTCCAGAGGAATTATTCCAGAGACGCTCACATGAAAATGAGGGAACTCAACATGTGGGAAGACATTACAAATCTCCTGTAACATATAAAACAAGCAAGAAGAAAAAAAAAAAGCTAAATGCAAGAGAAGGAAGGAATGCTTGAAGCCTCTCCTGCCTCCGGAGGCGCGAAAGCTGCTTGTTTATTAATAAACAACAAAAACACCGGAGTACAAATGCTAATGTTTTTCCCCTGCCATTTTCCTCTTCAAAATGTTCCCTCTCCTAATTGCTCTGCAGCTCTGCCTCCCCTCGCAGCTGAGGGGGGCAGTGCGAGCGGTGCCTGGCAGAGCCAGCGTCTCCCGGGGGCAGTGGCAGCGGGGCAGCCCCTGCCCCAAAAAGGATGCCAAGAACCAGAGCAGGGATTGCCACGTGAAGGGAAAACAGGGCTTTACCTGCTGGGAGAGACGGGAAGTGATAATCCCCGAGGGCTCCAGGGAACCCGTTTGTTCCTGGTTTCATGTTTTCAGGAGCCTGGACACATCTGATGATGAACTTTTCGTGTATGTGTCAGTTCTGATTGCGAACAGCGCAAGGTACCAAGGATGCCCCTGTCACCCCTGAGCCAGGGAGGGAATCTAAACAAGGTTTCAGTGTGAGAAAGTAAATTAGCTTTTGTTTAAATCTCCTCCACTCCATCTTGGTTGTTTTGCAGCGACTCCAAAGAATGTTGAGTGCCTTAATCCGCTGCTGCCCACGGCTCCCCTGCTTGCTTGCTGCACCCCCGTGTACCGCCGTGTCGGGTTAAAGAGGCTCATGAGGAGCGGGGCCGCCAACTACACCCATCGGTGGCACGGGGAGGGATGCACATCTGCAACCCAGGTAAAAGGAGAGGCTGTGGGGAAGCTCTGAGTTGGTCTGTGGGCTGGGTGCCATGGAAGCAGCACGGGCTTTGTTTTGCAAATCCACCCTGGACGCAGCTGATGGAGGTACCAGTTTCGGAGGAAGGTCCCGGTATGATGAACGCATCGCCTGCGTCTCCAAAGTCAACAGTGAATTGGCTTCACTGGAATGGGAATTCATTCTCTGCACAAAGTACACACTGCCTCCTTAGCAGATTTAAAACACTCTTTGGGCACAAAATTAATTTTCTAAGAATTTACAAGCAAATCCATTAATTGGTTTACTAGTTTAATTAATTAAAGCAAGTTCCTTAAGAAATCTAGCATCCAGTGCCAGACCATTTGCTTGTATTTTATGCTCTCAGAAAGAGAGGAACATAAATGTTTTAAATTTCCCCTCTACTTTGAGCTCACTGGCGTCGTGAGTGAAGGCTACATTTGAATAATTTCTTTTATACCAGATTAATGGTCATTTCTCTCTGCTATTCTTCATAACTGAAGTTTCCTCCTTCAGCAGAGGCAGCAGAATAATGATCAGAGGAAGCTAGAGGAACAAACACGTGCTTCAGACGAGCACTACTTCCCACTGCATTCAATGGGGCTGCGCTTTCTCTCGGTTGTTGGACAGTGGAGAGAGGCACCGTCTGCCCACTGTGGTCTCCCAAAAAACGAGAAAAAAAACAACAGAAAGCATCCAAAAGCCCCAAAGCATTCAAAACCCAGACATTTCACCCAGGTTTCTTATGATCTCTTCAGTAACAAGAACGAGGCGAGAAGGCAGCCACTTGGAAAAAAGGCAATTCCTTCTCTGCCGGGAGATGTTTACATGCTAACTTTGAGGATGGATGCACTTGCAGTTTGGTTCGTTCAGTCTTGCAGTGCTTTTAAAAAAATTTAGAACCTTGCTTATTTTCTGGGAGTGCTTTAAAATTGGTATCATTGTTACTGTTCTTAATATTTGTTTTTATTGCCCTTTTTCTTCCTTCACCCATCTGTTCATAACGTAGAATAGACTGGGATATATAGATAGATTTGTTGCCGTTGAGCTCAACAGCAGGAGTGTCTTTGCAGCATGTGCTTTACAAATAAAGTGATTATAAGAAATAACAGCGATACGTTCCCATTAATTCACGGGATTTCTTTTCAAGGGCCTGCACCCGACCTGGTACCGCAGTGAGCCGCAGGCAGAGGGAAGCGCGGGGGCAGTGAGCGGGGAACCACGACAAGAAAGGGGGATGTAGGGGAGACAAGGGAGAGGACACTGGAGGCAATGCTCTGCCGAATGAACGCAGCAGGCTCCAGTCGTTTCATGCTGTTTTGTATCAGTGCAGAGTGTACCTGCGACTCCAGGTGTAAAAGCTGGCTTTATGAAAGACACAAAGCTGAAATTTCCTTACAAAGCTGTAAGGGCCCTCCAGTCCTTCTCTTTACAGTTCATAGCTAGGACTTCCTCCACTCGTTTTTAATCAATTTTTTAATTAAAAAAATAATAATCTCAACCCCCAAAGAAAGCTCCTGGCCACAACCCCTGCTAACAAGAGCGTAAAGCTGACGGCACGCGCCAAGCATCCACAGCGGCACGCTCCATCTAACGCAATCACCGTTCACCCCAGTGGTGCCTTCGTGGGAATTCCAAGTCTAGATGAAGCCAAAAACCTCCCAAGTCCATCTGGGAAATGCCCAGGATGCCGAAGCACTACCAGAATACCATCTCACAGGTACTCTTCACGCAGGCCTGCATTGGTTTCTTCTAATTAATGGGAAAAAATCTGCCTGGCTCACTAAACTACTGAGACTCAGGTCTATGTTATGTTTTATTCAGATCTCAAATACTTGCAAAAAGGAAAAGACTCCGGCTTTTGCTAAGCCCCGTTGCCAGTTCAGTCTGATTTAAGGCCTATCGGGACCTCTTCTAGAAAAGCAGTGGCAATCAGTGTTTGCCCCGTGCTACAACTCGCTCAGTTCTGTTGGGGGATGCGACTCCTGCCCCAGATCTGAAGGGTGCCACCCTGTTTTATCCTCACAGGCTGTGCTACTCCATCAGATCTGTGGGCAGATTGCATTATATTGCAAAACATGAAGAAGACAGGTCTATTTACCACATGGCGACATCAGCTTGCAGTAGCTGCTCCTGGCTCTGCTCGGAGAAAGGAGCTGTTAGTACAAGTGCTTTTCCAGGAGAATCAAGATCAGCTGCTGCCTGCCAGAAGGAAACATCATATATCTTCCTTTTAACCCTGGAAATCAGTAAATTATTCAAGGCTTTAGAGTTAAGATACACATATAAAAGTCTCAAAAAAACACCAGTGTGCTGGGAAAGCAAGTCCTTCTCTCCAGCAGGGACCATCAGCAAGGAGCAGATGACAGATAGGGCGCTGGGCACTCCTGCAGCCGGCAGGTTGTGCAGCGCATGGACCATGAAGGATGCTCTCCCAAGAGTTGTTGCTTCGGTGTAAAAAATGCAGGGCTTCTGGCTGCATTGATTTTGCTGACACGGATCTTTGCCCCCGTGTTGTTGCACAGAAACACTCCCTAAAAGCCAAGTCCCAGCATTTCCTTCTCCTTCTTCTACCAGCTGTGAGGTAGCTGTGTCAGAAGTTCAGCGGCGTCTCGTTTGGTCATTTACAAGCTAGCGTGGTTCACAAGTGCACCCAGGACTAGACATCAATTTTTACAATTTATTGTATATATTTTCCTCTGCTGTGTAACATATCTCAGTAGCTAGAAAAAACAATGAATGACCCTACTTTGGCTCAAAAACCGCCATCAGCTATAAACTGCCATGCAGCGTGAATGTAGTCATCTGAAGGATCCTTCTTGAAAAATACTAGTTGAGCATAAAACCCAGCATTCTAGGGGTCTTCAGACTTTGGAATAAGACTGAAAAGAGGATGTTTGCATGCCCCAAGGAAAAGGCTAACATGGGGATGTGGTATCATGAGAAAACAAGGAGTAAAACTGGAAAAAGGGAGAAGAGGGTTTTGAGAATGTCAAAGAATACAACTTGAGATTCCAGCACAGTGCGCATATTCTACCTCTGATTTCTACATCAAGAAAATGAAATTCAGGGTTGCAATCCATGCAAACACGAGCTCCTGTATCTTTAAACACACCCATCCAAGGGCTGGAGGCGGACTTCCCAAATGGATTTTGGTGAGCTGAAAACGGTGATGGTGGAGCTTTGTGCCAGGCACAGCTCAGCTTGGGCACCCCAGCTGAAACACGTGCTGGGGGTGAGGAAGGGTTAAAGGAAGGGTTAAATCCAAGGCTTCAGCAGGGCTGTCAGAGTGGCTTCCTGCCCTTTGACACACTCAGGATGTTGCTTTGCAGATGCCGCCTGCCCATTCCTACACTAGACAGAACTCTTCCAGTCTGAGATGTATGAGGGGTCAAAATGAGCAAGTGAATCATTGCCCAGTGACATTTACCCAGCGAATGTATCGTGGAGGCTCCATCTCTCATCCGTTATGCTCCTTCCATAAATCACTTTCTAGGCTGGGTCCCTGCTCTGAATACATGAGGGGAATGGCCCCGTGTGTGCCAAGGGAAGGCCCAATGTGGCTTCACACATGAGACATCCCCTGGAGCTCCTCCCTGCTTCACTCAGGCCCACGGGCTCTGCTGGTGTTAGGGGCTGTGCCACGGCTGTACTCTGCTCTCACTGCCTCAGTTTGTAGGCCATGGCCCTTGTCCTCGTGGTGCTGCCCACTCTCACTTCCCCAGCACTGTCTCTCATCAGCAGAAGTTCCCAGAGGCTGCTGTGCCATCCGATCACCTCTCAAAACCTCCGCAATGTTATCACTGCGTGTGCTACAGAGCCTCTGCCACCAAGTGTGTCAGGCACCCTCATGGTCCTGATGGCCCCTCGCCACCCAACGCCCACCTTGGCTCCCATTAATTTGTGTAAACCCTGTCACGGCCCAACAAACCAATTTGAAAACATCTTTTACGAAGCCGCCTGCTCTGACCTTTAAACAAGAAAGTCTTTTTGTTTCTGCCTCTTGTTTTGGACGCTGAGATTTTTCTAAATGTCAAAGGCCACCCTGCCCATGCGCAGCCACTACGCGGGGCCGGCAGCCTCTCCCCGGCTCTGCCAGGCACCAAGCACAACTCCAAAGCGAAGGTGAGACACCGACACGCTCACGAAGCACACCGGGTCACGTTGGCCAGGCACACACAGGGGGAGCCCATGGAGCAGCCAGCCAAAACACTCGAGTGCCCAGCAAGTACCAAAATCAGCTCCCGCTGCCGAAGGATGTCTGGCGTTTGCTTTCTGGGAGCCAGCAGCCTGGTGGGAAGTACAACTTTCAAACGCAGACTGGTCTAAATATGCATCATTGCCTATGAAAAATTAGTGTTTGCCTTCTTCACTGCTGCCCCGGGAGGGCTCTGCGGTGTGCAACGGACAGGAAAGCAAAAAGAAAAGCGTGCGTGCATGTGTGTGCGTGCACACATGGAAAGTGCCTGCTGAAGTTCGAGCAATCCAAACAGGAGGCTTTGAGATCTGTGTAATTGCTCAAACTTGGCTCTCTCGGGTGATGATATCATTATCAAAACCCCCAATTGAATTACGCCTCGCCAATCAATCTCTCCTAAGTATCGCGCACCGCTCAAATACCAGGTCCCCAGGTAGCCACTAAATCACTTTAATTAGAGGCTGTTCATTTAAAATTAGAGAAATATTAAAAAAACAAAAAACAAATTGTACCACAAGATGTGCTTACGCCTTGAAATATTTATGAGGTTATTTAGCAACCTGTTTACCGGTTTCCTTCTCCCTTTTCTTTGTGGCAGCGGGCAGGTTTCTGCTGGCCTCACAGGTTGGCCTTCCCAATGCAGCTCTTACAGGATGCTCAGCTCGGCATCAGTCAAGTCATCTACCTTTCACAAATGACCATTCCTTGTCTGCTGTGAAGTTTCTCCCCCTGTAACATCCTCTTTGTAACCCAAAAGAGGAAGAGCACTTCTTTATAATAATTGCTTCTTGCCAAGACCTCTGACCTCTGTGCTGCCAGCTTGCTATATAAAGTGAATTTATGAGGCAGAGAGGGATGGATGCCTGTAAAGGGCCTTCCAGGAAATGTAATGAAAAAGCTGCTTTTAGCTGCTGAGCAAAGAAAAGCAAGTGCCTGGCAATGCCAAGAAGAAAATTGAATGCTGGGGTGGGATAAGTGAGAAACAGCCCTGCGTGTGCTGAGATTTATAGCAAACATTTCCTTTCTTTTTCTTATTATTCAACACTGAGATGAACCACAACCCTGCAATGTCTTCGGCACAAGAGGTCACCTCACATACTTCCATTTTAATCAGAAGCACAACCCAGGCACTACACACAGTGACAGAAGTGATGGGGTCCAGTTTGTCTCACCAGCTCAGCACTGAAGAAACACAGCGCAGGGAGTTTATCCCTACAGCTACGTGTTTTGATGTACGAGAGCTACCCTGCACCCAACGTAAAAAAAGAAAAATGTAAAAATGAGCACAGCCACGCACTGAAGTACCTGCTCCTCTCTCGACGGGGAAAAATGGTTGGTATTCATCCCGGGGGAAGGTGCTCTGTGCAGTGGAGGGCAAGTCAGCATCTTCTCAAAGGGTTTCTCCCACAGGTTAATGCCCTTTAGACTGTCAAATGTGATGCCATAAAAATAAGATCAAAGGCTTTAAAATAAGGGAAGCATATATTTTTTTTTGTTCATACTATTACTATTTTATATCTGAATATTCCTATAGAGCTTTTCATCCTGAAAGACAGGTCTTTGAACTGCTATGCTTTCACCTATCACTGAGGAGCAACCCCCGGGGTAAAATGTGACAGCTGTTATCAGGGTGCATTAATGTTACTCAACAGTTCAGGACAGACAGAGACAAATATATCCAATTTAAATCATAGGTTTGAAGAACTACTGCTCGGTGTGGATTAATACCCATGCATTTTCCAAAAGCGCTTTCAGAGTTTTAAAGGACAAGTAGAGAAACCCAAATTCCCCGTCTCCTCGGTAGGACGCACTCAGGCTCCCGCCATTATGGCGTGAATTGAACATCAGCATTGTCAGAGAGGGAAGAGGGGAACGTAAATGATTCATCCACAGGTTCTGATGGGCATCGCCACGCCAGCTATCAAGCGCATTCACCCTGCAGAGATTTGCTGGAGTGATACCTAGAAATGGTTTGGCTGAATACGAGACTGGCGAGAGTAAATCACAGCGCGCTGTTCACGGCGCAGAGAAGGGAAAATTGCACTGGATGTCCACTCTGAGCTAATATGGACCTAGGCTACAGTCAGAGCTTGAGATCCTAAATTACAACCTTTTAACAGGCCTCTGGACTGTTAAATACGGTTCACAGCCAAACAGAGGGTGTTTATAAACGTCAAACACAACGGAATAGATGAAGGCAAGGCACAGGGCTCACAGAAATTTCCTAATGCCATCCTATAAAAATCCAAACTAGGAAATGAAGCCTTTAAAGCCAATACCTCATGAGAAAGCTCAGTGTCTTTACAAATTGCTGCCTTTCCTTTGCATATGGGGAAGATGTGGCGATCTCCCAGCCATAGGTGCAGGATCTCTGACCTACAGCGAAGCCCTTCACAAAAAGCAGCCGAACGCACGTTAGCACAACTGCTGCCACAACCAAGCGCTGCGGAGCTGGATCGCTGCGGCACCCAGGCTGCAGCTTTCCAACCATCTGCAAGGTGACCACATTGGACTGGTCAAGCTGCAGAGTGAGCAGCTAACAAGCATTAACAACATCCAGCCCATGTGTTCTGTCTAGTAAAATGCCAACCCATCTGTCTGTAACATTAGCGACTCCACAGAAGCCATATGCGGGATAGACATAAATTAGGAAGAGAAAAATCTCCTGTTACTTTCTCTGAAATGATTCTGCAGTTGTAGCCTGTGATGCTAGGGACTGGGTGTTATTTAAGTTCTCCTTTCCGAGCCAAATCGCAGCCTCGCGTTGCCTTGCAGCCCTGCCATCCAGAGGCAGTTTCTGGTCTGGAGCTGGCCCTGATGAGCATGGTGGCTTGGAGCAAAGGGAAAAGTGTGTGCGACTCAAACCAGGTCCCAAACTTCTCTCCCAGGAGAGCCAGGAGCAGACAGACAACTTGAGGGAGACACCAAGGACTGGGAAATGAACCCCATGAACAGGAATCTCTATTTTGGAAGGCAAACTCATCTCGCTAACCAGTGAAGTTGCTTATCACGTTCTTCTCCATCCTCCCTGCTGGGAGGAGAGCTGGAAGCAATGGTGGAGAAGAGAACTGAGAACATGGGGTTTCTGGAACATGAGAACGAAGTTCCAATGGCAGAAATGGAATAAAATCATCTGTGTGGGCTTTAATTCAGATGGCCTACTTCCCAAAGTGGGGAGAGACTCCACTTCTTGTGAACTGCAGCTGTGAGCATGAGATCTGTACGAGAACATGAGCAGCAAAGTTTGCAAAATCCTGCAGTGATGAGGGACAGCTGGAACCACGGGGAGTTTTGATGGCAGCTTTTCGTAAGCTGCCCAGTTGCCTGGGAGATGGGCATCTGCTCCCCAGAGCAAACCAGCACTCACCAACAGGCAGAACTTGCTGGAGCCTTCCCTGCTCACTGAGTCACACCAGACATGTGCCGTTTCTCAGCTTCGCTGCTTCTGCACCGTGCTCCTGCCAGGGCCTCTGCTTTCCTTTCCTGGGATTCAAACAAATAAGCCGGAAAAACCACCGCGTGCCCCAGCTGAAGAGCTTGGTGCAAATCGGCCATACAGGCTTTGGAATTCACTGGAAAACAAGCCCCCAACACCCTCTTATGGGAGGTGGGCACCTAGTTTTGCAGGAGATGGAGGGTGAGTGCGTGCCGGGGGAGGGAGAGAGGCTGGGATGGTTAAACGAGCAGCTTACACACGTCTCACTGCAGTGACTGCTACTTGGCGATACAGCAGGCACCGGTGGGTGATTAATCCTCGTTTCTTGGTATCCTTCTGGAAGTTCTGTCTCAAGCAGGGCGGATGGATGGCTGAAGAAGTGAACACGACCCTATGACCAATAATGGCTCAAGAGACCATAAGGGATAAACTGACTGTCGACCAGACAATTAGACCCTAGATATGTGGCTGTAGGATGGGCCAGTGCATGGAGCACGCCTGTCCCTGGCTCGTTGAGCTTGCAAGGCTTGTGGGGGAAGGAGTAACAGATGGACCTGATGGCAGATTACAGCTGAAGTTCTCACCATGTTTATTCATTACCCTCTTCTAGTTCTTGTTTGTCATAGTCTGGCACCCAGGGCTACAATGCAGGATGAAACCCTACTTCAAGGAAACCGGCAATGCATTAGTCACCCGTGCGCAGAGCCAGCGTGTGGTGTTACAGGCAGGGAGACTAAAGCCACCAGGAGCAAGAACTGGTCAATAATTACTCTTTCCTATCAGACTGTGTGACTCACTCATAATTACGACCTGCCAAAGTGGAATTTTAAGTGTTGGCTTTGAAAATAACATTACTTGCTGTTGCAACACCAATAACCAAATTTCACAACCTCAGTGCGAGCTGAGGAAGATGCTTTTATTTCTCTTGCTGGCTCACAGTTTCTTCATTTTTCTTTATTTGGAATCGCTGTCATTAGCACCACTGTCAACAGGACTAAAGTGATCAAGAGTTGTCACTACCCAGAAAGTCAAAGAAGGAAAGTTGGTTCTGTCTGAACACACACCACTTCTTTCCTGCGTCTTCAAGACTGAGTTTTAACCCTCCCTAACCCACTGTGGGGAAGCACATTTCTTGGACAGCATCTATAGCTAGAAGTCAAGACTTATGCTATGAAGACTGTTATTACTTCAAAAATCTTGCCATTTCTATCTCAACTTCAAGACTTTTGAGTGCACAGAGTTGGTGGTACTGGTAGCTGCATTTGTGGAGTGGCTCAACCAAATCGGTAGTCTGTGGGCACGAAAAAATAAAGACTGAGGTAGTAAGGAAACCAACCAGTTGGGCTGTGCAAACCGAGTGTATTTTGCTTTCAGGAAATGGGGTTGTAAAAGGAAATCCAGTGTCAAACAAAGAATCCCAGGCCGCCTCTCTCCTCATGAAGACAGTGCTGATCCCACTGCAAGGAGGAAGCCCGCACCTGAAGAGACAAAGGTTGCAGCTGAAGGGTGAAGGAATAGGAAGACTTCAGCATTCAGTGAGAAAGGAGAAGAAATTCCAGTGTATCCCTTAGGAGCCCCTCAGACCTTTGGGCTACAATGCATTTGCTGAAAGCTTCTGCTCCTGCCGCCTGTGCTGTCATTTGGCACTAAACTCCTGAAGAACATGGCAAGACAGCACCGCTGGTTCTCGTGTCTGGATGAACATGCTGCTCTTCCCGTGGGGAAAAGGAGAGGTTTTCTAGTTAGCGAATGCACCGTGTTCGAGCAACCTCGGAGGGATGTGCCTGGGGCCCTCCCCGGCTGACACACATCCGACTGATTGTCTCTTCCTGCCGCTGCTCACCCACTGACGTGCTGCCATCCACCAGGCAGCTCCTCTCGCTGGAGGTGCAGGGGGGGAAGAGATTTATGCAGACACCATGTATGCAATTATGAAAACAGAAGACAACACCCGGGTATCACACAAATTGATGCATTTTTGCTGGCAGGCTTTTTGCATGATCCAATAACAGCTGTCATGCTCCAGCATCTCTCATCTGAGCTCTGCTACCACTTCAGCATCCTTCTGTATCCTTTAAGAGGGCTTTCTTCCCTTCTCTCATGCAGCTTGCTCCAGACGCCACAGCAAAGCTGGCAATAGCATGGGATGCAAAGGGAAGACAGCATGATTGGTTTTCATAGCAGCATTAAAATGTAACGTTCACTTCTTTAGGCAAGATGCAGCTAATTAGCAATGACCTCGAGGCAACCAAGCTGCTCAACCAGCAATCTCTTCCACTCTCAAGCTCTTTAAAATTTGCCCTTTCCCTGTGCCAAGCCTTTCGTCAATCCTCCCTAAAGCCCAACAGCAAACTGCAAACGTACACATACAGAGTCCATTGCCTTCTGGAGAAAGGATGTGGTGGGGAACTGCACTGCAAAGGTGACAGAGCCCTTTGGGCTTCATATCTTCTCCAAACACGTCCCCTCCTCTGCCCAGTGTTAAGGAAAGGAAAGGACGTGCCTACATGTTTCCCTGCCAGACCAGCTCCCACGGTGACCTCTGCAGACTGGAAGCCTGCTGGTCCCCACATCCTCCTGGTTTTCATCACTCCGTGCTTATGTTTGCTTTTGTAAATAGACTTAACCTTTCTAAAATTAACAACAGAAGAGAACTTCTTTTGGCAGAAAATCAGCTTCAGAAAGATGGAGGAATATAGCATTTTCCAAACATTTGAAAGCCGCAGACTAAAGATATGTGTTAGTCTCTCCAGTGCATGCTGTTTTTGCTCATTATTCTGAAATGTTAATACATTAATAGATCCTCTCCTGATTAACGGCTGTACAAGGCTCTCTTTCTAGGAACACATATGGTTCCTTCTTGCCACAATATTGGAATAGAGAGCCAAAATATTTAAACAGCGAAACTAATAAAAGATTTTATCTCCCCCCACCCCGATGTAAATAACTAATGCTGGAGCCAACCCCTAGCTACAAATGCTTCTTATCTTTCAAAAAGTTCTTAATCAAGTCTGAACATATTGGCTGAGTCCCATTTGAAATAATTGGGCTGTCTGTGGTTATGACACTGCAGCAATAAAGTTACTGTCTAACATTCATTCACCCCGCAGGATGCTCTGCGTCTGGCTGAAAGGAACACACACGGGTTGGGCGTGTAACAAAATGGGGCTTTTAAAGCTGGGCATGTGCCTGCAGGGGCTGCTGCCACCTGATGGGGTAGAAGCAGACCCAGGATGCTGCAGGCAAGGTGTGTGAACACAGCTTTTCTTCCCCCACACCTGCCAAACCCAAGAACTGCCCTAAATTAAGGCCATTTCTGGAGACTCCAACACTGCTTTTCCAGCTGTCCACAGCTGGACTACTGAAGGACATGGGAATTACCAGCACACAGCCCAGAATATGTCATGAAAAAGTCTGGTAGAGGATATCAGGCTTGTATTGGTCAATTGCCAATGCAGAATTGCCTAAAAGATTCATTCCTCTCCCGTTTTTTCCATGCTATGTCATTACCTTTTCTCTCTGCCCTAGGTCCTGCAGTAATCCCACCTGCCTAATGGTTCCAGCTAAGACCAGCAGCAGTTTCCACTTCGTGCTGCTCGCAGCACAGCCCATCAGTCCTGTTACTGGCCAAGAGTGACACGACCCTGCTGCAAGCAGAAACCTGAAACGTAAAAACCTTTTTACATTCCAAGGAGCGAGACCTGCAAGGGGAGGGCCTGCAGGTGTACACTCCAGAAAACATTTATCACTACAGAACTGAAACACGGCGTGAAAATAAAAGCTCTCCAAACCTGCTTTCACACATTCCCCAGCGCCCAGAGGTGTTCCTGCTATGATGCACCTAACAATGCTCTCGAGAATTGTTTTCACAAACAAAAAATACAAACAAAACAGCAAAAGAGTCAAGAAGTATTTCCTCAAGTACCTTGCATCCAGGCTATCTGTACTCTAAATACACTGTAGAAAGAGGGCTGGTATATATACAGGTGTTACAGAGGGCCACAGGAAAAGATCTAAGCACATAGTGAATGCTTTAAAACACAGCACTTCCCAACTAAGCTGGTGGGTTTATTGCAGATCAATGACCTCTGTCCTGTGCAACCAGTCTGTATTTTACAATTCAAGCTACATGCAGTTGTGCAGATATAAATATACATCAGATATGCGCGCTCTCTTGTGTAAAAAACACACAGAAAGCAGAAGACACAGATGGAAAAACAAGAGCATGAGTTTCCTTGGAGGTTTCATAGACAAAGATGTTCAAACGAAGCAATTTAAAACCAGAAAGAATCTTACGAAGTGCTTCTAAGCATCGCATTTCACTTGCTTGTTTTCGACTTGGTTTGAAAAAAGCCTTAGAGGGAACCAAACCACTTTAGCGGCTGCTTCCTCATTCCTGATGTGCTCTGGAGAGCTTCACCGGGCTCCTTCCCCATGACTTATGCACCAGACTTCCAAGGAGAGGCAAGTCCCTAAGAAGGACAATTAAAATCTTTATGTGGACATTCCTTGTCACACCTCAGAAGGGCAGAAAAGCACCGGCATAGCTTGGGAGACAAGAAAGGGGCTCCCTACTCTTCCAAGGCAGTGCAGAGCCATGCACAGGACTCGGCGCTCAGGACCTCGTGTGCTGCGGCTTTCTCAGACCGCAGGGCTGAAAGGACACGTGTGAGATGTGGGCTGAATAGCATTTTGCAATAAATAGATCATAAACTGCTCCTAAGGGTGCAGAAAAGGGATGGCCACAAGGAAGCCCGCAGCGGGGTCGTGCTGCGTGCCCGGAGGCAGCTGCGGTGCTGGTGGGCACGGTCCCCGCTCAGCCTGACGCAGTAAGGGCACTGCAGCGTGCTCAGGGCTGCTGCAGCCCAACAACCAGCCCATTCATCCTCGTGACTGCTCCATTCAGGGCAAGCTGACTCGTTGTTCCCACAACAGGACCCTGCAAAGGACTTTATTTAAGCAGGAAAGCAGATTTGTGTTGTTTCTAAAGGCAATTGAATCTAGCTTTGGCTGCAGAGGTCTGAGCTGTGTTTCTCTCAGTGCCAATAAAAGCACCAGGATTGTGGAGGAGACTTTAGAGGCTGTGTTTGCCTTCAGTCTCCCATGGAGCACATCAGAGCGGATAAATGGGTTCACACAGAGCGAGGATCAGGCTGCCACCGTAAAGAAGTTTAGCAGTTTTGAGTCTGCTTCTCCCAAATTCTTGGTGAGTTATTTTTAATTTAATTAAAGACTTACTTCAGTTTACTGGTCTGGGGGACTTCTTGGGGAGGGGTTGGTGAGGTTAAACATTTCTTAGGCTCATCACGGGGATGCTGCTCGATCTCCTATTGTCACTTTGCAGAAGATACGTGGCCTCACCTGTGGCTGAGCTCTGCTCCAAGTGCTTGTGCTGGAGTTCCTGCCTGCGTGCTCAAGGCAGACAGAAGTTGGATGGGGAAACAGCTCCCCAGAGAAGCAATGCAAAGTGCCCAGGAGTCACGTACAGCTCCTGCAACTCCTCGAGGAACGTCCAGGCTGCTGAACCCCTCCACACACACACAGCTGGGCAACCTCTTCTGCTAAGGTGCAAAGAGAGGCTGGCATGATAAGATGGATTTGTCCTTAAGCTGCTACGCAGGGACGCACAATTCTCTACTTTTCAGTGTCTGGTTATCTAACCTCAGTGCTCCACTGACGTTGTTCCTTGTATGGGATTTTATATAGGTTTCTGTGAAGGAATTCACAATGTATAAATAGCGTGGATGAGAGGTGACCTTTACATTTGTGCATGCGGAGATTCATACACCGCCAGGGCTAGCTGGGAGGCTGAAGTCATTTAGATATGTTCTCATCTAAAGTTTCTTATGAATTATTTGTAAGCTATTTTCTCACTTATTTTGTTATAATACTCCCACATACTCGCCAACCAGTAAAAATAGCTTAACGATGAATATATGTTTCGGAAGTCTGTTTGCCTATTTTTCTTTTGTGCAGCAGCTGCTGTTGCCATGCTGTCGTTGCTATGTTTTCTTTCTCCTTTCTTTTTCTTAAGAAGAATAAAAAAATCTAGTCCCTAAACATACTAGGCTCAGTTCATGGAACAAAATACCTGAGGTAAAGCCCAGAAGAATATAGGATAATCTGTCTGGAAGAGCATAGCTTATGTGTAGAAGAAGGTCCTCCTGACACTAATATACACATTCATCTTTGAAAGACTTAATGAAACTGCAAATGCAATTTAGAATAACTATCAAAAATCTTCAGATAAAGATCATCATAAAAGAATACTGAAGTATCTTAGAAGCTTAGCAGTGAAAGGTAAATTATAAGTTGATAAGGAGGTGGGAACAAAAAGATTTTAAAGAATAAATGTGGCCAAGTCTCATCTGGAAAACAAGTCAATAAAGTTGCTCAATAAGCTTGTCAGAATAGTCCTTAAAGCCTGACAGTTAAAACCTGGCTCCGTGGGATGGTGCTGAGGAATGCCCCTGCTCTTTCCAAAGGCCAAAGGCCCAAGATGCAAAATCCGACTCTGAGCTGCAGGTCCCCAGTTGCTACCTTCCACCTCTGTCCCCTTTATGAAGAGCTGAGAGAGTTTGCTGAACTGAGGCTCGGGCTCAGCAATTAGGTTTTGGGAACACGTTACCTTGGGTTTCCCATCACTCCTTTGCCTTTCAGCTCCGGGGGAGTTTGGATGAACCGTCCACCCTCAGCACCAACCTCCATGGAGGTCTGGGTGGAAAGCATCAATGTGAGGACGAGAATCCATAGTCTCAGCCCAACAGTTGGTAACTTCGAAGACAGAAAAACTTGTGAGATAGCAGAATGACTCTGGTGGGTCACAAGTGTGGAGAAGACCTGTGAAATTTGGGTCACTGAGCAACGCTATGGCAGAAGAAATTCAACACAGTTGAGTGCAGGGCAGTGCACGTTGTTCTGCCAATTTAAAGGACTCTTAACACGCTGATGGGTTCGGAGTGATGTAACCTCTCAGAATAAAAAGCCAAGTGCCACTGTGGCCAGCTTAAAGACAACTTCTCAGCGCACAGTGTCATTCAAAACACCAAGTAAGATGTCAAAATAAAATGTGTTTAAAAAAAAAAAAAAGGCTAGAAGTACCATATCATGTTTTTATACAAGTCGAGAGCATGTCCTCTTCCCCTGAGGAGTGAGCCAGCCTTGGTGAATTCAGTACAACACAAGGGTGAAAGATAAATTAGGTTTCCTTTCTTTGAGGCATGTGCTGTGTAACCTGCCTCTTCCCTCTGAAGAAGATCTCCATCACTGACTGCATCTCTGGGTCACCAGGAGAGACGTTAAAGACTGGAACAATTTACTGCAGAATTAAGAAGGGCAATGGTAAAATCAAGATGGGCAATGTGGTGAATGCTGAGTAGGATGCTACACAAGAAAAGGGAGCGTTCCATTATTTCAGAGACTCTTCAGCTGTTATCCTCCTTGACTGAGGTGGGAGAAAGTGACAAAGCACAGCTGGACTCAAGATGCCCTCCTCTTTCAGAAGCGTGTCTCTTTAGCTGCTGCTTTCCTGCATGGAAAATCATGTTTTCCTAATAAAAATTAAAAAAAAAAAAACAACCAAGCCCCCACCTACATGGGGCACAGGTGCTACTGCTGATTACGGTGCTGTGCTTCTTTAAGCTCATCAAGACCAATTTTGCCACCCCTTTGTGCTTTGCTCCTTCCTTTACCCATCCCTCTTCAGTTCCAGGCTACCAAAGCCCATATTCCTCATACATCCATCCACAAGGACCACCGCTTCCAGCCATGCCAGAGAAAGCACAGGGAGCCGTACAGGCCCAGCACTAAGGCCTGGGAGCCAGGAGCTTCTGACTGTATTCCTCACTTTGGGGCCCAGCATGAACTACACAAGTAGCATCATTTTTCTGCATCTCAATATCCTCACCCTCCGCTGGAACTAATAACAACTCCTCCACCAAGCAGGCATGCTGTGAGAATCAATTGGTATTTGTAAAGCCCTTTGAGAAATGTAAGGCACAGTCTGTATGTGAAAATTATTGATATGATTCATTACCAGGCATTCATACTCTATTTATACAACTCCCAGTCTATTACTAAATATTATGTCCATTTGAATATTGAAATCACTGCTGCTAATAATTTCTGCTAATGTTACACTGGTCTTTTGGAGGTGGCTTTTTCGGCTTGAATGAGAGAATTGTGGAGGCAGTGAAAAAGGGAACAAATGTTAGGAGAGGAATTAAAAAGAGGACAACAGCTCTGTGCAGGCTTCATGGAAAACAATAAAAAATCCATTTAACAAATAACTTCGTGCTAACACTTATCTGATTCCTCTTCCCTTGCTCTTTCTTCTCATCTGAATTTGTATGAAAATCTGATCTCCATTAGCTAGGTATTAGCCCTTGTCTGTGAGCTGAAAATGAGCAAACCCAAATGCATCGTGTCTCTCCAGACAGACCACTCGCTCTCCGCACGTTGGCCCGAGCAGCACCTGAGCCCCCTCTCTGTCACCTCTCTCATTTCCAGGGTGCGAGGATGCTCCCTGCAAAGTGCCGGCTTCCCATCCCTCCAGCACCCGTCTCCGCCAGGCTCCACGCACGCGTGCTTCCTGTTCCCCTGCCATGCTGCCGAAAGCAGCGCAGTCTGGGACTCCTCAAAAAGCTCTGGTTCTGAGAAGAGAGAGCATATGTCTATACATTATATATTTATTCACACACTGAGGCATGTTCCCACTCCTGAGACACACACGGTATGTTCTGACTTTCTCACTCCAGCATGTTTTGCAAATCTGCTCTCCACCCCCTCTATTCCCTCGCTTCGGTTTATCAGGATCTTGTTTAAGGGAAATGCTGCTTACTGTAAACTGGAAACATTAACATCAGGTCAACAGACCATTTATTAAGAAGCAGCTGTGGGAGAGGGAGGGATGGGGCACTGCTATTTTCCTAGCTCAGCTTCTTCTCCTTCCACTTGGAATATTTTTTCCTTGCTGTGATCTTTTTACTCGCTCCTTGCGCTGACAAAACGTCGCCAATATCTGCGGTGCAGGAACTCAAGGACAATCAATATTTCGCTTGAATCAAATACAATGATTTTTTTTTGTTGTTTTCAAAGCTCAACATTTTGCAATTAAACCTCTCAAGACATGGGGAAAGCAAAGGTAGGGTTTCTTTTGTGGAAGGCAGGAGGGAGCAGCACAGAAGTAGAAACCAGAGCAAACCAGCAGCGAAGCCAATAGAAATACACCGCATCGTTTCTTCTTTTTAATACATTTTTTACGAGAAGTGAGATCTTTGATTACATTTTTGATTAGGAGAGACAGGCATTGCCCTGCCCAATGCACAGTTAGAGGGAAAGGAGCCTTTCATGTTCATAGATACGAGACATCAAAACAGCCATTCCCAACTGTTAAAAGGATCAGACAAAACTGCAGCTCAAACTGTGCCAGGGACTTTGGTGCAGGCAGGTTCCCGGTGGAAGGCAGTCTTGGAGTCGTGAGAAATCATGTGGATGCTGACACTCCTGTTAAGCGTGGGGAGAAACAGGGAGAATTTCTCCCAGGGAAATCCAGGACAACCGTGAGGGCATTTCAGAGTGAGAAGACTAAGTGCAACGGCAGCCATGCTGCAAGGGGAGCTGCCAAAAAGTAGCTCTTAGTCGTAAGGAAAGAGTTGCTTCTGCTCCGTCAGAGGGTCCAGGCAGAACACCGTGGGCAGAGCACAAACGACAGCAGATTTTTACTGATAGTACCAATAAGTCAGAGCTTCCCCTCTCCCTCCTTCCTAAAGCCTCATGGACTTACAGGACCTCCCGCCCGTGCTGATGCCCAGTCGCAGGACGGGCATGCTGGCACGCGGCTCTGCTGTGCACCACCACCGCTCTCTGTCTTTGGAGCCGCTGAGAGTCCCAAGGGGCCTCTCTGCTTTAGAGGTCACCTTGATTCGCTGGTACCCTACAACAGTTGAATCACGCGAACAAGAGATTAGAGTTCTGATCTTGCACGACTCCACCTGAATACTAACAATGGCAGCACGGTGTCCCAGCTTATCCCTCACCATCACTGCACTGACCCTTCATTTGGCTGTTGGATCTGCAAAGTCTCGATGGCTGGAACAAGACAGGAGAGCAAATCAACTCATCAATTCATTCAGAATTTAGTGCAGCCTGGACTCAAGTACCTTTTCCTGTCCCAGCTTGCCAGCACTCATTACACAGAAGTGAAAACCCAAACCCTGGACAATTTTTCAAGGTCCAAAGAAAGGGCAGCCCAGGTTAGTGGCAAATATGATGACCACCTTCCCAGAATTTGGCTCAGCTGAGCAAACAGATGTCCTGAAAGCATCAGTTGCACCTGAAGCTAACTCAGATGCGTGAACCTTCTCTGTATGTCCCCAGTGCCAAACACTGACCATACCACGGACTTGCTGGTGCAGAGGCAGTCATGTTATTGCATGTATTCTGCCCAACAGCCTGCTTCTGGCCTCTCTTGGCAGAGGACTGTTCTCCAAAGCACTGCAGCACCGCTTCACCTCTGCTGTCACCCTCCACCTCCCGTCTCATCAGGGCATCACAGAGATAGTGCCGGGATTGCACGGCCACCGACACCAGGACACCACCTAATCCAGCCTGTCCCCGTCTGTGGCCCCCAACCCTGGCTGGCCCAAAGTGCTGGCAGCACAATCCCCAAAACATTCTGTTCACACTCATAACAACCAGGGTGCGATGGACAACTGTTCTTTCTCGCAAGGATTTACCTGCCAGGCCTGCTGCAGATTTTTATCCTTTTTCCCTTCTAATGCAGCAATAATGTCAGATTGAGAGAGTCCATGAGATGCCCACAACTCATTCTCAACAGCACGTTGACACCCAGCCCTCCATCTACGTTAAAGATGAGCTCAGCCATCACTCAAACAGCTGAGAGCTGGAGTAAGGAAGGGCTTGGATGGAAAACAGCTGGCTCCAGCTCAGCCTGGACATCGCAGAGGTGCAGCGCAAGGGTCTGCCAGAAAATTCAACCCCAGCTTCTGCAGAAGTGCCTTATCTATCTGGGAGAGGAACAGCCCTTCTTTTGGGAGATGAATAACCCTTCTTCCCTTCTGTGCACCCCGCTGCTGTTGCTGCTGATAGGCACCAGAAGGGGCTGTGAGTATCTCTGCCCTGGTCCAGGCCAGCCAGGTGATCGCAGCCTTTTTGCTCGGCTGTAGGCTTAGCTGGTGGGACCTGCACCTCCCTGCCAGAGGCCGTAACTCACATGCGCACCTCTCAGCCCGATCAGCTCACAGCAGCTTGTCTGCTTAGCGCAGAGGCAGGTGAGAACAGGCTGTACCCAAATGCCACGCTGTATTGGTTTGCCATTAAATAGCAGATACGCTGCCATTGATTTCAATTAGATTTTTGTTCCTAGCAAACTCTCTAGAAATACTTAGCCCAAAGCGCTTCTGAACACGCACCCTCCGTGTTTTCCACTGCTTATTGATGGGTTCAGTATCTCCCAGCATACAGACCAGAGGAATGCAGCAATCTGATTTCTTCCATCAATGTCATGGGTGAGCTTGGAGCAGTACAGGGAGCATGGCTACTCTTGCTCGTACAGCTTCTTCTTCCGTGAGCCATGTAGACCTCTGGTTGTGTCTGAGGCTCTGACTTCACTAGCTGCACTGATTTTGTGACTGCCAATTGTTATTTTTTAATCTTTGACAAACGATGGTGAGCAGCTAACACTGCAAGCACAGCCCCACGCTGTGATTAGCTGCACAGCTGAAGGAAAGGAAGGTTGCCCCAACATTTTGGCATGAATAACAATGAGGCAGATAATTTTTCTACAAACGCTTTCCTGTAAAGCAGCCTTTAGAAAAATGCCAGTAACACCCCAGGGATATTCACTCCGCTGGATGACGAAGAAGAAACCACAAATTATTTCTCTCTGCAGCCTGTGGAAATGTTCCTGTATGTGGCCTCGGAGTTACTGTTAGAGGATGAACTCAAGATACAGAAAGAGATACAGCAGGGAACATGTCCCATGGACTTGCTCAAATGTCTCCTAAGCGTAGCTCCCTCCTGTCGACTCCTGCCTTGGGTCCTGTTTATCCACATGCAACAAAATAGACTAGAACTAAGCTTTGTGCAGGGGATGCCTGCAAAAGTAAGCTGGCCTGTGTTCTCATGCCACAGAGAGGGGAAGAGTGGGAAAAACAAGGAGAAAATGCAGTATCTGAAAGAAATCTGTGCCGGCAAACGAAGGCAAGAGGCACGAGGAGGATGCGGCCCCGGTGAGCTAAAGGCACTGGCTGGACATGCGCAGCTCAGGCAAGCATTTTCCCAACCAATTTATATGGAACCACCTTAGCCAAAACACCACTTAATTTAAAACATCCAGGAAACAAAATAATGTCTTGAAGGTCACGTGGGGGCAGCTTGTTAAGGGCAGGGCAATTTTATTTCCTGCTGACTTGCCACCCATGCTAATGGTCCCTCTACAAGAGCGCTGTCAAGGTGAAAAGAGCAGCACGCCACTCCGAACTCCAAACAGCCTGTGATGGCAACAAAACCATCTGCAGCTTCACTCTCTGTTACGTTGGAAATGAGAATGGGAACCCTAAAGAAACACCTCAAAAGGTGGGCCTCTGGTTGCCCTGCTCTTCAGCCATACATCTGGAACGAGGCAGGGCACCGGGGAAAGGGAATTCCCTCGGCAGCTGAATGGCACTCTTATTTGCAAGCCACAGTGGACATAAATGGCCTAGAACTTCCCCAGGCTCCCGTGATGCTGCTGGCACGCACTGCAATGCTAGTGCCCCTGAGGACAGAAAAACTCAACCCACCAGTGCTGAGGGATGTCTTGAGCAGTGCGAGCCAGCCGTGCTCCAGAGCTCCTGCAAATGAGGCAGCACACGGCTGCATGGCCACCTTCGACCCCTCTGTTTTTGCCATCCACATTTCTGCATTTCTCTCCACTAACTGCTAAATGCCTCACCATTCCCCCAAAGGTCAAGGTATCAGACAGTAGAAAGGTGTGCTAGGAAGAACTACGTAGAGTAAATCAGGAGACAGCTCCTGCACCCAGTTAACAGGCAAAGCCCAGAGGCGATGCTCAACTTGATTAAAATAAAGACATATTCCTGCCCGTGCTGGGCTGCCTTGTGCACATACTGTTCCTCAGGTTTTCAGTTTGTAAAATAGAGTAATGGTTTCTGTACCAAACAGTGGTCCTGGAAGGCTTAATTCATGTTTGCGAAGTGATTTCAGATCTTAAATTGGAAGGCATGAGAAAGCACAAGTTGTTATTATAATTGCATTATTAAGTGCTGTTAAAAAAAAACTCAGCTTACGTTTCGTGGAATTCAGGTCCTTCTTCAGACTTGCTTTATGCCCTTGACACATGTATTTGACAATAACCCAAATAGCCTTGATCTTTTATTCCCAGCAGGGCTTTCTTTATACCTTAATGAGGTCTCTTCTTAATCTCTTTTCCGAAGGATAAACACCTCATCTCAGAATAACCAAATTCTCTGAGCTGCTGTGTGCGAGCTGGGCTGGGTCTGCTCCTGTAATCTTGGTCCAGGGAGGGGACAAGAGCAGGCAGGAGGAATACAGATGGGGTCTCAGCCATCCCTCACAGGATGCCACAAGACACGTGCAGATCTGCCTGCGACGTCTCTATTTCTGACAGTTAGGACATTCCTGAAATACTTTACTGCTCCCGAGAGCTATGCCAGGCTATTTAGTCCCAAATACAGCAGTATTTTTATCCCTCTCGTCCATAATGCCTGATCTTCAACCTTATCTCTGTTTCGTAGCACAGGATGCTCCCAAGATGTATTTCTGACCGTATTTCTGTCTTTTAACTCCAATATTTCACTTCCCTTACCCTTACCATTACCAAATCACCCAGAGATCTACAGCCTTGTTGATATTGACTTTCTTCTCTCTTCACTCCTTCCCTCAGGTTTCCTCTTTTTCCCCCCCCTATCATCTGCAAATTGCATCGTTTTTATCTTCTGCTATGCTGGAAATCTTATCATGAAAGAGAGATTTTTCTTTTTTTCTTTTTTTAATTAGTACTTGGTAATATTACCAAGCTGTGAGTTTATGGCTTTGTAGATCTTATATTTTTGACACTAATTACTCACAAAGGCTTTTAAAGCAGCATTTCAACATAGCAACTGCCATGACTGTAATTAAGCAAGAAGCAGCACATTTTTTTACATTTCAGAAAAAGTCTCCAGCCTTCCTGCCCCGCATCACAGCTCAGCCCCCGGTATCACTCCGATGAACGAGACCAGACGTCAGGAACATATTACTCTCAACGCATGCCCCCAGATCCCCACCCTCACCCAAGCACTCAGTTGCTGTATTAATAGTGCTGTCAGCGCGGAGCACCTACAGGGATTCTCCATTTGCCTATTGCCAATCTGAAGGGCTCAGCTAATTTTAGATTTGCGCTTTCTGCTTCTTGCAAGAGGCTGCTTTTCCCCTGTTCGCATGCTCAAGCCTCAAAGACTCACTTTGAACCGACCACAGGGCTGCACTTGATTCCTTTGCTCCCCAGCACCTCCTCTCTGGGACCTGGGAGGAAGGCAGGGGATGTCCTGTGATCCGTACCGACGCTGGATGCCTCGCCGGGAAGGTACCAAGCGCTCGTAGGATATGTTTGTAAAGCAGCTGTTATGGGGATGATCAATTAAAGGCGTCTCAGTGGGGAGAGTTTGATTCCACTGGCCTAATTCATTTCCAAATTACTCCAGGATGCTGCCGTTTACTATTACATTATTTGTTCTCAAACTCCAAATTAAGATTTTATTGTGCCATTAATTTTTATGCGGGAGCTACCATTAAAATCAATGTTCTCTGCTTAAAACTTGACGGTGTAAGATGACTGATTGTCTGGCCTGCTTCCGATCGCTTTACCACCTCCGAAGCGGATGGGGGGACACCAGCCGTGCTGCTAAGACCAAGCGATGCTTTCATTGCGACCACCAACATGGGAGTGCTTCCAGCTTGGGATGCTCACAGTGGCACGATGCATGGGTCCAGCATCACAGGCTGCTCTTTCTGACATCTCCTGGGGGAAAGGATCCTCTTTCTGCTAACGAGCCATGGGCAGTTGACTGTGAGGAAGGCAGCCAGGGCTCCAGCACCAGGCAAGCAGCCACGGGGGCAGCCCATGGGGTTATGGCCTGGACACTACTGGGATCTGAGCCTCCTTGCACCATGCCTTCCCTGAGCTGCCTGTCTCCATCTGTTGTCTCTTGCCCTGCAGACAGGCTATAGCGTTATTTTGTGGTTGCTTTGCACAAAGTAGCACAAGGCACCTCCCGATCTACAGCACAGACTCCCGGGCACAACGGCTATACTGACATGGCAGCACTAAGGACCGTTCAGGTGCAAGCAAAGCTGTTTTACTCTGCAGTAGGAGCACGCTGCACCAGTGCTGCCAGAGCAAACAACAGTAACACAACCACAAATCCCTCACACCACGACTACTGGGGACAGCACAGCAGGGCACACATGGGACATCTGAGGGCTGTCCTCCGCTGTTCAGGGCGCTTTTTGCACGTACACGCTTGCTGTTTGCTGACCACAAGGCTGAGCTTGGCAGGTGTGCACAGGCACGTGGCTTTTTTAATTATTAGGACAGGTCGTCTGGGCTTTTGTTTTTGAGATAATTTTGTTTTCTAATTTTGGAGGTCCCTGCAGGGAAGTGGGCAGCAGATGAGGGGCACAGGGAGAACATTTCCTGAAATAAAAAAGAGCATTCACCCTTCTCACGCTTGGAGAGGGAACCAGGAGGAAAAAGAAGTTTGATCGTCTAAAATGAGGCACATTAAGCAAAACTGAATACGATATGTAGTGAGTATCTGTGACAAGAGCAAACTGATCCTGCTGTTGGAATATTCATGCAAATAGAAGCAATTTCACTATGATTAAAAAGGCAATTAACTGAAAAAAATGCCAGCAATTTCAGAAGCAGCCTGTGTGTCAGTGAGGCCTCCACGCAGTGCTGAACTGACATTTTGCTCACTTTCATATTCTATCAACGAGATACTCCCTACTACAGCTTGAGAGTGGTAATTACCCCAACTGGAGGCAGATGCTCTTAGAAAGACTCCAACAAAGTCTACACACGCCACTTCATACGCGGTGCACAGAGAGGGGGTTGCAACAGCATCCTGCCTTTCCCACCCCCGCTTGCTCTGCCAGTTGGATGAAAGGCAGCGGCATAAAGAGCATCCACAAAAAGAATGGGTCCAAACTAAAAATGTTCAGCCTGTAATACAAAGCACTCGGGGAACGAAGCGCATGCAGGACTGCGGTGTCACAGCCGCTGTCTGGTGATGGGCTTCAGAGCAGTCTTCCCTCTAGGTAATGCAGCCAGATCCACAATAGGCAAATACTGATGGTGAGTCTTTAGTTATCTGCGTGATAATCTGCATGGGATAAGTGTGACAGTGAATGTTTGATCCCTCACAAACCAGTGGATGTTAAAGCAGTATTTGGTGGTGACACCTTCTGGAGATGCCCAAACAACTTGCCACCACTCCAGAGGACAGCTGAGACCAATTCTGTCACCCAAGCACTGCTTAAAAGCCCCAAACCTCCCATTTTCAGAGCTTTTAAAGCCCCAGCTCACCAGAGACCTCCATGTGACCACCACACACCCCCAGCATCAGGTGAACTAACTGCTAAACAGGCTGACTGCTGCCTTCTGAAGCAAGCTATTCATTTCCACAGCCACAGGCTGGGCACTAAGAAGCATCAGCAAATTCTTCCCCAGCAGTTGCTGCTCCATCAGCACCCCAGTGCCTGCACGGACGGACGGAGCTGCTGCAGTATGCATAAGGAGGCTTTGGGCTAGATCCCTCTGCAAGCTGAGTGTCCTCTGCTTGTCTTTGATGATTAACGGAGCAAAAGGCTTACCCTCCGCTCAAGCCTTTCTGTGGCTGAGGTATTTTGCAGCTAGTCACAAACTCAAATATATTTCCTGTCCGGCAGATACTGTCTACTCTTGAGAGCAATTTTTATTGGATTTGTAATCCCTTTTTCAGTTCTTTCTCTCCCCTTTTAATATTGCCTTTTAAGCCCTTTACCAGGAGTTCACTTTCAGAAGGCCAACAAGGAACAGTGGACGGAGCCTCTGGGTTTAAAAAAGAATATGCACAGAATGTTAATGCAGGAAAAACACGCAGCGTGCTGACCCCTTTCAATTAAGGTGCCATCTCTATCACCTTCAGCTGTCCTGGAAACTTGGATGTGCCCTGAAACAACAAAAAAAGAAAAGATCCAAAAAAGCAGTACTTCAAGCTGAAGCCAAGACATTTAACCATTTAACTCTCCAGAATGACATGTGCTGGGGCTCCCGTTACAGACATAACCTCTCCAGACCAGATTCAGCTCCAAGTGCTGAACAACGGCAAGAAACTGGAAACTGTTAAGCAAAAGAAGTAAGATAGTCATGGAGGAGTGGGCATCTCAGCAGAAAACGCAGTCTCTGGTATGTGGAGAAACATGGACTTAGAGCTGAAATGCGGCCCTGAAGGAGGACAGGACGCACCTGTCTGGGTAGAGGTGAAGGCCAAATCCTGGCTTGCTGATCACTGGAGAAAAGTTACTGAAATAAGAGGTGGGTGCCCATCCCTCCTCCTTTGAAGGAGCTAATTCTGTTCTCTTAATTAGCACCACTGGAGATTGGGCTGGGATAGGGCTTGTGAGGCCTTGCTGACCAAACTGCTGACTGTGGACGTGTGGCCTGGGGCCGGCTCTGAGTGCAGCAAAGTAACATAGCAACGTGAACTCTACCCTCCCACACCACATTTCTCTGTTTTCTCTCCACCTCTGCTGTCATGACCATCCCAGTATTATCTCCTTTCCAGGTGAGGAGAGGTTCCTTAGATTTATTTTTGCTCCTGTCCTTTTAGCTCCTCGTTTTGGCACTGCTCTCTGTGCAGAATGGTGAGCAGGATGCGACAGCCTCCCTGCTTTACGTCTGGGAACATCTGTATGTGCAATTAAGAGAGGCAACTCCTTTTAAGTCCCTAAATGAGTAGATTTAATCACCGCCATAAGAAATCAGACCCTGGTTGGGCAGCACAACTCAGCGAGGCAATTCTCCCAGCAGTAGCTCCCACAGGACCGGCCCTACCTGCGTGCAGGATCAGCCCCCAGGAAGAATCTCTCTCGTAGGAGCGGGCCCTCCAGGCTTGTCTTCTCCATGGCGCCACTTTCACAAATGTAATTACGGGGAAGCCGTGAGATGCCTCCCTGCTGTGCTGAATGCATTTCACCCGCTTTCTGTGGCACCGAGAGACTGAGAGCCAAGTGCTGGTGCAGGCTTGTGGCAATGTCCATGGGGAGCAAACGGCCGTGAGGCACATTTGGCTTCCTGCTGTGCAAGGTATGAAGGGAGCCGTGTGAGAATTTAATAAAAGATTGTATGAGCAATGGATGCTGGGATTCCTCCACAACCAAACTCTTTTTCCTCCCACTCCTCATTTTCAGCCCCTGCGCCAGCCCTTCGCCAAGATCCTTTCCTGAACAACCTTCCAAGTCCCTGACGCCAAAAAACGTTAGGGGAATGCAATGTACCTAGACCTACAGCAGGAAGCATTTCGTGCTCTGGAAAATTGTATGGTTGGTGCAATTTGTGTAAGTGCAAAATATATAAACTCCATTTTCCACTTCATCAACCCCCGGTGCCTCTGTTTGTTCTTGGCGCTGGTGCTCAGGCCTTGGTGTGCCTCAGGAGTGGTTTGTTCGCCTTGCAGTTGGGTTTTACAGCGTGCTTCCCAGTGACCACTTCCGATTCAAAAGGATGCCTCAAAATAGACTCAGTCCTGAATTTTCTCCTTTAGATTTCTTATCTGCTCCTACGGCATATAGCTTTAAGTCATTTTATTTCAAGCAGGAATATTTTAAGAGTAATCTGTATGTGCATGTCAGGGAAAATAATTAATTATCGCTCTAATTAAAAGGACACTGTTGAAAATAATCTCTCTCTTTTCCTGCTGATTTTGCCCTTTTTCTGTGAGTAAGCTTTACATTTTTGCATGTATATGTTTCACAAGGAGTTTGAAATTAACAAGGCCTATTTTATTTATGCAACAGTATCAACCAGAAGTTGTGCATCAGCAAAATGCACATTAGGCGGGCGACAAGGCAAACACCAATGATTTCGTGTAGGTTCCAGATAAGTAATAAGTATTACTACTACTATTATTATTATTATACAAAATCCTGGATTATGTTAAAGAAGCCTAAAAAGCATTCCATCTCCTGCAGGCTGTACTTCAGGTTTAAAGTAAAAAAATGTGTCGATTAAATGTCGTGGCCACACCAACCTTTAATAACACCCAGTCCAGGATAAAACGCATCTGCCCAGCAGTGCTGTGCTGCTGTTGGGGCTCAGCTCCCTTCGCGACATGCAGAAGGCCAAGCAGAAGGTGCTGGTGACACGGGGCACATCTGCACTGCCAGCTTTGCTCACCACGTCGCCGGCGCTGCGGCTCCACAGCCTGCAGCACGCCAACTGGCTGCCCAGGCAGGGGTGCTCACACTTCAGGGGGCATTGGCTCGGCCGAACGCTGCCTGCGCTGCGGATGGAGACAGCTGGATGAAGCCACCTGGCTCTGCGAACCGCCGCCAAAGCCGAGCACAGCTATCAGGGATAATGTCAGAGCAGCCTACATGCATCGCTTCGTGTTCTGCCTTCAGGGAGAGAAGGGTTCTTTAACCATGGTGTTATGGTAGTGATAGACGTAGAGCGTCGGGACTACGCTAGTTCCAGGGACCTTAAATTAAGTAGGAAAAAATCAGATTAATCCCTGGGAAAATGTCATTACACAAAAGTATCTGGCTGTCAAGAAGCTAATTAAGTCAGTCATTTGGAACTAAACAAAAAACCTGGGAGCAGAGAGGAGAGGACAAACCGGTGCTCACAGTGGGATGAGCGTAGCAGTCCACAGAGTCCCAAGATTATACCAGCAGCAATGTAAAGCCTCAGTATATAGAAAGACCAGCCTAGGTTTACATTTTAAATCACGCAAAATCCAAAGGCTCCCACCTAATCTGCATGGCAATCCTGACCCCTGAATCCAACGACGCAGCTATTTTTCCAGCAATACTCAAAGGAGAAAGAGAAGAAAGGGAATACTGGACCACATTCAGCGTGTTTTGACAGTCACCTTCAGGGCATATCACACTCGACTGCTCATCGTTCTCAAAGATGGATGTGAAAGAGGCTGGAGAAAGGGACACTAGATGATATAATGGAGAAGCAATTAAAGACCACAGAAAACCAAAAGGCAAACCAGCCGCATCTTTCTCTAATTTATAGGACACGGAGCAGACAGTAAGATTGATTCATACATCTCTCATCCTATCAGGGGGAGTGTGAGGATGTACTGCTAGGAAATGATGTACGGCATGGGAAGTGCCAGCTATGCTGGTCCCTGTTGACATAGCGCTTTGTGACACTTCTCTTTCTTCCCAAGGGGCTGCTTGTCGAAAACCCATCAGGATTTAGCAATTTCTCCAAGCATTAATGCTTTAATGAGACACTATGATACCCTCTCAAAATGCGGAGCCAATTCATGCATGGAGCTCGCAGTACCAGGGGGATGTCTGCACTAAATGGTGGAGTGACTCGAGCACTGAAAGCTCCATACGCAGACTCAAACTTAAATAAAACTCATTTATAGTTCAGAGGTGGTAAAATACTGTCTCTTGGTAATTTGCAGTAGAACCTCCTCAGGAAACGCCTTGGAAGAGCAGAGCTCTCTCTCATTTTCTTTCTCTGAATGCTCTCCAGAAAATTCTTCCTTACCTTATCCACTATCACCTCCTAGATGCTGAAGGTTCGCAGACAAGTATGTCAAATGTGTCAGCCTTCCCCGAGTATTAATAACTGTTTCCTGACTGGCTTCATCTTCTGTAGAAACTTTAAAAATATCGTAACACACTGTTCTATTTAATACAGAGATAGAAAAGACGGGAAAAGCCAACGACCAATGTGAAATAGGTTACACCCATACGTCTTTAAAGTATTCTCTGGAAAAATATAGATGATGGAGAAAAGAAACCATGCTGGAGAGATCTGGGCAGCTGGCCATAAATCCAGAAGAAAATTAAGTCCCCATAGCTCTGAAAGTTGCTATTGCTCTTCTTGAAATGAGCAATTGGGTAATCAGCGTTAATATTAAACAGCTTGTTCTGAAAAAAAAAAGGAAAAAGAAAAAAGAAAAAAGGGACAATTCAAAAGATTCTGCCTTCCAACATCAAGAGATAGAAAACCTCAGACTACCAAATGGTAAGTTTTCATGTTCCTGAATCCACATATCTAGCTGTGTTGACCTGATAACAAAATACAAAAAAATCAGGGTCATGCCAGCTCTAACCTGCCCCTTGCCCTGCAGTGTCTCAGAGGTGTATGGGGAGGATTTAGAGGGCACGGATGGAAAGGGCCTGAAGATGGGGGACCAGGACACCAGTGCCCACAGCTCATCACACGGCATGAGCTGCCCCCACAGCCGCTCCTGCTGGCCTAGAGCAGAGCACGACAGCAAGTTAAATAGAGGGTGATGAGAGCTGTAGCAGGCTGCGTGTTCCAAATTGGAGCTTATAAATGCTTTTAGGATAATTTTTTGCATAATTTTTATTCCATACATAAAAGTATATATAAACACAAATATATACATATATAAAAATAGATAAATATACATACACACACACACACATATATATATATATATATAACCTCTATGTGTGTCATGCCAAGTTCCCTTGCCAGTTAGAAGTCCAAACAGCAGGGACTTTCAAAAACAGCAAGTAGAGATTTTGTAGATAAACATGTCACTAAACTACAGTATATTAAATTTAGGACTTCCCCAGCTAGATGCAAGTTCTGGGGCCACAGGAAAGCAATGCATCTTCCTTTCCCAACAGAATGAATTTCTGTTTCCTAACTGCATGACACTAAGGGAAGATTTTAAATCAGCCTGAAACAGCAAGCTTGCCTATTCTGAGGCCTGAGCAGTCAAAATTATTTTAGAGGGAGGGAGGCTGGAGGGATAGATGAAGCGAAATACGTTAAGCAAAGCAACTTTTCTTTTTAAAATGGCATCTGCGTGCTGAGGTTGGAGCATTTGGAACATCAGCAGGAGTCCTGGGGGAGGGATTACTGGGGAGAGCCACAGCATCACGCAACGGACACAACTTTCTCCTTTGTATATCCCCACGGAGGTCTACGCGTGTTCCAGCTGTCTGTGGCACAACCAGGTACTTCTGTGTGTTCACCTTCAGAGAAGTATGACTAGTGTGGGTCAAGACAAGCAGGCACACAGCTCCCTGGGCTGTGCGGAGCCAACCCAAGCAGCACCCACAGCAATGCCCCCATTCCCTGCCAGCTCCATCACTGCCTACAGCACCAGAGGGGTTCACTTGAGGTGCCTGAACTCACCTGGGCTGGTAGGAGTGAGCCTTCCGAGCCTGTGCCGCAAGCAAAGGCATAAATAGCTACGGATCCTGTTGAAACAGCATTTTGTGTCATTCATATTTATCTGAACCTAACCAGGCCTTTATCAGCAGATTGAGGCTTCAGAGGTGGGCGACTTGTGAACTTGAAATAAAAATATACGGCCTTCCTGCTCTGGCGGCCTTGCAGTAGGTGCACTTATCTGATTCAGCTCTTTCTCGGGAGGCTATTAATTTTTGGCTCTGTATGTACGGGTCTATTACAGGCCCATCCATAACCAGCCTGTAGAGCCTGTAACACTGCCAAGCAGCCTGCTTGGAAGCAGTGGGGAATTGCACCAGGTTCTCCAAGTTCATTTTGCACCAACATGATATGGCCTGAGGAGGGGCAAAAGCACCACTCCAACAGCACCAGTCTACAAACCAGGAAGAGATGAAAGAGCAAACGTTCCCTCTGCTCCCTCATCTGGCTCTGGGTCCACACATCCTGCTCCCTGTGCTCCTCCTGCGCTAAAAGCCACCGGGAGGGAGCACAGAGCCTTCCCCTGCTGCCCCTCCTCTTCCTCTCCCCGTCCCCTTGCCAGCGGTTTTCATATTCACAGGCGCGTCTCCTGCTCCTGAGAAGTCACCGCTGCAAATGCAGCAGTACCTGCCTGGAATTGAAAAGCTGGACATAACCATGCCGTCCAGCTCTGCTGACTTATCGTTTTGCTATCACCTATGCCTCATTATCATGCGGTTTCTCGCCAGGCTTTGAATTTCTTACCGCCTTCCTCCCCCTTCGTGGCCCTGCGTCTCTCTGCCCTTCTTATTAAACATGGCATAGATGCTATCTCTCCGTCCTGCTCCCTCGTCCCCCACACTCGCCTATCGATTATCTCCTGGGAGCTCCTGCCTGCTGCTCCCCCATCACCACGGCTGACCTTGCCCAGCACGAAACAAAGCACCAATGTCAGGGGATGCTCGGCAGCGTGGCAATGTGGAACAGCCCCTTCAGCTCGCTCCCATCTCACAGAGGGAGGGGAAAAGATGGGAAAGTTGGTCGGAAAAGCTGCAAAGGACAGAGATCAAAATACAGCATGCTAACTTAACAGCTCCTTCCCGGTTTTATGGAAATGATAGAGCTTTTTAACTTGCACACTGACTGTCATAGAGACATCCCGGGAGCTTAATGACATTTGCAAACGCACCATCACTTGACCTGCCAAGGGCCTTGTAACAGCCATCCCACTTACTCTTGCAGGGCTGATGCTGGCACTACACACTAACGGTCTCAGGAATCTTTTGGTTTGACTTTCATTTATGTAGGTTTCCTGTTTCCGAGGCATGGTGAATACGTACATTCAGAGCACAGGAGAAAAAAAAATAAAAAAAAAAACAACCAAGAATCACTTGGGTTGCTGCAGATCAGTGGAGTTGGAGGGAACATCCCGGACGTGCGAACCATACCATGAAAGGAGGGCCAGGCGCGCAGCGGGACGGCACACAGCTGGCAGCAGCCCGTCTCGCTTGCACCGCTGAGGCTGTGCAAAGGGCTCAGGCACAAAAGGAAGAACTTTAAATAAAGATGAAGAGGATGCAGCGGCATTGTCGCACAGCCGATCATTCCAACTCCCACCTCAGAGGTTAGCAGACGCGAGACCTTTTCGGTGGCCTTTCCCAACTCCTCCATTTCTCACCAGCAGGTCTTTTCACACTCGAGTATCTGGACTTTTAACCCTCCAAGTTCCCATTTCCCTCCTCCCATATATTATGTGCACGCGCTGCTTTAGCCCAGCGATGACCTCTCTGTTTCTTGCTCCATGCACACTCCTTGTCACACCCGTGCCGGGGCAGCCCTCGGCACCCTGTTCCATAGCACTGCCCTTCCTAATGCATGGCCCCCTCTGCCTGTCCCCTGCTGGGCAAGATCGGCTCACGACCAAGAGCACTGAACTGTCTTATGGCACAGAGCTCATGAAACCGGCAGCAAAGCCTCTGAAACCATCAGCATCAAGTTATTCTGGATGCCAGAGAACTGCTTCACTGACCCAAAGTCCCAAGGGCACTATCCGACCCCGACCCCATGAGAGCACGTTTCTGAGCCCTTGAGCCCCAATGCGCTCGGTTACAGACTATTCTCTTTGAACGAGAGCACTTCTGACAGGGAGGAAGCGGAGGAGAACACAGCAGTCTCCAGAAGGTGATTTTATCAAAGGCAGCATCTGAACAGAGCTGCAGCTACCGCTGCCTCCTAGGCTCATCGAATTTAGAAAGGTATCCAGGTGACGTTATATGATTTAAAAGTTAATTAAACTGAGCGATATGCTATAACAGCTCCAGGTGTTTATTTCAAGGTAGTCTGGTTCTACAGCATTTAGAAGGAAAGAACCGGGGGGGGGGGCGGGAATCTAATAAAAAACGTTGTGAGTATTGCATTAAGAAGTAATCACACTGTTAAATCATCCTAGTTCTGGAGCACTTCTAATAACTTCAAACCTTGGCAATTCCCTCCAGTTCAGGCTCATTTCTGTTGTTCTGTTGTCCTCCTTCCCAGAGCTGGCAGGTTCTTCCTTTTAGGAACCCCAGGAGGGAGCCGCACAGCCCAGCAGTGCGCGCATCAACTGCAACACCTTTGCTCAAAGGCATGTTAGATCCCTTCTGAGCACTAATGGACCGGCTGGAACGGCACCATCCCTTCCACACTGCTGCTGGGCTGGAACAAAAGCAGCCCAGAGGCAGGACACAGCACTGGGCACGCAGTGACTGCTGACAAACCCCAGCAAAATCAAGAGAGGGGCTGGAATGTAAAGGAGATACGAGTGGGGAAACGGATACTTCCAGAGGAAAAGGAATAAAAGGAAAGGTTGGGAGAGATTAGCTTTCTCTCTCAAATGCAGTTTTTATGGAAAATGATATGAAATTGCGAATGCGAGACTGACTCATGAAAGTTTCTGTTGCCTCTCAGTAATTCTCCTGAAATAGGAATGTCTCCGTCATAGGCACAGACTTGTCCCCAGGACCACACTGGTGGAAAATCCTGTTATGCAGGACGCTTGTCCCATGTACCCGCTAATCACCTGCACTGGCCCAACAGCAGGCACTCTTCCGAGATTCACCACCTTTTCTTCTACAGGTTCAAAAATCTGCAACTTTTAATCTTCACATCTCAAGGACTGTCAATCCATAGCAAAGCACCATCTCTGCTCAGCAGTGCTTAGAAAGTTGAGTAAAACCACAGGGCAAAGGGGCTGAGCAAGAACAGAGAGATGGAAGTCATAAGAGCTAGGGGTAGCATGACGGGGTAGAAGGGTAGAAAGGAGGGCTCAGTATCACCAGTGCTCACCAAAGACCCTGAGATACCTCGAAGGGCATCACATCAAGGAGAGCTCCTCTGCATTTGAAGGAAAAGTCCGTTTTTCCATAGTTCGTCAGGTTAATAAATGAGTCCCTCTTCTCCCTACAGCCTCTCCTATTACCAATTCTCATGCAGCATGCCAGAGCCTCCTTTCACTATTAATACCACTCACTGTGAAATGTAATTACCAGCTCTATCACAAAGCGTCAGGCACATTTATCCACTGTACACACTCGCTGATTCCAGATCACATCAGTCACTGGCAGGCTTGTTCTGACAATGTTCTCCGAAGGAAAAAGTGTCTGCACAGGCTCCCAGCTCACTTAGGACACTTAAGCACTCTGTAAAACCATTCTGTGGTTTGAAAACGGGCTCAATAAGCGAGCATGAAAAACAAGAAGCAAAGAGAGAGATTTAATTTAATACAGACTCATAGTTTAAATCCAAAGGAAAGAATGGGGAGAGGCAGAGCAAAGTGTTTGGCTGGACAAGACGTATGAGTAAATGCTCTAGAAAGCAATTCAAAATGATTGAGTGAAATGAATGGCTCCCTCTTCCAGCCTGACACAAGCAAAATCCCTCCTTTGCTTTATGCTTTAACACTCCTCATTATGCTTTGATTAAAGCCAATACAAAAAGCTCTTGCTGTCCCTTGCTTGTGGCTTTCTTCTTCCACCTCCCTCTTTTACAGCTCTTTGCAGCCATTTCCTAGCAAGCACGTAGGATCCCCAGAAATTGCATTGTTCTATTCTTTGCCATTTGGTGAAGCTGCAACTCTCACAAAGGGCATGGAATCAGCCAGACGTATCAGCTTCAGCTTTATTTAAAAATCCTATTAGTTGGAAGAGAAAATAATATACATTCCTAATGATATCCAACCGGTTCTTATATTGTTTCCAATTCCACGGGGCTAGAGGCAGCCTTTCCTGTCCTGTCTGAATATCAAATATGTGCTTTGAAGGCGGTACCTTCATTACACCCAATATTCTTGCAGCTGTTTAAAAGCAGGCAGCCTATGCTTATAATAGGAAAGAGATAAAAGGTGAATTTTATTTACAGTTGAGTGTTACCACTGGGCTATGAACACGGAAATAAAACCAGAGAAATGCAACTCAAAGTACTTCTGACAAAGTAAAATAAGAATAATCAGAATCCTTGAGAAGGGAAGGAGTGGAACCGAAACAGATTAGTTATGTTAACCACTTAGATATCGGTGTGCCTCCAACTTTCAGACTCCGGTGTCTCTGCTCATAGACCACCACTCGCAGTGCTCTGGATCATCTTTCGGTACTCAAAGGAGAAGATACTCAATACTCTAGGCTGACTTATGCAGTGCCCCATCCCACGCACTGCAAGAACCTGGAGCTCCGACCGCCACCTTTGCTGCAGGATGCCTGGGCACATTTCCTTCCTAGAGACTGTGCTCAGTAATGGCATAACGTCAGCTGCCATCTGCACACCAGTGCCCTCCAGTTCCCACCGGTTTCCAAGACAGAGCTGGGGAAAGGTGTCTTCTGAAAAAGAAGAGGGCTCAGAGCTTTTCCCTTGAGGAAAAAAAAAATTAAAACAGAAACAGTAAGCTTGCAAAAACTTCCATGTTCTAAAAATCCAGAGGATTAAACTGCTCCAGACGAGAAAGGAAACGAGGTAGGCGTCTTCCAATTAAAATAAAGCATAACTGCATAACCTGTTATGGTATGTTTGTCCTAGGTACACATCAAAGCAACATCCAGAATAAATCCCTGTGTACCTTAAAAGTATAATATTGGTGCTCCCCCGAGCCCGGGAGGATCAGATGTTCCTGTTTCCACATGACTGTGCTCTTCAATACCCAACAAATGCAACTGGTGGGGGAGAAGAGAAGGGAACAGCTGAACTTCAAACCTTTCCCACACTCTCGTAATTTTGGTGTTGCTTTCAATAGTGATTAATTTGTGGATCATCATCTTCTAATCTCACACAATAATGATATTTCCTGCTTTGATTCAAGCCTTTTTAAGCATGATGGTGGCAGATGGCACGCTATTACACAGCATGGCCGTACTGCAATGGAAGCAGGAAGGATTATTAACAAAAATAGTAACTCTTCAAAAAGGTGAGGGCCCATGGAAGAGCTATGGTTTTATTTTTACACCTCAAACCAGTTATTTGAATGCATTATGAATGCTGTAAATATACCCAATGGATATAATGAAAATACATTATTAATTTTCACTCATTATTAATGAACTTATAAATTCACAAGTGATGGAGCCATGACAGTGTGAGGGAAAGGTCATGAATAATAACTGGAGATGAATAATATATGCACAGTTAGCTCACAGGATACTCTGCTCATATGACTGTAGTGCCTCATGTTTATTTAACTCGGTAGTGCATTGATTTTTTTTCATTCTTTGCTGGATAATAGCAGGAAGAATTACAGGGACTACAATCTCTATTAATTTGATGGATCACAGCGGACAGCTGATCCTTCTGCAGGGGTCTCCTGTACCCTAACACCAAAAAAGCAGGGATCCCCCTCTCTTCTCCATCACGTTCTTCCTTCATTACACTCTCCTGCTCACCTCATTTATGTTCATTGCTGGCACATGGAAAATATCAGATTTAGAAAAGGCCATAGCAGACCCAGAGGTAAATTCAGGGCTTGCCCAGGTGGCAGGTGAGGGCAACGAACCTGAGACGTGCCTACATCTCTGGTGGCATCTCCGTGTGACAAACGTGGGGAGGCAAGCCGTGTGCTGTGTGTGCAGACAGACAATTTTGTTTTGGTTCCATCTGTTAGGACTAATTTGTTAATTATTAAATAGATAATTTATCATCGCTGCATGCTCGATCGGTGTTTATTATCCACTGTCTGAGGCAAAGGGAGTGCTGTGTGAATGAAGATGGGATTAATTAATAACGAAAAGTTCAGGCAGCTGCAAATATGTGGTAGCTGCTTCCAGTCCCTGTCTTTCCCTGAACAAGGAGGAGGCTGAGGAATGGGAGGAAACATCAGAAATTCAAGTCACTGAATATCAGATTTCCTCCTTGCCCCCAAAAACTAACCGCTGCTGGATGATGGAAAGCAAACTCTCTCTCTTCAGACATTCACCTTAGCACTTTTCAACCAATTTCTTCTTAAGCTAGGCCCAGCTACTCCATTAATCACAAACTGTGAGCAAGCAGCTCTCCAGAGGGTTTGCTCTGGTCAGCATCACTGTGCCATTCCCAGCCCCACGGGGGAGAACTGGGTCTCTGTCCCCTTGCTATGGAAATCTACAAACCATAGCCAAAGCAAAGCAGCAGATCACCCACCCTTGGGCTTCGAGCGGAGACCCCAGCTCTGCCTTTTTCTATCAACCACTGATCCATTGACACACTGCCCGCAGTCCTCTCCAGGTCCTCACATAATGTGATATTCCTATTTTTGTCAGGCTTCTTCAGCAACTCCTTTAAAAAACTTTAGTTTTTAAAAATTATACTTGTCTGTCCCAAGTCCGGCAGAATAACCAATGTGTTATACATGCACCAGCCTCACCCCACCTTGTTTTACTGCTACACTGCAGAGAGAGGAGTTGGCTCTTGTGACTACTTTTAAGCAGGCAGTGGCTGCTGCTTTCAGATTTTACTTAATTTAGGTGAAAGGGGGGTGATGGGAGAAGGGGAAGAAGTGGTAAAAGTAGGAAGGAAGAAGCTTTCAGAAACCTCCTGGTACACTTTTCTTTGCAACCCACACTTCATGTGGTAAAAAGTGGAGGAAAAGACACAAAGACACACCTGCAATCCTACACATTTCATTACTGAAAAGTGTTCACAAAGTTTCAAACAAAAATTCCAAGAGGAATCTCAAGAGAGTTTAAAAAAAAATCCTAAATAGGCTACAGGCCAAATAAACACCAACCTGTGTAAACATACAGGAGAGATCCCGAAACACAGGAAACCGGAGAAAGTTGATGCTGAGAGCATAGAAACTGATAACTTCCAAAGAGCCAAGTACCCAACTCACTGGCTCTTCACTCTTCTAAACAGAGGCATCAAGGGAAATCAAAGCAAAGAAACGGTACGTTATTTGATGAAAGACACTTCTCAGGTTAATGGGCAGGCCACAAACAGCAATCATGCCTACAGTCATGCAGCCTAGAAAAGAGATGCATCATGTTTTGCTCCCGGTAGGAAAAGAGCTTCCCCATAAAACTTCTTCAGCCAGACCTTTAGGGAACTTCAGGTGACATTTTGGTTAACTGTTGCTCTGCCGCGCCTCCACGTAGCTGCATCTCTGCTCCCTCCACCCCTCATGATCAATTTAACAAGTATTTTGTACAAACAAAAGTTTTCTTGCTAAATAAATTATGGCTGAGTAAACAAAAACTTTTTAAAAATGCATGTTTTGATGCCATTGCTTTTTTAATTGGCTGGTTTAACATTTGAAATTTGATTTAATTTTCAACTTGATTATCCTCACCATGGGGTCAGGCTAGCAGAGATACAAACGAGCTCTGAAGCCTCTGGTGCTCCCCATCAGCCTCCCAGCGGAGCCTGCTCGCTGCTTCTGCATCCCTCCAGCCCCCTTCCTGCTTTTATTATTATTATTAAAGAAACAAAGATCAAATTCAGGCCAATGGCAGACATATTTTTCCTAGCTTTTCATTAGTAATTTTAAAATGAGATGGTGCTCTGGAGCCTTGAGTATTAATCCCAGCTCTGACAACTTCTTTGCTTAATTGCCTGAATGCAATCTCCACGCCACCCCAACTGTCCTTACCCTTAAAACAAGCGATGATAACAAGAAGGTATGCCAGTGAGTGGATTAATTATGTTGGGGAATTGCTTGAAAGATGAATGCTACGAGCTGGGACGAATAAAGCCATTGCGTTTTCAATCCTGTGACAGTACAAACACAAAGACTAGTCTGATGAGACGACAACATCTCCAGCTGCCTCTGATGTAAGGCGTGTTTGCAGCCCGACCACTACTGAAGCTCAGGAAAGCCATTTGCTTTTCAGCAGAATCACCTAGTTGTTGGTAGCTGCCACAGATTTCTCTTTCCTATTTCAAAAGAGTCTTTTGCACCCTTCTGCTACTTGCTGGTACCAGTATTTGCACTACCAGGTGCTCTGTTCATCGGCAGTACCCCTCATTTCTCCTAGGTTCACAAATTGCAGAGCTCAAAAGAATTGTAAGAATCAGCTGATCTAAACTGATGAAAAGCACAAGCCAGTGAATTAAGCAAAGCAGTTCCTGCATCAGGCTCGTAATTGCTAGCTGACTTACAACATTTCTTGTACAAGAATATCCCATCTTCATTTAGACACTTCAAAGTGATAGTGAATCCCCCACGTACTGAGATAAATAGTTCCGATGGTTAATTACGCCTGTTGTAACAAAAGCATTTCCTTATTTCTAATCTTTCTTGGTTTCTACTTCCAGTATTTGATCTTGTTATGCTTTTGTCCAATAGATTAAAGAGCTCTTCACTAGCCCAAATTGCCTTCCCATATAGGAACTCAGACTATGATCAAGCTACTTATTAACCTACTCTTTGTTAAGTTAATTAGAAGGAAATCTCCAGCCTCTCCATGGTTTTAGATCTTGAGGTGAGACAGAGGAAATAGAGACTGCCCAGCAAAAAATTCCACTCTTTTTCAGAGAAATCCAGGTTAAAATAATGATGCGATAAAAAAAGAGATGCATGTGTGACATAGGTTAGGTTTCTATCACATATTTACGGTACCATTCCTTCCTCCTCTTCTCTTTGTATAGGTCAACAAAGAGAGATGATGTTGGAAGGTGGTTTCAGGCTGTCTTTGTACATCTTCTCAAAGATCACTGATGCTACCTCAATGGAGAGGGGAAAGGATAGAGGCAAAGACTGACGTGCCAGGAGATGCTGCTGGGAGACCCCACAAGAGGCACACTACATTGGACAAGAAGCTGCTTGCTGAGTCGGTGCCTGTCTTTTTCTCTGAAGGCCCTTGCCAGCTGTTCTCTCCTCCAAAGGCTGCTTTCCTCTCTCCTGCCTGTGTGGCAAATTACCTACACAGCCATCTCTTCTGATGCTGACAGGGGATCTTGGCTCACTTCTCCCCTCGCCGCCCACTCCTCTTGCACATGTGCTTCTCTTTACTCTCCTCCTTGCCAAGTCGCCTTGAAGAGTGCTTTCTCCTCTCTTTTAGCTCCCCTCTTTTAGCTGCATTTTCTCTGTGGGAGGACTCACAGGGCTGGAGTTCTCCTCTGCATGCCATGAGATCCCTCTCCTCCTCAAATCCTGCTCTGAACAAGAGCTGTTTTCTGCTCTGTCAATGCAGCTTTTTCAGTTCTCAGCACTTTTAGGTTACATGAACACTCCTCCTATCTGAAATGCCCCAAACCCAGGCTCAGCATGTCGTCTTCTCCTTTCCAGTTCATTGCAACGTTCCTGTTCATCATCATCCCTGCTATGCATTTTAGTTTGCTTTAAATTAAGTGGTAACAGTGGTTTTATTATGCTTGCATTGGTGCTGAACAGTGGCATGCCAGTTGGGAGTGAGCATGATGCTATGGCAGCTATCTTGGGGTGTGGGGGGACACACAATATGGGGAAGACACCCAGTAACTGGCAAAGGTTAAACTAGAGCTACAGATTGAGAAGTGCTAGGTAATTCAACGGCATCACGCCCCAGCGAATGGGCTTTGGGTGGAGAGAAGGAGGATCTGCCTTATGGCACCAAGGAAAAAACAGCTGGGAGATGGCAGTCAGGCTGAGGGAGCTGGGAAGAGCTCATCCCGTCTCCCTGAGCTCCTGATCCCGTTTCTAGGAATTAGGCAAACCTGGGACGAAACAGACCTGGCAGCAAACACCAGAGGATGAATTAAAAAAAAAAAAAAAGGCAAATTCTGCCATTTGTTTCTTTTCTCTCTTGTTTCTTGGTACGCTCTTCACCCAAAAACAAAGCAACGCTTCGCACACCACTCTCAGCAGTACTTGGGAAAAGGAGGTTTTCAAACACTGCTTTGGCCGGTCTATGGGGCTGGTCTATGGGATGGGAAGGCTGCTCCCTGCTTCTCTCCTCATCAGTTACTCACACAGCCTTCTCTCCCTACTAGTGGTAACAACTGCAACGTTCAGCACATGTGCTGCTTCCTCCTGGCCTCCTCGAGTGGTTTAATTGGAAGTGAATTTAGTGCTGATGGGAAGAAATTAATGGCAAGCAACAAAAATGCAACCGGTAACCCACAGAAGCAGTGTGGCGAGGCAGGAGGGGAGCCAGGCTCAACCGTGCCTCGGGTATCCCATGACCAGGTCAGACTCAAGCCCTCTCCTTTTTGGATAGCAAGAAGTAGCATTGTGGACTCCAGGCCACCAAGCTGGACACAAGGCCATGGTGGTTTGTGTTTCGTTCATCTGCTGTTTAACAGGAAAGAGATAAAGGTCAAAAACCCTTCCTGGAGAGAAAAACTGCTGCTCAGTGTCAATGATTATCTGTCACTTCTGGCAAGGACCCAGACCTGGGCTGGGGACCTTTGGGTGAAAAGGTCTGGTCTCTATTGACTTGTTTTCTGGCAGTGCTAACACTGGTGAAAGATCATTCTTCCCATCAGTTTGCATTATGATTTATTGGTACAGGGGTCGAAATTCAATAAAACGAGCATCTCCATCATCACCTCTCAGCAACCGTGTCTCAATACTCTGAAAATTTCACGAAGACAAAAAAGAAACAAACAAGCAAAGCCCTAACCCAGCGAGATTAAAGGCTGTCAGACACCCGTGCCTGTGATGGCTTTTTGTAACCAGCTGTTGTGCCGCTCACAACCGAGGCTGTGCAGGCACAGAACACGGAGCCCACCCTGGTGGCACAGCTGAGCCTCCACCAACTGAGGCCAGAGGATCAGAGCAAATGCAGGAGGCTGCCGAAGGAGCCGGCGCATTCCCCGCAGAGGCTTTCAATAGCAGCAGTGGGAGAAGGAAGAAATCAGCTCCTCCGAGTTGGTTTGTACCAGTTGTGCGAGTACTCCGGACATAAATTTTGTTGTATTAATGAGTCACAGCGGTCACATAACCTGCCACTCCATCTTTTCTTCCTTCTAACAGCTCCTCTCGGAGATCTAATCTCAGTAAAACGCTGGAGGAGCCTCTCAAATGGCCATGTTTTACTGCTGTCACTCTCACCGGTTCCTCACGCCAAAGGGCCATGGGGGAATAACCTCTTACTTTGGAGATCAAAGCCCTGTATTAATGACCAGGAGCTGCCGCTCACGCCGAGCAGCCTGCTGCTGCTCCCCAGCCAACAGCCCTGTTTGCTTACAGCAGCAGCATTAATCCAGTCAATGGTTTTCCAGTACAGTCATTAGTTCTTACTTGTTTAGTGCCCAAAACGCAACAGGTATTTGTCGGGACACATCAGAGGCAGAGTTCCTTCCATGAAAAGCTTTGAGGCTAAACAGGAAAAGGCCCAGCAATGGAAGGGAGGTCATGCCTTTGGGCAGCCCTGCTTCGGTCCCCAATAACACACTGCAGTAACATCCCTGGGCTACACGCGCTTGGTCTGCACCTCAGCAGTGCTCAGAAGGCTGTGCTGTCACTAAGAAAATGAACATTTAGGACAGTCTCTTAGGCAGGTCTATCATCTGTACCAGTTGCCTGAACACTTCAATGTTTGTACAGATAGTCCAGGTAAATACAATCTCTGTATGCGCTAAAAAGAAAAGCATCTGAATTTAGAAAGTCAGATTGGGCTTCACCAGCAGCCAGAAGCACGCATCTGGAAGCTGCAAGATTAAATAACTCCAAACATTGGGCTTCTATAAAGGATATGGACAATATTTCTATTTTGGGCTTATTGTCAGCACTATGGGCCACATGCAATCTGCCTGGTTTCTGCCTGTGGTCTAGAGCTGCCTATTAAAAACTATTTCAGAAAATAGTCAGAGCACTGAAGACTTTGGTGACCACTGGCTGAGAGCAGACTGAGCAGCGAGGGCTGGGAGAGGCCACGCAGTCTCAATGGGCCAGGAGCAAGAGGAATCATCATCAGGGACCTGACTGGCACGTTTGCAAAGGTGAGGGAAAAGAGGCAGGTAAGCCTGAAGGTTTCCGATTTTTCTAACAATGCCCGTAATTATTTTTGCTTTTGTTCGCCAAGGAAATCTCTTTTGCAGTATTAACACGGCCCCTCCATCTATCACTTCCCACCAAGATTTCCATGAGAACTGTCTTCTGTGCTTTAGGGAGAGAGGCTGGGGAGCAGGACTCATTTAACAGCAGGAGACCCTGCTTGATGCAGCCACGCTGCAGCCAGAGGCTGCTCTCCCTCTGCTGTGCTCTTCTCCCGTTGTGTGCCAACGGACTGGCTCTCCACAAAGCCCAAATCCAGAGCAAAAAGACCGCTGTACATGAACAGGAGCACGAGTGCATCCAGAGGTGGTGTTATTTCTGTTGGGATTAGGCAATGTGCATGGAAAGCCATCTGCTGGGAAACAGCGACGTGCCTGGCCTCACTAGGATGCTCCCTCCCATTTGCCACTATTCTCATCTCTCTGCTGGACTGGGTTCAGCCAACTGCCTCGCGTTGGCCGCCGCTCCACAGCAAACCCCCATCGTTTCTCATTCTCTCTAACATACTCTATGTATTCCCTGCTTGATGATTCTCATCCATTTGTTCAGGTGGCCGAACGTCGACCAGTCGTGCTGTGTTCCCCCGGCAAACAGCTGCCTCCCACTCCGCCTTCTTCCCAGCATGTCCCGACTCAGTGGAGAAGCCCAAGATCAGTGTGACACAGAGACCTCTGACCACGCTTCCACTCCTACATCTCTGCCTTGCAGCTCTTAGACAGAAAGAGGCAGCGGAGCAAGAATAATGAAGCAGAAAACAAAGGCATTACATGCAGAAATCGTATTGCTTCCGCTCCAAACACTGAAGATGACAGCCCACAGCAATTCCCTGGGGGCCTATTCCAAACCCATCCACACAGACCTGGCCATTGCCTGTATGAAAGCTTCCCTGCCCGGCTCATTTCAACTCGAACAAGACCCCTGGCTAAGAGAAAGTCTGAGATAACAGAAGGCAAGGTCAGAGGCTTGTGGTTTCAGGAGGAGAGCTGGGGGACAGCTGGTCCCTGTCGGTGTGTGCTGAGCAGTTCTCCCCCCCAGAAGAGCACCAGGTCTCTGCACTGGCAGCTCTTCTCCACTGTGAGTGAAGGGACATGTGGCTGTGCTCAAACGTCTCAACCCTATGGAAGGGTGTTACCAAATACCTTAATGCAGGATGCCATAACGCCAGACAAAACCAAGTGTTTTGCTCTCTTCCTCCAAGAGTGCTGCGTGACCTTTGCTGTGTGCCTGGAGATATTTAACACTGCACAGTTTGGATAAAGACAATTTGTAGAAAGGGAAAACAACACAAAAAAATCCCAGCGGCCTACCCAGCCAAAATCACACACATAAGGTAGAGGAGCAGCAGATGAATTTCATGCTTTGATGCAGAGACTGCATTTAAATAACATACAGCACCACATTTCCCTCCTGGCTCTACGAGGTTGCATGTTGAAGGAAATCCATATGGCTAACCTGGCAGCGAGAACATGCCTCTGTGATTTCCACTGAGCTAATGGGAGCCAATAACGTTACCTGCATCCTGGAGGACAGCGTTCCCCACCATCCCAATATTTGTCTAATAAAAGGTCAGTGCATTATACGGCATCTATTTGCAAAATTAAGAGCCTCTCTCCGGCAGCTAAATGCTTGCTTTGGATTTGGAATTACTGTAATTAAAGTTACATTGTGCTCGGATTGGTGCCAATCACTGCGGAGCTCCAGGCACGACCTGCCATTCCCAGCGCCATGCGCCTGGGCGTCCCACTCCATTAGCTCCAGGGAATTAGCTGTCATTAACGAAGAGATGCACACTCCTTCGTGTTGTCAAACCGCAATCAAGCAGGTCACAGGTGAAGAATAAATACTTTCAGAACAAGCCCAATTACACCATTTACATTTCATTACAGAACCTGTTTAATCCACTGATGGGCTCCCAAGTTCTTTTGCCTAATAAACAGCATTTCAGAGGAATTAATAGGCCCTGCAAAACATGCTAATTACACTCTTTTGCATTGCATTTGCAATATTGATTTTAAAGTTGCTCCTTCCCCCTCCACCCTCCTCTCCCAGCTCCAGAGCCTTAACTTTCAGCAAAGTACACCCAAACCAACCTAATTACTGGCGAGTTTGGAAGCTAATGCATCTCTCTTGTCAAAGCTCGGTTCCAGCAAAGGCCAACGTACGGGGAGGGATTTTCACAGCCCTAACTTGTGCGAGTTCCTCCAGACGACCACTGGAAGCAGCTGCTGAATAGCAATTACAGGCGGAGAGCAGGCATCAGCAGAGACTTTGCCATAGCAACGAGCCGAGCTGGACCCGCTCCCCAAAGACGCCTCCTCCTCGCAAAGACCACAGCGGCGGAACGGGGACGATGACAACACAACCACCGCAATTGCGTTTTGATTTCAAACCGAAGCTGTTTGATGCTCTCCTGGGCACCAAACTGTTTAAAAACAAAAGGAAAGTTTATTTTCAAATTGCAGGCCTCGGTTAAGCCATTTGGAAGAGAGGAACAAACGAGACGTGCTCGCGAAGCACACTGTCTGGCTCTTTATTCACCCTGGCTATCTCGCCCAGCTCCTGCCACCGGCTTTTTGCTCTTTTCCTCCTCTACATGCTCACTCTGAACTCCCCTCTGCTTCTCTTAAACCTGTTTTCTTTATTCAGTGAGCTGCCTTTCCAACCTCCGACTTGCTGCATTTGGCTTGGCAGCTGTCACCACCGTGGTTTTATCCAGAGCTTATTGACAGCTAAAAACACTCGGAGGTGGAGATGGAGAGACGGACAGCAGTGCTTGCGGTGTACCTGCACGGCACCTGCAGAGTGTTTAAACAGAGCCGGCAATAAAGGACAAAAACCTGCCGGTTTTACTTCCTTTGCGAGCAGCAAAGCAGGGAAGAAAAGCCAAAAGGAAGTCACTCCTGGGCTGTCGGAAGATGGTAAAGTACAGGGCAGCCCTGAGCTGAAGTGGCAAGGGGGAGAGGAGAGGTCTCACCCCCATGGTCATGTCTGGGGGGTCTCTGCAGTACAAATGGCAGAAGGGAGCTTGCAGAAAACAGAGGTTGTCCCAGACGGCTGTTCTGCAAAATGCACGTGGCCTAAAGGAATGCCATGGAAAGGGCTGAGATCTATGCCTCTGCTCCTGTCCCTCAGAAAAGTTCCTCAGTAGGTAACGCAGGTTCCTGAGGGAGTGGGTATGCAAGCAGATACTGCAGAAGCAGATATAAGGAGCAGTCAAAGCTTAGTGAAGATGAGATACACTGCTCAGATGTGTTGCCTCTTCTCTAGGAATTTGGGCTGATGAAAGCGATTATGTCCCCAGCTGCACTGAAGAACAGCACGAGTACAACCCATGGCCACAATCTCCTCTCCTGTGTGTCTAGTTTACGTGAATGCTCATCCAGGAGGAAGTTACTGCACCAGTCAAAACCGTTTGTGTTAGCCCAATGAGCCATGCAACCCTCTTTCTGAAGTCAGCACCAGGTGCTCCAAAGTGCCCCAGGTAATGTCCTGCGCTCAGTGGACTTCCACCATCTGGTGAGGGCGCTCCATGTTAGGAACGGCCCACGAGCTGCCTTGTACGCCCCTTGTACGACATGAGAAGCCTCCAACCTCACATGCCCACACTTTCCCCTCCTCACGTTTAATGTGAACACCTGGCAGGCAGGAGGCACCAGGGGAACACCACATGCAACAGGTATCTGAGACAGGTAGGGAGGCTGCCTGGCATCTTGTACCATTTTACAACATAACTGTCACGTGTATGGGATTTATTTTGCCTCTCGGAGATTCTAGAGGGATTTACAAACTTAAAATGCTAGAAATAATACAGTAGGATCTCTTTTCCCTCGTAAACCAAACCGGATTAGGTACTTATTGTCTGGAAACACTTTGAAATATCACGCTATTAATCACGCAGCCCCTGTTTAACATCACTTACAAACACAGCACAGGCTGGAAAGGAGATGTAAACACCAACCATGTTTTGTTAAACCTGTGGAGTGGCAATGGAATTATGTTAATATTTGTCAAGAATTACTCTTACTGTTACAAAAATGCCACAAGACATCAAAAACTACAAGCAGCTCCATGTACCTTCTGCAGGGCAGGCCCTTAGGCAATGCAACATCTCTTGACAGCGTGCTATGCCCATGGCTGTCTCAGACAAGGGTGCTTTTAAATGCAAAACCTTCTGACGGACTTTTCCGTGAGGTTTTCCACCGCAGGGCTAACCCAGCCTAACCCTGCACAGTTTGCAACAGCAGAAAAGATCAAAGCTTAGCCCTTCTGCTCCTTAATCACGCACTGAAAGCACCGGCTCACTGTTGTCGTCTCCTTGCACAGGTAAGAGTAAAGACAGGCAGGAGATTTTTTACACAGTAGTTACAATGATTAATGTTTCTAAACAGACATACAGTTTGAAAGCACTATTAGAGAAAAAAGAAAAGTTGTTGCTTCATAGTCTCAACCCACTATTTTCCCTGGGCATTAAGCCAGCGACTGAAGAATGAGGAAAGCTGCTATTTAAAGACTTATCTGGAATCGCAAGGTTTGGTAATGAACACGACTTGTTACAGTCCCCTTTGCTAAAATCAGGGACAAATGAAAGAGGCTTGGATGAGTGCTCTGCTGAGCTCTCTGTCCTCAGTCAAAGAGAGGAAGGCCGGCGATATGCTTCTCACAACTGTCTCTCCATCCCCATTTCCCTGGTGGAATAAGAACAAGCTTCACTCCTTCATTGCCAGCAGAGAACCAGGAGCTGCTCTGCACAAGGTACCTTTCCTGTCTGTCACTGTCAAGCAAGATGCAAGAAGATTATTCCACTGAATTCAAAGAGCAAGGCACAGTACCTTTCACTTTTTATAGAAGCTACTAGACTATATAAAGCTACCAGCCTCGTAATTGTGAAATAACACACGTTCTGCAGGGGATCATGCTGGGAAAAGAAAAGGTGTGAGCTTCCATGAAGCCAATGTTCCTTCTTCATTAGCTGCTGCAATACTTCTGAGAACAACTCCTGCCAGAGCTGGGATGCTACATGTGTGCTGAATCCTCGCTCAGAGACACGGCAAGTAAGGTGGAAGAAGTTCCTGCAACACCAGCAGTCTGCCTGGGCATGGCTGGCTGCTCTCAGTTCCTCTCATACCTCTTTATGCCCCTATACAATTTAAATACTTCATTGTAGGAAATAAGAGGAGAATAAAACCCATAGGTTTTGCTTCCAGCTTAGTCTCAGGAACACCGATGTTGTGAGTTGTTGCTGTAAAACCTCTCAAAACGAGCCCGGTGTGACCTCCTGCATCCAGGGCTTCCTGCTATTACAAACTGCAGAACAGCATGCTGTGTCCTGCCCATAAGGCAGACAGACAACAGACTGTGGTCTAATTAGAAAAGACATGCTTCCCACATTCTCCATAAAGCCGCCTCAGCCTACAACTAAGGACAAATAAATAACTGTCAGGGCTAATAAGCCCAGAATCATAGAGGAAGGGGGAAAAAAAAACAGGAATTGGATCTACGCAGACCTCTAAGTGATCAGGAAGAACGTGTGGTAACAACTGTGCAGACAAACAGAACCAGCTACGTCTGAGCCAGTTCCTCTTCAGCAGACTCGGACATGCTCCACCTCAGAGCACCGTGCCAACCCCTCAGCATTTCGCTGCATTTCCAGACTAAAAGAGGCCCAAACTACCACAGGTGGTGGAATGAGAGCATTCAGGCAGCACAAAACGACATCCAGAAGCATTGTGTACGTTACCCACATGGACCACACAGTCCTTACAAAAATTCGGATCCAGAGCCCTCCAGTTTTGCATCCCCTCTCCCTACAGGGGGGATACGCCAACTCCAAACGCTCTTCTGGCCTTCCCTGAGGGCCGGTTGTGTCACCGGTGACCTACACACCACAGTGCCACCCAGCAAGTCCCTCAGCCTGTTGCTGTGCTTGAGAAAAGTGTAAGAATTTACATCGTGTAGGGAAGATTAATCCCAAGTGACAGTTTCCAACAGAAGACGTGAAGAACGAGTTGGATTCACCCAAATTGCCTCAGTTCAGTCCTGCCGTCCCTTCCTCAACCACCAGATGACTGTTCAGGCATCTGCTCAGAATTAATTTCCATTAATTTATTTTGCCTTTCTGCCCACCGGCCTGAGGCGAGGCCTGGCCCCTGTTTATCTGCAGGGTGCCAGACCAGTTCGTTCCCACTGGGACCCTGTCCCTGCCCGGTGACAGAGGAGCACCCAGGGGGGATGAGGCAGTGCCAGCTCCCACACGCCAGCAGAACCAGATGCCAAATGTCACTCCCGGGGTGTGACACACACTTGACAGAAACATTGGAGTTTCCAACTCTGTCTTTTACTCAGCGAGGAGAAGGCAGGGGCTGAACCTGAGACCAGGAGGCCGCTCAGAGCTTTTCCCACAAGAACAGTGACAGCAGGAGCCACCATATGGGACGAGACACGAAGCAACTTTGCCTCAGCCCTGCTGCTTGACTAGGACTCATCGGGCTGAATTCGGTGCCCATCCGCTGACCACTCCAACCCCAGGCTACACAACCACCAAACTTCACCCACGAGCGGGCAGCACCATGGGTGTGTACGGTGGGAAGGGAGAGCCAGCCACACACTGACCTGCTCCTCGGTACCACTCTGTCCTGGAGACATTAGCCTCTGGGAACAGCAAGGCAAGGCCGCATGCTGCTCCTGCCTCAGACTGCTCATCAGCCTGGAATGTGTGTCATTTCAAGCAGAGAGGTACTTATTTATGCTGAAAGAAACACCTCTGCTTTGGAGAGACTTTGAAAGACTCGATTCTCACAAGGTGCTGCTCAGCCCTTGGGGCCACTGCAAATCTCATACTCAAGGCTGCAGCATTTGAAAGCAGCAGCGAGCTCACTGAGGTTTAGGGCCCTTGCTGAGCAGAGGTCAGCAAGAGAGCTCCAGTTGATGGAGCTGGCTTCACTCTGCCTCAGCTTCTTCTGCTCTTAAGCAAGGTGGCCAAGGAGCTGGTCCTAGAGCCATGCTGGTGGGGTGGCACTGCATGAAAGGAGGCCGCCCAGGGGAGGTGATGGGACGTGACCTGAAGAGATGAGATCTGTTAAAATCCCTGTTAACCTGCACTTTGTTTTGCACCAGAGGCAGGCTCAACACCATGCCACAGGCACAAAACCCTCCAGCTTTTGTCCCCTCCAATTTGTGGCACCAGTCAGAAGCTGAGAAGGTGGAGATGCACCATGGAGAAGGTGCAAAATGCACTGAGGTAGTAGAGAACAGCAAAAGCCCTGACCCAGACTTTAGGTAACTGCAGCTTGGCCTCCACAACATATTTGCATCCTTGCCCTGTGCTGGACAGCTGGTTAGGGTGCCTGCCCATGCCAGATACGATGATTGCTTTCTGCAAACAGCTTATCCACAGAGAACTGGACTAAACCCAAACTCATTTCATGTGGGTCACTGCCCAAGAGGACAGGAAGTAATGACTTCTCATCTCTACACAGGCTGGATTCAAACCACTGATCTACAGCACCAGTGAAACTCCCCAGTTTCCTCCCAGTCTCCTCAGTTAAAGGACATCTCCTTCCCACCAGTACCCCACAATGATTGTGTCAGAACTATTTCTCCCTGCAATGCCTACAGGAAAATTCCCTTTCAGAGGCTCAGTTATACAGGAAAATCTCATCAACTGCCCATGTGAGTCAGCTATTCCCCTGAATCCTAACAACCTTTTCTGCAGGAGCTGGTTGGGAAAGGAAAAAAAAACAGAAAGACAAAAGGGTTGTGTCCTAAATAAAAACATGTATAACCACTTGCCAAAAACAAACTAACAAAAAACAAACCAAGACAAAAAAAAAAAGAAAAACACATTTAGCTTTTTAAGGCAGTAACAAACAGAATAGTATTCAGCTTCAAGGCTATGCAGGCAGGTCAGAAAACCCTCCAGAGAGGAAGAACTAGGCCACAAAACTCCGATATAGCCACTAGAAACTGCCTGTATTATCCAAAATTTGCGGGTGAGGTCCCTCTGATGGCTGAGCTGGCTGGCTGCTCTCCTTTGCACAGTTATTTATGTCTTCATGGACTGTGGGAAGCAGCTCTAAGCTACCTGAGAGGAAGACGAGATGTGACCAGGATGCTGAGCACAGCAGGCTGTGCCTCCACCTTCCCCAATCGATCTGACAGCCAGCATCAGGCTGCCGAGCTGGAGATCGCCTTGTGCAGAACCTGGGAATGTGGAGGACAGCAATCCACCTTATACACGCTCCTGGATCTGCTGGTATCAGTGCCTTCTGCTGGCCTATTTAACTGCCTCAAAAACAGGCATGCAAACTCCAGCGTAGTGAGGGATGGCTTAGGCAAACAATTTTATGGAGGAAAACTCTTGGAGGTTATTCGTCTCTACCCTCCCCAAGGGAAATAATCTCAATATTATGAGCAACAGCATTGCTGAAGAGAACATGCAAAAACCTGGAAAATGCATGATTTTATCATCAGAAGTAAGGTCATCTAAACCCAGAGACAACTACATTCAATATTAATATCTCCCTTTCTCCAAGCAGGGTTTGAGCCTCATGGTAACCATCCGTTCCCCAGAGAAATGTTTTCCAGTAACTTTGATGTGAACTAATTAAGTTTGCACAGCTAATAAGTGCCATCTGCCTGCCACAACGCTGCCTGAGACTCTGCAGGCTGGGAGAGGATGGGCTGGCTCATCTCACGACACCTGCTGTGCCAGCACCCTAGCTCTGCATTCCCCTGCAGCTCACAAGCCCGACATGGATCCGGCAAAGGGAACATGGCATAACCATAAAGACAGAGTTCCCGATGGATGCCTCCCTCCTGATCTGTGCGACTGTCTTCTTTGAGCCTCAGTTGACTCTTATTTCCAGGAACTCCATTTGTTTCTGCTGGTCCAGCCTAAGCCTTTGTGTACAATGCTCTAATGAGGTCTATTCCACTGATAGAAAGAGCACATTGACCACACCGCTCAATTTATTTCTACTTGGAGCGTCCAAGATCTAATTCTCAAAAAGAGTTTGGAAAGATCTATTAAGAGTACAGCACCAATTGGTAAACAATGTCCATTTCTGGACCAGCCTCAGCAATCCAATCAGCGAAGGCATTTCAGGACACCGTGTACAATACTGGAAAATGAAATTGCTTTGAAAAAATCCCTCCTTGCTTATTTGCCGGATAATGACAGAAGAGCTGATGCCAAGCACAGCCAATCTGTCCTAGCGTGTTCAGAGAGACAGTCCTTATGCTGAGGCATCCTTTTTTCCCCTCCTCATCTGCCTAAACACATCCCACCCCTCGGTCCTCACCCGGGCCCAGGAACACCCCACAGGCTCCTGATCTCCATCAGGGCAGCAAAATTCCCCATGCTGCACGACCAGGTAAGCCGGTGCCTTGTTTTTCTCTCTCGGTACAAAAACGTCCTGAATTTTGCACTTTCCTCTCACTGGAGGCAAGGAGGCAAGGATTTGTTGTTGTCTTCCCCTTGTAAATATTTGCTGCTGAAAACCATTTGTAGTGTAAAATTTCTCTGAGGAAAAGAAGGAGCTGACTCTCTGTTGTATCTGGTACTATTTCTTGTGTCATCCGTGGTCTTTGCTTACTATTTTTATAGGTACCTTTAAGAACTATTGGATGCTTCTCTGCATGCAGAAACATCAAGATAAAAAAAGAAGAAAGGCAAGGCAACCCAGCACGCTAAGCTCAGAGAGGTAAGCCTCATTTGGGGAGCTCCAGGCTCAGCTCCCTGTTGGGTCAGATTCCTCACATGACTGCTGCCCACCTTACGACCAGATTAACACTCCCAACAAGGGTACAGCCCCGCACGCCCACCAACAGACCCCAAAAAACCTGGAGCGGGTCCTTCACCGGCAAAGCCCAAAGCAGTTCCATCAGCCCAGCCCACGCCTGCCCCCGCCACCTTCCCAATGACTCTCTCATCACACCTCACGCTCTGCCCCGTCCCTCCCCCCATGAACTTCCACATAACTGAAAAATTTGACAAGCCTAACTTTAATCACGTTCTAACCCGGGTTGGTATCATTAATCTCGCAGCCTCTGATGGGTAATTTAATTAGGGTGCATTTGTAATGAATTACAATCATCATTTAGCGCTATTGTTTCTAACACGAGCAGAGGGGAGTCACAAAACTGGCATCATTGATCTTCTTAATTACACTCGTACACTCTGCAAGGCACCCTCGGCCCCAGCCTTTCGGCACTGGTTCGACAGTCGCAGGAGCACACGGGCACCTGGAGCCCCTCACCAAGCCCAGCAAACAACTCCCCACCAACAACTACCGGCTCTGCAGAACGGGACCTTTGGCAAAGCAAGCATCAAACCCTCAGCAGACAGCTCAGAGCTGAAGCACAGAGGGAAATACGAAGTCGGGACAGAACCTGAGCATCTCTTTTAGCTCTCTTTCCCACCAGCTCTATGTGATAGAGATGTTAAGGTACAGCCAGACACTCGACGTGACTAAACGGTCAGAAGTATCCCAACAGCCCTCCCAGATAAAAGACAGGTATTTATTCAAACACGTTCACGTGATGGATGCATAACCACACCAACGCAACATGCACATGAAAGACTGTGGTCATTAACAACGTCCTAATGGAGGGAGAACAACGTGCCACAGTGCTTTCAATCTCTCTCTACAACACAGCACCAGAAATTTCCAGCCCCAAATGTTTGTCTCTGGCTGGCTCCTTTGCTGCTCCACGCAGGAGGCACGGCAGCGAGCACACGTATTTATTTCAGACATGACTTCAGCCTGCAAAATAGGAGCAATCTGGCGAGGTGGCCGAATGCCAGCCCATCTCCTCAGTATCTCCATGCAGAACACACGGACTCTTCACCACAGACATGCGTCGTGGCGTCCCCGTTCTGGTGGGCAGCCCAACCTGCTTTTGAACGAAACCCCTCTGAAGAGCTGCTCAACTTCTGTTGCTCTCAGCAAAGTGTTTTATACAAAGTATAACGGCTCAAATATGTAGGACTGGAGGAAAGCAAGCCCTACGTCTCTACTCCGTGAGGGTGGCCAGGACCCCTCTCTGGGTGTTTGGGAACATCAGTCCCCAGTTTGAAGAAGATTTGGGTTTCCAGACCCCTGTGTAAGCAGGAGGAAGGGCTGTCCCACAGCTGGGACACCGGCTGGCTGCTCGGGCTGCACTTCCCTGCGAGGAGGCAGGAGCGAGGTCAGATCTTCGACAGCAGAAGAGGAAATCAAACCCCAGGTGCTTACGGTCCAGGTGAATGTCCCAAAAGCAAGGAGACCTTGCTTCTCCCCACCTCAAACATCTTCCCTCAGGCTTTACAGCAACTCCATGTGAATTGAGTAAAAAGCTTCCCAAAGTGTTTTTTTTTTTTTTTTTTTTTAAATTTCAATTAATTTTGTCAGATATCATGAAGAACTATTTCCTACATACGGAATTTGCCTTCAGATTGAACAATCCCTGGGCGAGGCACAACACTGTTTTTTGGCAAACCTCTTTTTTTAAATAAAGGTTTGAAAAGGAGCTTATCAATTTGGACTCGCAAGCCATACCTCTGTGCCAGCAAAATGAGCAAGGAAAATTATTAAATACAAGTGTAAATCCTCCGTGGCAGTTTAATACGGTGAGGGAATGAATCGACATGGCTCAGAGCAAAGGATAATCGCGCCTCTGTGATTTGTTAGTGCTCTTTCCAAGAGTTAACGGAACAGTTGGATACAGAAAATCTGTTTAAAACATTTTTTAGACTTTCAAAAAAAAAATTTATAAAAACTCCCTGAGGGAAAAAAAAAGGAAAAAAAAGGGAAAAAAGCACTCCCATTGTTTAAATCTGAGCGAGTGATATAGAGGCTAGAGCAGGAATGAACAGTCCCTGGATGGTCAGGAGGTTGGGGAAAGCCAGGCCAAACAGGCAGCCCACAATCCTGCTGTCTGGCAAAGCTTTAACTTCCTACGTGGTGGATCTCAGCAGCAAAATCCTCTGCTGATGCTACGTCATTTGGGCTGCTGAGAATGAGAGGAGGTAAAATGGAAAGGAACAACGCCTCACTGATTAGATATCCCATTAGCAGGTAAAATTTATCCTAAGTAATGTGAAATAATGTGTGGTTTGATTATCTAAATACGTTAATGGTGATTTAAATAGTTAGAACCACTGTGAAAGGAGTTAGAAATGACACAGATGCATTCAGGGAAGGCAGCACGATGGGTAATGATGAGCAAGAAAGCAGACAACACTGGACAGTACTGAACATAAAATAGGGAACAGTCTGGAAAACACAATAATGCAACTTTTTTAATTAGTGGCTTTTACTTATCTGAAGTACTGTGCACTTTATTTAAGATAGGCCCAGGAGAGTACTGAAAAGCACTAGAGAGGAAAGAAAGAGGTTTCCATTTAAAAAAGAAAAAAGAAAAAAAGCAGAATTTCTGAGAAACCTGTAGAAAGAGAAACAAAAGGCTCATAAAAGAAGTCTATAAAATACAAAGATTATAATAAAGGAAGAAAGGGCACTGCTATTTGTTCTGGAAGAGAAGAACCAGAGAGAATTCAACTGAAAAAATAAAATTTAAGCACTTTAATTTTAATGCAACATGTGTGTTAATTAACCTGTGCACCTACCGTTGTAGGGGAGCAGAAGCACAGAATTTAATGAAAATTAGAACAGACAACAACATCCCATTCTGCAAATGGCATTTCTGGCATTTCCATTTTGCTTTCAAGAAAGCAGTATGGTCAAAATAAAACTCCTTTTAATCACATTATTAACAATGCAGTAACCGATCAACATTTCATTAAGTCTTCCTAAATTGAGGACTGTTCCATGGCAGCACTCAGTGCAGCGAAACACATCTGAGTTACTCCTTCTGGGCAAGGTCTTGCCAGCTCTGCCCCTGCTCTGCTTTAAGCACAGGGTAGCACCAGGACAGCCATCCCGTCCCCGTTTCCTTCCTGCCACATACAAAGTACTGCTGTATGTAGGGGAAACGTGTAAATGTATTCATCAGTAAATTGATAAAACCCTTTCGTCATACTGCATCTAAAGGCTGGGACACCGCCAGGCCAGGGACACACTGCAGCTTCACACAAAGTTTCAGGCAAAGTTGGTACTTGCTCCTGTCCCCTATCATTTTAACAGTTCAAAAATACAATGTAAAAAAATTCCATTTATTGTTGGCTTGCTGGCCAAGTGCAGAGTCAGCACTTTTGGTACGTTATCATCAGCACTTCTTTGTCACTCACTCTTCTCCACCTGCTTTCATGCAGTGAGTGAAAAGGATGAAGTGCCTTTTTTTTTCCCTAGCAAACTGATTGTAAAACCACTTAAAATTAGCAGAGGTATGCAGGCGCAGGTGCAGCCCTCAGCTGCTGCACTCGAAGGTGAGGGGGTCACAAGCTGGCTCTGCCACCCCACGGCTGCAGCAGCTCCCAGCCCTGGGACTTTCATCCCCCCTCAGCTTTGTGAAATCCTTGTTTTGGTGAGCTGACATTACTCAATCCTCCTCTCTGCTGGAATTGACTTGTTTCAGGGATGCACTGGTAAAAGCAGGGTGCTCCAGAGATGTGCTATCCCAACTATGTTTTTCCTTTTGTAAACAAATTTTGGCCTCTGCCATCAGGGTAGGATAACTGGGAAGCTGCTGCTGCTGTTTGAAATCTCAGCCCTAGCATAGAAATAGTCTTCAATGAACTATGTGTCTGAGGAAAGAAGAATTGGCTGCAAAACAGCCAGTGATAACCATTGGAACAAGAAGCAAAGCATCTGCAGGAGGAGACTCCACCAGAGCGGTAGCCACGCGATTACAGATGGACGTGGTAAACTCCTGCGCGAGCGGTTCACAGCGCTGCGGTGACCCACAGGCCCATTAGCTTTGGAGCACGGGTAAGCTGATTAGCTCTGGAGAAGGATGATGGCAGAAGCCATCAGCTAAGCTTGTTAGCCGCCACACAAAGTTGGTGTACCTTGGAAGCTTTGCGAAGTGATTAGCTTGGGGTGGGAGGAGGCGGCAGGGCCTGCTGCAGCGGCTGAATAACCCAAAGCAGTCGGTTTGGACACAAGCTCTGTGTGCAGCCAGCATCAAGGGCTCCGGCCGCCTGGGCCTACCTTTTTCCCCCAGGGTGTGGGGGAAAACTGGCCCGTTGTGGGTCACAGCCTGCCTGCAGCCTGCCAGGCCCGAGCCTCGGTTGCAGCCAAGTCCGCAGCCTTCTTGCACAGCAGGATTAAGCCCCCGTGGTCTGCAAGTCCCCCTAAATCCCTGCTGCCACTGGGATCCGTACCATGAAGGGCCACGGGGTGGGTGCTGTCCCCTTGCCAGCCCAGGACAAGTGCCATCAACTCTCCCAGCAACACCCCTCAACCAAATTTACTTCAAATGCAAACCAGAAAAGCAGAATAATCCAGTCCAATGAAAAATGACAATGTTTTTCCACCTCCCTTCAGTCCACACAGTGATGCCCCAGACCCATTCAAGAACAACAACTCCTTTCTCATTTGGGAAACTATTTCCAAAGATTTACAGCCCTAAACATCTCTGTTTCTTGTGTGTCAGGACCCCACTTCAGCTGACTAGATGAGAGTCTAACTGTCGCTTCAGGTTATTTTTCTACAGCAAGTACATGGTTTTGTCCTGTCTTTAAATGGCTCGTACAGCTTGTTACGAGCTGCTTCAGCCCCCTGAAAACTGCACAAACCTACTTCCACTCAAATGCCTGCCCAAAAGCCAAAGCAAAAAACCACCAGCAACAAAACAAAACAAAAAAAGCACCTCTGGTCTTTCTGCCAATGCACTGTGGCAGAAGTCTGTACACATTGGCTTCTCTTTGTTGTTTCTTTTTTTTCTTGTTCCCATAAAACTAGGCTGGGACATGTAATATTAAATATTAAAAACTCAAGTAAAATAAATACTATAAAAGTTTTAATCACAAAACCACAGATTATGTAGCCTGCATGTGGCTATGAGAGTGTAGCAAATGACTATGAGGGTGTAGAAAGTTAATTCTCTAGGGTACATCTGAAGAGAGAAAAGATGTGCTTTCACTTAACACCTGTTCCAAGCGCCTAGCTGCAAAAGTTCATTGTGAATGCATGGAGATGTCTCAGGTATTCATTAAGTCGGTGTGGTTAATCTGCTTTTACACAAAACTAAAATAGATGCATAAACTTCTCCAAACTGTCCCAGCATTGCCAGCATTCTTTCCATTCTGACAAGCTTTGCAAGACTTGATTTGATTAAAAACTTTTCCTAAATTTCCATATCCTGGCATCAAGGTATTAGATGAGGATCTTTGTTTTGGTTTCAAAATAAAGAAACTTCACAGTTGCAGAAAACATGATGCAAGTATAACCAACAGCTCAAAAACCAGATGGCAAATAAAATTATCTCAAAGCACATTGTTATTTTTTACATCGCATTTACAATTTTCAACACTCAAATTTGGCAAAAATGCTGTCCCTCATTTTATGTAGGTTAAAAGTGAGAAGCAGCTGTCTGCTCACTCCAAAGTTGAGTACTTACCCCCCCAGGTAGGGTCTATTTATGTGAATTTTACCGACTATTTATAGTCATCTAGAAACAGACGGTTTTTATGAAGAGTGCTGGCACAGCCTCCACTACAACAGCATTGATAACATCTTCTCTCTGTTCCCACTGGACTTTCTAATTTGATAACTCTTTTGGTAAAGATGAGCTGGAATGTTGGGACCTGTGATATTAAAACGCCTTTGAGCAACCCCCCTACTTTCCCAGTTGCCTTTTTGCTGCTTGTAGCAATAAATCTTCCAGTCCTGCAGCAAGCCACTGGGACACTTATTACTTTTACTGTATAGGGTACTACGGCTTTAGGAAGTATTAATAATCCATCATTAGAGATGCTGACACCAATCTCCAGGTATTTGAGGCTCAACATCTCTGTGCGACAAGGATGGTGATGAGCACAGGATGAATGCATAGCCAGATGAGATACAATGTCACCCACAGATATAATCTCCCTTCATCCCAAGAATTTACTTTCCCTCCTGCCCATTCTTTAAGAAGCATTCACACAGTGAGATTTCTAAAACTAGATACATGCCCCAGTCCCTTAGCAAAGCAGCACTAGGAGCTAGGAAAACAATTCATTTCTAAAACCTGATATTTATCAGCCAACCCCACCTCTCTGCCCTATTAGCTGCTCCTACCAAAGCAAATAGAACTGTTCTCTCTCCCAGGCCTGACTGCACAAAGATCCATTAGATATAAAAAACATATCTAAATGAGAAATGCAGCAAGAAGAAATGAGTTTAGACAGCTCCTCCTCTCTGATTTTGACTACAATAACTATGTCCATCTGATGTGAATTCATGGCTGCACATCCTCAGCATAGCTCATTTTATCTACTTGCTTCAAACTCCTCTTCCAGCTGTTCCTCCCTCTCCTCATGCACCTTTCCAGGCTTAACACAAATTCACTCTTCTCTTTATCATCACGACTTTCTACTATACGGCCCTGCCTTAATGCAGGTGCCCCCAGCAGCCAGAGACCCCCCTTGCTCTGAGGAAGGCTGCAGTTTTGAAGCCCAGAAGACAGCTGCACCCTAGAGCCCCCCCATGCTTTTCCCTACACTACCCTTCCAGCCTGGAAGAGGCTTTTGGGAGCAACCCATACAGACATTAACACATCCTCCTCTCAAATCTTTCCAGACGCCCTCCTGCAGGGAATGCTAGAAGACTTTGGCAGTCAATCAAGGCAGACAGGTGACGAGCAGGCTCTGTTCCTCTTCCTCGCTGCCAGGTTCCTGCTGTGCCCTTCGACCTACCTCTACTGCCAATTAAGAAGCCAAATGAACCAACAACCACACGTGTAAGCTCACGACACTGTGCCAACCACAGCTCCTGTGCTGTTTCTTCCTTCAGTGCTCCTCTAGGTTTTGCTTTTAGACTGCAGGCTTTTCAGATAAAGCATCTGCCTCTACTTATTTTTCATACAAGAGCCAGTACTAATGTTGTTAATAATAGCAGCTAACCTTTGACTACTAAAGCATTAACAATGCCACCCATAAAGCTGTGTCATATTTAGTGAGTTGTCAGAGCAGTAGCATCATTAAATAGCACAAGCACATAACTAATGTACGTAAAACACTGCGAGAGATATGATCAATAGATTGGTTGGTGATTTATTCCCAAACTGACGGAAGCAAAAGGGCTCTGCAGTGTGAACTGCTGCAAGCAGGGAAGCGAGGCAGGGCAACACGCTCACGCTGTAATGGTCCCACCACCTGGCTGGCAATAGCGAGCTCTGGTGAAAGCAATACAGGTGTTGTTTGAAACCCAAATGACTCCAACAGTCTGTGGAGTTTTACTGGGATGCCATTGACCACTTTCTTACCCATCACTCACACCAGGGCTTCTCCCTGTTAGCCCTAATTCTTCCTTTAGCTTTTCGCAGAGACCAGTGATTTTATGAGTGCCCTCACTCTCTTAATGATTTCTGCCTGGATTTGCAAGCTTTTTTATCCCTTCTCTTCTTGTTTCACATCAGAGAAACGTCAAGACTTTCGCTGCCTAGTGTTAGCTTTGTGTCTGTACTCGATGTTCTCACTGGGACCCGCAGGCTTTATAATTAGGGACAGGATTCAAGCAGCACCAAGCACACTTGCAAGGATTTTCTTCAAAACCAAAAGGAAACTTCCCTACTTCTTTCCGGCACAAGCACTCCCTCCTGCCGCAGCTCTGCAGGCTAAAGATGATGGCTAAAGAAGAAAGCACTCCCCTTCCCCTCCCTGGCACAGGGCACCCGGCTTGCTCTCTGCGGACAGAAGCCTACCAGTGAGGGCTGCACTTCCAGGCTGCAAGCTTCAGAGCTTTTTCTTGGTGTTGCATTACCCAATCTCTCTGTAGACAACCAGGGAACGCAGCAGCCTGTCTCCCCGCAGAGCCAAGACACCTGCAAAGCTCCTTGGGAAGACCGAGTCCCACCTGAACCAGCAGGCTTGACCTGGTGAGCCCTGAGCTCGTGCCTTGCGAGTGCTCCCTCCGGCCCCTTCAGCAGGCTCCTGCCTCGGGAAGACAGGACCTGTTGATTTCTGCAGTTTCAGGTAAGTGTGAATTGATGAGCTACTTCAGGAAGCTAATATTAATTCCTGGAATAACGTGTCAGGGCTGCCTGGCTGATTACCCCTCATTCCTGTCTGCTTACAAACAATGATTACAGTCTAATCTCAGCACTCTTGGAGGAGCTGCGGAGAGTACCCTTCATCTAGTGTAATTACGTTCCAGCTCCCTCGGAGCTGAGGCTCTTATTCACTCCTAGCATTATCTGCAGACTAATCTAGTCAGCTGGAATGGAGGTAAAAATTACTCCAAAGAGCTGTATTACGCTCTTGCTCTGGCTCAAAAGCCAAGTTAAAGAAACCAAATTGTTTTGTGATGGTCAGACAAAGGCACAGGGTGAAGGAGAGATGGATCCAGCATATGGCAACAGCGAATGTTTGCTGGCACTGCTGACAGTCAGGGCTTGCCTTCACACAACTCATTGAACCCTGTTTTTTGAGCAAAATGCTCAGCCTGCTGCATTTCCTTCAGCCTCCAGCATGCTCCCGCCCATTCCCAGCGGGATGGATGCTCTGCAGGCATCTCCAGAAGGTCTTTGCAAAGGAAGCCTTGTCACAGTGGAGCTCGGTCATACGGCTCCCCAGGTGGCTCATCCACACTTCAGCGAGACCTCCCAGAGCACTACAAGACAGCAAGTGTCACAGCAACACTCAGCCTTTTGAATGTGGCTTAGCTGTTTCCAGAACTTTTGTCCTAAATATCAAAGCCCAACACAGTATATTCCTAGTTTAATCCTGATAAGGCTTCCAGGCAACTTCATTTTGCCTAAAAGCCACTTTTGGGTAACCATGTACGTCAGTGCCCTCTAAATCCATTTTCTGATTACGTTATTTTCTCCAAGACCTTCAAATTATGATTTTATTGTAACTCTGTTTCCCTTCAACATAACTACATTCTAGAAGGACATTAACATTTCCTGGCTCTCCTATTTAAAACACAGTCTTATACCTCCTCGTCACCCAGACACGACCATGATGCATTTGGTTCGAAGGAAAGACTTTTCCCTCCGAGAGCAGGGCCTCGCTGGTGACAATGGGACAGGACAATGGTGACACATCCCAGCAATCACTGTACCAGCTCCCCAGTGACCAGGGTGTGCACCTCTGACCACTGTTTCTTATTCAATAGTGTTACAGGTACCTGCCAGATGAAACATGCAAGAATCTACATGCACGTGTTGCGTTCGCATTTTGCCTTTGCTGGGGAGACATCTGTAAGCAGCAACCCCCCCTTGTGAACGAAGCAAGGGCACGTACTCCAAGGATGGCTGGAGCACACTCATTTTAACTGCAGTAATCTGGGAAGTAAGACATCATTCCCCAAAGCCTGATCTCCCAGAAGGCAACCCGATACCTGAGCTGCCAAAGGTCCTGTGTTTTAATTAAGTGTTAAATCTAGTTATTCTTTTTTTAAATCTAGTCAGATGTTTCTCCTTCCCACAGTGCCGTCACTCTTTGCTGTGCTGGAATTCAGTAAGGAGGACAGTTAATTAAGATTGAACAACAGTGTCTAATGACTTCTATTTAAAGCTGTTCATAAAAAAAAAATATTACAAGCCCTTGGAAATTACTTAACTTTGGAAGCTAACAGGGCACCATAACAGCATAAAGCAGTATGGTCCTGCACACTCCCCCCTTGCAGGTACATCACCTACTCCAAGCAGAACAGTGAAGCAAAGCACCCACCATTGCCACCCAAATGTGTATGTTAAATTTCAGTCACAGTGAGAACGCTGTAAAAATAACGAAGTGTCCCTGGATGCAAGGATCAAAACGAGTACTGGCAGCGTCACTGTTAAGAACAATTTCATTTAAAACAATCATCAGGTGCGGGAGTAAAAAAGCTGCTTCTTCCTTGTGTGGAGGTGTGATCTCAAGGCAATAGAGAAGAAGCAAAAAGCAGGCCTGATGACATGGGGTACGCAGAGGAGACAACAAAATGAGACAGTCTAGAAAACCAGACTGCAGTCTAACCAAAGCAGAATCAGCCCAGTTCTCAACAGGAGCAGGTAACTTCACCCCAAGCAGCTTGAAAAAGGAACTGAGGATATGAGAAGGGGGGAATGGAACTTTAACTCTTCTGTTCCACCCATTATAGCTTCATCTGTACATCTCAATGCTTACATTTATCTGTGGTATTTAACAACGTGCAGAGAGGCTACACTGAGACACGAGATGGAACGTGCCACTGCCAGATCCTGCATGATACCCCACACTGATCCAGGTACTCCATGAGTAAAACGCACAGAGATTTCGACTCATTACTGGTAGATGACAATCACCGGAATTAACAAAGAAATTAGTAAGAAGGCTGTTCAAATATTAACCTAATTTAGCACAGAAGAGGAGATCTAGTGCAGCATTACCCTCAGAAAGACCTTTTAAAAACACATCCTGGAAGATGTGTGCTCACTACACCCACTCACCAAAGCATCTCTAATAAGTCTCCTCCTACCTGGTGTCTGGGATCTAGAGGGAACCCATCGAGGTAACTTGGTTCCAAGTCTTGCCTGCTGCTGAACACATAGACTTGGAGTTGTTAGCATTGCAAGAGGGAAAGGAAGCATTATTTTTCTTTTTCTTGCTGTCAGAGAGGCAGCGACAAAGACTATCCACCTCAGTTCTTCGTGAGCAAGGATCACACCTGATTTATTTTCTCTGCAGCCCTATTCAAAACACCTGGGCTCTGACTATTCAGGCTAAACCCTGCCCACCTAATAAATAGAAACATGAGAATAAAGCCTCATTTCGTCCTCCTATTTGAAGTTAGTGAAGGGACGTGCTGTAGGGAGTGCAGCCTTCTCCTCAGAGACACGATGGATTCCACTGGTTCCCCATGATGGGGACACACATTTACCTCCTTGCTGTCAAAGCCATCCTAGGTGTCATTTCACTGTACTGTGTAGTTACTCCCTGTAACTCCCTTTAACTTCGTAAAATCATCTGAAAGCTCCCGTATCACATCTCTTATCCTTAGAGGATCATGAATCACCAGGGTGGGATAATATTTGAGGACCTGAAAGTACTGAAGTTGTTAAAAAATAAATCAGCCTTAAAATTGGATTGTGTATACCAGGGGGCAAGAAAGGAAAAATATTGTAGCCTGACTCCAGAAGGTTTTCAGGAGCGATTCTGACAATATGAGGCCTGTAAAACTTACTTCTGTACCAAATAAAACTAAACAAGAAATTATAACTCCCTGGTGAAAATGATACTAGTAAATAAAGAAAATCATTCCTCTCCTGTCTACTGTAATTCCCTAAAAGTCTTATAGGAAAAAAGAATCCCAGAGGATTAGGTTTAATTATTTGGATTTTCAAAGCCTCTGTGGCAAAGTACCTTCAATAAGGCTACCAGAAAAGTCTGAGCAACGGAGCAAGGGACTGAGTGCTATTACAAATCTAGAAATTAACTGAATAAAACTTGAAAAAGATGTGTAACACATGATCAGCATTCAACATTGCAAAAGATTACACTGGCATTCCCTGAGGATTGTTTTTGTCTAACGTATTCTTCAAGCTATTTGCATAGGAGGGCGAGCTGTGATGTGGTGAGACTGCATATCACGTTATTGGTTTGGGAGCCTTGAGCTGACCTTGGCTAGTTTGCCTCTTAGGAGCACTAAAATGCCTTGTCTTCACTGCGTGCCATCTTGGGAGAGGTTCTCTTGCTTTAGTTACGGAAAATATAAAAACACAGCTGTTTAGCAGTTAAGGAGAAACCTAAGAGAAAGCACAGAATAATAAAGATATTTACTCTTTCTTGCAAGATGTGAAGGAAATGATACCCAGAGGAACTGGATGGCAATTTTGAACAGATAAAAAAAACTCTTTTCTCAAACCCTGAATTGACCTCTGGAGCTCACTGTCATGAGCTCTCCATCAGATCAATAGTTCAGAAAAGTCCAAAACTGGATTAGATACATTCATAGCCTGCTAGTGGTGAAACACATTTACCAAAGTTTATGAAAAACATCTTTTATAAAGGTAGTTTCTTAGGTAAGGTTACACCACGATGTACTTTGAAAATTGATAATATCTTTCTCTGTTTGAACAAGCCTCCCCCTACCTTGCAAGCAATAAAAATGAACATTTTAACAGCAACTTGTGTACCAAAACATTGGAATACCTCGACGGACTAGCAGAGTAATTACTGCTCCCTTTTCATAGACGGGGAATGAGAGAGTGAAACAGTCAATGGCCGAGCTGAATTGCACTCTGGGTGTTCCCAGATTTTTTGGCTATCTTTGCCAACAGGCTACTGTAACTGCTGACCAGTGTGAAAGAAATACAACAGCAGAGCAAATCTCAGTGTTGAAGAAGAGCACCCTCAGCTCTTCTCTCCCCCTCATCCATCCCAAGCACGGTCCAAACCCATGGGCAGCTTTGTGCTGCAGTGGAGGGCTCCCCAGGGAGCTCCGTTTGCTGGAAGCGCATATGCCTTTGGGATACGTAGAGGACACTATGTATAGGATAACTTTCCAAAACCAATTCTATCAATTCCCTTGATCCCCTACAGACCGTGACCTGCATAAAGATATTTACAGGCAGCAGAGGGCTGGCAGGCTCCAAAAGAGCAGAAGAGCCGAGATCCAACTTGCCCAAGAGCCCCAGCACTCTCCCGTCTCCCTTTTTATGCCAGGTTGAGCACGGTGGGTCTTTGAGGTTGAGCCTGTCCACTGTCAGGAAGCAAGTGTTCGGAGCCGCATGTGGATAGCTGATGAAAGCCTGACCTTCATGGTTTCCTTTGCTGTGTCAAGCCAACGCTGTGGCCAGCCACCAGCTCTCTCCACAACCCGACCCCTCGCCTCCCTCCAGGTGATCACATTTGCTTTCCAAATGTTGTCAGGCACACGTCCTCCTGCTGAGCTGCACAATCCAATGTCTGCACACATTAGCTTTTACGATTTAAAGGAAGAAAGAAAAAAAACCCTACATCAGAAACAAATTTAACTTTAAAACCTGTAATGGCCTGAGGAGTCTCTAGAGTGAAGTAGGGGGAGGGAAAGGGGGAGCTCAGGTTAATAAAAGCTGTTAATTAGAGTCAAATTTGCTGCTTAATGTGTCAAGAACTAGTGAGTTACGAGTTAATCAAGTGCTCTGAGTTCCTTGGGAGAGCAATAAACCCGAAGCCTGAAAACAGAAAGAGAAGGACAAGGTCATGGCATTCAGGTAAGGTGTCTAAAAAACAGCTTAACCCTAAGACCCAAGCAGGGAGCGTCCTAACAGAGGTCAGGACTTCCCCCATTCTGAACATCTTGTTGTACCACTTATCGTCATCAGCACCCCAAGACTTTCACTGTACAGTCAGGTTCAAACATACCTCCTTTTATTTCTCCCTTTTATCTGCACTAGTCGGGACTTTTATAATGTGTAACAAAAGGCACAGAAAAGATGGGTAACTCTTCCAGCCTTTGATTTTTTGTTTCCACTGTTCCCTTTCAAGCCATGTTGCAAAAATCTAAAGCAAAAGGCAGAAAAGAAACATGGAAGAGTTGGAAAGTATCTATCAAGCCCTGAGTTCAGGATCCTGCATTCCTTGTGCAAGAGCTGCGAACAACATCTCTCTGCACCATGCAGTAAAGGGAGCTGGCACAGCAGGAACTGCCTTAAAGAATAAATTAATAAAAACAGCAGAGAAAAGAGAGTGAATAAAGCCTGTCAAGAAATGAAGGGGTTTGGAGATTGAGCATTTCCCACATTTAAATGCATCTGGGAAAGAGAAGGCAAATGATGGGTGATTTTCTTTTGCCATTGAACTATGGAAAGATTTAATCTATTTTCACTCCAATTTACTCTTTGCAAGTCTGGCCTAGATGGAGTACATTCTTCTTCCCTGCAACATGCTAGCCATCATCACCGTTTCTCAGTGATTGCAAAGAGAAGAACAGCTGCAGTTGCCATGGGATCTCTGCCATCGCCCAAGAGCTCTCCCAGTGGGAAAAAATAGGAAACCAGAAGATAAATATTTATAGCACAGGATTCCACCAGACTTTCAAACTTTTGCAAAAACATTAAAAACATTCTTTTTGACTGCAGAGGGACAGCGGCAGTTATCAATCCCATGCCAAGCATACACACAGCTCCAATAAAGTTGTTAATCGGCTGCATATCATTCCTCAGTCAGTGGCAGGTCTGCCTTGCAACCTCTACTTACTTTAGGGGACAATCACGCTGTCCGACGGCTGTGGAGACAACATGGAGCTGGGGACTTGGCACGGAAAGGAAGAGAACAGATGTGGGTGGATTTCATTGCAAAACGCAATTACCCACAGTCCTGAATGCTACATTATACACAACATATTCCTGTAAATATAAAACAACAGGAAGTGCCCTCTGTGCCCTTGTGGACAACTTGGGTGTTTCTCCAACTATTTTCCATGCTGTAACACTTCAGCACTGCACGCAGCAGTCTTCAGAAAGGTGGGGAGCATGGAGGATTGATTCACATATAGCAAAGTAATCTTTTTAGGGCTAATTTTCTTGTTACCTCTACAAGATCCAGGTCCTGAGGGAAAGCAGAGCCCAAAGCTAGCCCTGGATAAAAAGATTACTTTCTTCTGCATTAAGATGCTTGTAATGATTCAGCAACTTAAAGCCATCTTTCTACCAACAAGGAGTCTGTGGTTCCTCTATAAGCTGATAGTTCAAAGTGACAAATAAAATAAAGGAATTTGACAGAAGTCATTACCACCTACAAAGCTGTTGTACATTTGTGAGAATAAATGGGTCAATTGTGCCCCAAACTTGCAGTTTTATTCAGCTGGGAGAATAATCCCATCCTTCTTCCCAAAAAGAAACCTACAATTTTACCTTCTCTAACAAGCATTTCACCTGAAGCATTAGCAGTTAGACTAGTAGGAGTAAAGGCAGTGTCCTCCGTAGCTCCCAGGTACAATTGTCACTTCCCAAAAGGCAGGTGAAAGCCACCGAGGACAATCGGACCTCTTAGTGGGGACAGTGACCAGCCACCTCCTGCCACCTACAATATTTCAGACTCCCTTGAAACCAGGCAGTTCCAATAAGCTCCAGGAGCAATCAATCCTCCGTTCCTGCTGAAAATTGTTGCTGCACAGAGGAAAATAAATTATGGAATATCTCAGCAAACAATTTAGGGTCAGAAATTTTTCTTTCCTAACAATTAGCAGAGAGCCTCCGTGCACCTCCTTCAGCAGCCACCAAGCATGCAGGGAAGCGGAGAGGGTTGCAACCTTAATTCTGGACACAAATTGGCTGCCGGTTCTCCACTGCTGAAAAGGGGAGAGGAGGTTACGGCCACAGAGTAATGAGCCAGATTACACCGCAATCAGGGAATGGAGACGTGAGCTGGAGAGACATGCTGAAGGCAGGGAAAACATTCCTTAAATTAAACTCCTATTGTTCACCTGGTCACTGCCTCAGCGGATAATCCACGAGACTCTGAGCTCCTGCCAGGAGCCAGTGTGAATCATTCCAGAGCATTTTTTTCCTACCTATCGATGACGCAGCAGCCTAAGTGCACACAAGTTTTCCCCTTCTTTCAGCCATACATTAGGGAAGTAAATTTTCTGCAATTCCTGGGAATGTTCTTTTCCTCCCTCTTTCCCAGAAAAAACTGCTCAGTGTTTTTTAAGGATGAAGGGGTGCAAGCTGCATCGCTGAGAAATCACGAGTGCAGTACCTGACTCCTCAGCACTTTGTGCATCATTAGAGCGAGGTTATTAACAGGACCAAGGGGGTTTGAGGGCAATGAGACTATCGTCTGTCTGGAGGATGATGTGTGACAGTAAGGAAAGCAAATGCAAATCTGCAGAGGAAACATGCTCCATTTATGAAACGAATTAGAGTTTCCTTCCTCTGGGACAGCCTGTGCAGAGCCTTACCCATGAAGATGATGTGGTAGTAGCAAAACACTTTTCAAAGAAAGCTGCAGAAGAGGAATGATATGAAGATGGCAGGACTACACTCCTCGCCGGCCACCTGATCCAGCTTCCATGTTGACAAATGCAATACAAAAATACGAATACAGCAACAACTGGCAACTGTAGATCTCAGCACCTGAGACTGTGAGAACTTGGGAAATATTGCCTCAGAATTAATATAATGTGATCTGAGATCTTCATTCAAAAGACCTTCCCTAAGACTAACGGCATTCTATATACAGTATGCTCTGATGCTAAATATATCCCATGCCCACTGAGAAAAGCAGCGAATTGATCTGAGTGCTATCTTTTACTCCACTGTGTGCATCAGTTCTTGCTTCTTTCTTCTCACTAACACTGCTGTAAAGTGGCTGGCACAAATTTACATCAAATGAATATAATTACAGAGAAAAATACATTGTATTAGCTAAATGCCTGTCCTTTCTTTACTTTTCCTGTCTTCTGTTCTTTCCTTCTTTTCTCCTTCCTTTTTTTGTGTGGCCGTTTTGTTTCTATTTTTCTTCTCAATTCATCATCTCTGTCCTTCTTTTCTTCTGGTCTTTCACCTATTCCTTGTTTCAAGTCCAAAGTTGATTGCTTTCCCTTTTTCCCAAGTTTGATTGATTTATACTGCACTTACGTAAATGATTTTACACAAAGCATACAAAGTATAGAACTCCCTGCAGAATATCGTAAGCACTGCTACCATCCGTGTAGGTAAGCGGGGGGGGGGGGGGGGGGGAGTGAAGTTAACGAAGTGCTAAATTAAGTAAGACTCTCTTACATCATACTTTGAAGCTTGCCAAAATCTGACGCTTCAGATGTACTGCAACAACAATTTTCTAAGACAGGTCCTTTGCAAGCAAAAATTTTTATACTGTAATGTCAGACAGCAGAAGAAATACAGATTCTCCCAGGTGCTCTAGCAGGGACCAGGGGAAGAGGTAACCTTTCACCCAAGCAGACCCCAAGTCATCAGACTGTTGCTACTGCACAACACCCAGAACAATGCAGTTGTTCTTGTCTACCATGGAAGAGAAAGGGAAGGAAGATGAGGGAAGGTATTTACTTTTCAACTCATCTGAAACACCTGCAGGACTCCAGGCAAGCGATCTCTGTTGAAATTCATTGTGTTGCTCAATCCATCCTCGCTTAATTCATCTCGTGGAACTCTTAAATGGTACCCGGGCTATAGGCTGGCTCTCTACAGAGATGGGAATTACATTCCTAATTACAAGATATGGTGCTGCCCTAATAATAAGTACTGTGCTCAAGAAGTCTCCACACAGGAGGATGAGTTTTGACCTCTTTTAATAAAGACTGGAAAGTAGTTGATAAGAACATTAAAGCAAGTCACAGCTCCAGAAACCATGCGTTCACTTGCTCTGAGCACTTTGGCACTGGCTGCAGAAATTAGGTTTTGCATATATCTCACTAGTCCGAACTGGTGAAAATTGCCTGTCTCCAGTGCTGTAACACAGATTCTGTGCAGCAGCATAGGCAGATGTACAAAAGGAACTAGGAAGGCAGATAGTTTTCCCTCCACAATATTCATTTGCGCAGGGTTTTACCCCACACTCTCCTAATAGCCCCAGGGCAAGAAGAGCTCAACAGGTCCACTGCAAGCATTGCTGGAAAAACAGATCCGACTCTTTCATGCATCTTTAGCATCTTCAAGACGGGCCTTGACAACCCTGGGAGGTGTGTGGCTCCTGTAGAAAAACACGCTAACCCCAAAACCACCAGGCCTTGTTAAGCTGCCATTGTTCTCCCCATGTTTCCTTCCCAATGGCACCTCTTGCCCTAAGAGACTTCTCGCTCCTCCTGCTGGCAGCAAAACACTGCAGCAATCTTGAGCTGTGGACATGTTTTCTTCTCCAGCACAGATTTGTAGCATTTAACAGCAAACCTTCAATTATCACAGCACATGACCGTAAAACTTGCTCAACTGGAAATGATCAGCTGTTTCTAACCTTGCCTTCAGTCGTCTTCTTTCTTTTGCCCCCAAAGCCACTTAAAATAATATTCTCCTGAACCTCTGCGCTGCCTGCCTAGCACAAAGTTAAACCGTAAGTCAAAATGATTAAAACTACGTGGAAATATATACATCTCCTTCAACGTTGTACGGGGAACAAGGCTCCTAACAGGACATCACTGCACATTACTCCTAAGGCCAAGACAAGCGGCAGTTCCCAGAGAACCCGCACGTTCTCCTCTTTGTGCCCGACGACTTGTAAACAGCCATCAGCCTTTGCCATTTGGGGCTGTGCCTCCCATGTGCATAATGCGAGTCCTTAAAATGAACCCCCCCGATCTGGATTCCACCTGCTTGGGAGGAAAAAAAAATCTTGGAAATATATAGCAACAAGAAACTGGCAGGACAAACTCACACTCCCACTGTGCCAAATTGCAAGTTTAGTAATTCTGTTTTCTTCCCGCTGAGGGGAAGGTGTCATTAGCTGCTGTATTTAGAGCCACAGAAAAGGTTCTTGGAGCAATCCTCAGCCTCTCTCTGAACCAGGTGGCTGATGACCACAGGAGCTCCCTGCAGCTGGGGACCTTCGCCTTCATCCTCCTGCAGTCAACACTTCGGTTTTAATGGAAAGAAAATAAGCAGGGCAAGTGGCACAATGTGAAGAGAAACCCTCAAGCGATGTCATCCTCCTCCAGGCTGAAATTCATCCCTGCATCAGGCCGCTTTAAAGTCCCCACAATGTATAAATCACTCCTGGGTGCTTTTAACTCAAGAATAGCTCTCGTTCTGGGAGAGGATTTCTCCTCTAGGATGGTCTCTGTGGAGCACCCATTGAACCAAATCCTCATTTCTGAGGATTAATATAACGATGCAAAGAATCATCCTCTTACTGTGAGACGGGCGTGAGCACAAACGCCTTGGAAATGCCCTGCAATTGCACACACATGAGCTTGAGCCTCGTCTGCTGGCAATAATCCTCGACACTTTGGGGGACGTCAGCCCATCTGAGCCCGAGGAGACCTCCTGCTGATGCAGACGTACCCGTCTGCTGCGAACGCCCACGCCGTGCACAGGGAGGAGGAACAGCACGGTGCCATTGTGTTTGCTGGACAGGATTTTGAATAAAAGGAAGACACAAATCCACTGCCATAGGTGGTCTTCGTGATCCACACAAAGGAGGGGGAAGATCAGGAATTGCCTCCTTCACATGGGGCTGAGGATGGGAACACCCCACTGCTTCCAGCTTTATTTGGGTTGGTTGAAATGAAGACCACCTGCACTGCCCGAGAATTGGGAAAATCTGTGCAAACATTCATTATTTATAAGATAGCTGTCCAGAGGCAAACTGCCTGGAATCCATTAAGGGGAGAAATCCCAGCTCCTTTTGGCAGTTGCCTGGCAGAGGCCTTCTCTACTGACACAAAGCGAAGAAAAAAAAATCACTTTCATTTCTAATTAATCTTCTGGTACATAATACTTTTAATTCGGAGAAAAAAAATCTGCATGCTCTTTGAGAGAGGCAGGAAGGAGCCAAAAGCAAGGCAGAAAGCTTTGGCATCTTGGCTGCAGTTTAGGCCTTGTCCTCTTGAAACCCGCTGGAGCAGGAGAACCTGCAGCCTGACGCTTTGCTCCAAAGGCCAGGAGATATGACAGCAGGGATGTAACACACGATGCAGCCCCATGATGCTGCAAGGGGCTGCTTCGGAGATTAGGACTGGGACTGTTTGTGTACAGACGTGGCTATTTCCCCTCGCGAAGGGACAAGAAAATCCAGGCAATGGTAAGTGGTGGGGGGAAGAATTCAAAAGATACATTGGACAGAAATAAAGCGGACTCCGTTGGATAAAGCAAGAGGAGATGAGCAGAAGGGCCCGGGGACAAGGAGATCCAATACATACATTATCCCTTCAAAACAATAATCAAAAAAAGTTTATTCCCCAAACCCAAATTTCCTAGCCCTTCTTTCTCCTTCTAATGTCTCTCTTCCCTGCATTCATTATTAATGCCACTGGGGGTACAGATTTGCACTTTGGTTTCTGAAAAATTAATTCAATGATTAAAATTTCAGTCCCTGAGTGATGGAAGCAGCTCAGGCAAGCTGGAGATGCCCCTCTGCAGTTTGAAGGCCTTTGGTATGCTGCCCGCTTACTCCCTGCATGACAAGCCTCCCCGTAGACCTAGCTCAAAGGGGAATGATCTGGTAGGAAAATATGTTTTTAAGTTAATCAAGTTCTGCTTTTGTAGAGGAGCCACTTCAGTTTAATACCTTATCAAAGCTCAATACAATGTGGAGAACAAACCCCAGGTTCCTCCAAAGCTGAAGTACTCGTGGTTTTTTCACAATGCCCTGGGTGAGGGAAAATCCTAAAATGAATGTAAATATTAATAAACACTACATTTCTCACTCACTGGCAATCTGACCGTAGGCTGAGACACTTTCAGTGTGGCTAATGAAATTTTCTATGACTCCACACTTTAAAATGAAAGAATAACAGCAAATGACCCTCAGAGGAAGAGAGCTTCTCATCTCATGAAGTCTATTTCCTCATCTGCACCCAACCTACCAGTGGACCTGTAAAGTGGAAAGGGAAAAGTGCCTGACCACAGAGCATCCACTCCTGGGGGAGCTGACCCCCGCTACAATTCCCCATCAGCTCAGGAAGGGCCTTTCCCAGCAGCTCTGCATCAGAGGAAGAGGTAGGCAAAAAGCCTGTGGAATTCTCCACCCTCGATTCTTGGAACTGTTATTTTTGTTTATTTTAAAACAAATGGGGAGAGAAGTCGGAGCTTTGAGCAGCACAGGGAGCTGAGGAGCTCTGAACACTTTTCCAGATTTAGATAAGAGAAGGAGGAGGAAGGGCTGGCTACAAACTTGCAGATATTGATTTCATTCCTAAGATGCTAAAATTGGCGAAAATAGAACAAACGACAAAAAAATAAGACTGCTTTTTCCATGGCACTTTGCAAGTGTTAAACCCAAGTAAAAACCCAACTAAGCTGCAAAACAGAATAAAGACTGCAAACTCCTCCATCCTGGGGAAGCAGCACCTTCCCGTTCACATAGCAGAAACAGGCTGAGAACGTGGTGGGACCTCAGGGGAGCACTGGCAGGATATTCCCCATCAGCCAACGCAGAGCTGCTTCTGCTGCCATTGTGGGGATAAAAAGGGACAAAGAAGAAACGGCAGCACTGTGAGGAACTCTGCTGAAATCCTCTGGAGGCAGGAAAATAGCAAAGCTCTAAAACTGAGAGCTGTTTTTTCTTTGAAGCAACAGGATTAATGGCAGCCCACACTGCGCTTCACTGGGGTTGTGACAACTACAGGAACACTGAATGCTCACTCAGAGGCAGCTCCTGGATGAAAACATCATGTGTTTCCTCCACAAACTTTTTTTTTAAAGCAACATTTCTAAAAATTCTACTAAATCATGAATTTTGAGGAAAAACCTCTTCGCCAGCTCCAGAAGGATCCGCGCTCCATACACCACTAGCACAGTGCTACCAGGGACAAAAAGCAACACACAAAACCCTACTTTTTCCACATTCATTGAAACTTTGCAGGGCAAATGTGCATGACGCCGGCTGCTTGGAAAACCTGCTGCTTTTCTTCCTCAAGATGTATATTTGTGGATGTTTCAGAATATACGGGCTTCCATGTGCTGTTCAACTCCAAGTTATTCTGAGCTGACAGCCTTTAGCACCATGGTCCTGTATCTCCAGCACAGGCAGAGCATCACTACGTGGCTATTAAATCTCTCCTAAAAAGCTCCAGAGCAGGAGCCGTGCCACCTTGGAGCAGCGTTGACTCCAGCCTCATGACACCGACACACCTGAGAGATGACGTGCTGGGGTGCACAGCCCCGGTGCTCTGTGCAGAGCGAGGAGGAAATGGAAATGCTGGAACAAGCAGTTTGGCACAGCTTCTTGGCTGGGCTAAGGGTTTATTCCTGGGATGCTGCTTTCCTGCAGACTAAGGAAAATTAAATTTAGCACTTTGCAAATAAATAGGTTAAGGCTGAAAGGACACTATTTAGGAATTTACTGCTTACAGCAGCCTCAGAGATTATAGATCCATCACCATCTATTACCTTGCTAGTTACTGCTTCCACCCTATCTTCCCCACTTACACAGTGGTCCTTTCATCAGGTCTTTTTCTGTTCCAACTTGAAACTGTCATCACTCTAATGGAATTATATGAAGAGAAACAACTTTGGGCTGCAGTGACTCTGCCAAAAAGCCAAGGACATCCCCTGTGCCTTCCCAGGACAAGGCAGTGAGATTCCTACCAGAGAAACGCACAGATGTCTGCAGCCTCCTGGGAAACACAGCAAAGGACAGCTGTTTACACACATGTCCAAAACCTCCAGGCCTCCGAGCAACTGTCAGCTGGGCCCTTTCTCTCAAGACCCACGAGCACAACAGTGTTTGCAGATTCATTGTAGCGACATCGCACACAGCGTGAGGACAAGTGGCTGAATACACCAGCATGATTATAACCCACACCTCGTGCTGCATGCAGCTCCTCTCTATCTGCTTCATATAAAAATCATCTGCAGATTGTCCCTCTCCAGAGTCAGATACGTCCCAGAAATGCAAAGTGACAGCTATCACATGAAACTCTCTCTAGAGCCTTCCATGAAGACAGACAAACCCTTCAGTTTAAGGCTGAAATTTATGTCAGCTCCCCAGCACATGGTTCGAATAGATCCGCTGTTATCAGCTATCTGCTTCTGCTGAAACTGAATACAGATTAGGAGCAAATTAAAATTTTCATGCCTCGGTTTGATATATTCCCTCCAAGATACAGGCAGACAGGCTTGTCTTCTTCTAGACGCTAAAGATGCCATCAAAAGATAATCCTGGGAGTTACCAAAGTTGGAAGTCATCCGCAGCTCTCAAATTCCCTGCTTCCCCCATGGAGGAGGAAGCAGCCAGGTAATTTCGCTATGAATCCTTGTAAGATAGATTGGACATAAAATATTTGCTTGTATTTCCTCCTCAAGATGTTCTCATTCAACTGGCAAAAAAGAATATATTAAATCCAAAGTCCTAAACCAGTACTAAGTTACTTGACCTTAATACTAATATTCACAAGGGTTGGAACGAACATTCTCTGCCTATGGAGTTAGGATGATGACGTACTTGTTTGTCTGAAGCAAATGCAAGAACAGGAGCGCCTTTTCACCATTTCCACGTGTATGAATAAAGACAGTTGATACACTGTTAAATCCTAACATTAATCTGTGTCTGTGTTAAGCATTAATTCTTAAGGTATACATTTAATAAGTTGCAAAGATTGTTGTTCTGTAGCCCCGTGGAGTCCACCAGAATTCCAGCAGCCAGTTGCTGTAACAAAGCTCTCCAGAAGGATTTTCAGTTTACTTCTGCATTCTGTCCTTGCTCCCCAGATACAGCATCGTGCCAAGGACATCAGCATTAATAGATTCATACTGCAACACTAACAGGACATGCTATGATCTGGAGAACCTGCATGGCACGTTGTGCTTAAGACTACCCAGTGCTGTGAAGTATATCAAATCTCAAGAAATGCCATGACTGAATGCTTGATGTGCTTCCAACCCTCTCCAGCAGCAACTGCTCCAAATAGAGGTGGGATGCCTTGGAGCCAAGCAGAAAGCGCCCTCACAGAAGTTATTATTTTTGCTTTCCTAAAAGTGGTTTCTCAAAAGGAAAACATAGGAAACCTCTGCTTAGTTCAGGGTCTCAGGGAACACCCAAACACAGCAGAAACTGGGATCCTATGATGAAGAGCTGCCTAGCAAGCTTTCAAATATGGGCTCTTATCTTAAACTGGCAATATAGTTAGAGAGAAAGCGTGTTAACTGGCTTATGTGACACTGACTTCATGGTTAAGAGCCATGTAGTAATTGAGCATTTAGACTCCGAAGCATGGAATCAATACAAGGACGACGGAGGAACACACAGCTGAGAGTTCCCGGTCCAGTCTCACCCCGATGGTGAGACTTTGACCACGACAGCCCCTTCTCTGCTCCTCAGCACTTCCCCACTATCTCCCTCCCCACTCTCATGCCAGGCCTCGTGAGAAATGGCCAACAGCTTCATTAGCCAAATGAAATTTAGGCTGAAACCTTTTAACTCTGACATCCCCGATGAGGGTACGGCACGACTGTTTAAATAGCACAAAAAGCCCAGATTTCAGTCCCCAGATACAGACAAAAGATGTCCGAAGACCACACCACCCATGGGAATCTTGGGTTTCAACACAAGCAGGTTTTTATACACACAAACACACCCTCTTCCCTCTCTAATTGCGTTTCCTCCCTGAGGATCAAGAAATCTTTTGCCCCAGTCAAGCATGGGTTGAAACCGTAACTCCCAAAGCAAGTGCCAAGTCCTAATTATATTTGTGTTTCAGTAGCACGCTGCTTACTCAAGGAAGAAGAGAGGCAGTCGCTGGGGGCTCTGTGCAGGCTGAGCTGGGCTGCTCTGAGCTGGGCCCAAGGGCAGGTGGGTGCTCTGCTGGGTGCTGTGTCTTACCTCAGGGCTGTTTGCTGGAGCCGACTGCTTTTCTTAGAGGTCTCACAAAGCTTTTTCCTGGGAAGTGAAGTTAAAAGGTGAAGAGACGGTACAGAATCATCTTGAACGTCCTCCACAATGCTCCAGGCGCCTGCCCACCGCACTGCCATCCAGCCCTCACAGCCAGTCGAAAGCTGGCTCCAGGCTGCTCAAAGACGTCCACCATCCACGCAGGAAGCTCACAAACGGAGGAAAGGGCCACGGGGACTGCATAAGTCCCCGACGCAGTCTGTCACAGAGGGATGACAGAAGCTGACATTGTGACACGGTCCTGCTGCGGCTGCACAGCACCAGCAGAGCTGCCCAGAACCGACCCAAGGCAGGAGGGCCGGCCTGTCCCCTCCTCCTTGTGCCCGCAGATGGACGAGTAGCTGAGTGTAAATCTCCAACTTTCCCTCCCTACACATCCACACGGTTTTGTCCTCTCAGGTCATTGTCACTGGCTTGCTGTCCCTGCTGCACATCCATGTGCAAATCCATCCTCATGAGCCCAGTTCCACGCTTTCCCCAGGAGGCTCGAGCAGGCTGCGGAGCTGCCAGGGAAGATGGCAGAGATGCTGGGGGCTCAGAAACTCAGGACTTCCCCCCACTACCCCAAAAGGAAGAAAATAAGAAAACCTCCAGCAATTTCCACTCCTTTTAATTTGGAGCTTTGAACATAACCATATGCAAGCAAACAGCGGGGTTATGGTTTGCTGACACGGCTCTGCGTGTTCTGCAAATTCACAACAGAGGAGTCAGGGAAAACGACAAGCGTGCATCAAAAGCAGCTTTGCAGAACACCCATTTCATGTGTCGGCAGCAAGGCCTTTGTATTCCCCAGCCTCCCAGACTCGAAGGCATCGCCTTTTCCTTCAAGAGCGCTGATCACACAGTGTCTAAGAAGAACATCTTTTGAAAGTCCCAGAGATTCAAAAAAGAGAAAAGAAGAAAAAAAAATAAATAAACTGGAGAGATTTAATGCCAGGCGGAGGTGGCAGGTGCCCAGAGAGGAGCAGCAGGGCAGCGGGCAGGCTGGCTGCCCCCCGTCCCTCCCCAGGCATCCCGGCCCATGCTGCGGGACTGGCTGCATCTATTCACAGATAACAAAGCCGGCTGTGCTGCTTTTTGGTTGTGTTCTCTCTCTTTTTTTTTTTTAATCTCCAACATTCACATGCAGCTTTCTCGCTGCAGAACAGGTTAAGAAGCTTCTCAAAGCTCCGTGGAAGTTGGTGAATGGCAATATCCTGAGCCCAGGTGAGAGGGACAAAGGAAACCAGAAGGTCGAGCGACCTTGAGCAAAGCGACGCAGCCATTCGCTGGTGGAGACGGGAACAAGAATCCAGGAGGGTTTTGCTTAGGCCCCCTCTGCTTTATCCGTTCTTTGATGCTGCCTTCATCTCACGGTGCGTAAACACAGCGCTGTCAGCCCACACAGCCCTTTGTAAGCTGTTCAAATACAGCAGCGGGCAGACGCAGGCGTCCTGCTCTCCTCAGACCTCCCGCAGGGAGCCCAGGCACAGCCAGCGACAAGAACAGCTCCTCTTCGGTAAGCTGCCGTCACCCAGCTGCTGGGAACGTGGGGCGGGGGAAAAAGTGGAAAGAGAGGTTTTTGTTGTACCAGGTAAGTCAGCCAGGGTCTGCTCTGCCTCCTGCAGACAACGGCGGTGTCTTGGGCACTGTCTTGCACCGTGCCTCCCTCCTGGACCACACGTGTTGCTACACCAGCCTAGATGTGGAGGTTTAATTAAACTCTCATCAGTGACCTGTGCTCCTTGTTGCGCATGTGACTTTCCCTATAAAGCATCAACCGTGTCTCCTATTTCCTTAAGAGATATTTTAATGAAGAAAAATGAGATATGGGAGGGAGGTGAATCACAAGCTTGTTAAAAAAAAGGATACACTCCAGTAATTTGGTTACTTGTTACTGCAGAGGCCATGGAGACAGGTGCTGGGGTCCTGCAGCTGGATGACGATGTCTGCTGCGTCCTGGTGCCTGGATTGCTGTTGTCATCAGCAATACTTTCAGTGGTGCAATAGTGGCTGGAGCCAGGTGATGAATTTATGGGAAAAACCTGAAAACTGCCTTTATTCAGTGCCCTGCTCCTTTGTTGAGAGCTGGAATGCAGGCAGAGGCAGAGCTCATGCCACCACAGGGGCACGGTGCTGCGGGATGGCACTGCTGTGCCCTCGGTGGGGAAGGGAAACTGCAAAAGCAGCGCGGTGGCCAAGAGCCGATGAATACGAAGCAGACAGGGAGAGCAGCCTGACTCTCAGGCAGGATCCATGAGCCAAGCTCATGCTTCCTGCCCTAGAACAAGCTTTGCTTTTTCAAGTGAGGTGTTGTGTGTCTCACAACGTAACGTATCATCATTCCAAGAGAGAGGAAAACCCAAACATTTCTGTTACCCGCTGCACCCGTCAGGGAGACAAATCTCTGACCTTTCAGAGCACCTCACATGTACCAGCCTCGCGCTAGTCTGGACAGGCTCAGCCGCTGGAATAATCCTCCAACATCATCAGCATTAATTACCTGCATGGCTAGGCCCACCCTGGCAGACTCACAGACATGGCAGGGAAGGGCAGCAAGCAGTGCCAACACACTGAACAGGTCCCGTGCCAGACGGACAGGTAACAGGGGGATGAATTCCCCAGCCCAAAGCTGCCCTCTATTCCCTGTTAGCACAGTGTCCTTATCCTCACCGCAGTCTGGTGACACTGGCAGGAGCATTACCTCCGTTGTATCGAGGGGAAGCAGGCAGAGGAAGAGCATTAACTTTTCCCAGTTAGAACAAGGCGTCAGCCCAGCCTCCTAAAGTCTCGGAGCAACTTCTTTGTGCTCAGAAATTCTGTTGCAAAAAGAAAACCTTGTCAGATCTCCCCCAGTTCTACTATCCTCAAGGTGACTGGTTTCATTAAAGAAAAGAAAAATACTCTGCCCTAGAGAGCAGGCAGTTTTTTAGGGAAGCAAATGCAGTAAGAGAGAAACTGTGTCAGGAGGGGGAAAAATGCATGAAAAAGAGCTGAACAAGATGAAGACAGCAGCAAGAATTCAAGTTAAGTCCTAACACGAGACAGGCCACTACAACTTCTGAAAGAAAATGAAAGGTAGGAAGTTTAAATATGGGATTTGGTTGTGTAACGCCGCAGATTGCTCGACAGCTCTGGTGTTGGAGCTGTTGATTAGTGCAACCCACGACAGGTCCTCGCTGACCCTCCCAGGAATCCCAGTGCGATCACTGGCAGGAAGGCACCACGCTCACGCAGGCACCTCCTGGAGCTAAGCAGAAAGCAAGTCTCCCGCAACCACACGGACAAATTGAGAACAAAATATAAAAATAAAATAACTAGTAATTAACAAGAATGAGGAGTTAACAGAGGCCTCCAATCTCTAATCAATCTCTTGCTGCCTGGCCTGCTCCACCGATGAGCCCCATTGTTATTTTTGATTGTGTGTGCAGGAGTGCGAGACGGCTGCTGGAAGAATGGCACTCTAACAAAATTGTGATTTCTTTCTCCTCTCGAGACCAATCAAGGCTGAGGAGGAGGAGAGGGGAGAAGATAGAGATGCAAAGAGAAACAAACAGCTAGAACATGCTTCTCAAAGCCACTCTGCTGGGTTCAAGGAGGAAATAATGGAAACTGCAGGTGTGCCAAGCATGTGGACTCAGATCCAGAGATCCCAACAGAGCTGTCAGCTTCGAGACCAAACAAGATCACTCAGGCAAGTAAAAGTAATCCCTGCATTAACCTTCCTGCTTATTTTGAGATGTCCCTTGTTAGTGGCGCAGTGCGCCAAACCTGACACTAAGGCTGCCCCAGAATCTCAGCAGCTTCTGCACGTTTCACCACCTCAGTTTTGTCTCCCCCTTTCAACTAGCAGTTTGTCAGCATTTTGTGTTTGAAAAATAGCCTCTGAGCTCCTATTCAATCCATCCTCATTTTCCTCCATAACAAAAAAGACAATTAAACCATCACTTCTTGTCTGCATAACCGCCCTACCCCATTTTGCACACCTTGTCAACACAGAGGCTACAGGACTGCCGGGAACACAAGTGATGGGGCAAGCAAAGCAAGACTGAGGAGTTAAAGGTGCAAAGAGAGAAATGTTGATTTGATAATAAACGATATAAAGGAAACTTAAGAAGGGTTATCTATCTATCTACCTACCTACCTCAGGTTTCTATTAAGCTCCAGTTGTTCTGAAGAATACAATAAAGTAAGAATTGCTGTAAGGCCATCTCACCCACCATTCTCTTCCAAACTGCAGCTCACAGCAGGGTTAAAGGAAAGAAGTGTGAGAGACAAAGCACATGCAAATAAGCATGAGGTAGTCTGTCACCACATACCGACTGCCACCTTCCAGCAGCTGGTGGCTGAAGTACTTCCAGGCCTTCAAGCTGCGCTGGGATCATCATTTCTATCTAGCCTCATTCTCATTTACCTCGTATCGCTACTATCTCATGGCTTTCATGTTCCTTACAAATCTGTCCTTCCACTGGACCCTTCTTCCATCAGAAAACCCCAAATCCAACAAAGTCTTTATCCCTCTCACCCCATAGGTTCTGCCTCTTTATACGCAGTGAACCACATGAGAGGCAAGCATTCCCTTTTCAGATTGCCTTTAAGGTTTATAGTGAGTTCCCCCAACGGATCCGCAAGCCAACTCTTCATACAATTTCTTAAACAGGTGTGCATCAGAGAGTGTGTGCGTACTGGCTGTTAATTTAACAGGTTGCAAAAAGCTGTTTATTTTATTACCGTATTACCAATCCAACTGGACACCAATAAAGGTTTTATTTTGCAGAAGTGCCAGCCCTGCGGCTGGCAACGTTCTCATGCTGCATCATGATGTTTGTGTTTTTATTTGCTGTCTGATATCTTGGGCATTCTCTTTCAAGGCATGAAGCCTACCATCTTGGGGATGCTCTTCAATGAACTACTGCTGGTGTTTGTGTTTCCGTTTGATAATTTTGGCAGAAAATAACAACACAGGCAAGAGCTGGAAGCAGACAGAATTCTGTTCTGTGGAAGACTAGGCTCTGAGGACATAGGAAATACAGTGAACCATAAGCTGTTGAGCTGTCTAAATGCACCTTTTTGGCTTAGGGCTATTAATAAGCTCAAACACACCACCACGATACTGAAAAGAGTCTGTTTTAACACCCTTACCATATAACTTAGGCCCAGAAAATATACACGTGAACTGGTGATAAATCTAAACACTCCCTTCTGAGAAGATGAAGGAACCTGAAACTTGAAAGATTTCAAACGCTGCCAGATATCATACAGCTGTTATACCGGATTAGATCGATTGCCTTTTCAGCCTGGGATCCTATCAACAAAAGTGACCAGCTCCACATTCGTGCCGTGACAGTAGAAGTGGTTTACCTGAAGCACAATGAATTATCAAAGAACCTAAAGACTTTTCTTGCTCTCTCCTCTTAACTGAAGTCTTCATTTCCAAGTACTTTCAGGGGACGGAGTTGAACATTGTCAGGTACAGCAGCAGCAAACCCACACGTAGAGACAACCCAAAAAAATAACCAGCATGCACAGGAATTTTCTTCCTAACCTCCGCAATAAGAAGCTGGCTTAACACCTCCAAGCAGGCAGCTCTGCATGTCCCTGCTCAAGGTAAATGCAAATATTTAATGTAAATCTAGGTATTACTATTAGTCCACAAAGATATCCTACCATTTCAGAAAACCTACTGAGCTCCTGCTTTCGGTAGTACCTTAAAGCCATAAGGTCTATAAATTCAAAGGATTTCCACGCTTAATTTTAAATTGATTGGCTTTGGATGCTTTGGCTGGGACTGTGTTCTCTGGGCATGCAGAAAGAGAAAGCCCATGATTTACTTTCTCTCCACTGTTTGTTCATTTGTACAACTGTCTCCAAATCATCTCTTCTTCAAATTTGACCAGTCTTTCTGTTTACCAGAAGACTTTCTTTGTCTGAAACAATTGTCATTGCCTTTCTAAAGAGCTCACTTCCTCACTCTCATTCAGGATCTACCCAGAGACAAGGGTAAACAGCACAATGTACACACAGCCCATTCATGACGTCCTGATCTGCCACTGCTTAATTCCAAGCTGGCTAAACTGATTTCGAGGCTCCCCAGAAATGTTTGCTTGTTTTAACAGACATCTTTAATGGATTGTTACAAAGAGAGTCAATGCAGTTCTTGGCTATGTTGTGGGTGGCCTGGCCTAGACTCACAAGCTAAGCATTACGCTGAATGCAAAGTTCGTATTATGGCCCAATACATCCAACATATCAGCAAGAGTAACAGAATGCGAAGCTGTCAAGTGACCTAGTAACTACAAAGCATTATTTCCCACAAAAATCATCAGAACCTGAACTCCTGGTGAGGAATCTGTACACTACTTTCCACAGCATTTAATTAAAAGAATAAAAAAGAGCAAACAAGTGAGAGCGAGCTGTGAAATCTGAGATGTGCCTTGCTGCCTACGCACTCTCACACAGGGTCTGAAAATCACTGGAATATCCTTCAAGTTGATGAGCTCATCTGTTGCATCCATAGGGATTGCCAATAAATATTGATGCGGTTTCATTGGAATTCAGTGCTCATTTATGGATGCAGGCATTTGCATTCTCAGCATGGCACTGTGATTAACCCTTTCATTGAGGCTGTAATTCCAATTAATGCAAATTGGCTGGACACATGCAGCATGCAGATAATACGCTCTACTCCAGTAACAGCATACCTTGCTTGGGAAAACCAAGCACATCTTTCATCTTCATTTAGCTTTGAAGGGGTTACATTATAATAGCTCCTCACTGAAAATTAAATGCCACCAGCAGTGCTACTGAAATATGCTCTAAAGTTTACAGGCAAACTACAGAAGCTTGTGAAGCGCCAGGGGACTTCTCCGGTTTAATTGTATAGACTCTGTTCCATAAATTGCTTGAATGGAATAAATACAAATAGCATTCCCTGCTTTTTGACCTCCTTGGGTTAATGAAATGCACACTAACACCCACAGTCGGCTATGGCTCAGAAATTCCACAGCATAAACACACAACCTCACGGAAAAGCCACAGTCAGGATGCAAGTCTCAGTACATATGTGAGTACCAGCTGCCTGGACTCTGCGAGGAAGTAATTTGTTGTTTATTTTCTACTGCTATTCTAAGCTGCAGACTTTGGGAATTGTCTGCGATTTACTGAGCACTGAGAAAGAGTCTGAGATTTTGTTGATCAGGCTCTTATTAGCAAGTCTGCTCCTCTAACCCAAAGAGGTGTGTGAGGTATGAGAAGCAAAGCAATTCCACAAATCAATAAGCAATCCACTCTTGCATTTGGGAAACATGAGATAACTTGAAACGACTGCTGTTCTACCTGGTGACGCTTACCTCCATCCTCTGGACGTACTTGGGAGTAAGCCTTGAGCGAAGAACAGGAAGCAAAACCAGTGTTTAGAGAGAGGAATCCGTACCTGATCATTCTCATTCACTGTCCTGTACATAAATTATTTCTATTGCCATGACATGAAGAAGAATTTGATCCTACCGGAGACCTGCTATTGAGAAGCCAGTTCTTGTTCAGGTGGACAATATGCAATTTTCTTATGTTTTCTTAACATTCTCCAAACAAACCGTCTCTCCTATGAGAGATATGACAGAAGCAACTGCTAGATGTACTGTCCTGCCATGGTATCCAACAGACATCTCCAGGGATCCGCAGACGTTTCATTCACCAAGCGTGTAACAATACAGGTGTGAACACAGGCCTCCAGAGGCCTTGGAGCTGATGGCATTGCATCACCTCAGCAGAGAACTCTTTTCAGGATTCAAGGACAGTACAAGGACAAAACCAGGAGAACCATCCTTCCACAGGTTAGTGAGATTTCCTGCTGTCATCTGTCTCAGTCCAGAAATCTCAGAAGGCCAAGTAATATAACTATTTTGGCAATGTTTTCCTAGTTTTACTAACGATCCTAGGTGCTGTCTTATAATACTTTCACTTGCTTTATTTGGTGGTTTTGGTTTCTTTCTTTTCTGAAGCTCTATAGTTGCGGAACAGGAAAATATTTGTCCTTTTATGTAAAAAAAACAACACTGCAGCAATCCACATGCAGCACACAGCGGTAGGTCTGCAGAAACCGAACTTCTCCAGTTCCTGCTTGTACACTCCCCTCCTGTATCAAACACCTCCAAAATCCTCATCCTCCCTACTCACCCCACAGAGGGGTCAGTGGAAAACAGGTATGATTTAAGTGCCAGTGTGTTTGCCAACAAGAAGCAGAAAGTTCTCTCACTGACCTGCAAGCTTGGGCTGTTGGCACTTGTACCTAAGTAAAGAGGTTACTTAACTGCTTGATGACTCTAATGTCACACCTCAGCTCTCTAATGTATCAGCCCAGCTGGGCTGTCTGCAAGGTAACACAAAAGAAAAACACCACCAATCGAGCCCCAGCCCTAACTCAGACCACCTAGCTAGACCAATATGGTATCAGACTCCTACAGGACAGATTGTTACTGCTCCTCATCTGGGCTGTTCAGATTAATGGCACTTCACATGCACAAGGATGAGTTGCTGCTCAAAAGGGATACCAATTTACATAACGACAAGATGATGACACGCAGGCAAGCTAGAGGATAGCAAAGACAGTGAGGACATATAGTGAAGTAAGGATGAAACCTTGACGGTTACATAAGGTTTTATTGCTGTGGCACATATAACCAATAATATAAAAAGGTGAAGTGCAAGGCCAGATGCCTTAGGTATTATGCATATATAGTCTCTTCTCTTTACTCTTGACTCACTTTGATATATAAATTAGAGACCAGACGCCAAACCTTCAAAAGTAGCTTTTTAAAAGAAGAAAGGATCTTTACTCCCCGCATAAGGAACAAGCTGTCATATAGCAGGGGGCAATGATATTCCAGTCTAATCACTGAGAAAGAGCAAGTACATTGTCATGCTGGAAACTGCGAACCCAGAAAAGCAGGAGCAGCAAGGGGTATGCAGACCTACCTTAAAGAGCAGGCAGTCTCCTTGGTGCTCGGCATAAATGGAGGTGAGTCGATACTGGTTCTCAGTCGTGATGTCGATCTGGTATCCTGTGAGCGTGTAGCAGACCTTGCGAAACTCTTGGATCTTGGTCTGGAAAACTTCTTTCAGGCGCTGGTTTTTTAGTTCTGCACTTTCCACTTGCTTCTTCAGCTCTATATAGGGGAAAAAATGCGGGTACTTTGTTATACGTCATTGGCATAAAGACCTTGCGTTGTATTTACAATGCTAGCCAAACTGAGTGAATTGAAAAGGTTAATTAAATTTTTTAAAAGTGAATTAAGCAGGCAGAGTAAAGAAACAGGGCAAGCTAGATTCCTCTCCTCCCGGCCCCAGAAGACCAAAAGATAATAAACTGGGGAATGAGGAATAGAGACGTGTCTTAGTGGGATGGATTTTCCTTTTGCTCGGCCAGCCTTTTAACAACGTACTACAAAATTCAAAGCTATAGGATCCGTTTCCTCACATGCACATATCTTATTTTCTACGCAGAACCCAAGAGAAGGGTGTTATGTTACAGGGAGCAAGAAAGTGGAAAAATGGTAACAAACGTGCCTCTGTACCGTTATATCAGGAGGGATCCGGCTATAAGGCGAATCTCCTCCAATGTACACTTGATTTGACTGTACGTGCTTTGATCTCAAATTGACACACTGCTTAGGAATCCCTCAAGATCCAGGAAGGGTTTTTTCTTGTGATAAAAAGCCTGAAGGGTACCACTGTCTCTTTCCATTTGCTACCTTAACTGGACTAGTCCCTAGAAGAGAGGTCCTGGGAGAGCGCCTGCCACTCACCCTGCATTTTATTGCTATAAAGGGAGCTGCCAGCAGTGTGAATCCTTCAAGAGGATACACAACAATTACCATGAATCTTTCACCCAAGGTGCCTTCTGAGTAATTAAACCTCGATTTATCCCCCCATTAATTACAAAGATTGGCTTTACTTTAATATACACTAGAGAGGCCTCCCAAGTCTGCTTGTTTTATCAACACCGCAGTCCAGGGTTACAAAAAAAAAAGACTAACAGCAAACAAATAGACTTCCTTGTTCAGCTATCTCTTTCTCATTATGAGGTTTAAGGCTTTGTCTGTCCTGTGATCAGAGACATAATTGCAGCCCACGTAGGCCATATGGCTTTATTTCAGCTAGTTCGGGGTCCAGCACTAGGGAAGCAGAAACTTTACTGCAAGGTGACTGCTTGGGTATGAGTGATGGGTTTTGGGTGGGTTACACAGCCCGTGCTAAAGTACTCTTGTTTCACAAGCCTTGCTGGAAAAAGTTTTTGCTTGAGTATTTGCCCAAATGTGGTTCCATCAGCCTTCCAAGTGTAGCACAGAAAGAATGGCAACTGCAAGCCCGTGGACTTGCCTGCGATTCACCTCCCAGCACTTGCAAGAGCACCGACAGGAGGCAAGTCTCCTCTTATCTTCTGTACTGCTCCGGCTAGGCACTCCGGGTGGGACAAAAGGATAATTCAATGTGTTAAGTTAAAGTGCCTTAAACGCCACTGAGGATGCCCTGCTCAGAAGTACTCTGGCCTTAATCCAATTTAGCTTAATCCCCAGGCAAGGACAGAAACTCTTTAATGGTTAAAGAGAACTACATGTCCCTTTACTTCTGAGTCAGAGCATCCAAGCAGGGCGAGTTAGTGCTGGCCAACTCCTTACCTTTGGTTAATTCAGCTCTACCTTCCAGAGCTGCTTGTAGAGATGATGTATGAGGAAAGCATTTCCTTTACTCTGGGTGTTCCTCTCCTAATCATATCTTGCTTTATCAAGGGGAGCAAACCAGTCTTGGAAAACATCACGTACCAGCTGGTTCATTAACACACTGCTGTACAGGGAAACCCCGATGTGCTGGGGGATGTAAGATGAATACCCAAGTCCTAATCACAAGCTCAAAGGGCTGGGGCTTCCACATGCCCCTTCTCATGAGCTTGAAAATGCTGTATCTTTCCTGACCACCCATCTTCCCCTTCCTACCAAACTTATCAACGAGCAATTAACTCAGCCCTTCCATGGATTGTTTCAACCTTTTTCCCATCATCTCAGCTGGGTCTGGTCCCTTGATTAATCAAGTAATCAGCCTCTGAAATCAGGAGGTTAATTGGTGACTCTGACCTCAATATTCTCACAGTCTTCATTCCATTTTGCATTCCTAGGATGCAACTGTTGAGGACAAAATCCTGTATATAAGTAAAAATTCAGTGGCCACATCGCATGGGTAAATAATGTTTAACCGCTGTCAGAGATAGCACTGGCTTTAATATATTTCACATGTCCAATACTGATTTTTTTTTTCCTAATAAATGCAGCCTAGCCTTGGAAAAGTAAATCTGCCTTTTTCTACCATGTCTTGGAGGCAGCCTGTCCTGATTTTTGTAACCTTGGGGGTGGATGGCACCCTAATTCATGGACTCCTTGAACAGCTTACATTATTCATAAAGAGTTAGTGCCTTGTCCACCGTTTTGTCTCAGACTTGGCATTTCTAATGGCCATCAGGAGCACCCTCGGCACCTGTTGGGTCACAGCCTCATCACCCACCCAACAGCACTGGCTTATTGACATTACAACCATCTGAACCTCGAATACCAACTAAATGATGGCAACTGCTTTCCTCCACCACCCTCAGGGTGAAAAAGGACGTGCTCTGACTATGATCAGTCTCTTATGCAAGAAGCCCTGAGCTTTCCAATTTAACGGAGGGCTGACCAGCCCCCACTTCGAGCATTGTGCCCGCATCTCCTCCCCGATGCTCCTCCTGGCCCTCTTTCTAGTTCCTGCGGCAGTTTTGGTGTCTCACCGCATCAGCTGTCCTGGCTGAAGGAATTCATCTTCATGAAAAAACGTTTCCTCCCTGTTAGGGATGCCTAGTGTCAGCCACTGGCACGAGGCACCGAACTCTGTATCTGCTAATGTAGACACAGCCAAACGTGCCAGCACTGGTCAGGGACAGGAGGAAGCCTTGTCATTCGCTCGGCGGCTCCATTAGCAATTCCCCAGCAGTATTTCTTCAGCAGAGCAGCTTGGGGACGGAGCAGAAGTAAACAGGCAGGCACGGGGACACGACAGGAATGCTTAAGTCCGCAGCTGTCCCCAGTGAAAAGCCCACTGAACCACGACTGTGAAACAAAGACTGCTCTTCCTTTACGCCCAATTAAATCGCAGTCATCAATAGTTCAGCTAGAGCAACTGCTGATGCTTACCCTCCTGCAATATTTGTTTATGTTATGGAAATACTTCAGTTAGGGGCTATTTCCAAATTAACTCGGGACAGCCCTCAGGACCATGACTACCTCCCTGCTTGCCTTCGTGGGCTTTGCTGACACACCACTAAGCCAAGTTACGAAGACTCACAGAAGTGCAACGTGGCAGGAAGGTTGAGACTTGAGAAACGTGGGCCAGGGTCCCACTACTGAAACAGAGCCACCCAAGTGTGAGGCACTCCTGGGTATTTTTCCTGGCTTTCCCCCTGTGCTTCTGCAGAAGAGAGATTTGCTGCAGGTTCTGGGTCACAGCAGCCAGCCCTGGGCCAACTTCTCAGGCACTTCAGGATGCCTAAAATGGCGCTGGGTGCCCAGTTTTAGGCCCAGGCTTCCCATGCAGCTTCTCTGTGCTGTGGCTCTGCCCATGTACTGCCCCGACACCGCAAAGTCCCAGTGGCCAGAGAGTTGCACAAGCAGCATATGGATTGACTTGGTGACTTGTAATTAGCCTTGCTAATGCTTCCCCCACGAAGCGAAGACGTTAAGCTAAGAGGCAGCTCATTGTTTGCTCTGCTTCTCAATTCAAAGACGTGATGGTGCTAATTCTTAAGCCTTACCTAACACCACTAATTCCGGCCACATTTCTAGCACAGTCAGGATAAATTGTTTTAAAAGTCGTAATTTGCAGAGTGCAATTCAGCATATTTCAGAGAAACGCTTCAGGCACAGCTGTAGAGGCGACTGAGCACAGGAAGATCCTTTCAGGACGGGTCGAGGTGCGTTAATAGAGCAGGTTTCTGATGACAGCATTGCTGTTTCCACCCACTCTATCTACCACCTACAGAATGTTGAACATCTTCATCCTTTAAGATCTTTCACAGCATTTGGAGAATTAGGTTTAATTATATCTTTAAAAGACAGTGTTTGAAAACTCAAATGCCTGTGTTTAGAGCACTCGCTGGAGTTCCTGTGTTCGACTCCGTTACGCTTGCACAAAACAGGCAGGAGAAGTTGCAGGTGTGCTCTGCGGAAACCACAACTGGGGGAAGTCACACCATAAACATCCAACATCCCAGAGAAGGGACGCCGAAACATCCCTCACTGAAGTGCTAATGAAACAAATAAGAACTGAGAAAACAGGCGTAAGGTTTGCCAGGTTATACCTTGGTCAGGCGTAATGACTGTCTGTTTACTTTGCTTGGGGAAAAAAAAAAATCAAGGAGAAGAACAAAGAGAAAGGGAAAATATGTCGAAATCATCCTGCCCAGTCTCCTTGGTATTCAGGCCAAGCGTATGTATTAAAAGTTGCCCATCATGGGCAGTTTGTCAGTGAAGAAAATCCTCACTGAAAAAATCATTAATCTGTTACAAAATTAATATTGCCAAATGATTAACTTCTTCCTAATGATGCTGCTTCCTGAAACACCTTGTATTTTCACACACTTATATTGACTTTAATGAATAATTCAAACTATTTTGGATAAATAAATAAAATATAAGTTGGACTTTTTTGGTCTCTCATATTGGAAATGTCACTGCTTTTTATTCCATTGCTTTTACACTTCTTACATCTGAAAATGTTCACAGCTGCCTGGAAATACCACAGCTTTGGCTCTTGCTCTGAGTTCAGCCAGGTCAATCAATAGCAATAGCAGTCTCTACACCAAAAAAACCAAATCCACACTTAACCTTTTCCCCAGGGAAAGAGGTAAAACAATGTGGCTCTCAGCATGCCAGAAGTGGCATGAAATTAAATGTACCACTAGTCTTTTTCAGGAAAACAGAAATTTGTTCTGCCCATCCTCAAAGATGCCACAAGCCATGTAGCTGCATTAATTCACTTGTGATCCCAGCTAATATCTCTGTCCTAGAAAGGCCTGAATTCCTTTCTAATTCTCCATTAAAGGTTACTTTCCCATGGTAACATGTCTGGGGGTCACTCACTCCACAACATAAGGAATAAAATATTTCGCACCACATTGATCCCTGTTCCTGCTGACCCTGCCAGAACACTTCCGACAGATGCTACCCAGTGTTGCTACAGAGAATACCATATTCTTTTTATTAACCCTGCTCTATTTAAACAGAAGACTGCTTAGATCGTTTCCAGCCTACAGGAGGGATGCCAGTTCTCCCAAGGTTTGTTCTCACAGGGTCCGTGATGGGAACAGGATGCGCTGTTTCCTCTACTCCAAGCAGCAAGGCCACAATTACCCTTTCTCTCTGTCACCTCCACAAGCCGCTTCTCTTCATTTCCATATCGCCGTGCCTGGCATGCAGCATCCCCCATCAGTCACCCCACCTGCACCCCTCCGAACTATTATTGAATTACATTCTCCTAGTGCAGGTCTGTCCTTCTCGGCTGACTCGTTGCAACTCCAACGCCACCCCACTGCATCTGAAATCCTTCCAGTCTTTCCCCTGCTCAAACTCCGAGCTGAAATTTTCTCCTTCAGCTTTAGTTTATGATGAACATCACCTGAAAAGAGTTGGGTGATACTGTGAAGGACAAAATATAAAAATAAATTGTATCGTATTAAATAAAGTCTAATAGAAGAGGAGCCGAGCGTTTTCTGATATAGGCAGGTTTATGACCATTGCTCTCCCGAAATAAAATTCGCTTTGCTAGATTTTATAGATGTGTTTTACACTCTGGACGGGTAGGGGAGTGTGGGAGTGAGACCACGCCATCCGCCTGTGCCGCAGCCCGCTGCCACGCTCACCGACCTGATGGTCTGGCAGGCTCAAGCTGCGCTCTGGGAAACTTGCAATTTGTGACATTACAACCATGAATTACAACTTTTCTTAAAGGTAAAAACAGTTTTATATTCAACAGACTGCACTGGCTGTTCAATTTCAAACCCAAGTGGTATTTATTTGATCAGTCAGTGTGGGTTTATTTTTAAGCTGTGTATGTACCATATGGCTCAGTGCATCTCCCAGCCCCCTCCTCCAGCCACCAGTTTCCCCCTTCCAGCAGCCTGGGGAGAAGCTTTTGAAGGCAGCAGGCTACAAGTACATGTCTCCATCACCATGGCTCTTGCATTGCCCAAGAACTCTCCACCAAGAAAGATATGTTTATTCTTCAGCAAAGATGGTTTTCTGAAGATCCCGCATCAGACATATTCCGTGCATCTCTACAAGGTGCCTCTTCTTGGAAAAAAGTCCACAATTAACCTTTATCCCCAGATAACCTGCACAGAGTGGCAGACGGCATCAGAGGTTGGGTTAGGGGAAAAGGGGCAGGCTGTGGAGGACTAGGGTCTGGAAGCTGTGGAAGAGGATAAACTTCCTCTTGTAGTACCTACAGACATAAATAGCATGCATTAGCCTCAAGGGTTGTTTTTGCTTGTTTGTTTCCCATTTCTTCTCCTGATAATGCTGAGATTACAAGGCAAGGTTGCCAAACTCAGGAGCACACCTGAAGTTGGCCTACCTACAGGACTCAGCCTGGACAGATGAACCCCCACGGGACAGACGGCTGTCCCAGGGGACATCCCCGCTTGGAACTTCGCTGCCCATTCTTCTCCCACTCGTTGGCAGAGGTGTTTTGGACCCGGGGAAGTTAAGAAAGAAGGCAGCTTTTGGAAGCCTAGCTCAGCTCTTCGGTCACCCCTGTGGCGCATCCGTGTTGCACTCAGTGAAGGCAGTGCACTGTAGTGTAAAGAGACCCTGGGTAGCTTTAAAATTACTGGCTTAAATAATGCGAACAGCCTGCTTGGTGCAATACAGACCTCATTGGGGATGGCAACATTCACCCCAGATGCAGGATAAATTAACCCCAAGAGAGCTATTTAGTGCCCAAGGTGGATTTCACCAATTAGTATGATATGGCACAAACCTCTTAGAAGTTAGTATCATTACACCAGTCATAAATCGTGAAGCAGCCAGGAAGACATCTCCCTGCTGCCCCTCCCCAAATGATGATAAAGTCTTCTAGCCACACTTCCCTTCCATATGGCAATTACAGCCCAACAGCACTTCCAGAACAAAGTGATGTCAGCTGGAGCTAGTCATTAACTTCAGACACAAAAAATAGCCTCACCTTTAAAATTCAAATACATTGTGCTACTTAAGTTTACAGGAGAGCAGGCTATCTTCTGCTTCTAGGGCAAGCCAGCAAATATCAGTGTTCCAGGTAATCTATTTTGGAGTTATCAAATAATAAAAAAAAAAAGTAACTGGGACTTTTGTGGACTGTAGTTCAGGGATGTTTGGTAGCAAGAACAGAGCATAGCTTGCACGGCTTGTCAGAGGAAGGAGAATCACTTTTCCACTTGGCTGTTTCTAAGAAAAAGAGTGGTTTTGAAACTGCTCAAGTGTCTAATGTAAGAATTAATCCTAGGGACTATATAATTAACGTATATAATACGCATTGTTAATTGCACAGGGTGGTCTGCAGAAGCATCTAATAGACAAATTTATCTCTGCCTGATCACCTCCCCTGTGCTCTGCCCATGATCTTGTTTCCATTGGCACATCACCACTATTACTGTTACCCCAAAACACTAGATGCTATTTAAACCTCTGAACAGCATCAAACATCTGTTATTAAAACAAACACAGGAAAATGTTCCAGAAATATTTTTGTTCCTTCTCAAAAAGAAGACTTTTTTTTGCAGGACTTACAGTCATTCAAACTGCAGGTGGACAATATTCAATCACACCTTAGAGAGTGCTTTACAGCTTATTATCTAACGATGGTCATGTGGGCTACAAACGGAAGCTTTTCACCACTGGCAAGAGGTGATTTCAAACTTCCCCAGGAGCACAGCCCTTTTGCTCTGAACTTTCCATGTTCAAAATCCTGATGTTGAGAGTTATGGAAATACTATTCTGACTCGATAACAGTGACCAAGATCGTTACTTGCACTATCTTGCCTCGCTCTCTCCCCAGTGTCGTGAATTCTGTGCTCACAACACTTATCCCAACTTTACAGGGAGATGGATCTAAATATAGAATTAGTAAACATTTAAAGGGATTCTGACTATTTCTAAAGTAGCTTATCAAATAACTATGTGGTATATGACAGACCAAGATGGGGCAGGGCATCATACAGGCATTCTTTGGCTCTTATTTGGGATGCACAGACTGAACTCTAAACCCCGTAGACTCTCTGATTATTCTGAGAGCGGCTGTAAATAAGCACGCTCTGCTGCGCTGGACTGAATCCCTTCCTACCCTCTCCTCTTGACAGACATTATGCACCATTACTGGCTCCAGAACTCACTTTGGAGACAAAGCCCAGTGCCTCCATCCCCTAGGTAAGACAGCTTTGCTGAAAGGTCAGCCTGCCATTTCATTTGTTTGCATGGCCCAGGCTAATGGAAACGCTTCCGCTGTGAGCAGCACGCGGGCAGGCTCAAGGGTTGCAGAGGACTGAGAGGAAAAATGCACACCATTTTACCCAGTCAGCAGGGATGAAAACACAATTGCACTGCAATTGATAAAGGCAAGGCTCTGCAGCATGCCACCTTATTTGTGTTTTTAATGGGAAAAGATTGTGGAGTTTGTTTTATGTCTTTTGTTCCAAAGAAAACTAAGCTCTAAAAAGCCTCCACTCACTCCTATTCAATCCTTTTTTTTTCCCCGTGTTTATCCCCTTAATAGTGTTTTGAAGTGTTGGCACTGCAAATATATTGCTCTTGGCCTGAAAGCACTCTTGGTGCCAACTAGTCAAAGTTTCCCCAGGCCCTTCTTTCTGCTCTGTGCTCCTGCAGCAGGCCCCAAAGACACTTACTCTGCTTCAATCCCACACCAGACGTTTCCTCTGTGCACTCTTCTGAGTGCCCTGGACCTCCTCCCATAGGATAGCAGGTTCTGCCCTATCTTTATTGGTATATTTTTCTTGTTCTACTTCATTTTCTGGTGTCCACTTTATGAAAACAATCCTTTAAGGATGATCTTGCTGGAGCAGCACAAAATGCTGGTTCAGCATGGAGCAGCAGAACAGCAACGAGGGAAAAGGGGCTTTCAAATAACAAAAATGCAGGAATGTGACACAGACATAAGGACAAGCAATCTTTTTTCCCTGGAGCAGGAAAGATGTTTGGAAACAGAGCCATCTCCTGGATAACCAGGCTTTCAATCACATTCTTCCAGCCTCTGGAGCTCCTATTTCCACTGCAGGAGCCTGAAGTGTTGTTATGGATAGGGAGGGTTATTTCCTTTAACCATGTGCTAATGCTCTGGAGCAAGAGATGAAGGCTTGAAGTCTCCAAGCAATCCCCACAAAGTGTCCCAAGACTGGCAGGACCACCAAAAACATCTCTGGGTAGGGTGACAGGAAAGGTAACTTCATCTCAGCCCAAGCACTGAGTCTTGCTTCCCAATTCTGAATTATTCATCACCTGCTAACTTTCAAACCAGATCAGTTTTAAATTTTTAAATATTTAGTAATTGGGTATTAAATATTCATGCAATTTTATTAGAAATTTTGGAAGATGGGCACTAAGGCTGTAATTGTTAAGTTCATCATTGGGACTGACTGGCTACTCAAAGTGACTTTCCAGCTTCCTAGAGAGGGAACAGGGAAGAAAAAAGGCAAAGTGAGTATTTATGTACCTCTCCAACTCTAAATCACAACACAACACAGTTACTTATACCATCTATTTTCCAAAAAAATCATCTCTTTATGAAGAAAGTGAGAAACCTACACTGGGAGCATGCTAGAAAGCCCTCAGCTGCAGTCTGAAGAGTTTCATTTAGGTGTCAAAGAGAAAGATGTCCGTCTTGGTTCAGTGTATGTGACTAGCAAAAGGACAGTTGAACAGCCTCTGTCTGCAAGAGCAACAAGAAGAACATGCAGTCGGTCTCTCTTGTGGTTCAGGGTAGGCGTGGGTAAAGTTCAGCTTAATATGCACCTGAAATGAGGCAGATTCTTCCCTTTTTCTGACAACCGCTCAGATGGTAAGACGGGATGTACAGTTTCCCCTGAGCTGGTCTGACAACTCAGATTCATTAAATATCCATGCCTGTTGTAGCTCCTGCAGACTATTTTTTCTTCTCTTCTACCCTCTCCTTTGTAGTGGATGACATCTCTTTAACCCTGATCCATGCTGAGAGTGCGCCCATGTTCCTGTCCTCTGCATTATGAGCGCACATTCCCTACGGCGCCAGAAATTGTATGGTTTACACAAAAGATGACACAAAAGCCCTGGAATTATATGCAAATGAATGGATCCATTCCTCACTTGTTACCATTACAGCTCTGACTTTCCAACAACTGCATGGGGTAATTTCTGCACCAGCTTTCAAACAAAGGGCATCTCTGTGTTATTAACATCTCATTGTGGCAAGCAGTTTGTCACCTTTCACAAAAATGATCTGCAAAGACACCAGCAATTATTCCCAAGGAGATTATTGGGTGGCTGTGTCCCAGCACAGCAGCTGGAGGGTAAAGTGACATAATATTCACTGGGAAAAGTCCTTTTTCAAGTCAAGAGTACATGGAACAGATTAAAAAATGAACTGAATTGGAAACAAACACAAAACTAGAAGAAGAGCTAATCTTGCTCTCTTCGATTTTCTTCATCTCTATATCATCATTAGGAGCACATCTTTAGAAGAAAAGCTAAAAGATTATGACATGAAATGACAGGACATTAACTTTGGACACTTATCTTGGGAAGAAGCTTGGTATGTTTATAAATAAAAGACCCAGAGGAAGAACAACTCAAGCACCAATTCCAAAAATCCAGCCGATTTCTAGGTCTTGCATATTTGGTTCTTCCAACACTTTTTAAGCATAAAGGACTAAACATCTGCAAGGTAGACAGGATTTCTCTTCCTGAGATCGCTGTGTAATTCCTGGTTGTATCTTATAATAGGACCCAAGAACCAACATTTGCTTGGCTAATATATTCACGAGTGAAGTGGGACAAAGAACAGAAGCCCCATCTAATTTCAAGTAAATAATTATTAAATACTCAAAGTCATGCTTTGAGGACAGGTCATTTCTAGTTATATGTCAAAAAATAAAAACCAAAAACCTAATGGTCTGTCCTCAGGGATAAAAGCAGCAGGAAAAAAAAAAAACACAGAACAAAACAAAAGATCTTACTAAGTACTTTTGCTAGTACTGAAGCAGCTTGTTACCTTCACCTCTATGAAAAAATGCTTTTTGTTAGTCTGATGGAAGCATCTTCTGAACTTCAACACTCACATTCAGAAATCTGTTCTTTGGATCAAGAGAAACACAAGAAAAGCCAGTACGTTTCCTGTTTGTGATGACAGGACGGACAGAAGAATTGCTTCACTTTCAGGGTGTATATTGTCAACAGCTCACGCTTGGTTTCTGCACACAACCTACAAACACTTTTAAAAAATGATGAGCTCTGCCCATTTCAAGTCTGAGAAACATCTGTACAGCACATAATGATCCAAAACAGAGCCGTTTTGCATGTTTGTTTCTTCATCACCATTTTAAATAAGTTTCTTTCCGTAATCTAGGAGGTACAGTCCAGAGTCATTGCACATTGCTGCCATACGTTCACACAATGCCTTCTGCTGGCACAGGGCAACACAGGCAACACGCAGCAGAATACAGCCGGGGACAGAACTGATCCAAGAGGAGGCAAGGACATGCAATGACTTTGCAGAGTTAATTTAAAGGGTAGATTGTAATATAAAAGAGTAGGAAGATTGTCAGACAGGGAAAGCAGAGGAGACCTCAGGATTGAGTGGAGCACTGTGAGATGTAAATCAAGTGGGGCTTGGAAGAATGGGAAAACAACAAGAGATGGAGAAATGCAGTCAGCCCACAGCCACCCGTAAGGTTGCATGGACCCGTCCACTAAAGACAACAAGTTCTGGGGATTCTTAGAGCTCTGCCCAAATGCAGACGCAAGGGCAGTCTGAATAAAGAATCTAGCCTAACCACTGAGCAGGCTAAAGTTAGTAGCATCTTGAATTCCTATTGAACTGAGGGACTTCGGTGGAGAAACAAACAGGAGCAGTGACTGATTTCACATCTGGCTGTTCAGATTATCTTAAGCAAGGTGAGCGAGGCCACCTGGGAAGGCCTCAAATCACAAGAGAATACTTGTGGGTAGATCTAATTAGACAGAAGCCCTTTCTTTTTTTTTTTTTTTAAGAAAGACGTATTTTAATGGCTTATAGGTCCTTTTGCAGGAGCAGGGGAAAAAATAAAAAGACAGATTTCCGCTACGATGCCGAAGGCTCAGCATCTCTTCTTTCGAAGGAAGAACACTGAAAGAACCTAGTAAACAGACTCTGTAGCTTGAGAGTCAAAACTAGAGCTTTTGGCATAATTTTGACCAAAAATAGTAATAATAAAATGCTCTGACAAAGGGGTTTTGGTTGGAGAGAAAGGGTGAGGGAAGTAGAAACATATTCTTAATGAAAATCTCATTTAGCAGGGGTTTTTTGAGGTGCTTAAAAATTCCACTGAAGTCACCATTCTGGAGAGATGACAAACTCCTGGGATAAAGGCTGGAAAATCCTGGTAGTCGTGTCACATTTAGCAAGTCAAAGATATGTTTGTATAAGGCTGTAGAGGGCTAAATCCATTTTACATGCTGTATGTATTATTAATTTCTGACAGTGGGCTTAGAAAAACCTAATTCGCTGGAATACGAGCTCCCTTTGAGCAGAGGGAAGCCTTTTCAAAACTCATCTTTTATTGACTGAGTCATTTTTGAGTCAATCTGTCTGCTTTCGGCAAGACAAGAGTTTTAAATCTTCTCTCTTTTTTTCCTCCTTTTTGAGTCGTGGCAAGTCTATTAAAACCTGCTAATGTATGCAGCAAGGCCTCTGATTTGAAATGTAATGAATTCTTCAGATAGTGGCAGATTAGGGGGAGAAGATGATAGAACGAGCCAGAGATGCCAAAAAAAGAACTCTCCAGAAAAAGAGGAGGAGAAGGGTGAGAGGGAAAGAGAAAGATTAACCCTTTTCGTCCAGAAGAAGAAAATCTTTAAGCCCCATTAATAGAATCAGTTAAAAAAGCAGAACTGGAAGAGGCAGAGCATCTTCAGGCATGCCTGGGGCTGAATGAGACAAAGAATAAATGAATCTTTCCTCCTAGACTCTCTTGTAAGATTAGGTAATTCCCTAAGTGAAAAATGAATAAGTTAGAGAAAATTAGCTCCATCCATATAAATAAGCCTTCATATTCCAAACTCGTCACCCAGAGCTTCCCAGGCGAATGCCCTGAAACATTTTTGCTGTTGTGTAACAGATGGTTTCCTCCTCCCCCTCCTTGGTTTGGATCCAACTGCAGTATCTTTCAGGTGATCTTGTTTTAGCACAAAAATGAGCATTTTGGTGTAAATCATAAATACTGTTAGTGAAACAGCGCTTGGCAGTTTTATTGTATTTGGCATCTTTGAAGTGCTGGACAAACATTACACAGTTACACAAATGAGAGATTAGCACTGTCTCCTTTTTACAGATAGGGGAGCTCAGGAAAAGAGAATCAAGGATGCTCCTTAATTCGACAGCACTGATCTGGTGACAGCCCGGGCTGAGAACGCAGAATCTGCTGAATCACAGCACAGACCTGTGATATCTTCCTGTTTAACAGTGAAATTCATAGCTCAGCGTCAAATTTGATGGCTTTAAAAAATTAGCCTTGCAGCAAAGTTCTAAGGAAACAAAGCCTTGGAGGTAAAATGAGAAAAACAGCCTGATGAAGCACAAGTGACCCAGTGGATTATAATTATAATTATGCTCAGCATAACTGATGCAGGTGAGTAAATACGGGAGACTGAGAAACTGGTCCTGTCAACCTAATGGCCCTTCACTAATGAAAGGTTCTGAAATGTTTTAACAGTTGAGAAATCCCAAATAACAGAGGCAGAATACTTCAGCTTAAGATGCAGCAGAGGTATCTAAGTCCATGTCTTGAAGGAGAAACTGTCTTTCCCTACAGATGCAATGCATTCGGTCCTCTGGCACACAAGTCAAACTACAAAAGGAAAAAAGGTTTGAAGAAGTGCAAAGTTAGCTCAAAAGCTGCTGGAGGCACAGAGACTGTAGAAAGTAAGCACGAGTTGGAAAAAACAGAGGCAGGAAATACGTACAGTAGGATACAGGACACAGTAAAAGCGTTATCTCGGAGGCCAGCAAGCTATGGGAGTTAGCCTGGCTTTTCAAATAGCTCCCAGGCATTGTCTGCTCTTGCTGGCAGAAACATTTTTTCCACCCTGGAGAATAACAGTGTCTGGATACCAGTCCCCGCCATCTCCTAAACTCTATCAGTTCCTTGATGTGATTCTCCCCAACCGGGAAGCTGCCTTCTCCTACCTGTCTGTTTGCTTCACAACCCTGACATCAAGGGCCACAGAAGTCACAAACGTGAACTTTTACATCTCCACGTATCAGTGCTTACAGAAAGAAGAGGTTATACTAGCTTTTACGTATGTAGACACAATCCTGGCCTTTACCTTGGTCCCAGCCTCCGGATTCAATAGCTGGCACTCACCCTCTGAATCAGTAATGAAGCAAAGGTTATGGCAGGCAGCACACTCTGCTGTGGATACACCATTTTTCAGAGAAGATAAGAAACTTAGGCCTGGACCATTACAGAAGAGGCAAAGTGTTTGCTTGGCAGCGCGTTTTTACTTTGGGATGGGGTCAAGGGCGAGGACTGTGGCATCAGCCTCCCGTCCTGTACAGGTGGCATCCAGGTTACTGCCTTCTGCCCGCCTCCATCCCTCCTGCGCTTTCGGGTTAAAAAGGCACTTCTCACTTGCTGCCATAAAGAAGGCTCCTGTGTGGCACTAAACAGTTACATATTTTGCTCTAGCTGCAGATGCGTTTTAGTGATGGATGAAGCAATCCTTGTATATATTTTGTATAGCTGTGAAGTTTACAGAGCACTTTGGGAATCCCTTGAGAGGCTGACATGCTTATCGCAGCAAGCCCTGCCAACACCAACTGCTGTAGCGGGCTCAAACGATAGCCACAATTTTTCTTTTTCAATGGCAACCTGCATTCCTTCTATACGGTCTCGTGATCCCTTTTTCCCAGCCTGTTCATTTGGGAGATCCTCCATGCTTCTCAGCCTTGCTTGAACTCTTCCACCTCCAACTCCTGCCTGAAGCAAACACGAGCCATGACGCAGCACCTGGCCTTTCTGAAACAAGGTAAGTCCAGAAACCAAGACCCGTGGTGCTCAGTCATCAAAGGGAGTATTTTGGTACAGGAACAGAGCATACTATATTAGTAGCCTTGACTCTTGATCCACTCACCACACCCAGGGAGCAAGCACACACATCTGCTCCCTTCCATTGCAGTCTTCCAAGAGAAGGATTCGTTTCGGTTTTAGGTTTGGAGAAGACTCACTCTCTGCTGGTGTAAACTGTCCCACTGGGATCGATGACACCGAGTGCCATGAACACCGTGCTGCTGGCATGAAGGGTGCTGCTGGGACAGGTCTGCCAGACGTGTAGGAAAAATGTATGTTGAGGGACAAGTGAGGAAAGGAAAAAAATGACATGCACAAAAGGTCTCTGTGCATGGGATGTGAAAGCAGCAAAAAATAGATTTACCCAACTAGGCTAAATCAATGAATCAGCCCTGTACTCGAAGAAAAAGTTATCACTAAAGGCTGTGCTATTCAGTAGCTCACTCTACATCTGAGAAAAGTCTGCAAAAACCCTTTTGCATTATCCCTAGCCTTACAGATTTTTTCTTTTCATTTGGGTTTCTGAGTGGGGATTACCCATTAAGGTGCAGCGGCCAAATCACATTCAATATATTTTCTGTGAAAATAGGAAAAAGCTTTGGTCTTTCCTGTCCTCCTCTAACCAGTTCCCTTCCCATGTCCACATCCAAAGCGTTTACCTCTGACTTGCCATAGCTGCACCAGTCCTGAATACTGAGAAGGCGCCCAGGAGGATATCTAAACACCACCACTCACTTCTCTGTCCCACAGGCTGAATCCTACTTCTTCAGCACCAAGTACATTTGGAAGGTCAAAAGTTCATGTAAAATCTTACTCTCCTCCTAAGCCAGTAACAATACGATTCACATGGCCATCAGCATTTGCTACCTTTGATCCGCACATCATCTCATGCCCCCATTTAAGACCAGGGATGTTGCTATATGGTCACAGGCCAATTTCCACAACGGTGGTGGCATAGCAGCTGGGTTCAACCACACTATGGCACTAAAACATCTGTTCATACCTAGCCACCCCAGTGCTTGACATAACACCAGCTCAGCAAATTGCTCAGAGAGGGTTTAGGCAAGCAAGAGAGCCAGCACTGAGCTGTGCAGACCTTCTCACCCACTCCTGGTGCCCTGGGGAGGTGCAACTAAGCAAACAAGGGAGTTAACTACAGCTGGGGTGAGGCAATAAAAGCAAAAGAAGAAAAAAAAATGCCTTCACAGGGAGGCGAAGTGTAAAACTACAGGCAACTACAATATATTTACCACGCTGAGTTTTTATAGAAACGTGTTTGCTTTTTCTAAACCACCGAAGTCAGAGATGGTAAACATCTGTTCGTTCACCCAGTCTCTCTCCCACAGTGTTTTGATTTAGGTATTTTCCTGAAATGTGTATAACTTAAACACAGCAGAATTGTGCCAAGGCTTTTGAAACAGTGAAAGGGATTACAGTTATTACAAAAAGTGAAAAATTAATAACTTGAAGTCATTCAAGCAAACACACAAGAACCCTAGCATCACTCTGAAACGTTCCAAAACAGAATAACTGAAAATACTTTGAAAGCATTTTTCCGGTACAACTAAAATGACCTCACTATCAGCATGAGATCTACGGAAGTATCTTGCTCCTTTGAACATTGCAGTCTTCCCTCTGGATAGCCATGTGTCAGTTATAACGAAGTTTTGGGGCATTATCAACTGTTGCATCCAAAAGTTTGTGAGCTGGAAGCAAGGAATGGCTGTTGTACTCCAAGTACTATTCATTCTTCTGCGCTATTAATTTTATTTATTTGAATTAAGATTCCAAAACAAAAGAAGTCAATTACGGCTTACTAGGAATTATAAAGAACCTGTGTAATTGGGCTTCTGATTTAGTTATCACCACAAGTATACATGCTGCACTACAATAAAGCAATAAACCAAGGTTTGCATTATTTGCAGCTGCTCAGAGTAAAAAAAAATAGAGAAAAAGCTAAAGAGATTTTTATTAATGCTTTAGATGGCTTAGAAAAAAGTCACTTAATCATAACACTATAAACAAGGAAGTTCTACAGCAGTATTTAAAAATATCTGAAATTGTTTCAGGAGCCCTATTGATTTGAATTAGGCAGCTGCGTAATCACAGGGGCTGCAATTTTAATGAACATTTCAACAGGAAATGTAGAGCTGATTATATATATCAAAACAGGAAAGATCCAAAAGCTGCAGCTCCTGTTCTTTTTTTGTTGTTGTTTTGTTTATTACCTTAGTGGGTACATTCAAAATAACTCTAGAAATAACACAGAACTTACCTGACCTTCCCGCTCTCTCTTTGGCTGCAGCTTCTTATACTTCTGGCTGCAACTCTGATCATCCTGTCTTGATACATGTCATTAGGCACAGCATTTTGAAAAATAATTAGTGATTCAATCAGATTTAACACTGGATCAAGTGCCTGGAAACTTCAATGCTGTGCTGCAGTTTTCTGTTAGCATACTTTAGGGCATGTTATATATACTTAATTAGCTAATGTTTATACAGTGCTTTGAAGAAATAAAGCACTATATAAGGGCTAAGTCTTGTTTTCAGAAAGGAAGAGAGCAGTGTTGAGACAGCACGGGCACGGAGTAAGAACAAAGCTCTGAGAAACTGAACGCCACCTTGTTTTCAGAAAGGTTTCAGGCCATCTAAAAAAAAAAATACATCAGCAGCTTCCAGCATCTAGGCACTCAGAAAGAAAGCGAAGTTGTAAAACATGGGATGCTGCAAAGGCACTTAAATGACACGCTGTTGACACAGCGATACCAACGTCAGAAGAATGATCAGTCAGGAAGGCAGCAGCACCTACAGAGAGGAAAAACTTGGTGTATACACAAGCTCAAGGCATTGATTATTACTCCGTTAAGGCAATTTGCAAGATAAAGATTCAGACAGAGTTGTAGGCCTTGATGAAACAAAAATGAATGCACTTCAGTCCTGTGAAAACTCTTCTGAATACGAGTGGGAACTAATGGAATAAAAGCGCACTGCTTCCTATTATTTGGTAGCGAAGCAAGCAGGGCTCTTTTTGCTAAAGATACAGTGTGAAAGATACTGTGTTGGCTGCATGCTAAACAGCGTGGAACAGAAAAACGGGTTCTCCACAAAAGTCATCCCAGCAGAAGCAGGGGATGGTGTGTAGTCTTCACCAGACTAAACATCCAGAACATGCACTGATCAGGATACAGGTCACAAAGAGGCAGCGACATCTTCTCTGTTGGTCAGAGAACTTCCCAAGTTCTCACACAGAGAATCGGATCTGAACTCAATTAAAACAATTCGGAGAGAAATGCAGAAAGCTGCGGCTAAATCCACCAAGGGCAGCACTAGGTGATGCTACAACCAGCCATCTGCCTCGATATGGTGTGCTCCAAAGAGTTTGGGGCAAGAGATGAAAACCAACAGAGTACACAGGGAGCTTTAAAAGTGATTGCAAAGAGATCCCTGAGCTTCTGTGTTTGTTTTTTGGTCTTCTTGTTGTTGTTTATTCGCCTATAACTAAATTACATGATTTCTTTGCAAGTCTAATTAGGCAGCTAATTGATACTGGTGCCCTTTAGCATCTGGCATTTAAGATTAAGTAAATAATAGAGAAAGTGCATGCAGTACCCAGCAATAATTATGCACAGCAAGAGTTTGCCCCCCACCTTCCCTCATTTTAACATTATGTATAAATCTCTGAGGATAACTGTCTTTAATAGCCAAAAATACACTGGCTCTGTAAGATACTTGATAATGGTGTCTTTCCTCTCAGAGATGGTGGATTGTAGTGTCTCTTTGGCTGGACTGTTGGCTTTGTTTTACACCTTGCACTCCATGGAAGGAAGAGCTTCACTGCTCCAACTCCACCCAACTGCAGAGCACGTTACCTGGATCTTCGTGGGGACAAACTCCTGAATCCATGAGTGTGAGTGCTGGGATCATGCATTAAAGATATGTGGTCAAATATCTCCCTTTCTCATGCAATTACTCCTTCCTGATGGTCCACACAATATTAAACATTCATTGCCTCTCCTTTCTGACTGCAGCTAACACTTTCCTGTTGGCCTTTTACAAGACTAAGTTATATTAAATTAAAATAAAATTAAGCCATGTGAAAAAAGCCCTTTGGACAAAAATTCCAGACATGTCTGCAGAACAGACTGAGCTGGGGTGACTCTGTGTTATCTGCAGGCCCATTCAGGTGCTGCCTCCAACTTCGCCCATGCCAGGCTCACTGCAGGTTGCTGTACACAGGCAGCTCCACTCGCTGCTTCGAGGCAACGAGTACCGTACCACACGCGGGAAGTCTGAGCAGGAGACACATCTGCTAGGGACTCGAGCACTGACTTCTTATATCCGCAGAGCACTGCACAGACAGCTTGCAGTCTCACTGTAAGCAGCAGTCCGGTTTCCTCAGAAGGCTACCGATTAAGGACTGGACTCAAGTTGTAAGACCTAATCCATGACTTGCACTAAAAAGTGTAAGAAACTGCACCAGCTAATGCAGACACAGCCTCTGCTGCTGCCACAATAAGCCCTCTTATGAGCCCGGAGATCATTGCCCACCTCACGTTCCAGCAGTTAACGTGAGCCAGACAGCCTGTCTAAGACAGCCCTGATTTCAGCTCACCTGCACTACCACAGGTACGAGAGGGTTTTAGTTCTTCCAGAGCTGCCTAGCAGAAGGAATTGCTGCCTGAAGATTAGTGGCACAATCTCTTTACACTCTGCAAGCAAGAAAAGATAGCGTGGAGGCTCCTACCCGCCTCCCATGGGTGCCGCGAGTCTTAATTAGTATTTCCAGCATACTCAGAGACCTTTGGACAGAGGGTGCTACAGAAGTGGAAAATATTATCATCATTACGCCTGCTACCACAAGTGCTGGAATTCAAGCCAGAGACTTCACAGCAGATGGTGAAGTCGCTAGCACGGCTGGCTGCAGTTATAATTTCTCTCATCACAGACTCTCCTTGTTGGAACAGACTTCACCTCTTGATTTCTGAAGAGCAAAACAGAACCTGCGCTGACAAGACTGCACCGTACTGGTCAGTACTGCTGACACATTTAAACCAGCCAGCGCTCCGATCGCTACGAAAGTAAATAATCCAATGGACTTTCTAATTAAAAAGAGCTTCACTTTCATTGCAACACTTCTCCAGCCTGTCACAGACAGCCCTCCCCTGAATTCTGATCATTAGAGGGAAACAACAAAGAATTAGTCAGCTTTTGTTAAGTGTCAAACATTCCCACTCTAAACCATGCGCAAAACAAGGAGAGACATTTTATAGCTCTCAGAGCAGCTTTATACCATTCTAAACACTATTTCTGTACCTCTTGCTAATTGCTCATTTGCCCTGATTTTATGGAACAGCCTGGCTCACGCCGCCTTTGACAGAGGAGAACAGCAGTGTTTAACATGCTGCAATAAGTGGGATATGAGCACTTCTAATTTTTCTCCTTATTTATTTCTAACTGCGGGGGTTAGCAACCTAGAACTCTGAGCTACCTGAGAGGTAACTAACATGCCATTAGCTTTGAATCTAATGCCAAGTGCTGCAATTGTCCTCTCCGTTTGGCTGAGGACATCACCTTGCAGAAAACGACTTCACATACATGGGAACATCATGCTTAAAAATCTTTCATTTCACCAAAAACTTCTCAGGTTCTCAGGGATTCAGGAATAATACTGCCCTTCTTTTTCTTTTTCTTTTTTTTTTTTTCTTCATGTTGTAAAATGTGAAGGATCCTACAGCAGAAAGAAGTGCTTTGAAATGGAAGTGAAGAGTAATTTCCACTACCCCTTGTAACACCATGGGAGTCCAAATACATTCTGCAGGGAGCTTACAAATGCATTGGCACACTTCCCATGTACCGAGGAGGGCACATTATCATGGAAACAACCCGACCAGGATTTATTTCAAATGGTGCCTGATGATGAAATTACTTTTAGCACATGCCTGTTAGGCAGACCTAACCTTGGTATTTCTAACTTAGGGTTTATTTGTACCACTTTTGTCTAACAAGACAGAAACCCGTCCTCTCCTAAGTTCTGCCTAATTTCAGTGAAGTCATGGCAATATGGCAGTCTAAAAGAGGAATCACACGCAGTCATTATCAGCCTATTCAGAGCACTCTTGCTGAATCTTTCAGATGTGCGTGCTGCCTTTGATGCCACTAGCGGTGAAGAGTTCTGATGACACAGCCACGGTCTCTACTGAAGGTGGATGCTGCCGCTGCCTCTGGCCCTTCCTTGCAGAAGTCTCTGTTCTATTTAACTTAAGTACCTCCGCTGCACACCTGTAACAGTATCTGATCATTGCAGAAGGTAACCTTACAAAGCCACATTCCTACCCAATAATCCACTGTGCTACAGCACTCCAGCAGGATGCATCAAGACTCTTCTACTCAACGAAGACAGAAACCTACTTAGCCAGTGAGTGAAAGGCAATTCAGAGTCAGATTTCAAGCAGCTTTTCATCAATCTGATTTTCATCCATTGAGCTGGATCTGGTTATACATAAGGATGAATATGCTGTTTTCTAATAGAGGCTGGGTTGATTTACTGCTATCTAACCACAGCTCAAGACAGATAACCTGGCACTGAAGTGGAAAAAGCACGGAAACACTGAAATAGCAAGTGAAGACCGCATCAGCTGCTGTGACTACATAAACAATACAGGGTAGCTTTAGTTTAGTCTAAATAATGGATTGCTGGCAGCTGCTAAGAAATCCCTGATGGACAGGCATGACTGTCCCCTGAGATTTAAGTCTTGCTGTGATTTAACCCCCTGTCTCCACTGCCTTGGCACAAACCCAGGTCAGTGCCACGCAGGATGCTACCTACTTACTGACCTGTGCCACGCCGAGAGCTCACGACAGCAGTGCTCGGGTCTCTGCACTGGCCACCGATGGATTCCCAAGGGGACTGCATGGTTTTGGCTTTTTTTTTTCAAATAAATTGAGAGGGAATGAGGCCTTTTCACTTAGGATCCTGTACATGTTGCAGTTTGAAGCTGCCTCTCCACACTTTAGCTGAAGCATACAGCCTTTTACAAGAGAGGGTGCAGTGCCCAGCTCGTCCCCAGCAGGGGTCTGATGCTTTGGACCCAATTTCCCCTCCAACTCGTCCTCTGGACACCCCTCTGGACACCTCTGTTCGTAACCACTGGACAAGCTGCCCAGCATACCCAGACGTTAGCAAACCAGCTCAACAGGTGTGAAGATCCTAAGAGAGAGGGATGCTTTCCTTCCCTATTTACATTGTTATGGAGCACCACATTCAAAATGCTATCATAGCATTATCACATCACGGTACTGATGTCAGTGCCATGATTAAGATGGCAAAGTAATTACAAGTGCCTGTTTTTATACACTGATTGTTTTCCAAATGAATGTTCTCTATTCCAGATAAACCCTCTATGGATTAACGTTCCTCCAACTTGCTCGCTGCCTAAAATGTATTTGATTAGAAAAGCCTGATCAAAACTCTGCTTGACCATTTTTCAGCACTTCACCATTTTTCTTTTCCTCATCAGGAAGAAAAGTGTATCCATTAGTTAACCTTTTCAAACACATTCTTTTTGTAGTCTAATTCAAAGAGGATTATAAAAAAAAATCATCTGACTTGGCATGTGAATAGCTTTTTGTGAATGCAGGGCGCGAGCATTCATATATCAGCACATCAGCACAGGCAGATAAGGGGAGCTGTGCATGTGCTCACTTATCTGAATGCAAGATCAGTACTGTGAAACCAGCATAAACACCACCGACAGAATCCATATATCGATGCAATTCTTAGTGGTACTAGTGCACTTGTGTGAATTTGCAATTAAATAAAGCTTATTCCTTAAAAAGAAAACAAGAAGTTAAGGATATAATTCAAGGTCTATTGAGATCAATGGGAATTTTTTCCATTGCATTTGAAAAGAGCTCCCTCTCCATCCCAACACGTCTTCTAGAATATTAGAAAAGAAATTACCTGGAATTTGTTTGTACCTTTTATAGAAAGGCCAGGCCTCAGATAGTGAGTCTGCTTTCTCACCCAGCAGATTCAAAGCTCCCCTTTCCTCCATGGCCAACATTTCATGTATTTTAAGACATATTAGTTTCATACAAAATAAAGTCATTGAAAATATTACAAATACATGTGGGTGACAAATGAACTGATGCAGAAAACATAACTTCGAATCTCCCGACTTTTAGGCACTTAAAATATCAACTTAATTGTTGGATCTGTGTAGCTTCTCTCATTTTAATATGTAAATCAGTCTCTATTACTCTATAGCTCAAAGAATGTGTTACTCGGCTTACTTGATTAGGCTGGGAATTGCTGGTCCTGCTGTCACTATGTTTACACTTCGGTGACAAGTTTGCACATCAAATTCACATAATGCAATGTCATCAACTTACTCATCAAATATAAACTCCTTAAATACAGCCGCTGCTCTAGAGTATTGATACAGCCTTATTTTTACTTCATTTGCAGCCTCTAAATAATCAGGGTAAGTGAAAAACAAAAATCAAGAACACAACTGAAGAACATTATTTCCTAGGGAAAACAGCTTCCCACAGAGAGATGGGTAGATAATCCAGACCGTATACACAGTTCTCCTTCGGCTTCTGAATTTTAGTTGCACATGATCCCCCTTTAAAATGTGGAACGAGTAGAGACTTTATTTCTCAGTCTCTACACATTCACCCCACCTCATTTGGGATTCAGTTATAAGGAGTCCCTATTTATTTTGTGAAGACAGTTGGATTTCAGCTCGCAGCCAAGTATACCTAACTGGAAATTGAAATGAGGGCTCTAGAGAAAAAAAAGCAAATTCAGTAATTTTTTTCCATTATGAACCTGCCATAACAAGAATGCCACCATCTCAAATAGTGTTGAGTGAGAAAGAATAAATATGTTCAGTATTTTCCCACTGCTGTCATCTTTCCTGAATCTAATAAATATCCCCAACCAAGGGGGCATTCACCTTGCCAGCACCAACCTTTTCAGGACGTTCCCTGTAACCTCGACACCCATTACAAAGTTCCTCTACCACATTTCCCACAACTTGCTGCTGTTCACAAAGGCGTCAAGCTTTAATTTCCAGGAGAAACAATTCATTGACAAGATGTAAAGATCTGAGGCTCTCCCCTGCCGGAGCGCTCCGCCAGGCTGGCAGGCTGGTTTTTCTAAAGTCAGGGAAATCGTGTCAGGCTGAATTTGAGACATCAGCACAAGCCTTTCTTCTCAATCCTGCTGATGAATGAAAGAGCATTTTCAATTGTGTACATCCAGAGGCCTTATGGCACATCGTTGCTAATCAAAAGCTGCTCTGTGATGCAAACTGCTTTAAGAGGCAGCTCATATCACAACCCCACAGGATCCAAAGGGCAGCTGCAGATAATACTGCATTTCCTTCTCCTCAGGAGAACTGCTGGACTGGAGACATCTAGCAGGAGCATCCTGACTGTTACACAGTCCCGGGAAGGCAACAACCAAGTAAGGGGAGCCTGACTCAAACACCTAGATAGGAAAATGCAGCTACCAAAGTTTACCAAGACCCACGAGCTTCACAGCCTGATGGCTTGCTTCTGGATGATAAAGAAACAGGCAGCCCAATGGGATATGCAAGGACTAGGGCCAGGAATGGTGCTTCCTGCAATATGGCAGCTTCCATACGGTACATATTTAATGGTGTTTTAGTGATTTGGAGGGAGGAAAGGGGTTAAAATACGGGAGGGAAAGGCTGCAAGTCCTTACACTGCTCACTGACTTCTCTCCTTGCGAAGGCTCTGAACTTCCCCCAGTCACATCCAGGGGAACACAGCTACGTCTGGGGACTCGAAGGGACATGCTTGGCAGCAAGAACAATTCATCTTCACAGTTGTTCGTGGTTCACTCAGCTACTGATGGACTAGGAACTAAAAACCCAAGGCAGCAGGCTTAAAAATATTGTTTTTATTACTGATTCTCCTCTACAGCCACATACAGTAAGCCAGGAGGAGACAGAACATTCCCTGCCAGCCTGGGTTTCTCTAGGTACGCCTGCACATTTTGTGTTGACTTATCTGGTCCCACACGATACCTCTAGACTTGCCACCTGCCTATTTGTATCTAGACATTAGCTACCTCTGCCTTCCCTGCCTGCCTCAGCAAAGTGCCCTTCCTTTCAGATGTAACACCGTGACTTTACTGCACTGGTATTGAATTAATAAAATGCATCCACCTAGGAAACATCAGCAACGTTCTCCCCAGCAGCATTTTCTTGCAGTGCTACTCACTTCCCTTATCATCAAATTCAAGTCTGGATCTCTAAGTCCAGAGACCCTTCCCCTTGGGAGCCTCTTCCTCAGACTGCTACAGAAATCCTTGCAGATATTCTCATAGTTCAGTGTTTAACTTTGGTCCTCTCATCACACATACTTTGTTGTGTTTTTTTTTCCCATCTCCTCCTCCCTCCCAACTTACATGACCAGTTCTTTCTTGGTAAAGCAGCCTTTTTTCTCTGGAGTAAGGGTTCTAATAAATACTTTTAATTAACTTCTACACAATGCCTAGCAAGAGGGTAGGAGATGCTTTAAAAAAACCCACAACTCTTAAGAGCCACTGGAGCTGCAATAGGTATTCTGCAGGTTCACAAGCTGCCTCTTACAAAAGCAGAAAAAACAAGGCCTCCAGGAACACGACACAGGAATTGGAAGAGGGGCAAGAAAGAAAACTCACAGCTCTGCTCTTTGTGAAGCTGAGAACAGTCCATGCACTAACCTTTGACAGCAAGTTTTACACGCTCAGTAGCTACAACAGAACCAAGTTACAGGATTTATTATGAACCTCTGACTCCCTGGACTGCAGATGGAGCCGGCAAGTCCCAGCGATGTCTCAGCAGCACCTCCCAGCACAGTGTCACACGGAGCTGCAGGATTCGGGCATCCTCTGGGAGTTGTTGGGGCAGCAACCCCTGTCTGCCTGCCTGCACTCTGCCCATTCACAGCACTCAGATGAAGTGGTGCTCAGGGGCAAGCCTCTTGTTGTCGAACAGACTCATGGCATGTTGCCACTGGCAGGGCACACTGCTTTCGATACATCCAGTGCTGCACAACTTCCTATCTGCCTTATCTCTAAAAAAAAAAAAAAACTGGGAATCTATCTGGATGACAAATGCTATATATGATAAAAGCAATATTGTATTTTTTTTAACCCAAGAACATTTCTTTCAGCCCTCTTGAGGTACTATAATGTTTGTCCAAGCCAGGAAACCTGGTTCTTTACGCACTGACTTCACCAGAGTGGAGCATTTCCCACCAAAGACCATGCTGCTGGATCAGGACACATGGAGGCTTCAAGGTATTTTCCCCTTGTGGCTGGGCTGCCCAAATCTATTGACAGCATTGTAATGTGAAAGGGCTTTATAGACTCTGCCCACCAACTACGGCAACACTGTAGTACAGGAGGGCCTAGGCTTTTAGAAAAGCAGGTATATTCAGCAGCCCCACCTCACCACCTGCAGTGCTGGGACAAAGGAACGTGCACGGTAAGGAAGGAAATCAAAGCAAGCTCTATTCAAACTTCCAGCTCGTTCCCAGTTCTAATATACTATTCAGGTCCCAGACTGGTCTAAATGTCTTGCAGTAGAGAAAGTAGCCCCATAAAAACACTAATGATAATAACTAGCCAGGAGGTGAGGGGATTACCCCGGGGAGACACGGCCGTTCAGCTGCAAGGTCAGCAGGGGAAGGCAGGCAAGCTCCGAGCGGGTCAGGCAAACCGGCTCCCAACAACTGCTGCTAATAATACTCGTCCTGTGTGCTACTTTCTGTTTCATTTGTGTTTTGCACATTAAAACCATGCAACATTTGCGATGCAGGCAGCAGTAGGGAATGAGTTTTTCCACAACAGGAACACGCAGCCATCTCTGGAGCGAAAGAAGACAAAAACTGTGAACTTCATTAGCACACAGCGAAACACTGGAGGCAAAGACAAGCTCTTTATAAACTTCATAGGAAATTGGGATACGCAGAAAGCAATTACTTTTGTTGAAATACAAGCAGGGCACAAAGGCTAACGTCCTGCTCTTACCAGAAGTCCCTTAACATTTGAAGACAGCAAACGCCCTGGACCTTCACTTTGTGTTTCTTCAGACAGAAGGCAATTCCTTTGGTACAAAGGTGGAGAGGAATTGTCCCATCTCCATTAAAGAGACAAAAGTCACCTAATGAATCCCTTCTGCACCAGAAAAAGGCACTTCAGAGGTGCTATGTGATGGAGAAAGAGCTGCTCTCTGTGCACCCAGCTGCCCACCCTTGTTCAACCCACGAGATGCTCAGCACGAAGGGGGATGCAGATGCTGCATTTCCACATGTGCACCCACCACCAAAGGTCACAGAAGAATCCTTTGTCAGGTGGACTCAGGTTTCATTTGCAGGTGCAGCCCTCATCTTGTGTGGATTTCCTACACACAGATGGTAGCACCAAGGCTTCCAAGCACCAACAGCTCAGCCAACTGTGGATGGAGAATGGCAACTTTTAAATTCCATCTGCTCCTTTTTTGTCGCCTTCTGTGCTCAGAAACACATTCATCAGAAGCACAAGCATGCTGGGACAGTGACAAATTTTACCATCTCTGGCTTGTCACTTCAACAGGATTAGATTATTTTAGTATTAATTCATTACCCAATTTAATTCCAATTAATAACATTTTTTACAAGGCCCTGACGTGGCTGTGGTGCTGAAGAGAGCCTTCGCTGAGCACCAGACGTAGCATCTCTGTTAGGGTCCAACACCTGCTTTACAGCAAGATTTCCCCCCAGTTCTTCATCAGGAACCCCTTTTTCCTACTTTTCTCTAACAAGAGAGAAAGAACACAGAAGCCATTAAGATTGATGAATAGCTTTCCTTTTAGGCGGGATTATGTTCAGGAAAATAGTTCACTTCCAAAAATTCTCCACAGATGGTTGAAATCAAGGTTGATTTCCCCACCCTCCTTTCTGCTGGGGTGCCAGCCTGTCTCTCAACAGAAAGGATATTAAAAGCACTTTTCCTCTTTCTTATGGGGAGAGGCTGGGTGAAAGAAGGGAATGCACCACTGTCCCTCTGGGATAGCAATAAATCATGAAAGCCAGTGGAAAACCTGTGTTACTGCAGTCCTCAGTCAGGAACCAGCTTCCACAGGCTATTCGTTCCTACCTTCAAAGCTACCACTTTTAAGATGAGATCACAAATGGAAAATAATCTGCACCTGAAGCATTCTTATTTCTGCCTATGCTTCACTACAACAGACAAGCCACTACTTCTGCCAGCTGCCCACTAGCTGCTGCTGCCACCTACTTATGTGCTTGTAACTAAGACCGAACTCCACCTCTGGCAGTGCCAGAAATAACAATTGAGAGTCCCACCAGGACCACACAGGACAAAAAAAGAAGATCTAAACAGAAATGGCCCAGAGTGAAACAGAAAATACAGATATGGATCTGGAAGAAAAAAAAGCAGAAGATGCAGCCTGAAATACAACAGGGGTTGGAGGGAGCATGAACAGCACAGGAAAGAGAAATGTAGAAGTGGAACAGATTCCAAATCTGGGCAGCGATTCCCCGCGCCACCTTTCTAAAGCTGTTGCAATCTGCATCCCTGTTTCAGAGGCAGAAGGACTCAGAAACACTCCCCAGATGGCAGCCTGACCTTGGTGCACACTTCTGTTACACAACCCAGACCCGGGGAGGCACTGGGAGAGAAACAAAACACCCATAAAGTTACAGCCGATTCCCTTAATGGGGCTGCCACAGATCTGCCCCATTAATACTGGACAACTCCGCGTGCAATTTTTACACTTTGAAAAAGGACGGTAAGTTGTTATAGCTCGTGTTGTCCAAACCTCTCCTTTGCAACAGCCCTAGTACTGATTTTAATAGAGACTATTACTTCATAAATAAGAAGAGGACCAGTGAACTACATGGCAAGTTGCCAGTTTGTGCTGCAGCCTCCAGTGGTTATGCTCAAAAAGATTTAAAGTCCAGCATAACCTTGATTTTTAATAGAGTCACATTTAATGAGCTTTAACGTCCACAGTAATAATTTCCTTATTACCTATCCAGGAGTTGGAACCATGATCAGAAAAAACGTGTTGCACTCCAGTCCAATGAATGAATTTAATAAAGGCCAATACATTATTATCAAAACCATCAACATCACCATCCTTAATACCTTTTTTGGTTGGTGCAATTACAATCCTTTGAACCTGAAGTGCAATTGTTGCAGATCCCATAAGCTTGCTGAACGTAGCAAACCTGCCTGGCTGCAGGCCACCCAAATTCCTCACCTGTGCCAATAAGCTAATCAGGGCGTACGGCAAAACGGGGTGATAAAATCTTACATTTACCTTTATCTGTCAAGAGGCAAAATGCAGACTTATATATGACCTTTGTTGTCTTCCCACTTTTATCCACACCTCCTGCTCTGAGAGGAGTTCAGTCCTCAGTCTCCCCTCATCCCGTTCAACACTGAGGGACCTCCTGCCTCTAAAGTTCAGAGCTGAATTTGCCCCTTGGATGCACCGATCAAATGAGTTAAACATAAACATATACTTGGATAAACAGGGGTAGAGGTATTGCAGCTGACAGAAAGGGGTGCAAGAAAATTCAAAATCTTGTTGTTTAGTACAGAAACAGTTCCACAAACCTCCCTGAAAACTGCTGCCTTGTTATGCACAATAAACCTCACTTCCAAAGGCAGCCAACTGCACAATGACACACAGAGCTGAGGGAGCTTCTGCCACAAACTCCTGATTTCACACCTTGAAAATATACTAAAATGGAAGGCACATGGCAGCTCTCCACTACTGCCATTCCTGTGGGCAGAGCTGTTGAGATCCTAAGACAACAGTGAAAGCTTCATCTTCCATTTCTCGTTCCAAGAAAGACAGTCAAAGTTTTCTGGCCATGAGGATCTGTGTTGTTACACCCCTCCTAAAACAGCTGTCACATCCACACTGGGACTGCTGCACGAGCTAAGCAGGACGGAGTCAACGCAAAAATAGATGCAGCTTGCACAGCACGCTCGATGAGCCGTTCCCTAACCCGCCGTGAGCTCTGCCCTGCCCCAGCAAGGTGACCAAGCCTGGCAGTCAGCTCATTTAAAGGCAGCTCAGACATGCCTGCGCACCTTGCAGTCACAGTGCCACACCATCCCCTGCATCTCTTGCAAATCCCAACAGATATACATGGAGTCTTTAACATCAGACCGTGCAGCTGAGTGCTCCGCAGCAGAAAGAAGGGTTTAAGACTGCTTATGGCAACATTCCCTGTGCACGACAGTGATGCTCACAAGTACACAAAATACAAGAAAAAAAAAAACAACAGAATCTTTCTGTATAACCTGGCTTACTATAAACATGCCCCGGTCTCAAAGACAGTCATCCACAGGGCTCCTCCATCCCTAACTTACAGCTCTTTTCCCGTTTTTGTATACAGGAACCACTTCCAAATGCACTTACAGGCACTTGGAGGATGCAGAGGGCCCTCCCGTGACTATGATAAATGATGGCTAGAGACTGTCACCAAAGTATTTCCGACCCCACTAGGCTCTGCAACTGATGCTCTCTCCCAGCTGAGTTGATGAACAGAAGTCAGAATGATGTAGCACAGGACTGGGGCAAAAGGTAAAAAAGCACCGCATAGACGAGAGGCTGGAAACGCACTGAAACCCAGGGAGCTGTTTGTTTTCCTGTCAGAATCAAAGGCAGAAGAGAAAGAAGCTTTAAAAATGCATCCCCTATGAGCTAAAGAAAAACCTGGTAACATCCCAGCACAGAAATGCCGCTAAAAGCAACTGCATGAAAGGCAGCGGAATAATAATTATGAATAACAAATCACAGGAGGCATACATGAGAAACACGCTCCCCAAGAAGAAACGGTCTAATTACTGTAGATGATACCCCAGGGGCTCATTCATCAACAGCAGAGACACGGAGCTGACCTCACCTCTGCACTCCTCTGCCCCTGACCGTCACTCTCCCCTCCGGGCTTAAGGGGCAGTGTCAGCCGCGCGCCTCTGCAGCATCAGATGTGCCAGGCTGCTCGGGGGTATAATGACAGACAAGGGCACTGGGCAGCAGCAGCCACTGTAATTTAAAAACCAGCGAATTTCAAATGCAAATTGCAATGTAAACACTGTCCCTGAGAACTGCTCGGGTCCCACCGGGATCTCAGGCTGGAAGCTCCTACAGGCAAAGATGGCCTTCCCTAAACGTTTGGGAAATGTTTAATGCTTCTGCATCTGCTGGAGCATCCACTAACGGCAGTGACAAACTGTCATTGCACCTCTAGCATCCCATCAGCTCTTCATTTTATAAACCACCCCATCTACACTTCTCACCATCCCATTTTTGAGGCTATGTAGTACCATAATCCACCATGAGATGCTGGAACAAACACGTTCTTAGCAGTAATAAAGTACTTTTGTTTGAGCGATGGAAAAACAAGAAAGCTACTTTCAGACAATTTCAGTGCCATAACAGTGAAAGATGTTTTCTTCTGTGGATTTTCATCAAACAAGGGCTCTGTCATTTTGTGAGTCTCAAGATTCTGGCACACGTGGTTTGAGAGGAAAGCTCTGCCCTCTTGGCCACATCCAAGGGAGAGCCCTGACCTCTGGACACTGCCCACCTACATGCTGCCGGAGCACAACAGGTTAGCTCCACACAGCTCTTCAGCTTTCTCTTATTTTTCTCTTCTCTAACAAAAATGTTTTGAGGGTAAACTACGTGTGAGAGAATTACAGCAGTAAGGTCTCTTGGGCGCTGCAGCACAACTCGACTCTGCCTGGTCGCCTCGCCATGTTGTAGGTGATGGGTCACATTTTTTGATATTCTTACCTTGATTTACAGAGTCTGAGAGCACGTCTGGAGTTGTTGACTTTGGGGTTACTATACTAAAAAGCTTCACGTATGCATGCAAAGGGAAGAAAGGCTGTACTGGAGGAGAGCCACACATTCTGTGAAATGTATTTAGCTTAGTGAAAGATGTACTCTATCTTCATGCAGTATTGAATGTAGCTGTGATTAATGGGGCACATATACACTGATAAACAATATTAATTTGTTTTAAGCCAGGTCTGAAAAGATTTCAACCACTTGCTTCCCTGCAGCTATGAAAGTTATTTCCTGCTGTTTGTACTACCTCAAGGGCTAAAGCAGCCCTGAAACGAAGGAAATATTTCCTTTTACTCTATTGGCAGCACCAGCCTGTGAAGGTTGCTGTATTGGTATTTCATTTATCATCAGCAAATGATATGGTTTATTACTGTTTATCCTTACTACCTACCCTCTGTACCAAACTGGTACCAAATTGGACTGCTACCACACACACTCTCCTGCATCAGCCCTGCTTTTCTACATTTGCCTCATAACCATTCCAGCAAGCACGCTGTCTGCAATGCCTCCATCTGCTTCTGCAGTCAGTTCCTCTGGCAGTACGGACGGATAAGTGTATCTTCACAACAAGAAGCCAGCAGCCTACCTGCAATTTCTTGTGGTGACTGAAAACTCCCGACTCCTTCCAGATTCCCATGGATGGAGCCGCCTCCTTCAAGCACCCTCACCAGCTCCCTCAGCCTTTCACACTCCTCCTGGAGCTGCTGCTGCTCCTCCTTGCGCTGCTGCTTGGCCAGGCTCGCCGGGTTCATGCTGAAATGAAGAACTTTGGTTTTGCTGGGGTCATAGTCACCCTGCATGGCAGAAACAGCAGAAGCAAACTGAGTAACTGATCCAAAATCCAAGTCCACCCAACTGTACCACCCTTTGCATGAACACAAAAAATGTTACAGCAGAAAAAGGGAAGTTTATGCAGAAATTTTTTATTCCAACAGCTCAAATCAGCTGAACCTGGGATTGCTTCTCCTCCTCTTGTTACTCAAAAAAAAGAAAGAAAAAAAAAAAGAAAAACGAAAGAAAAAAACCCACACCAAAGAAATGCTCAGCAGAGCTTGCTCCTTGGCTGACACCTCCATTGTTAAATTTAACTCCAGAAATGAAGTTTTATAGCTGTATTTTACATCTCTTGGTAGTAGGAGATTATAAGGAACACACAAATGCATAGTTAAATTACAGCAGGACACCCAGTACCAGCCTAATTTATTACCAGTATGAGCCAGCCATGTCCACATGACTCCGGTGGCGGAGTCATTAGCAAGTTGTATCAGCTCATCCCAAGCAAGCAAACAGATATTTCATTTTATACTTTTTTTCTCAGAGGTTAGCTGTATTTATAGCAGCTTAAACAGTCAGTCAAGTCCTAAGATAGCAAATTAATATTCTTCCAAAGTGAGAGGAAAACACTGATGTTACATTTGTGATTTCAGAGAGATAATTTTCATATAAACTACAGGAAGCCTCACAACCATAAAAGTAGTAAAGCATGGACTAATCCTGGCTTCCACAGCACTCTGCCCAGCTGAAACCCTATAGCACTGCCTGTATAAAAAGGCATTTTATATGGTAATATTTTTCCTTCAATTAAATCTCAGGACCTAAAGTGATTTGACAAACATTAATTAACCCTCAAGAGCAGCACAAGGTAGGCATTATCCCAATTTTATCATTTAATTTTCATTAAAGATAAACTGGAAATTTAAACTTGGTGGAGGGGAAGGCAAACTAAAGAAGAGATTGAGCAACTTCATCCTGCATGCTGCTGGTAAGAGACCCCAGAAGACCCTATTAATAAATGTCTTTTGCAGACACCGAAATGACTCCATCCAGATATCTTAAAGCACCTCCGGCCACGGCAGGAAGGGAACTTCCGAAGCTCGCGGCCTCGCAGGCTGGCAGCAGACGCAGCTCTGGTTCTAAAAGGGATTTGATCGCAAGGGTATGGGATCCACGTGCTGGTGAACGTGAGATTCTGCCACCAAAAACATCCTTTAATACTCTGCACAACCTGAAACCTTGAATTCCAGCACGACTGGCATGGAAAGAGTCAATGTACCCGGAAACCAACGGGTGTATCAGGGCTGTGGTTCCCAGACAAAGATACAAAAGTGGGGTATGGATATCCCCCGTATCTGTACTGTTAGCCACCGATACGGTGCTTCTTGGGGGAAACCACGGCAACCACATCTGTTGGGGCAGAAGAGAGGGTCACCATTTCACTGTGTGAGTACAGGTTGAAAAAAGAAAAGGGAGACCTGATCTGTACGTCCCAGGCAAAGAGCAGATGGGAGGAACCCCCTGACATGGGAGGACTCAGACCCCCCCCCCCCCCCCCAAAGGGCTGCCTTAGCCCAAGGGACTCACCACGGAAGCACTTGGGTGCCCCTTCCAGCTGTGTGCCCCCCACCGTCAGAGCGCGAGGTCTTGGTGCCCTCTGTCACGTACGCGGCGGTGACACATCCCCTCCTGCCACCCGAGGCACCACGGTGCTCAGGAAACCTACAGGAGCATCTGGGAGGGCAGCACCAGTGCTTTGGGCACACAGCAGTGGGGCTTTGTGACCTCAACTCCATGGGGAGGGGGAGACAAACAGGCCGGTAGGACTAGGGGAGGAAACACCCCCACTGCCAGCTTCGGCCAGGAGATGTTTAGATGGGAACTGAAGGACGGGGACCCCACGCAGCAGTCCGATGTCTAACAGAAGGAGCATGAAGGCAGCTGAAACGCCAGCTTATTAGATTTACTCTCCCCAGCAACACCCTGGCATTTACAAACCTGTCTCTGCAGCCGGCGGTCTAACTTCTGGTGCTATTTGCATTTGGGGCTCCTCTCCCCTCCCGCTCCCGCAGCGAGGCAGCAGGGTGGCCAGGGCGCTCTCGCCCTCCTGTTTGCCTTTCCAGAGAAGGGAGCCAAACCCAAAGTTTGCAGTGCTGTTTGCACTGGCTGGCAAAAGGATGCTCTTAAAATCAGAGCCGCGGAGCGAGGCTGCACCGCCAGCAATGTCAGGCAGAGATCACACCTTGGCTTGCGCCTGCGATTTCGTACTGCACCATCACTGCAGAAGCTCACACGTAATGGAAAGGCACAGGACACCAGCAGGATCCGAGTGGGGAGGGAAACCATACAAACCTGGAGATTGCTGCCCCCGTCCGTGCCGGGACCGCTTTAACGCAGGCAGCGTTAGTCTGTTTTGCTGGTTAGCTTCTCTTTTAAAATATTTCTCTGGCCTTTCTGTGAAGTGCTGCCAAGAAGCTGTAGTGCTTTGTCTTTTAGAGCTTCTTCAGCCTATTTATTCTCTCCTTTTATAACTTGCACCCTTTGAAAATCATGCTCGAAAGCTCAGCACTAAAACTCAGCCTTATTTTCAGGGCTCACCAGCCTTCCTGAGCATGTCAGTCTGAAGCTACAGTGCCAGAGCTCCACGAGACAGACAAATCTCTCAAAAACTCGCTGTGATACGAAGGCTGTATCTGAGGGCTGTGGTACAATGCATCTCATTTAACATTTCTGGGAGATCACTAATATATTTGCTATGCTGCTCACATTTTGGGCTGGGGCAGTAGCTTTTTCTCTTTATTCTACACAGCACAGATAGAACCAGCACATTTCTCCCTACAGCTAAAGTATTAGTGCTGCTGGTTTATATTATAGTAATGCCTAAAGAAACCAAGAGACAGAGATCCCAGTGTGATAGGCACTGTGCAAACCCTACAAGAGATTACCATCCGAAACCACAGAAACAGACAACAGAGCCTGAAGATGCCGTGTGTGAGCAGAGGAGAGGTACAGACAGATGCAACCTCCAGTTCGAGGCTCTTTAGCATCACCGTGGCAGAAATGAAAAGAAAATCTAACTTTTAGATGATCCCCATAGCCACCAGGCCATCCTGCTGCCATACACAGATGCACCAAACACAGCACTCCTGAAGTTGCTGGAAAAACTAGGGACATCACATAGATATTCAACCAAACACAGGGAGCTTTGCATGGAAACACTGCACACTAGAGCCAATTTCAGGTGAAAGCGATCAGATGCATGTGTACATAATATCGAGCAGCAAAAACAGCACAACTTCTATCACTTGGAGTGTTTTTTCCAGATTTCCAACGGTGGGAAGTGACTTAGGTTTGCTCCAGGAACAGTCAGGGCTGGAAAATGCTATATACAACAGACAGCAAAGCAGCATCACAATCTCACTAGTATTTGAAGGAAATGAAACTTTAATGCTGGTAAGAAAGCAGGAACCGAAGAAGGCAAACCTCCTCCTCCTCCTGGAACCCCTTTAGCTCTGAAAAACGTAAATTGCTGGTTTTCTCTGTCAACTGTTCTTCCCCCCACAATAAATTAGTCTTACCGATCCGAATTTTGTCCCTTCAGCTCTGCAGTGGGAGCCTGGAAAATGGTGTTTCCAGCACAGGGAGAGAACTAAATGAGACTTGCCTGTTTAGAAAACCATTTCTAATCTAGGGCCACTGATGAGGAAGAACAAAGAGTGGCATTTGAAAGGCGCTGTGCAGAAGGGACTCTGCCATGCACAAGGCTCTTTGAACAGGAACTGAAAATCCCCAAGCGACTGCCCAGGAGCAGCTCCAGATGCTGCTTCTGCACTAACCTAACACAGGCAAGGAGGTATTGCTTGTCAGAGTTAACAAGCATCTTGCACCAACCTGCAATGTATCTCATTTTTTTCCAGGAAGTGTGAAAAGCGTGCTCCGAGTTTGGAACTTTGGCCTCAATGTCAGAATCAGCCAAATCCACTTAGGCTTAAGGTGACCTCATATAAACATGAGACATTTGGGGAACAGAACCAATACATGACCTGTAGACAAATCCTCTGTTGGAAAAAAAACAGTAAACCACCACCCTGTCCCTGGCTCATTCAGCAGACTCCTTGGTAGACTGTTCTGCTCATCAGCACATCATGGCCAGTTCTCAGAGAGCAAAGGTGATACACTACTGCTAGCTTCTCTGCAAAGCCCACTCTTTACCCCTGTTTTTCCCAATACTTTAAAATTTGGCAACTGTAGAGATGCAGAAGAGAAAATAACTTGAACTAGAGAGAACTGCTGGCATTCACTGATTCTTCCTTCAAGGAATAACACTGAGCCAGTAATTCAGATTTGTCAGAAAAATGTACACAGAGCTTCAATTTAGAAGGAAGCAATAAATACCTTGATTGATTGCAACCAAGTCTGGTTGACACTTAGCAGTACAGTGAATTATTCATTCCTGGAAAGTAAGATGCTAACTAGCTGATTTGGTGCTTAAGGCAGCAAAAACATTTTTGTTCTCTCAGAAGGGCACCGGACATTTTACAGAGAAGATTTGTTGGCTCCACATTAATATGTTCTACGATTTGCGAAATAATGTTCTGATGCATCGTCCTTAGCCTTCCATCCATGTGCCCCTAGGACACACACAAGTGAAACTTTCACATCGACCACTGAGAAGGAATTACCAGCCCACCATTTGTGTCCCGACTGCGTAGACATTATGCGAGACAGCCACCGCAGATGCAACACAAATACTGTCTTAATGAAGTATGCTCCAGGCACACCCTGGGACATGGAACAACAATTTATTAAGATTGTGGCTATCAATAAACTTCCTGACAAAAGGCTAAAAGACCATAGAAAAAAAGAACTTGCAACAGGACCAATGTGCCATCTAGAACAGATGCACATGGTCGAGTCAGATACTTCTCTCAATCACTCTTCTCCTGCTTCCATCTCCCAGTCTGGAATAAAACCACAGCACCTTGAGGAGATAATTGTGCAGATGCTGCGTGTCATTTTCTAAACTTATATCATCGGCAAACGGTATGTTGGCGCACATGTTAGAATTACAGCTCCAAAACTTTCCAAGTCGTCTCCCCATTAGGGAAGAATCAGTCAAGTGACAAAACAATGAACGAGGACAAGATTGCTTTAATCTCTGAAAAACAGAAACTTTTCCCTTAGACGAGCAGTTGTTAGGAAGAACAATGAAAGCTGCCAGTGACAGCACCTTGAAAAGGGCTGAGCTTATTCTGGCATCTCTCCTCATGATCGCTTGAAAACTGCACAGTCTCAACTCAGAGACGTCTTTCTCCAGGAGCTACAAAAGCTTTCACTTCCACAGGCCCACAGGTAAGGATAAAGCACCTAAAACTATGCTTTTACATTTGACAAAACATTCTGTGCTTAACAACTCCATTTAAGACCTATTCATCTACGGCAGATATTGCTAAACCAAAGGTAGAACTGGTGGCAAAGGGAATAACCTCAGCTGTTGTGAATGCGTCTGTCTAACGTCACTTAATGAAATTAAAGCCGAGAAGTTCCCGCATCCCAAGGAAGCAATGATCGTCACCAACAGCAAGCACTGTCAAGGATTTTCAGCTGACTTCCAATCCTCGGAGGCTCCTCCCGTTTATTGCACTGGCAGGCAAATTGCTCCAAACCCATAGATGAGGCTGATGCACAGTGAAGTGCCGTATTTTTTCATAGCTTTGATGTCTATCAACCTTAAAAGATTAGGCTTTCCGAGCAGTACAATAAATTCTGGTGCAGCATATGGACAGCTGAGTTTAATCGCTATGCGCTTGCAATGCAACAGATTGTGCTTGCCCCTGCTGAGAAAAGGCTGTCGGTTGGAAGCTCTTCAAGGGAAGGACCATTTCTTCCTTTGTGCGGCTCTCGCACACACTGAGCGCCACCCAAATACGAGCAGCACACACTGCTGCTTTCTGAGCTAAGGAATTTGTTTCCGTGCTGACGTCTTAAAAGAAAAATCTTCAACGTTTCCGGACTGGGACGCATTATTCAATACCGGCGAACGTAAATAGAAACGATCTAAGGGGATTAGTGGAATGCATCAGCTTTAAAGGAATGATGGGTCAATAGTTACCTTGGAAGAACATCCCAAATGACTACATCTACCTGGAGGAGATGGATGAGAAAGTTTCTTAAATACAGATCAAAAAATGTAAATAAGCCATTGGAGAGATGGTGGAGGGGAGTGTCTGAAAAGCATCCAACTGGCCAGAGAACACACTTGCTTCCATCTGCTACCTCTCACAGGCGAAAAGTAGCTTAGATGGTGAATGCTAACACTCAGCAGATAATGGGGTACAGACATGGGGGGATGAATCTCCAAAGCTGAATTTGTGAGTCCTGAAGAAGCAGCCTGCTACTTGCCCGCTGCCAGTACAGCCTGGTTTTAAAGTTTGGTAAGTTCTGGACTAAAATAAAAATGGCATATCCTGTACCCTCCAAAAACAGTGAGAAATGAGATAGAATCACTGCCTAGGAGGCCAATCAGAAGCAGGTCAATGATTTATAGCATTTAGGTTAGGAGAACCAGGGACTTGGGGCTCCAGCAAGAAAGGTGGTGCCAAAAAGAGGGGTTCCCAAAACCAGAAGTGGTCTGAGAAAGAAGGGGACGCTCCTGGCTGGAGGAAAAATCCTGGAAGTGAAGGAAGATGCTGGAGATCAGAGAGGTGCTTGGAGACAAAGACCAGGAGATGCCTGGGGACCTTGGCCAGTAACACCAGTGACTGGTGACCACGAGCAGCACAAACCAACCCAACGCTCTGCCCAACCTTCCCACCTCAGCAGCGACCTCCCTGTGGGGAGGGGACATCGAGCCTGAGAGAAGGCAGTGATGAGGTAGGGGAATCAGCAAATAACTGGGAAAAAGCAAATCCCAGTGTCCAGATCTACCATGCTATTTACTCTGTCCCACCCAAGACTGTCTCCTCTCTTCATTTTGTGACAAAATGTTACTGGAGGCCTCTGGCTGGTCTTTCTCGCTGTGTCAGGATCCAGCTAGAGAATTCTTGCAAAATCCAAGTTTCTGCTGCTAAAAGGGCTGACACTGCTTTTGGGGACCTGCAAAAGCTTATTCTTGGATTCAGGTCCTTCTGAAATCAGAGCCTTACACAGGTCAAGCTGCAATAGAAATGCATGCCCTTCCCAAGGCTGCAGGCTTCTGGAATGACTGCCTTACTCTTCCGAAAACATGGGGTATTTGTGAGTAAACACAGCTCCACACACGCATGGGCTCCACACACAGCCAATAAATACTCTGCTGCTTTTAGTGAATTATGAAAGCTGAGAAGTCACAAATCATTAGAAGTCTCTGCTCAACGCATTTATCTTGTAGCGTATACTTAATGGTATAGCATTTACATCGAGAATCATCTGTTTTTAGTCTTTCATCAATATCCCTTGGAAATTCTACTCTAAGATGAAAAATAAAGAAACACAGTGGGAAGGCAAAATTGGAATTTATCACCTGAACGGCACATGCAAATTCTCCAGCAATCATAGCTCTTGTTGCAGTTGCTTATTAAACTAGAGTCAGCCGGGCTACGCAGGTGAGCAGCTTCAACTGGCCTAGCTTTATTTTATTTTTAACAGCTTCTTTAAAAAAAATAAAAATAAAAATTCATTTTGGATTCTCAACTGCCTTGAACAAATACGGGATGCGTTTCTCCACATGGTACAAGGCTGTCTTAGAAAGCTTAATCCTTCCTCAGGAAATGCCGTTTTAATGGAAATTCTGTTTCTTGGGTTTGTTCTTTTCGTTTCTTTGCTCAGGCTTGTTAAAGTGATTAGAGTAAAACCCAAAGTAAACTGCATCCCACAGAATTCCCAGTGCACGCAGCGCACAGAGCGCAGCATGCTGACCAGCCCCACTCCCTCTGCCACACAAGATAACTCCAGCAAGGGATCTTTAAAGCCCTCGGAACAGGGGCTGTAATAACAAAAGTGGATTGCAAAGATGAGACAAAGCAAGATAACAAATAAGCAACAACCACCACCTGCTCCTCAGAGCTTTGCCAGAAGGCAGGCACACGAAATCACGAACAGCTGGAAAAAACCTGAACGTGCTGCGTGTCGGGGAAGGACTCGCTTGTTCCCAGCAGGTCTCGTGCTGGTACCCTGCCTTCCTTCCTACATTTCTCTCTCCATCATGTGTGAGTGTATCGGCAGCACAGACAACTTGGGCAGCAGAAATTCATTTGGGCAGCCTTTCATCCTTGTCTTAGACAGTTCGTAGTTCAACTCCTGCTACTTCTTCCCCAAAACATGAAGATCTTTCTTCTGCCCCAACAATGTGGCCTCTGGTCCATACACCTTGATTCAGGCAGCCTTTCTTCTGGGGCCTTCCGGACACCCACGTCAGCCATTTCCAGAACAGCAGAGGTGAAGATAATCTCTGATTGTCTGTTAGGTCTCTTCATCCCCCAATAACTCTACCACAGCTCCCACCAGTACATCAGATTTCAGTTCCTTACCTTCACATGCCATGCCATGAATAATTATCCTGCTTTTTTTCCCCCCATATTACCTTCCCCACTCCATCAGTAACACCACCTCCAACGCCTGGATCAGCTGCTCCTTCCCCAAAGACCTCTACCATTTTATTTTTCCCCTCTGAGCTGATCTGCCACACATGTACTCATTGATATTCCTCCCTATGGCCCTCTTCTACTGCAGCATCTACAGAAAATTAGCAATGATACAGAGAGGCAGTAGGAGTTAGGAGGTATTGCAGACAAAAAGCTCTAATCGCCCTAATCACACCACTCTAACACCAGACCACACCTTTTGGTACAACATGTAACACATTTCGGGCACTGCTGCAATATGAATAATAAAATTAAAATGTCTCACCAGTGCTGCTGAAGCCCTTCAGGTACAGTTTTAAAAAGGAGATCTTTTCTTTATGCCCACTTTCAAATGCAGTATCCTCTGGAAGATGCAAGACTGCAATTTGCATAGAGTAGGGCATTCAGATGAGGTTTGCCATGCAAATAAACGTGACAAGAAGGTTAAGAGTTGGGACAGCTAGACATGAAGTGACACGAAGTTGGGATAATTGAGAAGAAAAAAATACATTCAAACATTCACCGTCCCTTTCATTTGCAGCTCTTCATTTTATTGAAATTGAAGAAAATCACAGGCCATTTGAGGACACTTTGTTACCACCTAGATAAAGCTTTGAATTTCAGGGTTTCTACTCCAGTTTTTTCAAGCCCTGGATTCCTGTCTTTCCAGAGAACAAAGTCCATAAAAAGTTGCTGTTATTTATATTCTGGTAGCATGCAGAGACCTGTGATGGTTCAAAAACCTCCGATAAAGACACTGGGGAAACAAAAACAATCTTGATTCAAAAAACAGCACCAAAGAGCTAATAGTTTGAGTTTTAAAAATTCTTTTTCAGAGACAAGAATTAACTTCTCATAGATCTGAATTTCAAAAAAAAACATTTTATCAACTTTGCCATACAAACGAAGTCACCATTGGTTGAGAACACTGTTATACTGTTGAGAAATGCCAGACCAAACCTGATTTTTCCAGAGAAGTATACAGTGAAAAAAAAAAATACTACTTTACTGCTCTGTTTTCTTATTGTGCATGCAACGTGCACATACAGATACTGTACAAATAGACCAGAAAGATAGAAGACATTTGAAGTAAGGTTTTTTGTAGCATTGACTGCAATCCAGATATTCACCAATCAAAGCCTTGCCTCCCAACAATGCTCTATAAATCGCACTTTAATGTCTCGGTAATTCTGCGTTTCCTTGTAAAGCTCTACTTTGGAATGAATTCAGATGGGATTTCAAGGGGAGATCACAGAGAAGAAAAGCAGCACAAATCCGCTGTGCTAGCCCAGGATCCTCCTTATTCAAACAGGGAGGGAAGAGTCAGAGTGGAGTATGATACCTGAGGTTCCTCTTTCAAGACATGAAGTCTTTTTAAAGGAAAGCAAAACTGCACTGTAATAAGATTTTCTAGTTACTATATCTATCTATGAAAGAGCAAAACCTCCATGGGTATTTTTTTTGAGAGTATCTTATATAAAAAGAAACATAAACAAACAATAGTGGTGCAAGAAGCCACCGCCTTCATGATCTGATGCAGGATGCACCAAAGTTCAGCTGAGCATATATAAGCCTGAGAAGCAAGTGACAAGGAGAGAGGTCAATCACGTTGCTTTTTCGCACAGCAAACACACGTTGCTTGGGTTGGCTGATAAAGTTAGGCACGAGAGCATTAACAGCAACACTGAAACTTCCCACAAGCTTCAAGCAGACCAGGACACTTTAATCCTGTAATGCAGAGCATATAAAGGTTAAGTTATATGACCCTGCATGCATAACTTGGACCTGACAGGGTACAAGGCAAACCTGGAGCAGCTTCACTGCCTTTCGGTGACTGAACGCCCACCCTCGTCGTGCACGCAGAGCAGAGCTGCCCGCCGTCATCAGCAGGCTCCCTGCCTCGAGCTGGACGCCGCTCTGCTTGAAAAGCGAGTCAAGTTCCCTTTCGCGTCACACAGAAACTCTGACAGATGCAAATGGGTCGGAGGACTCATTTCTGACAGTGTCTCTGAGCAGTCGGTCAGTGTCTGAGTGGGTTTTACAGCAAACATGCTCCAGGTTAAACAAGTTCCACCGCAGCCTCTTGCTGTGAGCGGCTGTTGCTTCCCACCCTCCTCCTGCTTCGGCCAAGCAGAAGATAAAAATGAGGAAAAGCTAACAAAATACATCCCTGCAACACATTAAGGGGAAGAAAAGCTAGAGAAGAATTGTTATTTTTTTGTCCCCATCACTTCTCAGTGATGTGGTGTTTTGTCTTCATATAGCTTCCCCCAGGGGAGAGCTCATCTTCCCCAACACCCCCTTGATGTCTGACCAGCTACCACAAAGAAATTTTTCTAGTAGTAGTTTTGTAGAGAGAGAAGTGAGGGAGCTTCCAACATCTCAAAGACTTGCACATGCAAGTACCTGTCTTAATTATCCATGTAGTACCTACATTATTCACCAGGAAGAGTCACTATGGTTTCAGTTACACGTGTTGAATATGCAGAACCTTCTTTTATTTGCTCTGTTCTCTCTCAAGTAATAGACCAGAGTATCTAAAACACCCAAATATTAATTTAGAGGGTATATTCACTTCCAGCTCCTCAGGGCAAATGTTAGCTTTTCCTTCCCCCTCTTCACCACTGGTCAGGTTACCGTCTTTATTAAATACGTTGTAGGAACCCTGACGAAAAGAGCTCTCTTCCTCCTCTCCAGGAGCATGGGAAGGTCTCCTCCATTTCCTTCCTCCTTGCCTTTTGCTCCCAGGTTTCCCTACCCAGTTCCACAGGGAGCTGGACTCTGTTCCCTTGGTCCCCACACCGAAGCGAGCTGCTTTGTGTCCTTTTATTCCTTGAACATTATGAGTTTCTACAGAATTAGGATTAACAAACATTAGAGAGGTCCCAGCCAGCAAGAACAGGGCTGTCACAGAGCAGCTTGCTGTGCATACAAAGAAACCTTCGACTAGAAGAGTCAGCAATGCAAGGAGAATTAAAAAGCACAGTTAAATAACCCTAAATCCTCATGCATATTTATAGACTACCTCACATCAAAACTAAATCAATACTCCTCACTAGTTACGTATGGCCCGAGAAAGCAAGAGCTGGTAACTTGTTTTTGGTTTACCCGCTGTACTGCTGAGACCTGGAAAGTCTCCAGAGGTGAATAAATTCCTAGGCCTACAGGGGGAATTTCAAGCAAGGCCCCAATGTGGGAAGGGGTCTCAACGCATAGGGTGAGGAGGAGCAGCCAGCACAAGGGATCCATCTCACCTTGCCTCCAGAGAAAAGCCTCACAGTGAAGCTGGTTTCTGACCTTCTACTCCCACGACAGAGAGAACCACTCCCGATACGAGGCCAGGTGTTTGATTTACGCTGTACCTTTACCAGCAATGTCAGCTACATCCCCCCGGCATCTCGTGCCCGAACACAGCACGTGCTGTGCAAGACTGTCCACGTGGGGGGCTTCGACCAGTACAACCATCTGCTAAAACACACTTTCTTGGCTTCCACTGGGGGGAAAAATACTTCTTGGCTGCCAGCAACTACTGTTCATCCATTTCTTCTTAAATGCAATTTGAACCAGAGAGATGGGAAAAGGCTTAGGAATGTAACACTGGGATCACCGGTCCATTAGCGGAATGACTGTCAACTTGCTAAACCTGCCTTGCATCAATTCATCTCCAGCCATGCATCATCTATTCAGGCTTAGACTGCTACAAAGCTGAGCCAAAACCAATTTTAAATCTATCCTGAGATATACTTGGTAGACACAAAACTGTTTGGACAGCAGTGTATGACTTGTCCTGTCCCCTGCTTGATTTTATTTCACCGGTTTTACTTCACCACGCTAATGGACTGGAGACGTGGAGGGGCAATGATTTCAAGTTTTACTGCCAGGTTTTCCCAGAGTTATGGCTGCCAGGTCAACCCATAAACTGTTAAGGCCCTACAAAAGCTTCATTCAAACCACGGTACTTCCTGCAGTACAAAATTCAGGCCTTGTTTTTATCACCGCTCTCCTCCATCACTATGAAACATAACATTTTTATGAAAGAAAATTGTGAATTAAGAGAAACTATTTTTCTGGTGCTTCCCATGGGGAAACCAGTTTTCTTCAGCCTTTGTGTAGCAAACCACCAGGAAGACAGGACAGTTCAGCCCTACACAGCAGCTACCCAACGTGCTCCGGCACTGCTAGTTACTTCTCTCTTATTAAGTTTTAATCAGAAAATACATGAATAACCCAGAAACACAGACTAGCTGCAGTTAAGAAGGTATCATCTTTTCAACTTTATCTAAGCAAAGCTGAAAGACAGCCTTTCCATCCTTCACTAACTACACTTTCTTGGATGGCATCTTTAAACACACGACCACACCAGCTTCCCAGAGGTCAAGGCACATTTGTTATGGAGGAATGCATTTTTCCTGGGTTAGACTTTTGCTGTGCTTTTCTGGGCATTTTTCATATTTTAGTCACTGGTCTGTTTTTAATGCAGTTTTAATTCTTCCAATTTACTATTACTTCAGTTGCAATCTTCAGAGGTACGCAGACTCTCTAAGGAAATTAAAGGCATTCATTCCGAGTTGCTGTCACGGGCAGAACCCCTCGATGGTCTTTGATGCATTTTGGATGTATTGACATAAACCAGGGAGCTTCTGCTTGAAACCAATACTGAATAGTGAATGAGCACCTCTGAATTTATCTGCCCAAACCAGTAGTAAGTGGCCTCAAGAAAAATGATAAGAAATCTTACGTGCATGAACTTATACACTTCTATCCTCCAGCAGGTCAACAGCCAACAAAAAAAGATAAGAGAGATGATAAGGGAAAAGCACATTTGATGTTGGTGATTTCAGAAGAAAAAAAAATTATTTTCTCTAATCACCGTGAAAGGAGTACAAATCTCTACCATCTTCTTGCTTAACAGAGCTCAACAATGTTTACATTTCACTTGAGAGGAAATATCTGTTTCCATTATTTCAGTCCACTCAATCACTACTTCCCTACTTTCTTCTCCAACTTAAAACCTCGAATCAGATGAATTCACTTACTGACGTTTGCAAATTACTAATCGCTCATTGGCAGTATCGATCCGCACATTTCACATTTGCTACAGTCAGAATGAGACAGCACTGGCTGGTGAATAGACTGTGAAGACTGAAAAATGAGATTAAGCAGCTAGCCTCATATAGATCAAGTTATCTGCTTCCTCGTTCACTTTTCATGAAGCTTCCAAAATGCAACAAATTGAATCCCCTTAACTCACAAGACAGGACTGATACATAACTCCATTAAAAGATCAGAAAAAGCAGGTAACACAATTTCATGGAAAACAGGTCTTGTCAAATACACTTGAAGAGATTTCAAGTCTAGTTAATTAAGATAACTGTGTTGACATAACAGAATAGGAATCCTATATGATATTTGCCTCAGTATCAAAATCGCATTTTCTTTTAAAACTAGCATGATGCAAAATAAGACTACAACAGTTTTGAAATGGACCAAGAACTGATGAACTAACAGTGACATTTTCCAGTCACTTCCAATAAGTGTTGCTTCTTTCACCAATAGTATGCAGCACACATTCTCTAGGACACATAAGAAAATAATAAATCCTTAGTAAAACATGCAGATAACACAAAGGGAGAATTGCAGGAAACAACAAAGCCCACAAAGGTAGCTTAGAAATCTGATTGCGCCCAGCACAATTTTCTACACAAATTCAAACACACCGTGAGACATCCCAAAGCACAGAATCTAGTCTCACGCACACAATACAGCACGTACTTTCTGAAGACAATGCTGTGTGGAGGGTTCTTGGCCACGGTTAATAACTAAGGGTTACCTCCAGTTTAATGCTGTGGGGGAAAAAATGGTACTAGCAAGAATCTTTATGTACTTATGTAGGAAATTGAGTAGGGCCAGAGAAACAATATTGTCTCTGAATATAACATTGATGAGACCACTAGAGTGATAATGCATCCAGGTGAGGTGTGCATGCAGCATAAGAGGGTTGTTGAAAATTAAGGAAAGTTGTGAGAAGATTTCCATGAATGATTCATGATCTGAAAAACATGCCTTACAATGAGAAATGAATGGAAATCAAAGTATTTCATTTACTATAGAGAAGGCTGAAGCAATTTGATCACGGTCTTTAGTGGATATCTAATACTAGATGGTTCTTTAATCTAGCAAACAAAAGCAAAGCAAAAACGCAATAGCTCACACTGAAGTCAGTGAACTGAAGAGAATACATATTTCTAATAGGGATAGCTAGCCAGGTAAACCTATATAATGTCTGTTGCTTAGTACCATTAAATCAATATTTGATGCCTTATTAAAAACAGACTGTCGAGCAACCACAAGTTACTGGATAAAGATTTCTCTAAGTCAAACTATTTTTTTACATTATACAGCAAATCAGTCTAAATGGGTACTCTTTTTGACCATAAACCTCTTAATTCAACTCACTCTACTTCCTCCAATTCAAAAAAGTGTTATTCACCACTTTCATCCATTCTCTCACATTATTAATTCCCCCTCTTACTTTCTAAGCCTCCAGACAATTCTGTAACTTCAGCATTTATTCCTCTTAGACATAACAAGAACCTCGATGTTATCACTGACAGTTTAATCTTTTTCAAGGAGAGTTTTAATTTGGACAGAAATTATATTGGAATCAATGCCTCTAAATATAAAAATACTTTCAAATTTATGTTCATTTTAGTATTTCAGTTTGGCAGAGCCGCTCAAATCCTCAGGTGATGGAAAAGAAGAACGACACTTAAGATACAGCCACTGAGATTGTGCTTTTTTTTTTTTTTCCCTAAAGGAAATTTCTTTTTCACAGTTGTAATGACAACTTGAACACACACATGCTGATCCATACAGAGTAATCCAGCCCATTGGAACACTACAGCTTCACAAAAGGGTTACTTGGTGATTAAAGTGCAAACAAAATCAGGTAGTGGAAACAGGTTTGTTACCTGCCACCTTTCTTGGCCGTTAGGCTTTAAATCAGCAGGTCTCCTTCCTCCTGCCACAGCCCTGAACTGTCCCTTAGGCACTGGAAATGCTCACTGCTGCTTGGCACTTTATCCCTCCCCAGCACTCCAGGAGCAGGCAGCCTTGTGCTCCGTCTTATGGAACAGGCAACGTCAGCGATGTGAATGGGCTCAACTCTTCTACAAGGCCCTCCTTCTGCCAGAGGACAGCCTGTGACTTGACTTGTCCAGGGCTACCCACACGTGCAACATCACACCAGCACGGTCATCCATGGGCTGGTATCACGGCTCTGAAGCAGGGAGTGAAGTTAAAGCACTTCTACTTTCCTTGCGAGATGGTGAAGAGAGAAACCTAAGACTGAGATGTGAAAGCTCAAGAAAAGAAGTAACTCAACACAAACATCTCCATATACATCCATCTTTTAACCATGTGTGTACAGGTTCCTCACACAATTAACATTCTGCATACATGTTCGTCTTCTGTTTTCTGCTGTCAGAGCTTTAACAGAATATTTCTCATGCTCCCATCTCACATCCTGCTGCCAGTCACCCATCCATCTTCCACAGCTGCCCTCTGAAGGCATCATCTGTCATCTCATTTTGTTAAGACAAGGAGGCACCTGAAGGATTGCAGAGCGGGAGCGGAACTGGCAAGCAAATAGCTTGAACAAATATAATTTACCCCTGTAATCTCAGATTATTTCTCTCCTAGCATGCATGTACTATGGTAACAATAACATGGCTGTCCATCAAGCAGAGATTTCGATGGATAAATACTGATGGTCCTGCCCTCAGGGAGCACCTAGAGCAGCACGAGCTGGCACACTGAGAGCCAACTTCAGCCGTCAGCTACCAAGTGGGCTTCTGTAATAGATAAACCCAGTCCACTAATCCCCAATTCCAACACCCCCCTGAACTACCTCCCAGCTAATGCTAGTAATTCTAATCCACGTTAAAAAACCTTCCAGGAGGCCATAACATGGCTGCCTCTCTATATGAAAAATATAAAAATCCCAAACTTGTGTAATTCCTCAGCACACACCTGCCTATTCTGGATCAGTAATGTGCTTGTCCATGCTGAACTTGTGAATACTATTCAATTTTAGAAATTCTGCCTGGATCCTTACCAACTGCGAACTCCAATTTGTTTTCTGAATGCTGTAAGAATGCAACTGTAAGAACTGATCTGTACCTTCACACCAGCTCTGTACCTTACATATTAAGTTAAAACGCACACAAATGCTTTGGCTTCTCTCAAAAGCTGTTAAATGAGATACTGTCCTATTCAAAAAGAAGCTCTGCTAGGCAAAGAACCAGGGAAATCAGGAGTATAGTTCTACCAGGTGAGCTGGTCAGCAAATACTGGGTTACCAAGTTGGGTGGTGCTTGCAGCCCCCTGGGAAGGAGCACATGGCCCCGAGAGCTCAACTTCTACATGGATAAATCAGCCGTGCCCAAGAAGTGCCAAAGCAGGTCGGGTCCAGGCAAGTTTAACTGTAACAGAATCGGGTGGATTTGTTCTTTATCACCAAAATGTTTCTGTCCCACTGTGTCCTCGAAACCACGCCATGCCACTGGGGCTGCCACGACCGAGGTGCAGCGCATCCCCTTGGCACCACAAGGGACCGAGTTTCAGGGCAATTATCTCCAAGTTCTACAGAAGCTGCTTACTCACATCCTGTCATACTCCCCCCAGAAAGGTGAGATTGCTAACATCTCCTACCTTATAAGCTGCCAGGCCCACACCCAGACGATAAAACTGGCCACTTCCCAGTCCCCTCTGTGCTACCAGCCCCTGCTGTTGCACCATCCTCCTCCCACTGCTGCTGAGCTCTCTCTCCTGACTCAAAGCCTCACAAATATCTACATGGGAGGTTTTACTTCTGCAGCAGTAACCTTATTTGACCAAATATTTATAAATAAGTGAACAAGAGAGCCTGAGCCCTTGTGTTTTTGTTTGGTTTTGCTTTTTTTTTTCCTTAGGACAACCTTATTGCTGGTCTGTGCACTTCTGTCACGGACAGGCTTTGCTGGGGTGCTACAACAGATCAGCAAGCAGCCAACGTCTGTTTTCAAGAGATTACCAATTTGCTCCTGTGTCCCTGATACAGGGGTTGGAAGTGGGAAACCACCCTCACTGCACGCAGGTCACTGTGCTGCACTGCCAGTTTCAGGCTGGGCAGCGGCTGCTAGCCCAGCTCCCTCCTCAAAGAGCAAGGCACTCAGAGACAGAAGGTGGATTAAAACCCAGCTTTGTAAATATTGCACCCTACAAGTGAGATCTCAAGTGTTCAGTCCCTGAGCTCTTGGGAAAGAACAGTAGCTAAGAAAACAGATACTGAAAAGTGGAGGAAAACAGGAAAGTGGAGTAAGGAGAGAGAGAGCTGCTGGTGCTAAAATTTTAGAAGGCAAACTTTACTTATTTTTAAACAAGCAAAATAGCTTCCAACTCTCTCAGGAAATGGCAGCGTGCAGACAGTGGACCCAAGGCTGCTTAAAAACCGGTAATTGGTCTGGCTGCTGTGGCACGCTGCAAGGGCTGTGCAGCGTTCAGCCTGAGCCGGTCTCTCCCAGCCGTGCCCAGCTCCGAGCAGCTGTGAGCAGCAGCCCAACAAGCGCAGCAGCAGGAGCCAGCGGGGGCAGAGACACCAGAGGAAAAGGATGGAGACTGTTTCTGTGCAAAGGGCAAGTGAAGAGGACTGAGAAGGCCCCTCCAAGGGACTGCTCTGTTGCTAGATGTGAGCACACCTCCTCCTGGGATGAGCAAGAAAACCAGCATGAAGTGAAGATATTCCAGGCTTGATTTAAACGGCTCCGTCCACTGCAGTCACATCTACCCAAACCACCCGAAATGTCCATTTATCACCTCCCTGCTTTAAAACTAATCAATACCACTGCAGGACAGCAACACTTTCTGTGCAGGTAGAAAACAAAATGGCCTGGAGCCCTTGGAAATTCTCCCCGTTCCCTACCAGCTTGATACCAACTCCGCCACTGCCTGCATCAGGCACCACCAGAGATGTTACACTGCCTGGAACAATGCAGCAGCAGCGACTACTTTGCTTCCAGCAGCTCGACCAGCCCTGAGCCATGAGTAGACAAAGAGCCCCCTCTGCTTGCTTCTCTACAGCTGTGAAAAGGCTGTGCACGGAGACCAAGTGTTTAATGAGCGGAAAGGACACCTTTGCTGAGGGAGTATGCGGGACGTGGGACCTCTTAGGTACGTCATAAACCCAGGAGCGTGTTTGCTGGGAGAGGAGTATTACAGGGGAGAATGACTACTTGAGAAATAGAAAGAGGTACAGTCTCCAGACACGCACACAGCACTCCAGCTGTAATTGGCATCAGGTGAATCCTAATGGCCAGGTGGCTAACAGCTACTAAGACAGATCCCTGCTCCACAAGCACACACAGCGAAGTGCTATCCGACTCTGCAGCGAGTTTTAATGTTTGGCAAGAAAAGCCAGGAAGGAGGTTAACTCACCGAGGAGAGACGCGAGGTGAGGGATGGAAGGTAGCCCAAGTCCAGCAATGGAAGGAAAAGATGAGAAACAACTTGTGTGCTCCCCTGACCCCCTGAGCTTTCTCAGATGTGTAATTCCTATGGCAGATGACACAGTGGTTGAAGTGCCAGAGCCCGTTTCAGTCCTGTCACTACAGCAGCCTGTACTGCTGCCGCTTCCAGAGGAGATACACCCACTGGGAATTGAATGTCCTGGCACAGAATGGTTTGAAAATAATTCTGCCCTTTCCCTCATCCATACTCTTGCTAGTAACATACACATTAAAAATAGCTGAGGAACCACGTGTGCTCCTAAGACAAACCACAAGCCTTTGCATTAAGTTTTACTGACCTCATATGTAAATCAGCATATAAAGACTGGTAGCCCATTATGTTTTATTCAGCTGCTACAGCAGCCATCCATCCTGTGCCTTTCACAGCGATCTGTAGCCTGTAACAGGTTCATAAACAGCTCAGAAAGACGACTGCTGTAGATTTCACTTAACTCCTTATCTATCTGCTTTAAATGGATTAAACAACTGTGTCATTAAAATGCTTCAAGTAAGACTTTGATCATAAACTTATCGTTTTACAGTTATTGAATCTGATCCCTAATGAATGATATTCTGCCATATTTCTCTGTCTCCTGCTGCCAGCTTTGTTCCCCATTAGTCCTGGCTCCTCGGTCCTAACGCGACTGCTTTGTATGCCGGATCGTTGCATCCTAACAGACCTCAATTGTATCTGCTGATTGCCCAACCCAAAGGAACAGATAACGCGCAGGAATTTCATCTATCTGAGGTGGGGTCAGGAGAGAAAAAATAATCCACAAAATACAAACCACACAAAACACTCTTTACATATTCACTACACAGCTGCATGACTGCAATTCCTTCCCAGTATCCCTTTCCTGCAGGGAACAGAGGGCCCAAGGCAAAGGGGGGGGGGATTTGGGCAGTGTTCTCTCCCACACTTTAAAGAAAAAAATTTTGCTATTTACTCAGAAAAGGGGTGAGATGGAGAAAAAGCACTACTGAAGTCAGGAAGGCTTCTGCCACAAAGCACCATTGAGTTTTATCAGCTGTAACGAAGGAGGTGCCAGTTTGGGGATCTGGATCCCTGCAGCATGCAGAGGAAAAGCCAAGCTTGTGCTAACACGAGCACCCCAACACGGTGAGCAGCCAAGAGCTGCCAGCCAGTATCTATCTAAGCAGAGTGAGGGGAAAGCTGCTGCAGGGGACTGCCAGGGAGGCTCTCCAAGCATTAAGGTAGAGTTGACATACAACTGGGGTTGTCTTCTGCTCTGGACATTCATAGAAGTCCTTTTTAGAAGAGACTGTCAGTATCAGGTCTCCTAAATGCTTGTTTTCTCTTTGAGAAGATGACAGTGATTTTCTGCTATGTCTGAGAGATCGTTTGTTTGTTTGTTTGTTCTTGTTTTGGTGTTTTGTTTGTTTGCTTGTTTTTAGGGAGATTCATTTTCAACAGGTACAACTGAAAGAGTACACAGTAGTAGTTCACTTCTGGAGAAACTCCTCAGTGAGGATGGCTTTTGTCCTTCAATAATCAGTAGACACAAGAAGAAAGCAAGATGGTCCTTCGAACGGCCAGCCATGGGAGAGCAAAAATAGCCAACAGCAGTACCAGAGAACCACATGCCTGTTTCAGTAGCGAACTCTATTAAAGTCACATGAAAGTGTTAAACTGAACGCTGAAAATCCACACGTTTGATATGGAAGAGGCCTATTATGTCAACTTGCATAGTCCTTGCCAACGCAGCACACTGACTAATGTTAATCATTCTGTGTTCTAATTATCTTACCATTATAGCAATTTCCCTGATGATCATCCTTTCTTTTTTTTTTCTTTTTTTTTTTTTCTCCTTTTGTTGTTGTTCAGTGTTTTTCAATGATGCAGGCTGCATGGCTTGGACCACCTCTTTCCCATCTGAGTGTTTCCAAAGAATATACCAAAGGCTGTGTTATTATCTCTCCCCATCATTCCCTTGGCTTACCAGGGCATACTCAGTACTTTTAAACAGAAGGAAGTGAAGAGGAGGACACAGCATTGCTTTGTCACTTCACATGGCTAGGCACTGAAACTGAGAAGCCGTGCAAACCTCCCAGAGGACCGAGGACCGACTGCCAAACCCTCCTAGCACTTGGTTTGGCCACGCAGAGTAAGCAGCACTGACCACGATGGGCCAGCGGAAACACCATCCTTGGCATGGCCCAGCTGGAGTGAGACCGCCTCAAAAGTAATTGCAGTAGAGCAAGAATGGATTTATTTCCTGCTTTACTCCAGAGAGAGAGGCCAGATTTACCCAGTGGCCTCTATCCTACCCCCAAAGCATGAATTTCTTCCTTTCACAGTGAGGAGATAGAAGCAAAGACTCAGGAAAGTCCCTTGAACCAAGGAAGTGATCAGTCCTTTCTACCTCATCCCCCTCAGGAACAAGAAGTGACATTTTAATTAGCTTCTGCTACCTCTGACAGACATCCTGGGTCATGCAGAGAAGCTACCTTTTACTTTCTACTCTCATAAAATTTGGGAGTGTGAAAAAAAAAAAAAAAGGAAAAAAAGAAGCAACCCAGTCCCCTTTTCCTCTTCCCCAAGCAATTCAATTATTTGCCAGATAGCACTAAGAATCCATTAGAGAAGAATGTATTCTGCATTTGCTGTGGAAATCTTCTGGTGATCTTATCTGCCTCTCAGTTCAAACTCAAAGCTCAATTGTTTTTTTCTGCCAGTACAAGCAGACTTCAAGCAGCTCTGAAATCCTTTCAGATGGGGAGAGTCACCTCCTCGTATAGAATTTACAAGAGTGAGAAAGATTTATGGATAAACTGAAACAATACGAGGAAAGGCCATGGGGGCAACCTACTGGATTCTGGAGGGCTTTGAGTTAACTGCTCCAAGCAGTGAATTCAACATTATCTTGATCTGACTGCCTCAAGAAATAAATACTTCAGAAGGAACCTAGCCCAGTAGCAAGTTTTCAAGCTATCATTGCGTACATCGGAAGAAGGGCATCATCTCCAACCTTCACACATATCAAAAGGGCTCGGTCTCTTTTTGATCCCATGGAAGCATGCAACATCAGTAAAGAGCATTAAGTTGAACAGAACAGCCAAGGAGCTGAGACAGCAGAGGATGAAAGGGAAAGGCTCAGGAGGAATATGCTGGTGAATCGACCAGTAGATCTGTTTTGTAGGACATCTGGTATTTTTGCCTAGGGTGCTTGAGAGAATGGACCACACAAAAATGTCCAGGTGCAGACACAGGTCTGTCTTCTGAATGGCTAGTGCCTACAGCAGCATCTTACTCAGAGGATATCAGAGACCCTGGGAAAGCAGAAAAGCCAAAAGGCTTTGTACTTTCAATCCCCAAATTACTTGGCCCTAGAAGTTAGTTTCCACCAGGGAAACTGTTTTATATGTTACACAGAGCATCCCACTCCAAACTGATTCTGTTGAAAGTATCTGGGTAAAGTTTCCTATTTTGCACACACCGCTCTCAAAGCATGGGTACACGTAGGTGTACTGTGTGCATCCTAATACTTGTGTGCAAATACACGTCCGTACATATAATTAAATCCACGTGCTGTATTTCAGTGTCCACACTGCTTCACCACAGTAATATCAATCTTAACTCGTGCATATCCAATAATTCTTCTTGCACACTGAACATACCAACCCATAAGCAATCCCTGACTCCTAAGGAAATAACCTTGAGGACAGCAACCTGGGATCTAGAGGGAAGGCAGTTCTACAGCTGAGCTCCCCTACAGAGACTGCCTTGCCAACAGCTTTTCACATCCCCTTACTCATAAAAATGAGAAAATTTCTGTAATTACTACTGATTGCAACTGTGATAGTATTGCACAGAAAGAATGTATCCACTGGAAAAAGACCAAAAGCACACCAGAGGATCTCTGTGGAGATCATGCTTGCTGAGCAGCCTTTATGTTAGTGGGTTTCCAAGTTTTTCATCCTACCAGAGCCAGAATCACAATGACCCCTTTTTTCTGAAGCGCCATCTTTATTCTGAAAGGCCACAATCTGAACCAAACATCTGATGTTGTGTCCGACATGCACAACGTATTTCAGGGAATTTTTATTTCATTTTAAACGCCCTGCCAAAAATGCAAAGAACAGGCACAGCTTCTGTATTATTTAAGGTACATAAGGCCTAAACGTTGAGCAGGGGAAGCAGCGGTGTTCCTGACGTGCCAAACCCCATGCCTGGGGAAACGCAGAGATGGGACAGATCACCTGGGAACCCTCCCACCTGTGTTTAACACAACCGGGCTTTACAGACAGCACCACTCCCATGCACACACAGCAGCAGCATCTCACTACTGATTGTTTTTAAAAAAGACACAAAGACACCCTTTCCACAGCGTTTCACTTATCCTGCCATCCTAGCTGTCTATCCTGTTTTGAAGAGAACAGCTCTTCTGCTGAAATTAAGCATCTTTTTCCATTCTACTCTTACCTGTCTTTCATATCTGGGTAGAAAAGCTGTCAAAAATACTTTTTTTTTCTGGTTTATATGGATCTATGTCTTTTTAGAGCCTTATCAAGCAAAAGCAAAAGGAAATCGAGGCGAATTTCAAAACAGACTGGAAAGGGACCATACTGTGGTCTGACCGCCTTCAGGGTGCACTAGCAGAGATGCTCGTGCATCGGGGTGTTACTCCTCCCAGCATGGCCCCTTTCAGACCACCCTGGTTCTCCCCAGACACCCTACAAACTCTGATCCCTAGCATAGCCTCGGCTAAAGATTGAACTGCACAATGCCAAGCGTTTGAGTGACAAATGCACATCAAGTTTCCCTTCTACTATTTGATAAAATTCTTTAGGGGAAACCTGTTTTCTTTATGTAGTTCTTTGCCTTCAGGCGTCAGATAGGTGGTAGGTCATTCTGGTCAAAGGAAAGGCTTATGGGATGTGGAAGATAAGGTGTCGCCATCTCACACCCTTGAATCCCCCCAGCAGACACCACATTATTCCTCTGAAGCACGCTGCCCTTCCCGGCAGTGGCTCTGCTCAGAGTATCTCCCCATTTTCTCAAGTTTCTTAAAACAGCATTACTATCTTTGCTCACTCTTCACTGTAGCGTGAAACAGGCAGATTTTCCTCCTCCCCACACGGAAAAAAAATAAAACCAAACCAAAAACCCGAACTCTGACTTCATTTCTTTCCCATAATCTAGGTAAGACATCCTGGCCTTCTGCCTCTTAGAGACAGTGCCGAGTTTTCCGCATACCAAGCAGCAGAGGAAAAATCCCGCACTGTAACCAGGGTCTCCTTATCAGGAGAATAAAACTGTTGAAGAATATTACTGAAAACTTTGACTTTACAAAGACCAATGGCAAAAAGCCAGACTATAACAGAAGTGGAAAGACAAGGACAGCACGAAACTGTGACCTATTATTTTGTTTTAATCAAAAGTTTGAAAGTAATTGGTTCGTCAAACAAAGGCTGAAATGATAATAAGTAATGAAAAGCTAAAAGCCAAATATGGAGAGAGCTGTAACTTAAGGACGTGGTGTTTATTCATAGAAATCCAAGGAAAAGCACAAAGCTTCAGTAAACAAACCTTTCCATGCATTATTTTCCCTATTTAGCTCAAAACGATGTTTTTGTTTTGTTTCTGTGACATCACAGCAGAATTCAAAGCAGAAGAATAATGGAAAATGAAGAAAGAACAATTGAAAACTAATTTGTGCCATCAAATGACTACACAGTAAAACTAGAAAATTATAAAGGGACAGTCGCTCTTATCATTTCCTGAAACTTTGCTTTTTCCTTGCTACGTGATGAATAAGATTAGAGGAGCTAAAAAGCGAAGCCTCTTTTTAAAATGCTTGTGTCTGCCTACCCAGCCTGGGTTTTCATTCACATCGTGATTCTGGGGAATCAGCGCAATGCTGTTCTTGCATGGAAGTCATCTCTACTTGCTGCTTACTAATATTTTATCAGCTATCATTGTAGGATGGAGGGGCGGTTTATAAATGAAAATGTATCTGAACAGTTACTTGCAGCTGAAATTACTCTGGCTCTTCAATACAAGGCTAACAGAGCACTGTGTCCATCACCCTGCTTTCCGTCCATGAAAGCTGTACACACACAGAACACCCCCAGATTTATTGGTTTAGTGAACCTCCTACCACGGAATAAAATCTTATACAACTTTTAAAACCTCACCATTTGTTCTGCAATAACTGCTCGGAAAGTAAGGCTTGTTTCCAAACAGCGTTCTTGTCCTGCAGCAGGACTTCAACAACTTCTTGGTGTTTGCCCCCCACACAACACATGCACTCCAGGAGCAACCTCCTCCTCGGTGTGGCTGTATCCTCATCCACATTTTGTGCTCATCACTCATTTTTCTACTCTAGCATAGATGCCATCTCATAAATTTGTGCTGCATATACCTATGGGTGCAGAGACCTTTTCCAGGGGGCCATTTTCCCCTCCCCAGCTCTCTCCCCACTCACCCTGAGCTCTCCATGCTGCTGCTCAGGTAGCAAGGCTTAGCGCAGTGACCTTTTCCTGTTTCAGAGCTGTTCAGGAAATCCAGTGCTCACCCATCCTCTCTTCTGCTCATCTAATGAGCTGTGTCATGCCATACAACTGATGATACTTGCAGGGATAGCAAAAGGAGTACATTAATGAATTTATTATGGATTTTTGTGTTAAATGTATTATGCAAATGTTAATCAGTTTCTGCAGAACTTCGAGAAAGGTGCTGCATGAAATAAACAATACAGTGTTAGCTCTGGCAGTAAAATTTAGAGCTTCAGTTGTTTAATATTCAATGTACGAATTCCTTAAAAAATTTTTTTAAAGGGCACATCGGTAAAACTTCCCTGCACAAATGTGAATCTATGCAATCACGGTCCCTGATGTTAACAAACATTAGCAAGTCTGTACCATGCATGTCCTTGTTTTATTAGACATCCACTTGCACATCACATTTATCAGGGCCACAGAGGCCAAGAAACAGCTTCTCTTTGAACCGCCACAACTTGCTGACGTGTTTATGCTTCTCTTCTCCAACCCCAAGGAACATTTCTAATTCCTGTTAATTCTAATAACTGCAATGTTTTCAGAATTTACATGTACAAATTTTTGCATAGCCTCAGCTAATTCAGTGCCATGCACTCCTCAAGGCTGAAATATATATTATATATATATAATGATATAACTACTGTTGCACTCCTTCTGTTTTATACTAGTTCTAGGACTTTCTCCTGTACCCAATCCACACACACAAGATTCAAGATATTTTCTCCCAAATCACAGAGTCCTTCTAGCACAAATCACAGGCTTGTTACAGGGGTAGATCTTTTCCTATGATTCATTTGGGTAGCACTTTAGCATCTACACTTAGCAGTCTACCACACCAGAGACACCTACACAGCAAAGCAGCTTGACTGTAGCTTAACCTAAGCAGTGCAAGCAACAGAGTGAAGGTAAACCAACACAGGTTTTTGCTCATACTAACCACTAGAGTACCTGCTCAGCGACTCTGCAGCGCTGCTCTAGCCACTGGCATGTTACTGCCTCTGCCCCATTATCACTGCTCTTGCTACTCATGGTACCAGATTGACCCAGTCCATGCTACAGTCACAGCCATCTGGCTGCATGCATGCTCTCAAATGCCTTGAATGTTCCATGCAAGTATCCCATACCTGCTAGTTGTCACAGCCAGATACCCATAACATCCTGGTTATAAAGCTTACAGTGAGAAGCAGAGGCATTTAGGTCACAGGGAGGCTCCTGAAAGCATAAAGGTAGCCGCAAATACCTGAAAGTACATTTGCTATGAGGCTAAGCATTAGGAATGCAAATCCGTGAATAAAATGCCTGTGCTACACTAGCGCTATCGGGTCAATAACTAGTACCAAAAGGTACAAATTTAACTGAGGCAACAGATGATTACCACGTGGGTTTTTTGTTGGTCTTTTGAGCAAAACTGTGGAATGACCCCCAGAGTAGTCTCCCTTTGATGGTGCTCACTTGGGCAGATACACACTTTCTCACATCAGTGAAGACTTGGTGCAGCCTGTTAAATTCAGAAGATAATCTCTGCCTGTAAAAGAGAAGTTTATTTTTGAAAAAATCCAGCAGGAGTCTGTGGAAAGGATCACAGATTGCTCTGCACCCCAGCCACTTCCAGATGCTCCCATGAAACCCAACATACTGGCGGAGTGGGGCAGTACGTTTGTACCATGACCTTCTTTTGCAGACCCGAACCTGCACTCTTCTGCTTAGCTGATCTTGTTTTTACTGTGTTTCCCGCTGTATATTCTCAGGTATTCTATCCTGTAATTAAATCCCTCTGGAAGCACACACAAATCTGTTCCTATGCCTTACCAAAAGCTACACCTGACTGAAGAGATACAAAAGTGGTTTGCCCAAATCCATTTAAGGAAATTCTTTTTTTCTTTACTTTTCTTTCTTTCTTCTTCTTCTTCCTTCTTTTTTTTTTTTTAAAGGGTTGAGCTTGACCATCTGAGCTTTTGAGTGAGAGCAAGCTGTGCCTCAGAGGCTAACCCAGAAAGGGAAAGCATCAAGATGATCCATGAAGAAGCTCCATGAGCATTTGAGAGGTCAATTAGGAAACCTTGAAAGGTTGACAATGTCCCTTTAAGTTTTATAACAGTGTAAATGATTCATTCATCATTCTTCACTGGTCACATAATGAACAGTTAGACTGTTAAATGACCTCAACTTTGCCTTGGGCTCTTAACTCCAAGCCAGTTACCGCCTGGCTGCCAAAGTCCTAAGTATAAAATGAGTCATTAATGCTTAAAGATGGGAAACACTCCCTTGTCCACCACTGGGAATAACACAGAACAATCTGCTTGGAGCACAGCTCCCAGCACCCTTTTGCTGCTCCCTCAAAATAGAGGCACGAGGTTACTCTGGATGTCCCAGCATATTCATCGTCCATGGGCGTTTGACTCCTGGAAGAAAATGAAATAAAGCAGGCGGCAGCCGCCCGCTGTCCTTGCAGAGCCTCTTGCATGGGTGGAACAAACACAATGGGTCCAATTAAAATAACCTAAAGCAGACAAATAGGACAGAGCCTGCAGACACCCACTCTATTTGTATCTAACTTCGGCAATTATATCAGATATTCCTACCCAAAAAAAAATAGTGCCCGCAAAACTCACCTTCTTCTTATCTTTAAATTATTACAGCTACAACACAACTAGCAGTGAAGTCGACAAGTGGTTTATGCTTTAATTTGTGTAAAAATAATCAATTTAAAACCTGGAAGAAACTAAGATTGAATTTAACCAGATTAATATCTTAAATTGTAAAATGGTTGATAACAATAGTAAAGTTTGACATTTAGAAAGGAACTACTGCACATGGATTAACGAACACCTCTGAATAAAGTCATATCAGCATGGAAAAAATACTCCCACAGTACCTCTTGTGGAGTAAGTTTTTCTCAGGCAGTTCCTTTGTGGACACTGGAGTTCAGTCCCTTGGTTGTAGTTCCAACAACTAAATTTAGCCTAAATACCAGCTTCTGGCTGGGGAACGTTTTCTGATGGGTGTCCCCCATACCACATAGACCTGAAGTAGACCAAACCTTAGAGATCTCATTTTCACAAGCAGTTTTAGCTGAAACGTACTTGGGAGAACTCGAGGTCACAGAGCGGAGCACCCTCATCCATCCTGACACCACATCCAAAACCGAACTTTGTGCAGAAACACCCAGCTGGACGGGCGAGCTCAGCTAGCGGAGCCAGCACAGCGCTCAGGCTAACTTACAGTGCTGTAGTGCTCAGGGTAGAAAAAGCAGCCTAAAATTACGCTGCTGCGTGTCATTCAAACACACTCCTATTTCATTCTGCTTCTATATTAAAAAACACTGTGTAAAAACCATGTTCCCCTCCTGCTGTGTAAGGTGGTTTTCAGACAGGAACTCCTACTTGCAGCTAACCAGTCAACTCCTTTCAAGCCCTGAGATAACGGACAAAACCAATTATTTCAATACATATGAATAACATTGCATTTTTATGTTGCTGTTACATTAGTGACCGGCAGAAAGGCTAAAGACAACTAGTTATTACTACGTTTATGGGCATCACACTCACAAGTTGATCAGCTCAGAGCCCATGCCAAACCCTGAGCCTTTCACACAGCCAAACCAAGGGTCTCAGCAAGTCTCCAGGGTCCTTTCTTCAAGCTTCCTGGGACACTGCTCAGATTGCTTTCACTGCCAGCATCCACAGGTGATTCCTTTTACTCCAAAATTAGCAAGAAAATAACGGTTCTATCTATTTGGCCTCATAAATATACATGTATACGCACAAAAGGATGAGGATGCTAGCTTGGTTATGGGACTAGTGACGATTTCCAAGCCCAAACATATCTCAGTATAAAAAAAGCATCTCCCTGACTTTTATCTATACAGATCCACTTATCAAACTCAAACTGGAATTTCATTTTTCTCACCAACCAGCTGTGAACTAATTATGAGGACTTCTAACTAGTCCTGCTCCTTCGCCAAGCATATGGTTCCAATTAAGTGAAACTACAGCTGATTTTAATCAATCTTCCTTGAAGCAGCCGAAGTTGAAGAATCTCTTCTCCTTCAGCTCAAAGAGTAGAGAGCAGGAAAAGCAGGAGAGTAGTATTTGCATAAGGAACACTTCACATCCGCTTGGTTGCCTGTAAACACGAGGCTCCTAGCAGTAAGAAATGCTAATGGAACACTCTTCACAAGTCTTTCCTTCCACTTTATCCAAAAAGCACTGATTTGATCAGTCTCTTTCGCTCCTGGCCAAGCTGCACCACCAACTCGGGAAGATGGCCCAAATCATTTCAGACAACTAACAAACCAAACTTTTCACGGAAATCTCAGCAAGCCTGCCCACCGTAGACCAAGCAGTAACAGCACGTTTTCTTTCCCAGATTAAAGACTCAGTCTTTTTTACTTCATCAAAAGAAAGACAGTGAGGAGGAAGGGATAAAATTGTCTGGTTAAACCTTCTCTTTTCACATATTATTTGAATCCCTTTGCTGAGCCGCAGTTCAGATGTTATTCTTAAGACAATGTCCCGGGTGATGGGGGAGACATCTCAGCAGGGTGTCATTTCCCTACAGTCCAAACATTCCTCGTGTTTTTGTAATCTGAGGTTTTTATTAGCAGTAAAGACCTGACCAGTGAGTAATATCCATGCTAAAGTCTTTATACCAGTGAAGGAAAATCAATGCAGCCTACAGCTAGGTGTCAAGAGCCAAGGGGTTTCAGAAGAGAGGGTGTGTGGAGGTGGAAAGCGCCTTCAGCCATAATTCAAGCTGTCCCCACACAAGCAAGGAGTACAAAGAGATGTCAGATGTTATATATGCTGCTGCAGATAGCTATCGGTAGCTCTGTTTCTTTATTTGCTAATACTGAGCTCGGGGAGTCTGAATCACACGCCTATCTTACACCAAAGTGCCTACTGCTATCAGCAGCCAAAGCTGAGATGAGCAAAAGCCACGTGCCAGTACTGAGCTACAAGAGGACGTGAGAGGCGGCAAACATTTTTGAAATCGTATTCCTTTCCACACATCAGTGCAGTCAAACCTCGATGGTTTTTATTAGGAAACATTAGCTGTATGCCCTTCAATTTCGTTCACCGCACACGGCTTTGTGAATTCAGTTTTCAGTCCAGTCCTGTGTCAAGCAGTCGAAGCCCTAATTCTAAATCCTGCCTCTTCCAAATTCCCAACTTCAATACAGCCTCCCCATGCATCTTTCATTCAGTAGACACAGTTCCAGAAAGTTAGGTTTTATTTTAAAAAAGGAACTGCAGATAAAGACTTCTCAGAAATTGGCCTCTTCCTACCTTATTTAATATCACCCTCTACTTTCTCTTACACTTTGATTTGATTTGATGCCATGCTTTCCCATGTTTGTAATTTCAATCATCTTTCTCTTCATACACAGAAATCACAAGAAAATTTTACTGAAGTTTGTCTTGCCTTTTTTTTCCCTTTGTGATAAAGGCAAGTTAATTTAACCCATCATTTCCCAGTGATTTCTTTCAGAGAGAGGAATAAATAACATCAAACTAGCAACGTTTTAGTGACCTTATCTCAGCGTATAATAATATCCTTAGTGTATTTTCTCAGCATTGATAAAAGAGGTGAATTACTAAGCTTATCCTTAACTTAGTGGGTTCCCACTCTAAGGAACTGTTTTCCAGCGTGTATAAAAAAAAGTCACTCCAAGCTTGGCCTGTCAAGGTATTTTATATGCTAAGTGAATAAAAACCAGGCAAGCTGATGTTTTGTCCTCTGAGGAGTTCCAAAATCTTGACCATTCAGGTGGGCACACACTGATCAATACTGACATTTTAGCATTCAACTTACATATTCCTTATATTTATGTTCTCCTCTCTACTCCTCCTCCTTTGGAGAAGCTGCTTTTGGCAGCCACCTCTAAGATACAAGTAGGAAACAAGGGAGGAGAAGAGCATCTTGTTCCCAGCCTATCACCACGTTACTTTTTTATACTGCAGAAGCTCAGCTGTCCAAATGGTAGCTGATGCTGATGACCACACGGCGGAAAATTAGCAAGACTACGCTATAGCCTTTGGATCTTTCCTCTTTGAATGCGAGCCTTACAACACTTGGTGCTCTGGCATCTCGAGAGCAGCACAGAGCATGTCTCAGCATCATGAAGAAAATAGGGAATTCCTCTGGTCAGGCCTCCCTGGCAAGCCAGCAGTCATCGTAAGACAACGACTACAGATTAAATACGACTTGAGTGAGTTGTAACCTGCTCTGAAACCAAAGCTGCTGCTGTGTATTTTGGAGACCTGAGCATCCAAACACCAGCCCAAAGCTTTCATCTCCTGATGACTGAAACCCAATTAAAGGTGAGCCAGGTGACAGGTTTCACACTAAACGTGGCTCAGCAGAGATGCTCAGCAGCTCCTAGCTCCTTGCTTTATCAAAGCTGTCACTTCCCCTGTCTCTAGGAATTGGTAATAAAAAAAAAAAATGATCCACCTCTAATAGGTGTCAGGATAAAATCAATGGTCTGACAGAAATCTGGGTAATTTCAAAACTACGGTGTTTTGTTTTGTTTTTTTACCACGAACCAATTTACACAAAAATGGGGGGAAAAAGAGAGAAAGAAAGGAAAATTAAGAGAATGAAATGCTACAATGCAGAGCTGTTCAGCATATCAGAGAGAACAGCAGGGAGAGATAACGCTGTTCATAGCAGGATGGGCTGTGATTAAACAAATGTGCACAGGTTCTTGTTTGCTCCAGCACCTTTCAGACAGGAAATGCTATGAAAGCTTGAAGAAACTTCCATGCTCCTCCTCTGCACAGGAAAGTTGTTACCACCATCAGAGCAGGCTGAACACAGTCCACTTGACTGCTGTGGGCTCCCTTGCCTTCCTTCAGGGAGAGTGAGACTTCACTGATCTTGCCAGAGCGAAAAACTGAAGACCTTTTGCCATATAGGATGGCAGCTACCTCAACAAATGGTAAAACACCTGCAGTAGCACAGCAAAACAAGCACACCCCTTCATCCTCCTGACTCCACGCCTCTTGCCTCTCACTGTCTGTGCTCTGGTGACACTGCCATGTTGTCATCTTCCCAACAGCACTGATGCTTCCAGGACTGGAAAACTACTGTCTAATGAGGCCACAAACTGGTGGTTCTAGACAAGCATATTGAAAAAACTCGATGTGTGTGATTGAATCCAACATCCAAACACTTCAATAACACAAAGATAAAGGTGTATTGGTGCATTTTGCACAGGCTTCCTAAAGCACCTTGCCCAGACCGAGGGAAATGAACGTGTGTGTTGTAAGGTTCAATTTGGCAAATCTGTTAGAACTGTATGGACTGTATCAGGCTCTCCAGCCACTCTTTTTGGACGTCCAAGTTTCCTACCTGCAGAGTTAGCTTCTCCAGTTTCATTTCCAGAGATCTGTTCTCCTCTTCCAGCTTGCTGCGTTCAGCTTCTAGCTCCTCAATTTTCAGCCTAGAGAGGAAAGGAAAGATAATAAACACACTGCCTTTGCCCAGTCTCTCTACAAATGATCAAGTAAAAACTGAAATCACGGACAGTGGCAGATGACTCCTGTATTCAATGTCACAAAGCTATGCTACTGAGGTGTATCTTTTAGCTATTTGCGTGAACTAACTTTGTATGATTAAAATGTAATTTCAAAAATACATAGTTAAAATACACAACTTGAATATAAAGCAAATTTAACTTAGATACTTCCTGAGAAGAGAGACAGAGTCTAGACCATCATGTTCAATAACCACCAACAGCTAAAATCTCCATGAAGGTGTCAAATCTCTTTTTGATCTGATTTATACTTTTGGCCTTCACAATGCTCCTTGGCAGTAAGTTCCACAATTTAATTATGTGCTGTATGAAAAATTAGTTCATTTTGTTTTATACTTCACATGTGATTATTTCACTGAGCGCCTGTTAGTTCTGCAATGAAGAACTGTGAATAATTGTACCATGCTCCCCTCTCTGTGCAACTCTAAAAGCCTCCCTGTATTATTTCCTGAAGAATTTCAATTTAGTCTTTCCTCACATCAAAGGCTTTCCATATTTCTGTTCATCTTTATTGTCCTTCAAGTTTTATATAAACTTTTTGCTATGGGAAGAGCTAGAATTACAAACAGCACTCAGATGTATTCAGTAGTATGAGGCTGTTTTGGTCTCAACTTGTTTTCTAATAATTCCTAGTATTCCATTTGTCTTTTTAACCACTGAGCACTTCCTTGATATGTTTAGAGAAATGTTCACAATAATGTAAGATCTCTTTCTAGAGCGATAACAGCCCTTTTAGAGCCCACTATTGTACAAGTAAAAGTAAAGATGTTTTTCATACATCCGTGGGTTTTATATTTTTTTTTTTTTATCTACAACTTCATCTCTTATTCTATCTAGTAGCATCATAAGATTCTCCTGAAATACTAACAGCCTGATAACCTGTATATTTTCACATTACCTCAAACTCTATCACTACTCACAAACTTCTTTTTGTGTTGGACAAGTTCCCAATAAAAACCATTCTAAGATCTAGTGGAAAACCCCCTATATTGTGAAAAATGAAAATGTATTCCTTGATTTTCCATCTTGTAAATTTGCATGATATAAATTAGTGGAAGAAAAATGTACCAAGCTTCACAAAACAGAAAGATATAATCTCTGGCCCAGGAAATTCTGGAGAAAATACAGTAAAATCTAGGAGAGCCTTCTGACAAAGTACCCCCAGTAGCTTCGCCCAATTTGCATGGGCATCCATTACTGGCCATCAATACAGACTGTAAACTGGGATGCCCTCTGTGATTTTATATTCTTAATAATCCAACAAAGAACCTTCTTTTTTATTCCAACAGAGTAATGTCTCTTTGAGACCTTTGGCTCAAAGCTTTTTGAAAGGTCAAACATATTATATCAACCATATCAGCTTTAGCCAAATGATTGTTGACTCCTTCAGAGAACTCTATCAAACTTGTTACGCAGGAGAAATTATTATAAAAAGTTCAATATAACATTTTTGCTTGCATTTAAGTACAGAGTACAAAAACCTTAACACTGCTTTGAGAGCCTCACCTTTCTCGTTTTAACTTCTTGCGATTAACTGCACAACTAATACATATTAACATCGATCTTTGCATCCAGTTTTTGGAGGATTCTTTACCAGAATAGTTTTTAAAAATTAATTATCTTGCTTGATAACACACACTTTTAAATTATCTAAATTAAGCTGAAAATCCTTGCACTGTGACAATAAGCAACATGCCCATCTGCCAATATCCAGGAATTATACAACAGAAATTTCAGGTACAAGTGAGAAGTCGTCTCTCCTATTAACCAGGCAAGTGAGGGAAAAGCTACAAACTTTTCCACAGAAGCTGGCTGATCTACAACATGTTCAGCACAGAAATGTCTCCTTTATAAATATGCAGCTTGAATTACTTAAACTATTTGTAAGCCTGACCCCTGCTGGTAACGTTCAGATATTATTAAGTAACATCTTTTTTCCCTTTTGGAAGCTTCTCAGACGAGTGGCTTTTAGCATTGTCTAGGCCATTAAAAAAGATCATCAATAATTTCCAGAAGAGACACAAAGTTTGCAGGGATGGAGGATGCTGAAGAAGCAGGAGACTGAAAAGGTCAGAAAAAATGGAAATTCAAAATGGAATTAATGCTTTTAATGGCGTGTTTCTAAATGGCTTGCAAAGCAGGCCACGAGAACAGCAACGCTTTTTTCTGAGGAAGATGAGCACAACAGCTCCTGAAAGGTCAGAGCCAGACAAAGGAGTCTAATCAGTCCTTTCTCCATACTTGACAAGCTGGATTTTAATTTAGAACAAATTTCTGCCCATTTAGGCTCCCAGATAAGCTGCAATGTTGCTGTTATCACCTACAAAACTTCTCTGGACAGATGTTTGAGCTCAGGCCTCTGATGTGCTCTCTGAAATCATTCACAGTGGTCACCAGAAAACACTTCGAAAAGAGCTGAGGGACAAGCAGGCTGTAACGAGGGGAGGCTAAAGTCATTACATTTTTATGCAATTTTAAGATTTAATTTTGTTCCTGCCCTCCGCTTCTCACCCAGGCACCACCAGTTTTGGAGCGTGGGGCACTGGCAGCCTGCAGCAGCCATCCCCAGAGCACGTACTTCATGGCCGGTGGCCTCAGGGTTGGCAGACGAGGCTGCCTCAGACGGGAGGACCCCCACACTGCCTCCACACCACTCGTTCAGAGAGAAAGCTTGCTGCTTCCTCTGCGCAGAGGTCCAGGAACACTGCTGTAACCTCTTTGTACCAGGGAGCTTTTTAGGACTCACTTGTGCTTTCACTGCTTAGCCCTCTTCTAACCTATTTTTAACACCGTTAAGTGTCCTGGATCTCCAGTGGGATAGCATTAAGAGCCATTAGGAAACAGTTTGTGCTATTCTATCTTTGCTTTACAGCCCTCGGGAACACTCCCCAGTGGCAAAGAAAGAGAAGCAAGGGAAATCCTATCTATATATAAACACAGCAAAGCATTTGCAGCTGGTGGTTAAGATACAGAAGTCAAATACTGAAAAATATTTACTTGCTTCACACTTGAGTTTTTCATTTAAGTAAATTCAGGTACAGGGCCAACTGTGTACTGCTTCTGAATGATGCTCCAGCATCTATATAGGCAGCCTTAGTCTGCATGCACCTTGCACGCTCTCTGTCCAGGGACATCTGCAGCAAGATATGTGATGCTATTTTATCATCAATTTGCATGCCTCAACTTGTTACATAGGGGAGTTACTTTCTGGTAAGGAGAACAATCAACGACACGTTCACGTGAGAACAACAAAAAACAGAGTACAGCAACATCTGGGTACAGCATAGCCATCTATCAACTTAACGGCTGGCCCAGAATGAATGCGTGTACTCATTTTAAAAGCAGCCTTGTGGCATAAAGAAGGAACATCAGTTACTTCCTAAAATACTGTCACCGTTCTCAACTTCAACGATACAGGGAAAATTATTCAGATCAATTTCTGGAAAATTTACCGACTTATTCTCCATACAGGGGTTTGAAAACATGAAAATATTTAAACTGTGAAAAAGAACTCTTCGCATTTCTGGGAGACTTTTCCTGCATGAGATGTGGACAACTTAACCCAGGGGTAAAGGCTCCAAAGACAGCCATCTCTGCAGCCTTTTGCAAGATCAAGTTTAGCGCAAGAACAAAGATAAACTGTCATTTACTCAGACTTGCAGATTTTCCCACTTCCCAAAATTGAGCTTTATGTTGCCTCCACTGCATGTTTCACTGTCACACGTTAGAAGATGGAACACACACAAAAAAACACAAAGCTGCAGCTTCAGGTCTACTGAAATGACGTTTGTGAGGATCAGGAGACATCACACCATGTGTGTTCAGTCTGTCTAAGAAGTGTTTCAGTGGTAAGCAATAGCTGCTGGACAGCAAATGCCAGGCTGCTTGCTTTTCAGAAGGAAGAAGCAGAAAATAAAAAGAAGGAGATAATCTTTATGATTTTTCATTAGCATCTAGGCACTTCCAAAAGTCCCTTTCAATCCAGGTATTGAACAGTGCCAACTGGCCACCATCACTTCTCTAGCTTCTTTCTTTGTTTTTAATGTCTGCAGATGTGGTACCCGAATGCCTGTAGAATAGCATGGGTATCGCCAATGAGGACATGTCTCGCAGAGGCCCCATCTGTGAAGAGGACATGGCCATGTGGAAATGCTACTGCTGAACAAGAAACTACTGAATGGAGCAGAAAATGTATGTGTTGGGAAGACGCTATTAAGGGATCCAGATGGCATTGAGATGGTGTTAGGAGCAGAGCAGACAGAATTCCAGCAAGTGTGACTAATAGGCATTGGCAAGGACATGAATTTCTTTTGAATTACTGTAACTCTACCCAGTCACTAAATCCACAGAAAACATTTAGGATTTACTGGGGTTGTAGTTTGACAGCAGAGAGAAAAAGTTCAGATTTGTTCCAGCTGAAAAGGTCCTTCAGCTGTTGCCACTTAAGTCTTCAGTGAAGTTTCTTTTTTTTTTTCTAATAGATTTCTTTTATTTATAGGTTCTGAAATATTAGTTTCTGCACAGCTATCACCTTCCCTCTAAAAGGTGTTAAAGCTTAAATGCTCTCTGCTTCGCTATATCCCACAGTACATGAACTCAAGAGTTTGACCACTTTTTCTTTTCATAACATCTGCAGAATATAAACAAATGTGATTTCAGAGGGAGCTGCAAGAAGTGTGAGAAATGACAGCACTAGCACCGGCCTTTATTGTCTCTTCAGAAACGATGGTGCTGGGAGAGAGTTTCACATTTAAAGTTATAAAAGGTCTGACGAAAGAGCGCTTTGTTCTCAAGAGGAGGAGGAAAAACTGATGAACTCTTTCAAGTCTCTTGCTGAAAATTTACTTTCCATACTAAAGAAAAATGAGACAAAAGTATATTTTTAAAGGCTCTCATTCACTCGCAGGAGATGAATACAGATTCAAAGGATTAATATGGATTTTTTTCACTTTATATGTCTCCTGCTTTTGTTTTCAGAAGTTAGCTCCTAACCACAGGGTGTATATGGAAATGCCTGGAGGCTCACAGTCCATTCCTGTTCAGCAGACTTCTCTTGCTGGCTTCTACTGGATTTCCTCTATTTTTCACATTCCTTCATGACAGCAGCTAACTGGAGTGCTTGGGCTCAGACCAGACGCACCGTACTTAGGTTAATGGGATTTCAAAGACCACAAACTGCAGAAATGAAAATAGCTCCATCATAATCTGCGGAATTTCTTTCCCCACTTTCCAAATTGTAAAGTTTATACTCTTCTTCCCCCTGTTTTCTGACAGAATTAATTTCTGGCTGCAGTCTGTAGCTGGAAGGAAGAAGGATGGAGCTCGTGTTGCTAGCTCCTCCTTAGCAGCTATGTAAAATCCAGTAAACACTTGAGGCCTGTGATGACACAGCAGGAGGGCAAGCACAGCAGATCCAATCCTCTGCATACTGATCGCTCTTCTCTTCCAAAACTCCTCCTGTTCTTTCATCACAGCTACCCAGTCCTGCTGCATGGAGAGGGTGCATCCAGCCGTGACACGTGGAGGGTTCTGCCATGGACCGCAGAGAATTATTCCTGAACACCAAACACAGGGGGAGAGTTATCCCCCTGAGTTACCACCTATTGCTTTGACTAGGAGCCTCTTCTGTGAAGAGTGAGCTTGGCCCAGGTTCATGTCCTGTGCACAGAAAATGCCAGAAAGCACAAAACGAGGCTGAACCATACCCTTTGACTGCTGAAGTCTAGAACCATAAAAAAAACGCTTTATTCAGACTTGATTCTGACTCCAGAGAAGCATGCGTGCTACTGGATGGAGTGTTTGAGAGTTTGAAAAGACACCTGAAGCAGCAAGAGTAGCCAACACATGGAAAAATGAGCAAGCGCTGGCTTACTAGCCTCTGAGCACAGACAGCTCCAGCTAAAAGAGAACACTTTTTCAGTCATTTACTGCTAGAAACCGAGAGCTGAGCACTGACAAGGGTGATTAAAAACAAACAAATGCATGCTTTTTAGAGCAGCTTTGTAGCTAAATGACTAGCATCAAGGCTTGGGACAAGTATTTAAATCAGCCAGTCTACCGTAACAACTAAAAGTGGTTCAGTAAAAAGCAACAGAAAAAAACAGCCCAGAATTAGATCCGGGGACTGTGGTTTCTGTGCACCCACAGCCCCTGAGGCATGCAGTACTGAAATGGGAAAGGAAAGACAAAACATCACTGTGAAACGATTCCAGAAGCTCAGCCTCTTTGATTAAATAGCCTTCAGTGTGCGGCTCAGGACTGGAGTGCAGCTCCACACCATTAACAGCTTTATGAGGAACAGGCCTGCGTTTCTGTCATACTTTGTGTGGAGGCTTTGACACAATTTCATGAAAGGAGGAGAGAGATGAGATTAGTATCAAAGAAATTCTTTTAAAACCAAAAAGACAGAGAGAAACATTATCTAGAGGGCTTTAGGGCTACCATAAGCAGAACCTAACACCACAAGTCTGTAACAAGCAGGTACTTGTCAGTTCCTCTTGCCCTTGCCTGGGAAATAGATTTTAACTCAGGACAAAGCCAGACATCTCTACCCCCACTGCCAAGAGCCTCCTGCAATATGCAGTGGTCCCAGACTTTGTGGCAACCCAGCTGTTTCCCCCTGCACGCTCTGTCCCTGAAGCTACTCAGTAATAGATGGCAAATGCTGTTCAGTGAAGATAAACACTGAATGATGTGTCTCGGAGGTGAAAATAGACACTGAACGTCTCCCTGCATGAAAGGGTGCTGCAGCCCATACCAGCCCGGGGAGGGACAGACCAAGGAGCAGCTGCAGAAATATTCTGAAAACCCTCAGCTCCCAGAAGACAGCAAACAGGATGCTGGCTTTACTGATAGAGAGGCATAATATTAATCAGGACTGACGGGTTTAGTGGTGCTGAGGAGGTGCTGAATACTCCTGCAGCAATATAAACAGCAGGTTTCAGAGGGTCTGCTGCACCTCAGCAAAGGAAAAGCCTGAATGAGCTCAGGTCAAACATCCACAACAAGCAAAAGCAGATGGAGCCAGGTTTAACCTCCCCCAAAAAAAGGGAAGCCATAGCATACTATCCTCTACCAGAGCTCAAACACGCAATAGAATAAAAAAAGGGAGATGTATGCCTTGGGTCTTCACAACTATTACACCACCCTGAGGGAACTATACTCCAGGAGTGAGTCCCTATGATTAGGTTTATAGCCCTAAAACTTATTGGAATAGTTTAGCTGAACATGTGTTATTTTCGAACACCTTCCCTCTGCTATGGAACCGGGCTTTCAAAGACGTAAAACAAGCTCCAGAGGCAAGGCACAAGAGCAAATTCATAACACACAGGCCAGTAATTTCTGCTTTCTGCAAGATTCCACTTGCTGCAAAAATCTCGCTTTCAGTCCTAAGAGGCAGTAACACTTTATAGTGATGGAGCTGAAAATATAAAAGAATTAAGAAGAGAAACTCCAGCCAAAGTCTTACATCAGCCAAGAATAAAAAAATCAGCCTGTCAAGATCTGATTTGCTCAGCTTAAATAAAAGGAACTTTATTAAACATTCAGAAACAGATGAACTTTTCCGTGCTCAGTATTTACTGTGTCACCTGCTTTGGAATGGAAGCTGTAAATGCTTTAATAAATACATGGAAAGGTTGTCTAGCTTCACCGTAGCTTTTGTAAATGCTCACGTATCCTCTGCTGGAACGCCGTTTTGTAACTTCTCTTTCACTGAATCACAACAGGTACCCCTCTGCCATCTGCAGCAACGCACTAGGGGAAATGTCCCTCTTTTTATCTCCAGTGCTACATGCACATCAGTATTACAAAAGCTCGATTCTAAACCTCTTCACAGACACGACAACAGTTCCTATATTTACAGTCCAGATTCAGTCAAAATAAACAAACAGCAATGCTGTTTCCACAGTGAAGGAACTCAATAGGGGGAATAGTGATGCAGGAACCAGTCTCATGAATTACTTGAGTGCAAGAGACCCCAAATAGATTAAAAGAAAAGAGTCTGCACCCTCCTAAAAGATAAAAAAGCCAATAAAGTATCTAAATGCAGGAAAGATCAGGGGCTGAGGCTTTCTGTTAATGCTTCACGGATTTCTTACACCCATAAAAGCTGTTCAGAAAGTAAAAAGTGCGCTTAGGAAAAGAAATACTACTTCAGAAATACAAGGAAAACATGTTCTTATCAATGTTACCTTGCTGGTCCCCGAATAGCAGGCAGCCTGTGTGTACAGGCAGTCTATATGCATATACTTCTTCAGGTACTGTAGCATGATGACATCCTGTATCTGGTGCTCCACCATAAGATGGCAATATCCGTAGCAGACAGGGAGAACAGCTAGAACTTCTCATTAGTTCCACTGAAAATAGTAAAATCTTCCTAGCCTCGCCTACCTGAGTGAGTCAATCTCCTCCTTGGTGATGGAAGTACTTTGCTCAGCTGCGCACTCTTGAGACTTCAGGACCTTCATCTCCACCTCCAGCTGCAGAAGAGAAAAGACATGAGTTCCTCCAATACTAATGAAGGGGACCAGAGACATGAGAACAGCATTCCTTTGCTGGAGGAAGGAATCAGGACACCTTGCACAGGTCAGACCCCTCTCAGGATACTGATGTGTAGCACAGCTTCATGGGATGAATGCCAAAACCTCAGTTAATCCTGCTTCCCTCTGCGCTCCCTTTTGCTTTCCCCAACATTTTCTCCAAAGCAGACGAGGCACAAAAAGTTGTTTGTGTTCTAAGCAAAAATTCTGTTTCTTCTTTGGAGATTTCCCCAACCCATCTCTCATGGATAACTAGATGTAGAGAATTATTTGTGTCGTATTAGGAGTTCTCTGGTACCTGAGATTAAGTATTGACAGTTCAACCTCATTTAGCATCAATTCCTCCCATAAAAAAATGAACCACAGTATTATGCTGTCCTGTCCAGGACGACTCTGACACACACACACTGAATCGAAAACACTGGGGAATATTTCCAACACTTTCCAATATACATTTCTAGCTCAAGCTGTTCAGGTAGATCTGGTGGAACACAGAAACGATAAACAGTAATACCTTCTGCCTCTGGCCTTGTTTTGGAAGGAACTCACAAGAAAATATTCCAAAACTCAACAGACATGAGAACTTCTTACCCAGACTCAACCATTCTTGGGTCCCCTGACTTACGGAAATCTGCACCCCTAATTCAGCTATCAAGACAATGCACAGATGAATAAACGGCATATGTCACTTGTTTCTAAACCTCTCAGAAAGCAATTTATTATGAATTATAAGCAGAGAAATTACTTAGCATATATGGAACTTCTATTCCAGCACCTTCTCCCAGCTTATACCTCTTTCTCACTCATCCTTCAGATTTTGGACTTCCTTGTCATCTGCCTCTTGCAGCTGATGACTAATTCCTCTAATAAATCTACGGACAATCCAGCCCTAATTACAGATGCAAAACTTATGACCACAGACAGCTCAGTATCAGAGAAATAATCCATCAATATACCATTCCTTTCAACACTGATTGGTTGAGAAAAATCACATCGGAAAGGCAAACTTTGTGCAAAGGCAGCAAGCTGGCAGAAATTCCCATTTGCCAAGGAAGAGAAGCATATTGACACATGCAGTCATGGTGCTGTGCCAGAACTGAGATTTTGACATATTGTTTTTTTGCCCTTCCATGTTTACCAGAAAAGACAGACAGAACATGGCAGCATTGTTAGCAGGAAAGGACAGAAAAGGGAGGGTTGCGTTATTCTCCTCCTCTTCCTGACAGCATAGCGACAGAGAAGAGGGAGGGCAGAGAAAAGGTTTTAGCCAAATTTCTCCCTGGCACCCCAAAGCCCTACATTCTCCCTCTGCTTGTCAAAAGGCATCGAGGAAGAAAAAAATAAGCAAAGGCCCACCTGCATCATCAGGCTATACAAATGTTAATGTATATTAGCTGCCTGATAAGATTATCACAGCCAGAAATGCTTCCCTCAATTTTCTGATTACTGAGCTTATCTCTCCCAGCTCAGCCCATCACAGACGGCTGGGGATAACGCAAGCGCTCCAGATAATTCCAGAACTGTGAATAAAAGGTACTGGGATGAGGAGCATGCTTCAATTCCAACCTACTTCTAGCAGGAAAGCACTCATCACATCTCTTGGTTCCCACGTCTGCTGAAGGCTGAATGTGTTTGCTATTTGAGTTCTGTGCTGCTTTCCTGACTGCGTGTGGACGGCATTTGAGGATGGAGAGGCTGGTAAATACGTTATTTATCACAGGCTAAGCGGGCTCAGCCTTGAGTCCAACCACCACCTGCGCTCCAACGCGAGCAGATAAATCACTGCTGCCTTCCTCGGAGAGAACGGGGAACGGAGGGGACGGGGCCTGTAATGTGCTGCTGCGATCTGGGGTCTCATAGAAAGGGAAAAACGGAGTGTGTAATGGGAAAAGGAGATGGGAGAGCGAATGCACGCATGCTGATGTGAGCACCGCAGTGAAAAGCATCAGAGCATGTCTTGCTTGAGATACAGCAGTGACAAATTAGTGCCAGTAGTGGCATGATGAGATTCTGCTGGGTTTCTAAGAACAAGCAGTTCAGGAGAATGAGGAGGGAAGGGCACAGGGTCTGTAATGGCATTTTAAGACATTTCTGTGTCTTCCCAATTTTCATGTGCCAAAACTACCTGGACTGTAAATCTGATGTCCCTGAGGTGAGAAGAGAGAGGAGGGCACGGTGTGAACTTCATGGAACAAACCAGCTGGGGTGGTTCAGCATTGACACAAACATGCTTCCCTGAACTGTGATTAAAACTACTGGAGAGTTTCAAGTTCAGGCCAAGGCACAACGTCATGCCATAGCAAATTATTGCCATTAAAATCTCATTAACCTTTTATGAAAAATAAAGAAAGTAAAACAGTTAAGGTATTAAATATTTCATTGAAAATAATGTTGCTTGCTTTTTTTAATTATTAGGGTTTCAGCAATGAAAACATCCCTGCCTGCCAATCTCACAGAGGATATTAAAAATGTTATTTATGTCTTTTTCAGGGCAAAAAGAAAGTTAGTTAAGATAAGCTGAAGCACCTTATTGTTGGGATCCAATTCTGCTTTTCTGAAGGCAGCCCAGTGCAAGCAAAAAGGTCCTCAGAATAAGAACGAAGAAAACAGCAAAAAAAGCAAAAAAAAAAGAAAAAAAAGGAATCCATTGATAAAACCCACTTCTTGCTTGCAGTTTCACCTACGGGACAACCCCAGCAGGGCACGTTCTCACCAGTCTCTGGGCAGACCCGACACACTTGCCCCAGCCTGGTGCTGTGTGAGCCGCTGCCACCTCCTCCAGCAGGACATTCCCAGGGCTGCCCATGATGTGGTCAAGACAGAAAGCAAAGGAAAAAGGCAGCAGAACTGACCAAGGAAAATAAGCAACAGGAAGGCAGTACCAGAGAAGTACAAACCCATACTCTACATGATTTTCAGCACTTTGTGCAAATCTAAGAGGCGTGGGGATGTTGGGGATGTTACCAAGACCACCCCTATGACACAGCCTCCCAGGATAGCTCTTAGCACCAGGCAATGAACATGAAATCACTCACTGCGGTGGCAAAGTTTGTCCCTCTCTGTTCACTTGTCCTCTTGGTATCACTGGCAAAGAACGGCCTCAAGAAAAGATACAGAATGGAACAGTTTCTTATTTATTCTGCCTAATTCCCAACACATCCCTTTTGCTCAATTAATTTCTAGTCCCAGTCTCACTTGTTTACCAGCTACTGCCTTCAGCGGGCATTTTCCACTTTTCCACTTTTTGGACTAACTCAACATCCCTGTCTAAACTCTTCCAGTTTTTAATCAACAATTTTACGTAACTGGCTGAGCTAAACTTTTATTATTTTGAATACATTAAACCAGCAGAATCCATTACCCAGTAGGGAAAGAGGCTGCTTAAATTACCGCTAGGTGCTCTATTCCCCCATTCAGTACCAAACGACCTAGGTCGGGCTCCGATCCTCCAGCTCCCTTTTATGTTGATCTGGCTTTTTTAACCAGCATGGAGAGCAGAGGGAGGACACGTTGTCCCCTAATACCACATCGCATCTCTTATTCTGAAAACTGCACTAGCGGGACCTACAACTCTTGCAGGAGCCTCAGGGTTAACATCTTCCATGATCAGCCCCCCAGTGATAGCCCCACTATTCAGAATATATTAGCAACCTGAAAAGAAGCCAAGCTTTCCCCAACCTTTTTTTTTTGTCATCCAAGGTTTTTATGACACTGGAAAGGGCAGAATAATGAGTAGTGCCAGAGCCCATGACTCGTGAATAAAACACATAAACAGGTACTTAACATTTTGACTATGCAATGTTCTCTTTTCAGAATACACTGGAGCCTCTTGCTCTCAACCTGAATTGATCCCATTTATCCAGAACCTTTTCTGCTCTTTCACTTCATAAACATGGATTTCAGTTCAGCTTCATTGCTGCCAATCAAAAATGATCAGGGCACATCTAGCATATTGAATAATTTCCGAATGACCACATACACTAACAGTCCAAAAGGTGAAATGCAAACACTTTTTCTCAAGTAAATACTTCATTACTATTTATAATCCAAGAAGGAGAGGAAAGAATAACGTGGATTTTCATCTAGTATTTAATTAAATGAAATATCCTTCTCGTTTCTGCCTTACTTTGAAACCTGCCTGGACAGGATTTCAAGATGGTGGTTCTCCTCCAAGTGTTAATGACATAGCGAACACCCACAGCAGCGTAAAAAATGTGTTCCTCTCTGGTTTTCTCTTCTGTACGAATTATTTAAAGACCTTTGAGATGACAGGAGAAATATAAAATTATAAATTCATCTCCTGACAGCTAGAAGAAACGGAGCCTTATTTTAGACATCAGATTTTCTTGGTGTATTTCTGGCATTTGTCATTTTTGACCCCTATTTGTCCCCTCCTAAGCAAGTCTCTGAGTCTCTGCAACGCCACAGACCCACTGTTCCTCCCCCTTGATTCCAGCAGTTCCTGAAGACAAGCTTTTCCAAAGCATCCTGCTCACCCACTCTCTACATCCATCTTCAAAATGGGATTTATTATAGACTTAACTTTCTAAATTAAACCAGTCACCCTTGTAAACCGCATTTCCAGACTTGTGAAAATCGGACCATACTGCCCAAAATAATGACCAGCTCTCTGTTCAGGTGCCTCATTTTAGGTAGTGAGATTCAAAAAGGTCTCAGTCTGAAGTACTTCAACTTTGCATGTTGAGAAAAGGGACAGTTCTTTTTTTCCACATCATGTACACGTATTTCATAGAACACATGCTGGAAACATATAGCTATTACTTGAATAATGAGTGAATTTTAGTGAGGGGCTGATACAGCAATCTTATCCTGATGAAGTGTGTCTGCACATCATTCAGCAGTCTTGGAACTGTAAAAAGCAGGAAATGCTGAATCTATTATAAACGTCTAAAGGTTTAGTTAACAATGGGCTGATGCAACGTCCTTTGAAAGGCCTTCCTCAGCAAAAGAGCTGATTTTAAAAAGCAGAGATAAATAGGAACTGAATTGCATGGAGCCACCATGGAAAGGTGAATTGAGAGGTTGTGTTTGACTACAAGTCTCAACACAATTTAAGAAGCTATTTAAATACATAAATATTTAAGCGTATGAAAACCAAGCAGATCTGGAAAGAGCGTGTGCTAAAATAGACTAGAACAGAGAAACACGACCCTGAGTGTGACCCCATATGCTGAGGTTTGAAAAGAGGCACACTACCGTTCCCCTGGCGTTCGATATGCCAGTTACTCCAGTGATGCTATTTGTGCGTCTCTCCAAAGGATGCAGCAGTGACTAAGGATCTTGTTTACCTCTCTTCCCACAGGCAAGTATGACAAGCTTGGTGACCTCCTGATGTCCACAAACTTACAAATAACGGTGTCAGGACAGAAATCCAACATACATAAACACCACTGAGCTTAATTTCAGTGCCCAGCAATACTACGAGGTAGTAAAATGGCACGCTGAGCACTTCCATCGATCATTCTGCTCAGAAAAGGCAGTCCCACCTCTTCCCTGCACCCAGCCCGCTGCAGGCTGAAGAGCTGCTCCCTTGTAACACCTGCAGAGAAGCACACGTGGGGAGAATGAAGCCTCACCAGATTTCTTAATGAAATGCACCTTTTTCTTCTTTAACCTAACTCTTCTTCAAAGAAATAGGACAACACTTGCAAAGCAAAATATTGCTTGTCATTTAGAAACAGGCTAAGCAGCCCAGGATTAGCTGGTGTGTTTTCTTAGGGAAATGAATCCTTGATGCTATTGTAGAACAAAAGCAATAAAATCGAAGAAAATCAGATATTCAATAAAAAGTATTTTAGAACTACCCATTTCCCACTTGGTTGAACCAAAATAATAAATATATTTTTTCCTCTTTAAAGACAAAGGCTAGCTAGCTGAGAGCTGCCACTCTCTGTGGGTGACCCAATATGTAACAAACCTGGCGTGCTTTTATCACTGAGGAGACGGGGCTAGGTGCAAGCTTCCAGCAAACAGTTTCTTAAAAACGTACTCATGCATATATATTATTGTAGATACACACAAACTGGGAAATGGACATATGCTGACTTCTGCTTCTCTCCAATACAGTCTGGATTGTGTTTTTTCTCCTCCTGTTGCAGTAAAAAGAGAGCAATTTTTCAAGTTTATACTGAATGTCATTCCATTTCATTTCCAAATATAATCTCCCAGAGAGAAGGTTCGCTTGCCCTATTTCCAATCTCTAAAGTTAATACACAAATTTATATTCCTTTCTCCCACTCGCTCTCCTAAATTAAGAGGCGTAATTACTGGGAACGCTTGCTACAAACGAATAAAGTGCCAAGGGAGAAGGAGCTGTCACTGCTGGACGTCTGCAGCAGCCACCCTCCTCTCTCGCCGTCCCCCGAGGATCCTGCTTATGAGACAGTTTCTATCTTTGCCATTAGCAGGGGTAGCTCGCACACACGAGCAGGCGCCAACGCCTCCCGTACCAGCCAGGACAATCATAAGCAATGAAATTACAAAATTAACTTGAGCCTGCCGAGGAGCCACCAGTGCCTGCAAGGAGAGTTCCTCCCAAATTCACCTTTGCCTCTTGGTGGTTCTGCGAGCGCTCCGGCAGCAGCGGGTTTCCTTAAGGACAGAGGAGAAGCTCGGATCTAAAAATTCAGGCCCAGTCTCATCCCTCTCTTCCCCCACCCCCCCCATCTCCAGCACCCTCTCAAAAGGAAGATTGATTATTATAATCAGACTTAGCTCTGACACAGCATTTGCATTTTCAAAGCACAGCATAGTCATTAACTAATTCATCTACCCCAAGGGAGCCCTAACGAGCTTTCACCTCTCTCCCCTCTGATTCCCAATCTGCAGGCAGCCCACAGCTTTCCTTCAAACACCTCCCCTCTCCATTGTGCTGCACAAGCGCAACTTGGTGAAACTCCAAGCAGCTTCAGCGAGCCACAATGAGCCCTGCTGCAAAGGAACACGGCTCTGCCCGTAGCAGCTGCAGAGGACGGATGCACAGATACGCGGTTAATAATGAGTTATCCTAAGGTTTCCATATGTAACTGCACAGTTATGGTGTGCCACAGGGAACAGCTCCTGTTATGCAAAATAAGGCCAACGCCACGGTGGTCCCAAACTTCCCATGCTCACGTATGATCAGCATCAGTCAGGAGCCTGAGCTGCACACCCAGCTGTCTGCGTGAAGGAAGCATCACCACGTTGTGCCCCCAAACCTCAGCCTTCCCAGCACAGCCCACGCAGCAAGCTGAGCCTCTGATGCCCCATAGCCTTCCCAAATTGCCTTTACCTAGGGCCCAGCCCCTGCTTAACTCTCAGCACACCCCAGAGCTGCCAACCCTGCGCCCACCCACCTCCCCTTGCCCATCACTGCACCCTGCCTTGGCCCTGCCCCAGCAGAACCGCAGAACCCCCAGGTGCTGCGCTCATCGGGTTATTGTTGATGAGCAACAAGGTCTAATTGGAGGTGCTTCACCCACCAATCCATTGCATGTCAACAGCACGTCACCCATGTTCATCACATGGGTGCCAACTTACTACAGTTTTGACAGTTTTGTCTTCTTGAGCTTCATTCCCCACTTTATGCTCTATTTCTCTCTTTCCTGTACTTGGTTGCAAAATACAATCACAGAATATCCCGGGCTGGAAGGGACCCACTAGGATCACTGAGTCCAGCTCGTGGCTCCACGCAGGGCTACCTAAAAGCGAAACCATACGCCTGAGAGATGTAGCATGTTTGGAAATAAGCATCAGCAGACATTTCAGGAGGACGGAAGCTGGCTCAGAGATCAATATGAATGAAACCAGATGCTTTGAGGGAAAGAGGAGCAAATGTCCTGAGCGAAAAGACGCACCATGCAATGGGAGTGGAGATGTTGGGTTAAACCCGAGTTTATTTAAGTGTAATTACAGATTTCAACTTGCTGTTCCAGAAGAAGGAACGAACGTGCAATCTGTCCCTCTCTGCCCCACTGCAGCTCCCAAGCCCTCCTCCCCAGGCACCGCTGCGACACCTCGCCGCCGCCGCCGTGCACCAGCAGAATGTCCTTGACAGCTCCGCGTTCAAAACCCTGTCTCTTCACTCTAACGGCTCATTCTGAAGAAGGATCGCCTAATTTCCATGTTCATTCAGCTCAGCGCCTCTCCGCTGTTATCAGCCTCACTCCACCACATTCCCCAGCCTGCAGCTGACTGTTTCCTCTAATTACTACCAAAACTCCTCCCACCAGGGACAGCAAAACAGCTGCTGTCCACCGAGAGAAGGAAGCTCCGGAGTAATTAGCCTTAAACGGCTGACACCTCCTACCCGTTACTCCTGGTTAGAAGAGCAAAACACAGCACAAGTCATAGGGAACCTGTCAAGGTTCAGCACTCGACGTGCTGCAACCCCTCTGCGTGCAGCCGCGGCAGCAGTGCAATGAAGCTGGCTGTTCTTGGGGCAAACGTGGCTCTGGTCACTTCTTTCCCACAGAAGTAGGCACTTTTGCTAGAAGCAAGTCTTCTAGCCGCAATAATTCGGTGGCAAAGCACCAAATAAGCCTGCAAAGACGTTGTACCCCCTCCGTGGAAACTCTGAATACAGCTTGTTTCCTGAAAATATACCTTTGAGCAGTTTCTGGAGCATTCAGTCAACAAATTCTCATGAAATGGTAGCTTGTAATCCCACCTCTCCCTCCCCCCCATCAGTTTTCTTGTTGAAAAATCATCACATAATGAGCAGTCACAGAAGAACCTATGCATTTCAAGCGACCACCTGGGAAGAAGATCAAAGAGGAAAGGAAAGAGGAACCTAACATCCATTTTTGTTCCTTCAGCCCCTAACCTAAATACAGTGGAATCAATCTCTGCTGAATACTGTAAGAGAACAAAGGAGCCTTCACTGAGTGCTGGACTTGAAAAAGCAAACGTAATCCTCTTGTTCCAGCTCCAAGGGAACAGCGCCCAGCCCACGTCAAGGCACTTTTAAGAACGGCTCCGTCCCCGCCTGGCAGCACACCGCAGCCGGGAGCACGGCTTGCCGGCACGTCCCTGCAGAGAAAGGTGAGCGGGGCACACCAGGGCTTCATGCTCGGGGTGTTTTGTGCATCCCCAGGGATGGGGACACGGCCAGTGCCATGGGAAAGCGGCAGCTCACTTGACAGAACCCTCCAGCTGCCCTCAAGAAAGCGGCGGATGCCTGAAGGAGGCTGGTTCCCCAAACCCTTCCTGGAGAACGCACTACGACAAGGAGATGGAAGAGCACTCTTGGTTTTCCAGCTCGATGACCCTTCGTGTGGACCTTCTGCCACAACAGGTGGTGGGTATTTAATGTGTAAAAAGTGGGAAATCTCCATCCTTGGGCAAAATAGCGAAGGTTATAGGGCCTGCCAAGATCACTCTGCCCATTTTGGCCTATTGGGACTATGCCTGTGGTTTCCCTTAGTTGCCAGCAAGCAATCAGGGAACAAAAAGCAAAAAGTCAATTCCCTCTCAAATACCGCATGTTCAGTCCTGGTGCCAAAGCAGAAACCTGGCATTTTAACCTTTGGTGAACATGTTCCTGCTGCCACCAACAATAAGCTCCGAAGCTCAGCTCCGAGGGGAAGGGAAGCTGTAATAGATGTGCCGTGGGTGACATTAGCACTGCATACACCATCAACAGGACAGGGCCTGGCAGGAGCTCGATTTTATACAGCCAGTCTTTAGAGGTTAATGAAATATTCATAAATAAGTTAAAATTCTCCTGACAAGCTAGATCCTGTAGTACAACAAAGAGTTGTCAGCCTCAATTAAGCGATTCCAAAAAGGCAGGGCTCTGCCATTCATTATTTACCGAGAGGTCACAGGAAGAATTGTGCTCTATGATCTTCTTGTCTCTGCGGATAAATTAGGTTTCACAGCTCCTGCTGGAGGACTCTGTTGCCCTGACAGAGCAGCTCAGAGAGACCCCAGCCTGCCACCAGCACTACCTACCTCCAGCATTTAACAGCAAAAGGCAAAAAACACTAGGAGCGAGCTCTTCTAACGGCACTCAAACAGAAAGAGACCGAAAGCAAAACAAATAATGGAGCAAGCTGATTAGGCTGTCAGTGCAAGGACTGAAACAGGCTTGAAACAATTTTTTTTAAACCTTTAGCTCGCTCTTTGTACATACAAAGCCAGCCCTGGGCAAGAAGAAAAGCATCCAGCAATCTTTGATCTGCAGGCACGTCCACTGAACATGCCCTCAGTGCTTCCCTAAATCCAGTAGCTAGAGATCTGCACATCCTCTCTCCTGCTGAGGATAAATTGTGCCTCCAGAGCTGCATCTCTCAGCTCAGATCGCTCAGGCTGGCCCTGTTCTGATGCAGGTACAACTTCCCAGGACTGGGAGAGCAGGAGGAAACCAGTTCCCCACCTTGCCACAAACAAGATGGAGATAAATTATTTTGTCCCATCAGAAACAGATCACTGTCTGGCTCAGAGGAGCCAGAATCGCCATCCAGGTTCGGGTCAGGCTATTTTCCCCCAGTCCAGCAGCTTCTTTCCCACGGGGAGCCCAGGGAAGGAGCAGCAGTACGGCACCGCTACACTTCAGGCAGCTACGTTTCTTCCACTGCCGTGTGGAAGTGTTTTAACCTGTGTCAGCTGTTACCATCTTCCATGAGAAAACGAAAATTGTCCTGTTGAAACCAAACGGTGCTGCCGGGTTCCATGAAACTTTAATGTTAATGGATCCAACAGCAGGTTCATTTGTGCAACAGGACTTTTAAACAGACAGTTTATTTGTTTTTAATTTGAAGGGGATGTACTACTTGATCCTATGTGCCTGGCTAGATTCTTAAAACAGAGATAAACCACAAGAATTGACTAAGTCTCTTCTAACCTAATTAAAATCACAATTAGACATCAATGTGTGAAAGTCTAACGTGCTGTACCGACCCCCTCTCAGGTCTGTAAACAGTTGGTTGGCATTCATCTGCCAAGACCCCGACGCATTCACAACTCTCCCTGCTTTGCCCGCAGTCACATGCAGCAGATGTTTCTGACATTGCCACAGCTTTGTTCCGAACATGAATTTTCCAAGGTGGAACGTGCAGCAGATGCAGCATAACTAACCGAGGCCGTTCATCATTTCCTAATACTGAGGACAAGAAATCCTGTTTCTGCTCCTCAGAGTTCACTATATTCCTACACCGTGGGGAACAGCAAGGACTAATTTTAATGTGCCTGTTTACAACAAGCACTGACAGTGAGCTCTCATCTAGGAAAAGGAGAGAAGAGATGCTCTGAGTACTCCTACCTCTCTGTTCCAGGGTTTGCTCACCTGGAAAGCCAAAGCTCTTCAGTAAAAGCACAGGCGGAAGAGTTGAAATGGGACAGCAATGACTTGCACACTCACTCTACTCTTTCCAACAAATCATGTTTCTAAACTAAAAGGACCACAACAGAAAATGAAAAATGTGAATACTAACACTGTGAAGTATATACAGAACAAAGAAGCAACAAATGGCTCTGCTGAAATAAAGCTACCTGGCAGACAGAAAGAGGACTCAGACATCGATCGTGAAAACATATTTAAAACTAACAACATTTGCTGAACATCTCGGTCCAAAAATATGAATGCCAACAATTACTGATAACACAAAGCTCGGCAGCTTTATCACAGATGAGCATAAAGATGTCTGAAGGAACAAGCTAGGGAAGGACTGACGGGACAGCAGCAGAACTGAAACATAACAGGGAAAGTCTCCCAAACAGCAACCAACAGCAAGAACCTCTCCTATAAACTGAGTCTTCACCAGTCTGAAACCAGAGAGGACAACGAGCTGGGTGGATGAATCGATCACAGGACAAACAGGAACAGCTAGTGCTGTGTGGTCGTGGAAATGACAAATGGGGTTCCACGATGGAAGAGGTGAGCTATATCCAGCACAGGCAGGTTCCTGCCTGTACTAGATGCTCCTGTAGCAGATGCTCCTCTACAAGCTACCGCTGAAAAATCACCTGGAGTGATGTGACCACTCTGGTTACTGATCGTCAAAGGAAACAAAGGAAAATGGGAAGAGATTTAAAGAAAGCTGCAGGATTCGTGAGGAGCCTGAGGAGCCTGTTCTAAGAGAACGCTGGAAGAGCTTGATTTGTTTAACCTAGGCAAATGCTGGGAGAGAACAATTGTTCTCTATAAATATGTCACAGCATAAAGATGAGGGAGGAAGAACAGTCACTGGAGTTTAAGGAGAAAATTAACACACACACAAAAAAGAAAGGATATTAACTGCACATATATTTTCAGCTGGAATTAGAAGATTTCTAGCTATCAGAGCAGTCTTTCAGTGACAGCAATGGGACAAACAAGCTAAGCACTGTCAAGACAAGCTTGATAAATTTATGAACTAATCTACATGCTGCAATTGTCTCAGTTACCAAAGGACTGGACTTTATGACCTGAAGAATCCTCCTTCCAGTCTTCTGTTACTATATCATTTCATTCTAGATCAACTTTTTTGCTGTTTCTTTATAACCAGATTCATGTTTTTCAGTCTGATTTAAGAACTGTGTATTTGCCTAAAATTGCCTTACTAAAAAACCACTGCTGAGTTCACGCTGCTGCTCAGCTGAACGTCACACTACTCATCTGTCTTGGGCTTGCTAGTCTCATATAAGGTGCTAGCAGACAATCTGTCAAATGTTAAGGAGGCTTGCTGTCGTCTTGCTAAATCAATTTGGAAATGACCAAATACACTTTTGATAGATGGAGGCTTCCTGCCCTGGTTGGTTATCTTCCTTCCCCTCCCAACCTGTTGGTTCCATGCCTGTTCTGTCAGAGCTTCATTTCTAACTAACGTGCCTTGGTACTCTAATCCCACGTTTAATTGCCAGCCTACTGTAGATAATACGGAGAATTAACATTTCCACTAATGAGCACCACTTTTGTCATTCTTGTGTCTTGTCTGTTGTATTTCTTGCTTCATGTTTAATAACTCTCATACAAGAATTAAATTAGCTATATTGCCCAATTATCTAAGGCAGCTCTTCCTACACCAAAGTTCACTTCTTTCCTGTTACCGTTACCATCTGTAAAGTAAAATGCAACAGAATTTTGAACCTCACCAGGTATTTCTTTTAGGTATCAAAAGTTACAGTTCCTAATGCCCTGGAGGTCTGATGGAACTGTTAGAAAGTGAAGTATTTCAGTAGTAATGCAAATGGTTTACGAACAGTGTAAACCTTGTTGTTTATGTATTGATGTATATGTATATGATGTATATGTAAGTCTTGTTGTTTATGTATTGATGCCTACTGTGATTTTCCCAAATTCTCTGCAACTTTTCCACGTTGCTTTCCAGTTAGCAGCCAGGTCCCAACTATATCAGGCACAGTGTTCTCTGAGCTGATTTCTTCCTTGTATCCTCCTTACTGTCTTCATTACTCCTCCTGATAAACATCAATGTAGCTAGTCGCTGACATTTAAGTTAATCCCAAACATTACGGTTTCATCGGACTGAACACATGATTTTGCTCCTTAACTATTCCTGACCTGCTGCCCTTAAATAAAGGTTTCCTGTTCTTTGCAGAGGGTTAGCAAATACATTTGCTTAAGGCAAGAGGAACTCATTATTGTCATTTCAAGGTGTCTATTTCTTCTGTAAGGACATTCATTTTATGCCATTCATTTTGCGATCACTATGTCCTTGGGCTTCAAATCTTCTTTACCTCCCACCCTGCTGAACAATTCTTCTGATTCTTATATCCATCCTTCTTAATCTGCTGGAGGATGAAATATAATTTGGTCCAATAAGGAGTCTAGATTTCAGAGCCCACACGGGCCAAGCTGTCTTCGGAAGAGGAAAGCCAAAGATACCCAGAGCACCTCAGGGCAGTGAAAATACAGGTGATTCTTTTCTTTTCTTTTCTTTTCTTTTCTTTTCTTTTCTTTTCTAAATACCAGGCTCACTTCCCTCAGGGATTAATGGTGGAAAAAAGTCTTGACACGAATGCCTCCTGCTACAGAACCAGACTGAAGGGAAGTGTAAGATCAAGGATCACAGCTGTTGCCTGGGCGGCAAGCTTGAGCCAAACTATTTTGTCTTCTCTATGTAGGGATAAGAAAAATGCAAATGAAAATTAGAAAGAAGTATCTTCTGCTTCCCTCCATCAGGGAAAGAAAGAATAATATGAAACAACCAGGAAAGCATTTTCCATAAATAATACTTAGGTGTGAGTGAAGCTAGACCTTAGCTCTATGCCACAAGCATTAAACTAACATACCATAAGTAGGAAGATCCTGGGACCACAAAACAGGCAGCCATAGGTGCAAACACTACGAGCCGTCTCCTGGCACATCCTGCAAGTAAAGATGTTTGAACGCTACCCTTGATAAAGGAAACTTCCAGTGCTGATAAAATTGTCAGAAAAGTGCTCATAAATACACAAAAATTGTAGGAAAGAAGCGTGCTTAGGGCACAACAACGCAACAACAACAAAAACATTATTTCAGCAAAGAAGAAAGGAAACAGAACACTCACAAAAGTGGGGGAAAATTAAGTCATCTGAGCAGACTGGTGACTCTGATATGTACCATCTCTCAGAAGACTGCGCAGGTACTGTTTCCTTCTAACAAGAAGGCATTCAACGTTGGAATAAAGAAAAATAAATAACTGAAGGGTTAGAGGGAGAGAAAAATCAAAAATTGTTATAATTACACAGCACAACGATAAGGGTAATTTTTCTTAAATCAAAAAAGAAATTCTAGGTTCAAGTTCCCTGAAGGATATAAAATATTAGAGGACTTTTTATGGTTGTAATCACAAACTCATTTCTCCAGCCACTACTGGCCGTGTCTAATTAGGGTAAAGTATGTTAATGATACAGCGGCACAGCCCAGAGACGTCTTCAGTTGCAATATTAATTGCATTTAAGGAAAGAAGCATGAATTGTGCTTATACAAGCTAATTAGTATGGGTTTGCTAATTAATACTGGAAAGTCAAACTGCCTTTGTCTTGTCAACTGCAATTAGCTGAAGACATTTACATTTCTTTTTTTTTCTTCCTTCTCACAGTCAGCTCACTTTTAGCTGACAAGCAATGAAACGGTGTGCTGCAGCACTGAGTGGCAGCGAGTGCTGCAAGCCTGTCCTGCTCTCCTCTAGGAAGACCTCGTGCCTTGGGCTAGCACAGGTTTGTCTCCTGTTGTCCCATGGGCACAATTCTCTGAAACAGGGCCCTCTCCAACCAAGGGCACAAATGCAGATGCCATCTTGTGAGGCCACAATCCTAGCAGATTTATCCCACAGATATTTCACTTTTAAATATTGCTATGTGAAGAATGATTTACCAGGGCATCTGAGATGCTCCCCGCTGCATACAAGAAGCCCCAACAAACTCACTGATGAGATCCGACCAACTAGTTCCCTAGCCCTAGAGCACGTTAATTCATTTCCAGTGCTCTGGGGAAGGTAGGAAAGCCATCAGCACTCTTCAGGGTGGCAGCAGAGATGTCACCTCTACAGAGGTTTATCCCAGAAGTAGCCCGAAGACCCATCAGACTGTACGACAGCACCTGACAGGTGTTTATTCCTTTTCACTTAGAGCCATAAGCCTGTTTGTAGAATGGCTGATGAAAAGCAATATCCACATCTGTCAGCACCCAGAGCAGGAAGAGCTTTTCTGCATCCTCCCAGCCACGGCGGCTTAACTTCAAACCAACAAGAAATGGATCACAGGTGAAAAATTGGGAGAGGAATGAAAAGGAAGGAGAGCCGCCAGGAATCCAAATCAGGCAAACAAGTGCTGAAGTGCCAACTTTGAATGAGTCTGAAAATAAGGCCATCCAGGTGAGACACTGATCTGGACAGAGGAAAAAAAAAAAAAAACAACAACAACAACAAGGAAAGAACTTTTTGTTCAATGGCAGGGAGGAGAGCGAGGCTGCTGGTATAATTCAGGAGGGTAATGGAATGGCCCCAACCAAAGGGGACAGACCTCTGCCACCCCCCACACTGCAGAAGAGGAGAAGTGACACATTTTCCCTACCAGGGAGGTTTCACTGGGGGATGGAGGAGAACCATCTAGCACCAGTGAAAAGAAGGAGCTATCTACTGTCATTTTTTTCCCTCTAAAGGGAAAAAGAGGAAAAGCAATCTCCCTCTGTTTGAAACTATTTTCTTATATTTACTGAACAAAATTCAAAATGCTGAATAAAGCCCACACCTCAAAATCTGCAAAGCATAGTCTAGAGCACCGCAGAATACAGCCTGTTTGTGTGAGATTGATGTAAGCCTTCCAATGAAGATCATAAGACCTGCAGTTTTCCACCGAGTAACCCTTGGGAATAGGCACTGAACGCTGACTGCTTCTTTATCCTCTGCTGACGGATGATGCACAACACCAATTAATGCTTTAACACTGCAAGTTCCAGTTACTCCAGCTCTCTGCTAGCTTGTTTAATACGACAAGCTTTTGAAGGCAAACAAGTAACTCAAACCCAAGGCTTAATGAGCCAAAAAGAAAAACTTTGAAATGCTTTAAAAAAATGAGCATCACAACATTTAAAACATAACAGCAAATTTATCCTCTGATATGTCCAGAGAGCACAATACAAAGTTGACTGTATAGCATTTAAAACTGTAACAAGGCAGTATGTAACGAGATCAGATAGTAAATAGGATTAATTCTGTTTTCTGTGGACATATCACACATCACCACAGAAAGCAACTGAGCATACGAAAATGTTTGCCCACAATGCAAGACCACCCCAGAACCAGAGTCAATTAACTCTCTCATTAATGCAAATCTGCTGTTGAAACTACATGGGGGACCACAAAGTAAAAAAAGAAACTATCAGATGTATGGCACCCTATTAATAGAACAACAAGGGCACACCAGTTCTGACCTTCAGCGCCTTAGCAGAGGTAAGCAGAAGACTAAAGTGTAGCGTTAGCACTGTTGTTGTTTAGCATTTGGTTTTCAGAGCAAAAATCTGTTTAGCGCTTACTTACTAGCCATGGTGTATGCCCACCTTTTAATTAGTAACAAAATTAACCCAATGTAAAATATATTTAGAGAATGAGTGTCTACATCTTGGATACTGCTCACGTTTTTCTTGTGACTGGAAAAGTTGCAGGAATCCTGCAACTCACCCATCAGCAAAAACATTGGTTCACAAAACAGTTTAATGCTGACACCTCAGTTTAATGCTGAATATGAAGAATCATATACAACAGTCATGAAACAACATATAAACCTCCCTACTGCCTGGTTTTGTGGCTTCTATTACTTTTGGTCCTTGAGGGAACTGCAAATAAAAAAGACAAAACCAGCAGAAAATTAACAGGCATTATAAAATACTAGTTTGCAGTAATTGCTGCATCTCATCTGCTTGTCCTTTGCACACTTGAGACTGAATCAAAGGCCCCCAAAGTAAGCAGTTAATTCAGTACGAAATTAAATGCTTCCTTCTCATCAAGAACTGGTAACAAAAAACAAACAAACAAAAAAAGGCAAATGGCCAAAAAAAAGAGGATGGCAGATCACTAGATCTCATCCAATGCTTGTTCCAGATAACCGCAGAGACAAACAATGCCAAGACTAGCAACAGTGATACAAACTTTTAAAGTGTTTATTTTATTGTTCAGAGCTGAATATTTGGAACTGATCCATTGTTCAAAGGCACTGAACTTTGCATATGTTACTGTAAAACATTTAAAAAAAAATGAACACTTACCATCTCTGCTCTTTGTTTGTGATTCCCCACTTCTTCCAGAACTTGACACAGCTGAGCCTTCAAGACAAAAAATAAATAAATAAATAAATAAATAGAAAATGAAGTCTGGGACATATTTCAGAATTTTAATATGACTACATTCCTTTCCCCCCGCCCCCAAACCATAAAAGCTGCAATATGATTTTCACTGCACTGAAAAGGAATTTTAAGTGCTGGGTCTTGTTATGCCCTATGAGCAACCCATTACATGAGACAATCCTGTCCCAAAGAGCCTGTGGTCTACACACACAAGAAAGAACAGGTTTATTGTAAAGAAGAGAGCCACTGGGTCAGAAATCCCAAATTTCAGTCTGATGGTCCAGTAAGAGAACTGTGCTTCCTCTCTATTCCTTTTGAAGTTGTGGAGAATGGTCTAAAACCCATCTAATTCCTTCTCCTATGCTTAATTTTAGAGAAAGAAGATGCTTGCCCAAAACTCCTGACAGGAGAGGGAGTGTGAAGGGAACTTCAAAGAAAATGTTTTGTTGAGGTTTTGGGGCGTGTGGCTGATTTTAGCAGTCTCTGCAATTGTGGTAGAATACCAAGAAAAGCCTCTCTGCAACATAACCCTACTGAATTCCTGTGAGAAAGACTCAATGCAAAGTGTTTTTGTTTGTTTGTTTAAGAGAAAGTTTGAAATTGAAAGAACCTCAAACCAGAGTGGAAATACCTTATGTTACCCTTTCATAATTTCTGGAGAAATGGGAACCTGACTCAGAAGAGCTTTCACAGAGTTTTGTTTATGAGAAAGAATTAAAAAAAACACACAAGTATTTTGGAGATGGTTAAGAGAAGGCACATTTACTACTTGAGTGCAATTTCTTCCCGTCTTCTATTTCACAGCACTTTGCTAGCCTGCAATCAGCCTTTCTCTAGTTAGCAGAAAGCCCAGAAAATAGACACAACTAATGACAGAGAAACTAATTTAAACAATGTAAACAAACACAATAAGAACTTAAAAAAAAAAAAAAAAAAGCTTCCTGCAAACTAATTCACATAATTTCAAGCAGATATTCATTAAAACCCTTCAGAGCCCCTCTAACAATCTCTCTCTCCACACATGAAATGGGTCTTTTGAGTACTACTTCCAAACCAGAAGCAAACAGCAAGCAGTTTATTACAATGAAAAGGAAAACATTAAGCTTTGGAGGCCAACGGCACTGAAATGCAAGCAAACAAAAAATTAGAGTCTTAGGGTTCAGCACAGCGTAAGTTTAATTTCGCAAACAAACAACCAAACAGTTCAAAACCTCCCCGTCCCCAGAGCTCAGTGCAAACAGAAAAAGTTACCGATTCTTGCTGTGTAGGGCCTGGGATGATGTGACATTATTTAAGGAACAGACACTCAAATAAGAGGAAAAGGGTTTTAATACAAGTCTGGGACCTGGCACAAGGAAATGAGACATACTCATTAAACACCGCAGGAGATGCCAGTCCCAACCAAACGCTGAGTGCATGTACAAGCAAGTAAGAAGAAAAACTCAAATTATCACCAAGTTTGATGCTGAAACATCAAGTAACTAGAAATTTGCAGACAGCTAGGAAAGCCTTTTTTCCCCACTAATATTTAATCAGGTAGAATTACACCAGCATTAGAATTAGAAAACATCCCCTCAGAGATGTTATTTACAGGAGATGCTGGCGTAGCCTTTGCAAAACACCCCAAGACTGACAGAGTATTTTTGATTAAAATAAAAATCTTGACTTCTCTGTATTTTTATTAGCCTTATCTATATGAAGATGTATATGACCTTTGAATGGGAACTACTATTCTGAAGCAGATGCAAAGGGCTGTGAAGAATTATGTATTTGCCTACCGTAGCTACCGCTCCTAAATTTGTGGGTTAATTTTCTATTCAATCTCCTGTTAGACAGTACAGAGTTCTACAGAATCAAGGTGTAATTTAGGCTGGAAGAGGCCAGGTCGATCCTCTGCTTGGAGCAGGGTCAGCTACACCAGGATGCTCAGGGTTCTCGATCAGCTCAGTTCTGCCTTTCTCCAAGGAAGCAAATTCCAAAGCATCTCTGAGCAACCTGTTCAGAGCTTGGATCACCTTCACAGAGGAAATATTTTTCTTTAAAATATCAAGACAATAGCACCCTAGGAACCCATTTAACTAGATAGCATAAGAATGTCTGAAAGTACAAGGTGTTGATAAAATCCATGGGAAAAAAAGGACAGAAAAAGCCTTGTATATTTTACTTCAGGAAGAGGCTGCAAAATCTTTTGGGCAGGAAAGAAATAATACAAAGGGATGAGAGAAATGAGAAATGCAAGCAGGAAATAGTCCATAATTTAACTTAAATATAATATGTCTCAGGGAAAATAACCAAATACAAACCTGTCAAGCTGTTACGCCAACAGAGACCTAGAGGCAAACCTGGACAGCAAGTCCAAAACTGCAGCTTGCTAATGGCAGATCAATATGATTTGGAGAAGCAATCAGATAAGAATTAAATCACAGAGTAGGTTTTCTTCATTGCATTTATTTCTAGGCAGCTCATCTCAAAGGGAAAAGTAGCTGAACTAGTGAGAATTCAGAGAACAGCAACTAAGCTTACTAGATTGCTAGAAGAAATGATTTATGAAGATTAAAAGATTCTTAAATGTATGGTTTGACTACAACTCTCACAGAAGAGCAAAAGGGACATATTTAATGCCTTGTGAGCCACTACAATGTGACCCACAGCTGCAGAGGAGGAGGCTCCTCCAGCACAGCTGAGCCTGGCCGAGGCACTCACAGCCCCACGCAGGAACCCCGCCAGCACAGCAGCTCGCGCCCCGGGGCTGGAAGCACTGGGGTCCCCTGCACCTGCTCCTGCCTGCCTGTGAAACAGATGATCTGAATGCTTTATCACATCCAGTTTGTAAACATTAGCCCTACCCTGGACTTTTTATTAGCTTAAATCAAATATTGAACCTAGCTCAGCTGTTAGAGGACAGCTGCTTGCAAAGTGATTCACTGCCATATTCCTACTAGGCCACAAGAAAATACAACCTAATCACCAGCAGCATGACAGATGCACGCATTTTTAATTATGAAGAAGAAATTAGGCTCTGAACTTCCCCCCACACCTCTCTTAATCAGAGTGCCTTGGAGGAGCTGCCAGCCACCACGGCACTTTAAGGATGGGGCTGCAGAGGGCTCTGGCACAGCGCAGGACGATGTGCTGAGCCCCGGCACCGCTGGGCAGCCTTGGAAGGACCTGAAAGAAATATTGCTATATTGCTTCTTATAACTTATCTTTCCAGGAATGAACTGGTGGATTTCTCAGTTCAATCCTCTCTGCCCACTTGCAGCCAGTGAACGCATGAGCAATGAGCTTGAGGCGCTGCAGGTGGGCAGGGAGGGAGCCGGCACGCGAGAGTCCTTCACTCCCGGGCAGGTGGGGAGCATTCTCTGCAGCAGATGCTGGCGCAGTTTGCCAGGCCCATCTCTGAGCTGTGTGCTGGCAAATGCAATGGCCTACGTACATGTGGCTCCACTCTGTTTTACCTGCTTTTAGCTTGAACACGTTCACCTTGGTCTCTCAGGAGTCTCTCAGTAGGAAAAACTTGTGTTGCATTTTCAGGATATGCATAGAAGTCATTTTAAAGCTCCAAGGAATTTCATATTACTTAATACACATGTTAAATTCCCACGGATCACTGAGCTCAAGCATTAAGAAATCTGATAAGCAAACAGATACCGAGTTTAAGAATCAGATATACAAATACATGTAAAGGACGATTTGCCCACAGAAGGCAGCACAAACAGGTAAAGAAAATCAAATAAGTAGCATAAGCAGAAAAAAAAAATCCTCTGAAGTATTCAGTCAATTACTTTAAGCCTCCAAAAAAACAGGGTTTGTCAATTCAAAACATTCATCTTACATGACAACACAGTCTAATCTACTGTCAGTGCTGCTGTCATCCTCAAAAGAGAGCGGCAGGGAAGGAAAGATAACCTGTGCTCCTGCCTTGCCAGGATACAGCAGCTGGGGCTGGGAGGAGCAGGAACAGTTTCCAAGGAGAGGAACTGATTCAGCTCCCAAGGAGACATTTCTGAATTGCTCAGCTTGCTTCCCTTCATCAATAATTAATCCCCTATACCTTCCAATTGTAGCTCTTTCCACTGTATTTCACACTTCTAATGTAAATACAAACACAGGAAAACAGCAGGTGTGCAGGAGGGAAGCAAAGGGGTCGGGAGCAGTGCTCTTCCAGCTCTGGTGATGCTGAGGGAGGCTGGTCGGAGAGGGTCTTGGGGATGAAACCAAAGCAAACCGGCGATCCCAATGCAGGTGGTAGCAGCATCAGCAGCCCCACGCCCTCCTCAGGGGGCTGAACGTGAGCCAACTGCCCTGGCCGACAGGCAAGCAGCTCAGATGTGGGACTCACTCGTCAGAAAAAATGAGCTGCTCAGTCTCTAATGAGTGGTCGTTCTCTCCGCAACAATACCCGCCGCTCTACAAGCAATTAGCAAATCGAAGCGCTCTCTTTGTGGACCTGCATTAATGTACTCCTCTACGCTGCACATTAAATAGCTCATAGGTATGGCACAGCACAGTAGCAGCAACAACCAAAGACACAAAATTGAAGCTTGCTTCAAAGAGTTATGGAAGCAAAATTATGTGTGCTGCATGCAGGGAATAAATCAAAACAACCTTCATTGCGAAACATCATTTTAGTCTTCTGCTTTCATCAGAAACCATGATTATCTTAACAGCCACACCAAGACAATGCAGGTACTTTGCAAGGGAGAGAAACACGCAGCACTTTCAGTGCCTCAAATTAAAACCAGTCATTTTTATTCTTTCCCACGAGGGTGAAATGCCTGTGAATATACACAGCCGCCTATTCCCGGGCCGTGCTTGCACAGCTATAAATCCAAAGTGCGGGTCCCCAGAAGGGAAGGCACGTGCTGGGAGGGCAGGCACGGGGGGGAGAGGAGGAGGGTCACAGCCTGGCAGAGCCATACCGCAGCTGCAAAGCATGGCATTTTTACAGCCTGCCAAAGCCCAAGCTATCCTTAGCAGTATTTGATATGCAACAGTTGTGTGCAAATTCAAGTCAAGTGTGATGACTGGCAAATTTAGGTATAATGTTAATTAATAGCTATTTCAAATTAATTACCTCCTAAGATAAATTCTTGCCTCTCCAACAAAGTTAGCACACAAATTTACAAGGATGTATCTGCTTCCAATCACAGAAATATGGAACCGTATACGTCCCAACATGCCCAATAACCGCTTCAGTTTCCTTGTGCTGGCTACCCCCCCCCCGTTCCCTGGGTAATTTCACAATAACTTACGAAATCTAATCACCTACAAAGATATAAGATGAAGCTCCTCTGCTCAAGCTAGATGGCCTTAGTGTATGGCTAGTGTGAGGTGACCTACAACATGGTCCAAGCCAGCAAATCTTATCTGAAGGCATAAGCTGGGGAAGGAGGGGAAAAAAAAGCACATCACCACCTCTTTCCATCTGATTCAGGAGATGCAGGTAGAATACTATACATCAAAGCTGCAGCTGAAATGCAGAAGGAAACCCCAAAACATGGCTGCACCCCCAGGATGACTCTGATAAGGAAAGCACTGATCGTAACGCTCAGAATTCAATCACAAATTTAAAAACATATAGCTCTGTGCACTGCACTTACAAATTACATGGAACAATAGAGGGATGTCATGAAAACGCTTTGAAGAGATGGTTGGAATCACTAATTCTCTCACTAGAGACACACAGATATGTTACAAGATTCTGGCTTGTAGTGAAAACAGGAGTAAAACTTTGATTTCCGAAAAAAAAAGCCACAGACAGCTTACTCATGGGGGTGGCAGACTGTGACAGAAGTAACTCAGCCACTTGCAGTCAGACTTCAGTTTATTTGCATACTGCGAACCTGCATATTAAAACATTGTGAGAGCTGAAATGAAATTTTCATTAGTGTTCAATCTGAAATCTTACCCATGGGATTCAACTTCCAACAGTTAAGGCGTGCATTTGCCTGTTTTTACTTTAAAGCTATCTGTTCGTTTATATCACGCTAGCCAATACCTTCCGCCTTCAACCCATTAGCACACCATTACTGCAGATTGGTAGCAGTACAGTATTGTTTTAGCGGCTCTAAAGTGCACTCCAAAATTACACTGGGTTAAATGGTCATTTCTAATTTAAACCACTATTTTGATGCTTTGTAGGAGAATTTACTGATCTTTCGCAAAATTGCATCATTTGAGATCACAATCAGTAGGACAGTTTTGTATCAGACATTGCTAAATAATGCCTTGCTGCTTTAGGGATTCAGTTCAGCTGTTCTCAAGAAAATTCTCCTGCTTTTAAAATCAAATGCACATCCTATATAAAGTGGGAAATAACAGCTACAAATAACCATTGGTATTGTCCCAGAAGCCTCACAGCCACCATGTTATTTTACAGGAGCTGGACTGGAGGTAGGTGGCAGCAGTCAGTCTAGGGCAAAGGTGGAGGGGAAAATTCCCCAATGACTTTTGAAAGCTTTTCATAAATTTAGTATACAATGAAGTGACAATGAGTTTTAGAAAAGTTGCAAAGGCAAAACAGAGACCGTTACTTACTGACGTAATTTATCTCATATGGATAGGCTTAGAGCACAACAAAAAGTAGGTGTCTCAGGCCACTGCTTATATGGTTTTTGATGTGATTTAGTTGTTCTTAATTTACCCCAAGCAAGGACATAAAACACACGAAATTGGAATGCCTGTAAGAAGATATCCCTGTATCTCCAAGGACTTGTGCTCCTGGGCATCGGATCGCAAACTGCAACACCCAGGGACCGAAGGCTACTGCTCTGCGCAGAGCAGTGAAGGGTGATTTCCATCAAAAAAGCAAGAGCTGCTGTCTATCTGAGAACCAGTTGCCTACTGGATTGGATGTGCAGCAGTGAAATGCCGCCCCCAAGTGAGAGACAAAAAGCAGCTGGTGAACAAAATGAAGTATGAATAAAGCAAAGACTCTAGGGTGCTACACAAAAAACGATACTGCAAATTGAAAAAGTGCTGAAGTCATAGTTATAATTACTGAAGATACAGGGAAAACATCTGCAAGATATGAGCTCCTGTCAAACACGCTATCAAGATTACTGGACAAAGAGATAATAACCAAATCTTTCTCTTGCTCTAAAGTCCCAAGGACAGACCAATACCTCTTCTTCTGTTTTGTTTGGAGAGGGACAGTCACTTAGTAACATCGGGAATTCTCGACAGGAGGTTTATTATAATGAAATCACACCAAATTCTCACTGGTTGAGCTATGAGAAAGGGGTGCAAACAAAGCCACTGTGAAACAACTGATGCAAGATACAATGCCAAGCAAAAAAATACCCAGATTTTTATTCCTGGCAAGTCACTCCACCTACCTCAAAGTAAGCTGCATAGCTCTGCAGCAGAGACCTGGCTTTTGTTCTCACTCTGCCTAACAATTGCTGGGACGCCTGGGGCAAATTGCTAAACTCTCCAAAATTCCTTTCACACTCACCCCGCTAATGCAAAGATAATATTCACTCTGTAAAACCATCCAGTATCTTTGGCCAGAAAGTAATCTCTGAGTTCAAGGTGCTATCATTGACACAGAACACACAGGATGGTCCACACCACTCAGGCAGCAAAAGGATTAAGCACCACATTAAGAGCACAACTCAGCACCTCCACGTCCAGAGGTGGCGGTACCCAAATCTCCCTGATCCTCAAAGCAAAGGTGACCTTCACAACTGCAATAAAATACAGAACTCAGAGAAATATCCTGAACTTCTCAAAATCCACTCCATCAACACTGTTCACATAATCTCCCAGGCAGACACCATTGGTTAAGGAACACAGTACCAAAGCAAGCTGGGGAAATAGCAAAATGACTTTATATTCAGGAAGGGATGAGTCCCCGGAGACCAGAGCATCCTACGCCAGACAGAAACACTTACAGGAAAGCAGGTAGGTGCAGGTAGGGAGGAAAATAAGGAGCTCAGGTGTTACTAGATTTTTCATGTGTCAAGAAGTGTCAGGTTTGCAAACATCTCTAAACAGCAGCATGCATTTGTTGATTTTACTCTGTGAACTGCAACAGAGGTTGAGGCAAGACTCATGTGCAACAGCTGAGCAACTCCTTTCCTCCTGGCTTTCCTTGGCGTTTTCACTCAGCACCTTCCTAAGGCAGAACACAGAGACCGAAAGATTAACAAAGCTCTGCTGGAATATAATACATATTTGCGATAGGTCTGCTTTTCTCCATCCTAATCAAACGGTGCTGCAGCCCCTAGGGAGAGAACACATTGCCAAACAAAAATGCGAGCATGCAGCTGCTTCCTCAACAGCAAAGGGCAGCCTGACTGATGAAACTCTGCCAAGCCAATTGCTTCCAGCACTCCGCAGTCAGCCAGCAGAGCATCTCCTGGACGCACACCGGTGACTCCCAGATGCTGATGGACTCTCCAAAGGAATCATTCCGCATCACTGGAACACCCATCAGAGAAGCCTCTGCCACTAATATTCTCCTTGTAGGCTCACAAATATTCCTACCTCAGAGAAGCAGCTGAGTACGCAATCTTTGCACGGAGTCCCTTCTCTTTTGCTGCTCCCCTAGCAACGTTTTTAACCCAAGAGTAGAAAGATAACCTGGCATAAAATCTCTCTCTCTCAGGGATGACCACAAATCTCTTGCCAGAAGTAAGCCAGATTATTCATATATTAGCGTAACAAAACAGCATTAGGTGAGCATCAGGCCATTCCACAGGGATAAAAAGGAATACAAATCCTTTGGAGAACACTGAACAGAATTAATTTTACTGTGTGGTAATCAAATCTCTAAAGCTGGAGTGGGGGGATCCCAGCGCCAGATTCTGAAATGAATGTAGGGTCTCTGGGAATCAGTCTCACCATCACTGTTCCAGTGATCTTCAAAACAGGTACTGTAAGTCATTCCGGGATCCAGCGAGCGCAATGTTTTCTTCAGGTTGCATCAGCCCTTCCTGAACTGGGAAGCTGTGCTAGAGACTACAAGCAGGAAACACAGGAGCTAACGGGGATGTAATCCCCTGCTATCAGCTGTAATGACAAAGGTGGCTGGGGAAGGGGTAACAGTTGTTTGTGTATTTGTTTGTAATTTTCTGGCAAAGTTCCAATGACAGCTTCTTTTTGTCCTTCTTTAGATTACCAGCGGAATGATTTCAGGCTTCAAAACCCCTATCCTAATGAAAGCAAACATTAGCACACGCCAAATCAAAGAGAATCTCATAAACTAGAAGTGGTAGCAATATGACTGCCAACATCTCTACCAAATTGTGAAATCTTCTGCCAGTCATCCTACATGGTACATTTTTTCCAGCGCCACCTCCCTGAATCTAGGCTCTCCCTCCCTCTGTCAGTTGCCTCCAGCTAGGTTTGACAGCTAGGGGAAAAGAAATGACATTTAGTTGATGAAGTCTGTAAATTAGCCAACAAAGATGTTCACTCTTATCCATTCATCAGAAAAAATGGTGGAATTACATATCTCCACCTAAAAAAGCCCTTCTAATTTCAGCCTGATGAGTCAGCACTGCTGTATCTCATCACTAAGAATGATTCATTGTCAGTGCACTTCTCAAAGTCAAGAATAAGGGTATTCACCCCAATTCACTGTCATCTCCTAACTACTCTGAATCTAGGCACTGTGTTTGCATACAGTATTGTTACAATGATTTATGTGATTGTGTCACTTTTAATTTCAATGTATAAAGAGAGATTGTCAGTCCATCAACATAACGCAGCATTCTCTTTTCAGGGGCTGACAACTGAATACCTGGACAATCCTCTTGCTTGCCAAGAAGGAGAGGTCTCTACACCACCATAGCCTAGAGGTGGCAATGCTTCTGGAGACATGTGGGTGGCCAGTATCATTTGAGAGAAACATTAATAACCGCTTATGAGTTATAAGAGGGTTTTGTGCATGGATTAGACCCCAGCCTGAAGGTCTGTACCTGGAGAAAACAGAGTGTCCAAACTAAAAAGCAGCACAGTTGTTTCATAGTCTCCTAATATCACAGCCACTTTAGCTGTGACAAATCTTTTAACTATTAAAAGAAGGCTACTGAACAACTTGTACTGATCACAGCACCCCTAAGGACTGAATGGCAGCACCTTCCTCCAAGCTGCCCGAGGCTGTTTGGCAGCTGGCAATGCAGAGTGTAGGTCCCAAAAAGATGTCTCTTACGATGTGTATGTGCCATGGGCCTGTTCCCAACCACTTCTCACTGCTAATCCATGCAACATGCTCCCAGCAGCACCCCTCAGACATGCAGCACGCTTCCCAACACAACCACTGTGAGATTCCCGGCCAGCAACCACCACCAAGGAAGCGAGGATCCACGTTAAAAACTTTGTTTTCTTCTGGGTTAATTTTAACTTAGTTTGATGTCATCCTGGTTCTCTGTACTACTGCACAGGTTGTGCTAACTCAAATGAAGGTCAGGGAAAGGTTTAAGGCAGCACTGCCCTTGAAAGAAAGGCTTGTGAAATTACAGCCAGCATATTTTTGGCATCCAGCAGAATCGTGGGTAAAGTGCCTAAATCTCAGAGGGTCTCACACAAATTTGAAACACTCTTGAAAGTTGCTAGGAAACAACATTCACCCTCCAGACAGGGTTGTGCAATGTTTACTCTGACGAAGCAATGCTTGTATTACCTTTGCTGTGTTTGTTTAGGACCTGTCTCCTCTGCTGCGAGAGTATTTCCAGTCTCTAGTCCGGGCGTGTAGCTGGGTTTTGCTTAATAAGGTAGACGTTACACTTTAAAGGTAGCACTTGTAATTAGCAGAAGCGCACTGCTCAATTCCTGTTCCAGACAGGGTTTTCCAAATGTCACAGTGTGCTTAGCACAGCTGATCTGCTCTGTCGGCTGCTCTAAATGCGACTGACCTAGGAGGGCACAGAGTAAGAATCAAGTCGTATCACAGGAGGTGAGATTAAAAAATGAATAGCATAATTCTCTGCTTTTGTCCTGCATGTTGATTTTCATGGGTTGTCTGTACAGCACTGTCAGCAAGGTAAGTTTACTAGAGAGATTCTCCTTTTCAAAGCAGAAGCTATACTCACACTTGGAGGCCAAGCAGGAATTTCTCTTGGAATTTTATACGTGGTCTCTGGGTCAGCCCAACAGAAGAAACTGCCTTCTCCTGGTTGTCCTGCCAGGCTACCATGGCACAAAAATACAGAGCATTGAGGGGAGTAAAAAATAAATAAAGAAAGAAAATCAAAAAAGTTTTAAAAGCTAGCACTGGTACTGGCTGCTAAAACTATTTTACAGAGGCTCTGACAAATCCAGCACCCTTCAGAGACTCAACTGAAAACAGTATTTGCTTTCTAAATTTATTTTAGAAAAGCAAAAACAACCTTAGTGATTACCAGTAACACACAGCATTAAAAAAACCTCTCAATTCCCAGCAAATACCTACCCACAACGAGCCCCTACCCTTGCAGAAGAACATTAGTGCTTGCATCTCCAGGTACTGCATGAATCAGTGGTTTCCAGCCTCCTTGCAAAAAAAACTTCACTTCAAAAAGCCCAGTAACAGTCCGTACCTCAGCATGTCTCATGGACTCAGCAAAAGTCCAGCCGAGCTTATTAATGTAGGTGTCACGCAACATCTCACCTGCGATGTGCTTGTGCCTCACCCACAACTCCTGCCTCGCTGTTTGGGATACGCCAGTACAAACTTACTACACTTCTCCAGAAGACACCGCAGATGATTAGCACCAACCCTGTTCAACAAAAGGACAAACCAAAGCACAAGGATCATGCGTCCTCTGCAAGGCTACAGAAGCAATCGCAATTTACAATTATAATGTTGTACTGCATCATTGTTGTTCTACAAGCAGGACAGGATTTAATGGCAGAATTTGCCTAAGGTCGTGTGACTGGTAGGGAAAAAAAAAAGCGGGTTAACAGTATTTCTACCAAGAGAGTGTCCTTCCATTGAAAAAGTAAAAAAAAAAAAAAAAAAAATCCCTCCAAGATGAAAACTAGAAGGAAAATTTGTGTGAAATACATTTTTACCACCCTCAGATAAAATCAGGCATGCTTGCACACCGTTGGTCATGCTCCCCTAAACCTCCCTGAATAGGAGCAAAACCTTTCCACTTTTATTCAAGAATATATTCAAAGTAAACAAATCCCAAAGGGATTTAAGCACAGTATAAAAGCCTCAGCAAAAAATCATTGGAAAAAAAAGCAAACCAACTAAAAGGATCCTCTCTTGGCACACTCTTGAAAGAAGGATTCACTACATTTCTAATTGACTGCCACCATGGCTTAAATGAATGATCCATAAATAGGCAGCAAATTCAAAGCAAGCATTTGAAGGAAACAGCAAGTTTTTGGGTTGTTTTTCTTGTTATTGCTTAATCAGTTGTTGGAAAGGGGGTGGTTAACAAGGTAGGACAAATGTGATTAAAAGATAAAGAAACAGAAAAGGATGGGGCGTGGGAGGGAGGGATATAAGCACATGATGAAGTTCAAATGCATGAAGTGGACAAATCCATTTCTGACTCTAGCTTTCCAGAGGGCTGAAGGATAGGAGGAGACGCGCACAACTATGTCAGAGCATCAGTTAGGAGCTGTGCTACTCTCAAGGTAAGCAGGGACAGAAAGAAAAAGAGGTATCAGGCAGCATCCACCGCATGCACGATGCGATAGCCAGCTGCGGTGCTGGCTTGGGTGCAGAAGTTTGTTCGGCTGCGGTTACAGAAGCAGCGCTCAGGGTGGGTGCTGTGATGGACCCGCTTTCTGCAGGCAGGCTGAGGCTGGTAGAAAAGTCATGAATAGACAGGAAAAATGCGCTTGTGACTCAGGAATGAGAATGCCCTGAAGATCCCCTCAACTCTGAGAAGGCTTTTGTGTTATCACTAAATTCTTATCTGAAAACTCAAGCTTCTGTGGGCCACCTCAGACTAATTTCCAGTCTTTTCTTCATAATGGGTCCCATACACCATTAAGTGCACTCATTAAAGTAAAGCACTGGAAGTGTTCATGCAGCTGGCTTGTGGTAAGGGTCATCCAAAACAGGAGTGGAATCAAAGCTGTTAAAGTTAAGTAACCATCCACATCGTAAGAGAAGTGAAAATACTTGAACAACAAAGCTGGAGGAATGTGAGTCATTCCCAGAGAGAATCTGGCTTCTGGAAAGCATTTGCGGGAAAATTTCTAATAAACTCCATTTTATTAGACTGAGTAACTGTTTCTCTAAATAACTGCAATTTTTATTCCATGGCTCTTGTTGCATCCTGTCCACTCACTCTCTCTTTCCCCACATCTAGTCCGAATGCCCACAACATTCCCAGTCTTCGGTTTTCCAGCATCCATCAAAGCAGCCAACTTAATTATCCTTTTTAATTACACCTCTTAATCCTGTGATCCTTCTTTCAAAGCCCAAAAGGGACTCTCGCAGAATCCAAGGAGCAGAAGACCTTCTGGTTTCTTTTTCCAAGGTGTTTGGCTACCTGCACAGCCCTTTGTGACTCCTGGAAAGTCCTTCCTCGCACCTCCAGGGCAGATCCTGCCCGGCACACGGTGCTTGCCCACAGCAGCCCAGGAACAGCCCCTAGCCTTCTCTGTGGGACAGAGGCCTGCCCCATGCCACCTCTGTACAGATTTACAAAAAAAAATCACCTGCAACAATGGGAATAAAAGATTAAACAAACCACCCTTGCATAGCACAGGTGTGATGTATATTCTGGGCTTGCCAACCATTGGTTTAATTTACATTGTAAAAACTCGCGTGAGTTACTGTGAAGGGAAAGTGCAGGATTAACCAATCTGGGCTGAAGTCCCTTGTTTATCCAATAAAATAGACACAGCAAAAGGAAGAGAAGTGCGTATTTCCTTGTGTTGCCCCATCAGTGTTTCTCAATTTTCATCTGAAAGCATTAACTCCAGAGGGAGCACTGCAATTTTATCCTAACCACGGTCCGTTCAGCCCTTGGCCCTTCTGCTGAGACCGCCAACAAAGGTGCCAGACAGGATGGTATTTTTGAGATGCGAGTGTTTATCTTCTCTGAGCGAACCAAACAGCAGCTCATTTCAGGAAAGCAATCCAGCAACTCACAATCGCTTCTCGCTCCAGCAAATGCAGACTGACAAGGCAAAAGGTGAAACAGCCTGATGGTCCCATTAGAAACCCTTGAGTTTCCTCGCTCCTGAATGTCTATCTAGCAAAGCCGTGCTGTAAAGTATAAAAGATCTCCATTTGGCAAGGCAAGGAATGAATTCAGAACAAATGCCAAGATAATCTCAGCTGTTAGCTCCCACCACAAAGGTACAAGATGTACTGAATTGGGTGCTCTGCGGCTGGGAGCCGTGCTTCAGAGCCACGGCACGCTCGCAGGCGGAGGGGCATTGCGCGGGATGCGGTTAGTGCACGCACCTAACGCTGCACGTGGAATTAAATCAAGCAGCAGCACCAGGGTACGGCAACACGGGGCATGGCAGATAGCTCCCTTCTGTAAATATTTGCGGATAAGAACTGGGAACAGTTTGGGGTTTTATCCTTTGGTTCACGCTTAAATTTTCTTTCTTCTTAACCAAGCAGATAAAGAGCTAGGAGGTTTCACCTTTGCCTGCGTGTCAGGAGGGCTGACATCAGGGCATCACCAGCCTGTTTGTCCATCATGGGCTGACAGATGCCAGAACTGCTCTCAATTCATTCTTTGACAAAGAGAGGTTAAATATAATGTACACTTGTTGTAGGAATGGCTGCATTTGTGCTGCGCAGCAGCTCCCAGATGGTCACGAAGACTTGAGAGTGACCTCTTGGCTCTCAGTTCCCCTCTGCTGTTCAGAAACAAGAGCTTTATCCAAAGAGCAAGCAGAATGCAAAAGAAACTAGTCTCAGCAACAATTACAATAACATAATCTGTAAAGGGCTGATGGGCTGTAGAAGCCAGCTACAAGGAATTTGAGTTTTCTCTGGCCTAAATAAAAAGGTGCTCATTATCTGAAGAGAAAATGTCACTTATGAACGATAAGGTCATGCTGCACCGTGACGATAAACAGTTTCTCTATATAGCTGTGATAGTCTCATCTACTGTCTTCGGAAAGGTACATAAACAACAAAGCAATAAGACAACTGTAGAATTAGCTTGGGATGCTACGTTGTTTTAAGAGCATAAAGCAGGTCATCTGGACCTCTTAGAGGTGCCTTCCTGAACTAGCACCAGGAACACCTACGTATATACACCTACACCGTGCTCTTTTGGTAACAATAACCAATAAATAAAGCCCAACACTTTCCAACAAGCTTGGTATAGGTATGCTGGAAGAATTTAAGACCAATCACATGTCTTATATTTGTGAAACATGCCACAGGAATTACATACACTCTGCACTGGGGTTCTGTGCTCGGAGACCCCAGGCAGCCTACGCCAACCACTTTGAGCAACTTACTTTAAATAAATACCACACATAATGGTAACAGCTTCCCTCTTTTCCCGAGTTCTGCATGCTGATCTCTGAGCGCATGGAGGAGACAAAGCCATCCCCGCTTAACAGAAACGGCAGTGTCAGAGCCCTGGGGTCTCCAGCCACATGTGGCAAAGCTCATCGGTTTGTGGTCTCTCTACCACTAGGCCAGGTCCCAGCTCTGCCCTGCACAGCCTGGACTTTAAGAAAATTCAGAGCTTGGGGCTCTCAAGAGATGTTCCCATGAGGTAATACTGATACAGACATTTATCACTTCTTCCCGTATATAAATAATGTCTGGTAACAGTCTCTATATAATAAGCCTCAAAAAATCTCTCTCCTTATACAAGATATTCTACTTAAAATAACCTCTACAAAACAATTACTCTGTTCCCTTTCACAGCTACTGCATATATCACTGGGTTTTTATACAGTGTAACTCATCATCTTTTCAAGATTCTTGTGGACTTCCCATAAAAATTAAAATTATTCAGGTTTAGCAACTCTTCCCAGAAAATCAGGTTTCCAAAGGAAAAAATGAGCTGTTTTAGCAATTTTCCAAGAGGAAGTGAAGTTGATGTCGCAAAGACTTCGTGTTTGTAAGTCCGACATTTGGAAAGCAGGCAAGAAACATTGAATAGATAAAAATCAATGCTTTAAACAGAAATCAGTTTGACTTGTAATGGGGTCTTGAATAGAACTGAAATATGAATGTACATCTGTCAAAGCTAAGCTCACTATAGCCATTATGGCCATTTAAACAAATTGAAAATATAATCACCTCAGTCTGTCAAAATAATGTGCCATGTATTTCCTATCTGTGTTACTGTCACCACAGTAGGATTCATGACACTGTATTGCACAGTAGCACTGCCTGTTTTATAAAACAGCATAAATCTCAAAAGGAAAACGTTACAACTTGCATTACAAGAAGACTGTGACTTTCTCCAAAACTTAGGGCTTTCAGTTTGTTTTGCTGAAAAGCTTTTAGCAGAATCAAAGCACGTTTGACATTAGCACTGATTAAAGCAAATAGATAAATTGCAAAGCCTCTGAGGAAAACAGAATTGTTCCTTACAATTTACTTGGACCACCCCTGAACAGAGGAGATCTATATCAACAGCTTAGTTTTTATTCACAGCTTGGTGAAACCCCCTATCAGCTGGCTTTTTCACTTATTCTCTTCCCAGTCTTTTCCAAGCATTAGTAGTCTAAGCACATTTAAGTAAAAATGGAAGGGAGAAAAACAAAGAAGAGAGAACTCCAGCAACCTTGCTTCAAATGCTGTTCAAGTTAGGACTTGCGATAGTACTGTGCTCTAATTCATTAATTTAATAAGAAATTAATAAGACAAGGGAGACGGAAAAGCTGCAGTGCATGGACAAACCAGTCCATAGCAAAAGCCAGGGAGCAGGAATATGAGAGCAACCACAACTTGTAACTCCAGAGAAGAAAGCATTGAAGGTGAATAACGGGGTATGTTCTGCAATAAAATAATTGCAATCGTCTCTGGCATTTAGGCACCATACAACGTGTTCACGTGCTGTGCTGACCCAGGCTTTTAGACTGATTAGCTCCCTGAAGAAACACCCCTTCCACTATTGGTGATTAAGACCAAAACTGGAAATAATCAATGGGCTTCAAGAAGAAGACCAAGACAGCAGCTACTGCTGTTCTGATCTCCACAATAAGCAAAGCATGAAGTGGATGAAGAAGGATCTTACAGTTCTTGCAAACTGCAAAGAGCAGGAGCGTTCGGATCCACGAGTGCATGGGAACAAGCTTGTGCTGTTGTTTTCTCAAAGCGTACATGTTACGACTAGGAGGTAACAGGACTGCAACAAGGCTCTGTAGCTGGAAAACGAGCCGGGCAGCAGCTCGTTGAGTCACGTACCGAGGCTGCTGGCTCTCCACGTTCACTGCCCAGCACAGCACTGAGCCCCAACTCATGCCCAGGGACAGGGAGGCAGAGATCTCAGTGCCGAGCCCTCTGGCACCGAGCTGCCCCCCATCCCTTTGCCTCAGTCCATGAATTGCAAGGAGGACTGACATCTCCAGGGCACAAAGAATTACAGACATTGGCCCTGCAGGGAAATCTTTGGAAAAGCCCAGCTATAGATAAAAGCTGATGGTGTGTTTTTAAATAGAAAATTATCATTAAAACCTTAATCCTTGCTTCCTACAGAAGGACCATCATTGTGAATTAAAAGATGACATGAAAACACTCATAAATACATACTTTAAATACTAAATTATGCAGAGATCATGTAATTATTCTGAAATGAAGCACTATAAATCACAAGATTTCAAATCCAATCAGTTTAAAAATCAACCAATCTCAACAAGTTCAGCAATCTCTTAAGATGCTCTGACAAGCGCTTTTAAATGTCATTAATACAAGGCAGAACTAAGGAATAGCTGAAATTTCTGTGGCGTTTTATGAATGTGCAATCTTCACTTCTTAGTTTTTCACAAGAAACTTACTTCCTTGTTTCTCTCAGAATTGCTTAGTTTCCACAAGCTGCTGAAGCTTTCATCAATGCAAGAATGTTCCTGAGTAGTAGTGCTAATAAGCAGAGAACATTAAACATCAGCCTTAGCTCTGAGCTTCCCAACACTGAGGATGGATTTACCAGCACAGTTCAAACAAGATGAGATGCGCTGGCCAGAGTACCTCTGGGAAACCAACAGAGACAAACCTGGTTCTTGGTATGGAGACCAATAGGCCAGGACTGGCCAATTATCCTGTCCCTCATGAGCCAGGCACCAAAATACACTCTTTGGGCTGAGCCCAAACATGTACCGCCTGCTTGAGGCGTTGTGCCGGACGTGCTCGGAAGCAGCTCAGAAATAGGATGGGGCATTGCCTCCACGGGGTCCCATCCCCCCGCTGCAGAGAGGCCAGGCCAGGTCACCACGTGCCCCAGAAGCTGTTGAGGAGGCTTTGATCGTTCCCTGCCCAGGATCGCGTCGGACAGCCCCAAACACAAACCCTGCTACCAGTGATGGCTGTCCACGTGGGTGAGACCCGCTCTGTTTAAAGTCACCACGCTTTCCAGCTTGGAAGAGATCAAAGAGTTAGATCTCCGAATTAAACACAGAATGCAATTAATCTCATTTTTGAATGTTCTCTAACATTGCAAAGAAACAAACAAAAAAATCTGTAATTGTAGAAAGCAACAGTAGGAAGTGGGTCAGCACTGAAGGAAGGTGCCCAGCAGCCTCCCTGCGACCCCCAGCCCCCCATTTGCACTGCCTGGCATGCAACAGCAACCAGAGACCCACACACAAATTGTATTTCTACAGTTCCAAAGCCTTCCCTTCGAGAAGCTAACAGCTACCTGTTCCTAACCTCACCCTCTAAAGAGGCTTAATTGGCTCTTTCTTTCTCTCTCCTGCCTGTGGGGCAGAGACTTGTTATCACCACCCTGTTTGCATCCCGGCTTCCCCCCAGCTCCCAGGACGGGGCTACCAACGTATTCCTGCTGCCTCCTCCACCTGAGGCCAACTAATTGCAAAGCCTGTATGTATCTTCAGGCACAGGCAAGCAGGCTCCCCAGTGTAAAGCGTTTTAAAGCTCTCAGCGCCATACGAAATGCTCTCCCCTGTTCTATTGTGGTAAACATGACTCATAACTGCACACAGTTATCTTCTCTTTCCAAAACATCATTAAAAAGAACCCAATTTTAAATCTTTTGTAAGAATTTAGACCCAGTTCATCTGCCTCTCTTGCCTCCTATAGCCTGGTGCATTGGAAGGTAGTTCAAATTCCCCAGGTCAGGCCTTGTTTGCGCTTGGTTATTCATAAAGTCACCGGGAGAGTCTACAGGAAGATCTGTTAACACCGAGAGCATTTTGAGGGGAGTGCAGTTTGGGGTCAGGATCTTTGCTGCTGGCATCTACCAGTCTCCTTGGGGCTGAAGTGAGACCCTCCAGAGGTAACACTACAACGTCCCCAAGTGGTGACAAGACACTGGGCTCACAGAACGAGGGCATACTTATGTCCTCTGAGCATCACGCCTAGGCAGAGGGCTGGTTGTAGCACCGTGGTCTCACCTAGGCTAGGTGTGCTTTCAGCCGCTGCCACTTAAACCCAGTGCTGATTACATTGGCTTAAACAAACCGAAACACTTCAGAGTGGAGTTTGCAGGAGTCTGCCCTAAACTCCCTACGTTGCTACACAGGTGGGTAACATATTTATCAGTAGCACGCATTTTTGAGTTTAGAGTCAAGATACAATCTGGTCAATAAGAGAACTAGAGGCAGAGCATCACGGACCATGACTACATTAGGAGCATGACTTCCAGCAAGAGATGATGAAATTACTACGTCACCTCTTGCTTTTACTGCATTCGAAGCACAAGAAGGCAGTGGGGTTGGAAAAGGCTTTTCTGCCCCATGTGCTTCAATAGCCTATTTCAATCTGCAGCTCCTTGTTGTGGTGCAACTGGTCATTTTTCTGAGGGTCTGTCTCTATAGCAGCTTACCACAGACTAAAGGTACAGAGGACTGCCTTAGTTAATGATTTAATTTACTCAATACAAGTTGGTGCCAGACCATTCTCATTCTTAAGAATGATGTAGGCTTCTTTCTGTTTAGCAGTGGTCCCTAGGAACTGGTGAGTTAAAGCCATTCTTAAACTGTCAGAGCACCCACACTCAAACGAGCTGTAAAATCTACCGTTAGTGAAAACATGCTGGTTTGTGCAGAATGTCTGCAGCAAAGGTGATGCCATACACGCCTTCTCTTCATCTATTGCTGATTTGTCAGGACACATCCAAAATGAAGAAGCTGCTCAAAAAAATTAGTAATAGAGTTTTAAAATCTAGTTTGACAAAAAAAAAAGTCTCAACACATAGAGACAGGCTCTGTTGCAGCATGAACCAGTTTGAAGGGGCACTCCTCTTCCACAGAGCAGGGATTGTCACCTTTGACAAATCATTAAGCCCCTCATGAGTCGACTTCCTCATTTATATGACGGTTATTTGCAAGGTGTCTCCCCAAACACAGCCGCGGCAGGTGTAAACTGGAGGGGAGGAAACTAATGGCTCCCTGACTTGACAAGGTCACTCAGGTCTGAAGGAAGACAAAACGTGCGAGAGAAGAGGGAACCCAAGATAATCCATTTGCAGGACTGCCAGAGGACACAGAGCCTGACCTGGCTCTTCCCTAGAAAATAAAAGAAACAAAAGACTGCAGCGGCTCCCAGGAAGGCTCGCAGCTGCCAAGAGATGCCAAAGCGTTCAGGTTCAGCATGCTATTTCAACAAGGTGTTTGCGTTGTCAGAGATGATGTCCAGCCCTGTGACTGCTTCAGCAATCAGTGGTAGCTGATGCATGGAGCACATTAGCATCATCTCCAGAGAGAGTCTGTTTTTCTCCCACTTGAGTTGCAGGTAAGAGGCTGCAATGACAGCAGAAGTCTGGGCAAGTGAAACACATGCCATTCTGGAGTGGCAGCAAAGCTCCAGTGACTCAGATGTGCTCCTTATGGACATCCAAAGCCAGAAGGGTAACCTTCTCACTACTTCTCCAGTTGTCACCAAGAAAAACAGTGCACAAAGGTTGGATGGCAGCAGAGAGGTAGTGAAAGCAGGCAGGCAGAAGTCTGAAACAAAAACAAACTCCTCTGCGCTTTGCACAGATGGAAGGAAATTTCTCTGCAAAGTTCCCATCATCACAGAAAGCCCTTCTGCTATGTAAAGATGCAATTTACCTCCGAAGGGGAAGAGGAAACTCAGCAGAGGGATAAAAAGCAAGACAAGCATGAAGTGTGGATCAAAGGGAGGGAAAAAAAGATTAAAAAAAAAAAGTGGAAAAGCACTGAAGGAGGAGCCAGGTGAGAGACAAGGAGGAACTGTTAACTGCTCAAATAAACATTTATTGCATCCATACATAAATTTTAGAGCTTTAAACACCGGGGTGACTGCTAAGTAACTCACTTTGCACGGAGCAGATTTGTGACTAACATCACAGGCACAGCGCTGCCCGATTTTCACCACCAGCAGATGAGCTGCACTTACCAGGTGCAGGTAAGGTGACCGTTTTTTGGTCAGGGAGTTGTGAGGTCTCCAGTAATGCCCATGGTGAAAAAACACAGACCATATGGCATTTCATGTGCCGAAACTGTCAGATTCATAATTAACTGATTACATATGGTGCTCACAGTGTAAATCTCTCAATGTAAAAAATGCTAGAGACCATTGAAGGTGTCAGCGTGAATCTTCCTTGCAAATCTCTCTTCATTAAAGTTCATATGGAGCCAAGTGTGTTGTAATAAAATAGCCATTAATGGAGTTATATTTATGATGATTTCTCTTTTGTGCAGCTGGATTTAACTTTTCAAACACTAATCTCCACATCAGAGCTTCTCACAATAGCTTCCACATGCACAGAGGCTTCTTGCTTTGTCATATTTACCTTGAAATCAGAGTTAATGGGAGCTATGATAGAAAAAATTAATCAAGATCAGCAAGAACACTGTTAATATCACCAGTGTCAAACTGCAAATTCATGCCAGGATAAAACACAGCTACGATTCTGTTTATTTTATGTATTTATAGCATGCTGGTCAGAGACAAACTCATTCCCTCTTCAGTTCCAAAACACACTTTTAAAAGATGGTGAGTGACACTTCATTAACTGCTTGAAATAGGCTGACACAGACTGCTTGCTTCTTTCAGCCACCATTTCAGACAGTATCTTTCCTGCATCTCTCCCCCCTGCTTTACATTCAATGCTCCGTAAGAGCTTTCCTGAACCTCAGCAGACAGATGGGCACTGCGGAACAGGGGCTGTGCCGGGGGCAGGCAGTCCTGAGGAGGATAAAGCAATCGTTTCCAGTCCCAGAACAGACTACGTGTTTGCATGTTCATGCATTAGAGATCCAGCTTTTCTCGTCAGCCATCAATGAAGGGGATTTAAAGTTCCCCCCTATCAGCCCGTCTTTGTCCTCCAGCTCTCTGCTCCATCAGGCTCTGACAGGACAAATTCTTAGGCAGCAACACGGCGCCTCTGAAGTGATCTGGGATGGAGGCATCGTTCTGCATTTGAGTTTCTGGAAAGGTGCCTTTATTCCCAACGGGGTCTGGGATGCAGACCCAGCAGCATTCCCAGCAGCCGTCCTGCCCCACGAGGGTCCTGCTGGCTGGGCACAGAGGAAGCCAGAGACAGCTCAGTACCACACAACTCCATCCTCGCAGCGTGCGCTAATAAACCTCTCCTGTCGCCCTTCAGGGCCTACACACTTCTCTCTGGTTCCCTGTGTTCCTTAAAACGGCTTCCCACCTCCATTTATACATCAAGCAGAAGACTTAGAGACCTCATCTCCCTAATGATTAAAAGCTGTTGCCTCAGCACAAATCTTCCTAGCCCCACGTGTCTCCCTCCCCTTTGGTGCTGGTTATCACCATCGCTGTCTTTACCCGAGAGCTTCCTGGCTCACGCAGAGCTGCTGCTCGAATGAATGGAAAAACCTCCACTTTCACAGGAAAGAAAAATCCCTGTTAAAAACATCACTTTTTCCCCTCTACTGCTTGTTCCGAGGTGGGGCTGCTGCTAATAGATTAGGGCAGCCAGAAGAAACATGTGTCAGCTTTATGAGTATCAAAGGGCTCTCTACTAGGGAACACAGGAAGAGATTTTTGGTAAAAGAAATTTTCAGTAGGGGAAAAAACAACACCCTGTGATAAAACAAGTCAGTGAGGAGAAAAAGGGTGTGATTTTAAGGTTTATGAAAAAAGCTGAAAGGCAGAAGCAACAAGCCAAATGCGACTGTGTCAGCCTGTGCTTTTTCGGTTCTGCTCCATCGCTCTCTCTTCACAGCCTCCCCAGCCTTTCGCAGGATCTCAGAGCAGTTGTGCACGTTGTTGCTTTGCTGCCACCACCTGCATGCTCCTTGCGGATGGACTCTTATTCTTCTGTGTTACCCTGCAAGCCAGCTGCCTGCTGCCCTCCCAGCCCATCCGCATCAGGTGTGCCGGGTACACCCCATCCCTTCCTGCCACGCTGACTTAAACACGTAGAAGTAAATGTCAGAGATGGTTCAGCCCACATCTCAGAAATCATCCGAGGCTCCAAGGTGCCTCATTCCTGCCGTCTCCTCTGTTTGTTTGCGAGATGAGTCACGCAGGTGTCAACATTTCTAAAATTTGTGCGGAGCTTCAGCAGAGCGGGGAGGTGCAGTGCATTATGTTAGAAGTTATTAATAGCTGCTATCAACCATTTTTTTGATCTACAGGCAGTGGATTACAGCAGCTGCTCCCAATGATGAGACACCAGGAGTCTTACCTGTACCTCAATTTCCCTTCTAGTTTTCAAATTTTACTAGAACAAAAAACTTTTCACCAAATATCGAAATAGATTGGGTTCAGCCATCAACATTGCAGACTGAAAGGCAAACACAATCAAGCGAAGCATAAAATTTTACTTTACAAGGGGAATATCAGGACTTTGAATCCTGCTTGTAGCAGTCTTTGAAAGGCTTAAAGGTTGACATTACACAAACCAAACCTCCAGAGAACACAGCTCTTTTCTGAAATTTTCTGTGTAGCCCTTAATCCATATCCATGAAGACAAACTTATCATTTGTTCCCTATAAATAATTAAAGGCATGTAGGAAGTGGTTCCTACACTCCTCCATGCTTTCACCTGAAGAAGAAAAAGCAATTTGCTGTTGCCCAAAGACACCGTGCACATTTGACCTATTCAGTGAAACCTCCCTCCATCAACCCAGAGCCACTGCTGGAACAGCTAAGAAAAAAGGAGGAATTAGCCACCTAACACTTCATGTCAGTGTCATCTAAGCCTGCTTTGTCTGGTGTTAAGCAATACAGTGATCAAACAACAATGTGGAGAAACATTCAGAGATGAAGCAATTCAGGCAAGTTCCCATTCATTGAATGTTACCACCTAATTTCTCTATCAGCTTGCCCCAAACTTGACAGAATTCTTTTTCTCAGAAACAGGAGGAAGTGGATCTATAATGTGAGACTGGGCTCATGCCACACTGCTCTGCTTGCTAAGGCTTTAAAGGTCACTGGAACCAGTACTGCCTGCCTCAAGTCCCCACCCTACCAAGAGTAGAGCATTTTAAAGACGACAGAAGCAACAAGGAGATTTATACACAGTGGGGCAGTCCGATCTACAGCTTCAATGGGAATCGCAGGAGCATCAATTACTACAAGTTTTACTCCATTTGAATTATGGCATCTATAAATCTATGCGCTGGAGGAACCAGATATGAAGAAAGGAAAACTCACATGCTTACAGTAATTGCAAAACCTATGCAATAAAACTGCCAAGATTTAAGACCACAGACATATTTCCAGATATTTCAACTCGTGACCATTCCAATATGACAAAATACAGCAGGGAAGTAGGGAACAATTTGGCAAATGGATGTTATCATTTACTTCATTCCAGTCATGTTTCAGACTACAAATTTACATAAAGAGAAGTAGTAATACGATAAATGTTCCTTTGAGAAATACTTCTGTCTTTGGCAAAAATGTTTTTCTTAGAGGAAACCCTAGTATAAAAACAGTTAATACAGTTACTGTTATTTTATATGATTTTTTATATATTACTGGGGTTTTCAGGCCTAAAGCCATGAAAAGAAGAGTTAACAACAGACAGACACTTTTTACTTCTTCAGCCCTCAGAGTAAAGCTCTAATAACCACACCCTTGCTTACATTGCATTTAGAAGAGCCTTGCTACACAGGTGCTACAGTGCAGCGCTGAGACCGATCACAGAGAACACAACTTGTGGGTCTTATTGATCCCAGAACTTTGAAATCTGAAATTTGCAAATCTGTCTTCTGTGAGAGCAGATCACATCACTAGGCACTTCCATCTTAAAGGTCTCAGCTATTTCACCACAGGGGTTAGAGAAGGACGCTTCTTTATTACCTCCAGCTCCGTGTTATGAGCATGCAGCTTCTGCACCATCTCCTCAGCCTCCCGCATGCGCCGGTTCAGCTGGGGTGAGTGCTCCGAAGGGTCAGCTCGCTGTCATACGACTCCAGGATTGCTCGCATGCCATCACGCTCCTGTCGGGAAGAACAGAAATCACCTTCAGGGATAAAGCCCCTGAGCCCACTCAGAGAGGAGGGTTCCCAGACCAATAGTTTACCCATTATTTTTCCCCATTGTTCCTTCATGTGGCAGAGGAACCCTGATGGACATAAATTCATGGCCTTCATGTGGGCGTTGAGCCACGGATGTGAACACAAGGTTCTAACAAAACAAATTGTGCTAACCTGAGAAATGAGAAATTGGACTGTGTTGTGTATATGAAAGCACACATCCCTCGCAGGAAAGCAGCATGCATACACTCTAACGAGCACATACCAACTGAAAACAGAGCCTGCTTCTTTTTGGAGACACTATTCTAATTCAACATGCTGAATGGGTTTCTTCAGCAAAATATTTAGTGTAGCACTTGACATTTTTCCTGCCAAACCATCCCAGCAATGAATGAACAGAATTGTGGCAATAGAAATGAAATAGATTTGACAATGAACAAAGTGGCTGTGAGCAAACATCCTCTAAATGGTATGCGACTGATCACTTGTTGAACACTGCAATATTCAGTGTTTATAATAAATGTTTTTTCAGAGGTTAATATCCTGCAGAGAATGTGTTTGGCTCACTTTTCCATTTGCTGGCAATTATAACCAACATTTTCAGAGAAAGACAAAAAGAAGGATCCCTTTCCCTGCTCAGAGAGCTTTTGTACTCCCAAGTACAAAGCCTGGATTGAAAACTAAATGTAAAACTTTTTGTGCAGGTCCCTGGTTGAAGTATTCTCTGATGCATTCCCAACTTCAGACGGTACCTACTGCCTACCTCCAAGACAATGGGGGAGAAGAATGGGGACTAGAGGCTGAACAACATTTCAAAAAGTCAGGCATGTTTTAAGGAGATTACGGTTTACAGTGCAATATGCAGACAGGGATTAGCCAGCTGATGGAAGTGTTTTATCTTTTGACCGAGTTGAAGAACTTTGATGTTCGCAAGGCTACAGAACAGAGTCAAAGCAGCACACACCCTCTGCATAAATCAAAAGAGCAAAAACTCCTAGGAAATCTTACAGTGCTGCCTCCCTTTCATTGCTGAAATTTGCTATCTTGCCCTGTTACAGAAATGTACAAATGTTCAGGGCAAACCAGTTATCTTGTGTGAATTCTGCAATCACAAACATCCGAAATATTATTAGAAGATCACTCAGCTTTACAGCTGTGCAGTTCCCAGGCCACCACTACTACTACGTCAAAACTGGAGCACTTCACAAATGCTGAAATATTTCACCGGGATTCTGCTCGTGGGGAAATCAGGAATTACCAGGGTAAAAAAAAAAAAAAAAAAAAAAAAAAAAAAAGAAAAAAGCCACTTCCCATCACTCCCAAATGTAAAAGGCTGTATTTCAGAAACAGAAGCCAATGCTAACTGCTCAGTCGAGCAAGCCTGTACATGAAGGTTGTCTTCCCCTTTCAAAATGTAAAGGTCAAACACTGATCGTGGGTAACAAGTGTACGCATGAGGAAGGGAAGGAACATTCAAATTCAAGGTGTGAAAATAAGAAGGGGGACCGCCAGAGGTGTGGTGTGTGCTCAGAGCCTGCAATGTACTGAAAGGTCAGCCACGATGGTTGGGTTGGGCAGCAGGTACAAAGACTCTAGGACCAAAGCCCAGCCTGAGGCTGACAGAACAGTGTTAATAAAATAATAAAGAAAACAGGTTCTAACATAAACGGTATTGAAAGCTATTATTGGCTTCTTGCTCAGGCCTGACTAAAGAGAAACACTTTTTTACGGAAAGAACGGTTTTTCGATAAAGTTTAGAAAGAATTATTGATTTGACAGACACATGAAAGGAAATACTTCCGTGTTCCTGCAGAAGGAGAAAGGGCAACCTGAGCCACACTGCACCTGCCTTAAAATGAACTTGTTTAGCAGAAAAGTAGCACTGCAGGAAGGTTTCATCCTTCTCCTCCCCCAGCAACATCCACACACACCGCCCAGACTGCCAAGTGCACTTTCCAGAAGGCGGCCTGCCTTTGCTCAGGAGATGACTTTTGTTCCCCATTTATTCCAGAATCACTGCCTAGAACACAGAAGAGAACATACGGATGGCATTTAGTGAAGTTATTGGTTTGATCCTTGCAAATTGTTGCAATTAGATCTGTAATTACACCATCCTCTCACTCATTCTCTCTGTACTCCAAGCTGCTCCGCTATCCTCATTTTCTGCTAAGCATCTTTCATCAATGGGATAATTTAACACAATGTTCTGTCCATTGCAGGAGGACAGTCCCAAACTCCTTAGTATTTCTTCAGCAGCAAACAAGACCCCTGGCCATTCCCATCACACTTGGCTTCCAATTAACTGCTGAATATTAGGTCACCTAAGTCATCCCTAGCAAGATCCTAGCAGTTCCCCAAGCTGTTCAGCTGCAAGGATAACAAATTTCCCATTCTCATCCCACCATGAAAGCAGGTGACATTGGATGGGGATGGGAGCATTCTTACAGGGTGGTCTTTCCCCTAAAATCAGCTCCAGACGTTGACAAAAAGAGCCTTCTACCAAAAGGATGAGTAAATTTGTCAGGAAAAAGCATGCACAGTAAACACAGCACAAGCTGTATTGGAAAAAAAAAAAAAAGGCTGAAAAGCAGAAATAAAAGGTGGCACAATTAAACACCTGATCCTGGAGTCTAATTCTCCTCTTTAATTATTTCTAAATATTAATACTGTAATGAAATCAATTCTCAGCTTCCAACAAGTGGTCCCCAGCTCCATTTTCCAATTCCTCCCCATCAAGAGCACTTACTGAGAGCTTTTCCCCTCCCTCCTAAAGATCTTGTTAGTTTGGCAGGAAACACAAGTTCTCGCTGAGAAGTCTTCCGTCTAAAAAGAGTCTCTAAAAAGTAATCCTAATTTAATAATTGCTGCAATATCTCCGTATCTCACACAAAATACTCCCCAACCCCATCAAAGACTTCCCGAGTGACTTTAATATGCCCTCCCTAACCTTTTTCCAACACCTCTGCTTTCCTGCTTTCTACAGGGGTCCCTATCAGGAGAATATTCAGCACAATTACTCAATAGGGGTCCCCTTGAGAATTTCCATAAGTTACCCAGCACTGTTACCTTCGCTAACGCACAGCTCGCGCCCTGCCTTCGCAGTGGCAGATCACCTACAGCAATTCTTGCTCCCCCGCTCCTCCAAGGACCTCAACACGGCACACTTCCAGGTGCTCTTCACTTTGGCAGTTTCTAATCAACACCAGAACAGAAATGCAGCTTACCCCAACCATGCCCTAAAATCACAATAGCTGTTTTTGATGTTCATTATAAACCTAGGAAATTAATGTCCCACAGCAAACTCTGGTGTTCCATCTTGCAGCTGTACATTTGAAAGAGAAGAAGAATAGTGAATTTTTCAAAGATTAAAGTTGCCCTTCCTCCTGCCAGCAACACTCAATTCACCAAAAGAATATGCCTCTTACTACTGTACAAATAACTAAAATGTTTTATAATATTAATCACAAACTGGAGCCGATCCCCTTAAAACCTGCTAGAGGAGAGTTCTGGATCACACCTTTGCAAAATACCCTCCCCTAGTATCAAACTTCTCTCCAGTTCTCCCACCACCTTCTCTATTCCTTCTCCTGTGTAAAGCCCAAATGTGAGCTGTTTGGTAAGCTGCTCGAAGAAATGGAAAAGTTTCTTTCCCTGGCACTGACACACCAGAGGGCTACAAGAGTAGTTTAGAAGCAGCAGTAATATAAGAGGGCTCCTCCAGGACTTCGGGGTTAATTTTAGGGACAGACCTGAGAAGTGTTCAAAGAAGCACTGCGCAGCTATCACCATCCCTGCCAACAAACCCAGGTCACTGAAGCAGCGCTACCGCACATCCCCAGGGGCAGCCCACGGCTTCGAATCTACGCGTACTGAGGAGAACGAGCAAATCCCTGCTGTGAACTGGAAGCAGCTGGAGAAAGAGTAAAACACACCGAAAAAATTAAAAATGCCATTTGACCATAGATAGACAGACAGATAAAGACTCAGGCCCCATTCCCGTTGATGCTTGTTAGCCCCTCCTCAAACATATACACACAGAATTCACCACAGACTTTCTAATTAGTTGAAGAAAAGAAAAATCAATAAGAAAGAAATTAAAGTTACAAATCTCACTGAAGTCAGTCACACACCCTGGGAAAATTTGTTCCTGGGGTGAAGTTTATCTAGTGTCATAATTTTATTGAAATCCTATATCTTCCTATTGACTTTTATCGTTTGAAGCTGGATACCAGAGTTATCATTATTAGAGTTTCAGTGTTGCTTGCAGGCCCGAGGTTTGGTGGTTTTTTTTTTCCTTTTATAAACAAGCTGTAATTGTCTGTTTTATTGATCAATAAATCTTTCAGCTGCCTTTCTTCACCCAGCTCCTGCTCTGTTAAGACTCCTGCGCCATTCTCTGAAAGAAAATACAGGGTTGTTGTTTTTTTTAAAGAACAGATTGTTTTGTCATTAGCAATGAAAGAGCAGGAATTGTGCTGGTCGGTTCTGATAATGGCTTTTTAATGACAGATTCTAGTCACAGTAAAATCTGCTTTATTTCCACATGAGTGAACTTCAACTATTAATCCAAAACTCAAACACACAGCTCGCTCGCTCTGTCACTTCTGCATGGGTTACCGCCTGGCAGAGGAGAGAGACTTCGTAAAGTGGAATCCTAATGATATTTCCCACTCAGTGCCTTTTTGATGGTACAGAAATATTCCTGTTCCTAGTGTTAAATGAGCTTTTTGTTTAATTAATGATAATTTTAGGAGAATGTTAATAGACTGCTTCATTATAGGAAATCAGTGGCAAGACTTCCCCCTCCTCTTCCTCTCCAGACTCCTAACTCCAAATTAGTCATAAGAAGAGAAAGCTTCAAAACAAGACTGAAGAAAGAATATGGAGCTTCAACATCAAACAGATGCTATTTGCAATCAGGTGTAATTTAGCTAACTATTCCCCCTAAAAACACAAATAAAAAGAGAAAGATGAACACGTAGCAGAGAAGTGCATGCTTTCTTGCTTGAAGTTATATAAATACACACAGAGAACGTGGGAGGTGGTACCCACGGTTTGACCGAACGCTTAACTCTAGTAAAATTAGCAGTGTGAGGTGTGGGAACATAAACCAAACTGCGGTCAGAAATAACTGAAGAATACTTAGGTGGTGCCAAGACCTACTGAGAAAACCTATCCTTTGGATCCTTCCAAAATTACTCGCAGTTGCTCGTGGACCAGAGTTCACTACCGCTGATAAACTCACAAACGGCAGGACAGACCCCAAAGACAGGACTGAGGAACAGATCCAACCTTTCTAAAGAACAATATAACAGGAGATACAGACTCTGGCAATTATCAATCACTTCATAATGTTGGTATCTCATAAAATACCTGAAGAAAACATTAACAATCAAATTGCAAGCTGCTAGAGAAGAATTAGGGACAAGAAACAATCAACTGAGACTTAATGCAAATAATATCAAACCAGCCTATTTTCCTCCTTTGACAGGTAACTTGTCTACTGAATAAAGGCAAACAAGGAATGTGATAAATCTCAACTTCAGTGATGTGTTTATCAAAAAGGAGGATTACAATTCAACAACAACTCCATAATTTAGAGAAATGAATTTGTATCGGGGTGATGAAATCCATGAAAGCAAAGCACTGAGCCCTGCACGTTGTGTAGCAACACGGAACTCGGTTACTGTCAATAAGTTACTGTCAATAAACTGCAGCATCACCTGCATCTACCCCTTCCCAAAACTGCCCATTTGCACATACCCCTCCATACCAAACTCATCAGGGTTGTGTTTCAAGACCCAACAGGTGTCCTACATGCCACCGGAGAGCATGAGCCCAGGAGCATTCACAGGGCTCAGATATTAGCTGGTTCTCCCCAGCCTGATGGCTGAAGGAATTGATGCCCATTCTGCACAAAGACCGATGTGATTTCGCTGACAACTACCACAGTTGCTTGTTTGGCTCTGTCTTCGAGGCTGATGGCTCTGTAGGAGATGTGGCTGAATGTACTGGGAAGCAATAGTCCTGCAGTTACAAGTACGCCTTATTCTGGAGTAGTACAAACATTTTCAGCTCTATGTGTACACAAAGCACTAAATTACCTGTGCAATTTCCAAGGTGGGAGGAGGAAGTTTGAGAAATGAGAAAAAAATTGCCAAAAGACAAAAAGTTTTCACCTCTAATGACATGAGAAGGTTGGCTTCTGCAGGACAGAGACTCCAAATTCACCATCAGCCCAGCCACCGCTCACCCAGCCGCTCACCTCAGATGGTGTCTCATCTCCTCCAGCCCTCAGATTTGGCCTCTTGACATCACACGTGCCTGCCATCGCTTCCATGCCAAAACCTACATGGGGAAATCTGAACCTTAAGCACCTCACTTTTTGGTGCAGGGCAGAAACAGTTTCAAACTTATAAAAAGTAAATCACTAAGTTCCTCTTTGCACTGCCTGCTTGACCAGCCACCCTTGAGATAGGTGCTATTCATCATTTTCCACTGCCCCCACCACTGGAGCAGCAGAGCGCCTTCCAGAAGCACAGCAGCAAGATGAGCAGTAACTGTGACATGTCCCCCTCTCTGCCTGCTTCCAGACAGAAGTGTGGGCAGTGGAGGGTGGTGGGTTTTTGCTTTGTTTTGTTTTTATGTATTTATTTATACTGAACACCTACACGTTAATGCTATAGTTGCAGAAGATGGTAAAATGTGGGATAGCCCAGAGGTACCAGGTAGCTCCTGGGAAATTCTGTACCAGGGTGTTGGAAAAAAAAAAGGAAACTTTCTCCTTCCTTGTGGTGCATGGCAGAAGTATGAGCAAAGAAAAATGATTACGCATCGTTACTCTACAGGTAATTAAAGGAAATTAATCCAATTTTGTAAGTGACTTGGGCATCTATATCAAAACGTCTTTCACAAGTGTTAATTATACCAATGGCTACATCATTAAGCCCTACACTGTAATGAGGTTTCAGTCTTCAAAGACCACGTTCACATCCCATTGCCTCATAGAAAATGGGGGGGGGAAATAGGCAACAGCAAGCCCCAAGAAGCCGAGGCCTGAAGGCAAAGCCGTGGCTCAAGCCCATGGTTAGAAATGCCAATTCCAGCAGACTTTGCTGCTGGGGCAGCACCTGTAGGAGGAGATGCATTCCCTCAGCTCCTGACCCTCCCAGCGCACTGCTAGCAAGAGCTGATCGAGTCTTCCAGAACAGACGAAAAGCAGGAGCTCTGTGCCAAACAAAACCAGCAAAAATTAAATTACCAGAAGCTTCCCAAATCCTCCTTGTCTACAGCAGCATCTACTGTCACCTGAAGGCAAATGGCTCCTCTTTCTCTTAGCACTCTTTTGTACCAATCATATTTAAACCAAAATTTTCTTTTCCCAAACCTCCAAATGGCTTCCTTCTGAGATGCAGCCATTTCTCAACATTTCTCCCTGTGGCTGACCTATTTTCACATTACTTTGCAAATTAGAACTGACTGCAGACACATATGTATGTACACACCATTGACTTTCTACTCAAGACCTCAATTAAAACAGCATTTACAAAAAAGCCAGTTTATTCCATAAAAACATCCAGCAGATTCACTACCCTGGCACTGACAAGAAGGACATTAGAGAATGTTTTTTCAGCGTGTTCTTACCTCCGGAACGTGACTTCCCATATATCAACCCCTCTGCTTGCATTTTTGCCCCTCGAGCCAATATGAGGTTATTGCAGGAATCTAAGGATGGATTTAACTTATAAAGAAGCCCTTCAGATGTACTGCGTCCTACAGCTGAGGCTTCTCCAACAACACAACATTTCTTCATTTTAAGTTGGAATTCCTCCATCCCTGTGTAACCTGCACAGAGGCGAGGTAGAAAAACCACTGTACTCTGTAACTGCAAGCACACAACAAACCAGGAATTAAGCATCTTTACCCCTCCCATCAGTTCTCTACAACTGATGTTTTTCATCACTTTTTCTGATACTCTCACGAAGGAGCCATTTTCTTGCTACCTTATCATTAAGGCTGAACAGCAGCTTGCCACCCAAGGGACTGGGTTGGAAATCTAGAAAGAGGGTGACGGGAAACTGCAGCGAGCCAGGAATATAACCAGGCAAAGAGGCTGAGACAAAGAGAAAGACAAACAGCAGCTGGGCTGGGGTGCCAGCACCAGGCAGAGACCCTCGTAACTTCCCAGCCATCATTTCTGAAAGTCTGGACAGACTCTGCAGTCTAACAGCTCTTTTGGCAAACACTCTGCAGGTAGGTTTAAACATACACCTACAAATGCGTATATACCTTGTATGCTTTTATATTCTGCAAGTTTTCCTACAGATTTATAGTTCTTACTTTCTATTGCCCCTCACCTCCAACGCTTCTTCAGAGGGCTCAGCTTTGCCTCATGCCTTGGCAACAGACCAGTGCAAATAAATCCACTGTAACTCTTTTAATCTGTCCCTGATAAATGCCCTGCTTACCATCTTCTGGAAAATTGTTCATGGTCTCTAAGAGCCTCATTTTGCTTACAGCACATACATATGCCAGATGACAAGCAGTCATACAACTGACACTGCAGTAAACTAAATATTATCTGACAAAAATAGCCCTGGGGTCCTCTTGCTTCACAGTGAGCTTAACAAGTTTAGTTATGTTTCTTAACATCTTGCTGTAAAATAATTTTATGGATTTTTTGTTTGTGCTGTTTTTTCCCCCATTTAACTCCTTTCTACTGGAATGCTCACCACTGCCTATCTCTAGCACAAGCTTGGCTTTCTATCCTGGTGGATTTCTCATCCGTTCATTCAAAAAACCCTCTTTGTACCAATTTCTCTCAGCCCTGCTGCTTGAGCAGAGGCAATCCTGCCCAGGTGTGAGCTGCCTTATCCTCCTGGCTCAGAACAGAGCCGCTCTGGGTCTGACACAGCTAGCTGGCGCCATGCACACAGCTCACCTTTGAGAAACGAACATTAAAAAAAACCAACCACCATACCATACCTTCCTCAACCTAGCCACTAGATTACCATCACTGGCAGAGGCATACAACTGACAAGAAAATGCATTCATGCTCACTTACTGGCAATAGAAAACTAATATTTTATTCATCCATTCAAAACGGAGGAAAAGAAAAAAAGCTTTATTCAATCCTGAAAAGAAAGTTTTTGTGAGGGTGCATAAGATTCTTCTATTCTGATAGTGTCTACAGCACATAAAAATTCAGCCCTACGTTCACTCCTTACCCTCTGATTTCTTCTTCCTCCTGCCTAGTAAGTAACCCAGATTCTGGCCTTTAAATCTCTTAAAAGCCAGTTTCCTGCAGTTTTAACCTCTTAAAGATCATTAACTTGGGAAAAAAGTAAGCCGAACTGTGCTTTTAAGCCTGTGCAGTTATCTCTGCAAAAATAAAGGAGGGTGAAGCACACCACAGTCCTGGCAAGCTCCGTACCCAGCTCCTGGGGTACTCAGGGTGTCCCGGGCTAAGGCAGTACTGAAGCATGCAGGCAAATCTCCTGCAGCAGATTTTGAGAGAAGGAAAAAAAAATGGTAAAACAAGTTCATCCAATCAGCTCAATACAGCACATTAAATTGACCTTGAATAATAATGTCTTGGTCCCCTTACACACTTATTTCTATTCCAGAAATACGGCAACTGTGGCTTTTTGAAAAAGGCAAACAAAGTCGGGCTTCTAGCTAATGCTTCAGCATCAACATTGCCTGACTGCATTATTAGAAAATTATCATCTTCTGTATTTTACTTAATTCAGAGCATATTCCCTCTACTGCAAAACTCCTGAGTATAAAAGATCAGGAACTTCAATAAGAGTTTCCGAAATTATAAGCCGAATTATCTCCTAGGTCAGCCATGAGGCACGTGGATTATCCTCAAGGGATGCTGCTGGTAGGTTGGCCGCAGCAGCTCCTGGCCCTCGCAGCTCCCTGATGCCCCCTCAGAACAGGACGCAGCACAGCAAAGACCGAAAAGCCCATCTGTGGATCTGCTGCAACAGACCAAAAAAGCCATAAAGCACTCTCTCAAGTATCGCAGGCACAGTATGCAACTTTCACACTACGTAAGCCATCTTCAAGGCGGAAGCAAATTTAAACATTCTTCTTGAAATGGTAATAACCAGGAAGGGTGACTCCTCACCCAAGCTATGCTCCCAGCACTGGGACTGGGCTAGCTTAAGAGAGCTTTTTAATCACATCTGGTGATTAGTCTGGGGCACAGTAATAACAAGCCACTGCTTTGGACTAAAGTTGTGTGATTTACTTGGATGGGGCCAAAACACTAATTTCACATTGCAGAAGCTATGTAGGTTACATGTTTTAACATGTATGTTTCGAAAATATGAATGAATAACCAACTGAATGCTTCAAGCATATACTTCAACTTCAGCCATTAAAGAAAAAAAAGAAAAAAAAAAAAGAGATTGAAAGCACAAACTGCACCGAGCAACATCTCCTCGGCCATTATTGAGTTTATTCTCTCAACCCAGACCCCAGCCCAGATGACGCCTGCACAACACCTCATTAGCTCAAGCAATAGGCATCTTCAGGGGTTGCTCTCAGAAAGCAAAGTAAGCACAAGGTTAAAGAGTAGCTGGGGATCATGGTGAGCTGCACTTTGAAAAGGTTTCCTGCATGTAAAAAAGAAAATCTGCCACCTCTCCATTCTGGCTTACAGCTTCTTGAGCACAGATCTGCAATATGCTGGCTAACCCTGCATAAACGTCAGGGTCGGCTCGAAGAGAAGACCAGGAGCTGCCTCAGTGTGCCAGAGCTGGGTTCTCCTTCCTCTTGAGGCCCAGACATGGCAAAGAATAAAATCAGGTGCTTAAGACGCTGCTACACGGTCCCTATCAGGCAGGTACAAATTGTGGTGCTTTATTTCCATTCCAGTCCCACCTTCGCCTGGGACTTTTCAACTCCAAAACCCAAGATTCAGTAAATATTTCTGAAAAACAAGCTCTCACTGACAACTTCCCCAGATATTTTTACTGTTCGCGTAAATATCCAGCCTCTTTCTGAACCCTGATAAATTCATGCCCTTGCCAATTTTCTGGTGGAAATGAATCCCATAGATTTTTTCACTGCTTGAAAATGTATTTTCTTTTATCAGTTTTTAATTTGCCACCTTTCAGCTTCATTGAACACCTTTGTTCTTGCACTGCGCAGACAGGGAAAACAACAGCTCCCAAACAACTTCTCTAAACCATTCATTAGACTATGAGCTTTCAACTTGTCACCTCTTCCTCAACTACTTTTTAAGGTAAACAAGTCCAATCTTCAGTTCTCCGGTGCAGCTGCTTTCCCAAACTTTCACACTCTTATCACCCATTTCTGACTGCAGCTCTAGCTCTGCAGCATCCTCAGCTGAAGCGCGTTAACGAGGTACAAATGAAGAGAAGCAGTAAAGATGAGAAGCAGTGAAGATGCTCTGGGAGTCAGTGGTCCCTTTCCCACCTCTCGCTCTGCGAGTACAGCCACCTCTTCCCAGCTCATAGAAGGCTGAAGAGCCGCGATCCTGATGCTCCTGCTGCCCATCGACCTCCTTCACACACGGGCTGCCCACAGACCCGATTCCACCAGCGTGTCTGTGTGCGAGCAACCCCAAACTGTGCAAACCCCTCCTGCCCGACAACATCAAGAGGCTCTCACAAAAGCTGCTGAGCCAGGGGATGGCCAACGGCCAGCGCTGGGCAGCTCGGGTACGCTGCAGGCAATAACCTCCTCCAGCACAGGAGAGACGAGGATGCACGCCTATACCTAAGAACAAACCTGCAGCCCTTGCGTCAACTGCTCGCATAAGCAGCTTTCCTCAAATTTTAAATGTTTCAGAACAAAACTATTACCTTTAAATAGCCTGCGAGTTAGTAGGGCTAATATTAATACTAGCTGCCACTCAGCAAACACTTTCCGTTCAGAGCGTTGCTGGCGTGCTGGTTAATTCATGCAGACAAAAACAACGTTCCTTTCTTTGTTCTCCCTCCACTGGCTCTGCAATATTAAGTCAACAAAATCTTTCCTCAAAACTGCACCGACATCAAGAATGTTATGCTCAAACCATTAGACAAAATGTAAAGTGCTGAAGTCAAGCTTCATTAAAAACAAGTGGAAAAATCAGTTTACCAGAAGAAAAACATTATTTATGAAATATATTCATCATACACATCTGAAAGAGAATGATGATTAAATGTACAAAACCAAAACATTCAACAATCTTTTAATTAATATTTGATCACAGAATTATGCACGCTCACATTTGTTTATGTTTTATTTTCAGCAGAACCACAGAGCAATAAAGACCAAGTAAAATCATGGTTTGTTTTTACACTAACTGACTGCCATGTATTACAGAAGAAAATGGACTGCCAGCTTTTCTACTTCTGGGCATAACTTCATCAAGTGAGCAGAGCACGGTGTGACCACAGCAGTGACTGAAAAAGCAAGGCCCAGTAACAGAGGGACAAAGTCTCTCCCTGTATATTCCATACACCAGGACAAGATAAAGAACATCCACTGCTTGGTGCCAAAAGCACAAAAAGGCTGGTTTAGAGATGATGGAAAGACAATGGGTAACAACAAATCATTCAGCTAGGATTTCTGACCACTTCACAATCCCTCTCTCAGCTTACTCCAAAAAGCTGTTCCTCTTTCCCTCACAGCCATTATCTTTAAGACTTGTCCCTGGCACTTCACATTTAACAACATACATGAGCTGTATCACGTTTAAGAAAGCATGACCACTGTATTCTCTTTGTCAGTACAATCTGGAAGATGCTACCCGTGATTACTTACTCACTAGGACTCTGCAGCTAATTGAAGGTGAGAACGGACGCGCCCAAAAAGCTGCGAGTTGCTAGTTGCTGCCTCTGTCGTGTTGTACACATCTAGGATGCCGAACACACACACAATCAAAAATCAATGCTATGCAGAAGACTTCTTGTGCAAAACACCTGCTTGGAGTCCACTGAAGTAGTAGCTCAAATTTTACAACATACGTCAAATCTTTATTTTTTTTTCCTGAATCAAATCAGTTACTATTTGAAACAGTTTGTGATTAATACTCATTTAAGTCAAGAAGTAAATTGGAAAAAAAGCTATTAGCTGAACACGAGCACTGGCTCCAGATATACATAATAAAATGCGTCTATGTGAAGAAAATACTCCTGCTGTATCTTTAGAAGTCCTCCATTTCTGAGCACACTCTGGTTCAGATCATCACAGAACACCTCTGGCAGCATTTCTGGAACACAGTGCAGAAGGCACAAGCAGTTGATGGGGTTGTAAATATGTGAAGTCTCACAAAGGCATGGCTCTCACTGACCACAGAGAAATATTGATCCCATCCACCTCAGGCTCGCCTGCTCAGACCAGGCTGGCTCCACAGGCTCCCATTTGGATTTCTCCACTCAGTGCAAGGAGGCAGGACACGAAGGAGCAGTGGTCATGGAGGGAGGATGGGGCAAAGCACAACCAGCCCTGCCTGTACCCTGAGCCGCTGAGGCAGAGCCCTGGAAAGCACACATGCAGCTTCAGAAATGAACGGAAAAGAAAATACCTGCTAGAAATGATCCTCATAAGCCTAGAAGCACAATACTAGGCAAAAGCTTATTATCTGTTCCTCTAGAGAGGTCTTTTGAAGATATGTTTGTCTTCAGACTTCCCTAGTGTAATTCTTTCCTCTTACTTTTTACCATTTCACTAGACTGTTAATAAAATATCCATTCGTCTCCAGAAACCGGGAGGAACCACGGTAGTATCTCACATGCAGAGTTACCCAGACCTTACTCAAAGGAGAACCAGGAACAAACGAGCAGCGGACCAGGCACAAGAGATCACTGCGTGGTGTAAGTGGGATCTCGGGGCCACCCACCATGAAGAAAAATGCAGGGGACTCACAAAACCCCACTAAAACTCAAAGCAAAGCTGAAGCGTCTGTGGTTTAATCCTGGCTCAGGCCCCAGGCTTTATGGATAGTCTGAAATTGCAAATCCCCTGGGTTACCCCACTTACCTCATTTTAACGACGATCCCTAGAAGTCCTGAACTTAAGAACAAACATGGTACTAATTGAAACCCCTCCACATCAAGGCTGTGGTGTAGGTTATGTGAAGACCAGTTTCTCTATGGGACACAATGCAAACTAAAACTGTATTTAGGTTTGGGGTGTGTGGGAAAGGAAGAAAAAAATACCATCAGTTCAGCATGTTTGAAGAAGGAAGACATGAAAAGAATAAATAGTCTGAAGAACCAGCAAGCTCTGAAGTTTCTTCTTCCTGGGAATTACATTTTTCATCTCAAAATTTTAAAAAGGGTTTTTTTACAAAGTTTTAAAAACTTCAGAGGAGCACAAGCAAATAAAGGGATGAATCTCCAAATGAAGCCTGTGGGAATCATGTGCATGCTAACTGTATGCTTCTGAAAGAATTTATCCTTTCAAACATTTTTCCCCTTTATCAACAGTTTAATACTATAAACAACGAAACACCAGCGTGACAAATGAACTTTTTGGAGAGAACTTCTCCCTGCCTCCTCCCGCGGTAACGAAAGGCAAACAGCTGCTCACTTTCTGCACCACACTCGGCTCTCACACTCCTCCACTAACAGGCTTTCTGACGAGGAAAGCTCGAGTATTAGATACCACTCTTATTAGCTCAGATCAGAGAGTGTGCTGCTACGCCCTGCAGGTATCGCACTCTGCAGAGCTTGCTCTCTACTTCACAAATCACATGTAATTGCCTCCTTAATATCATCCGCCGAATTGAGTTGAATACGATCATTATTCTTTAAATTCAACATTCTTGCACTTCAAACATATATATTGCATACTTAAAAATACTTTTTAGCATAAAAATGCTCCAAAAAGCTTGGAATTAAGGTTATTAGACAATTTAACCCACTGATACAAACAGCAAAGAAAAGAAAAGCAACTCCTCCTATGCGCTACACAGCAATTCCTTTTTCACTATCCACATGAAGAAACAGGGGCTCTCTGAAGTGGTTTTAAATTCTTATGTTTGAATGAACGGTGTGTGATTGATATGGCTGTTATTTGTAACACCACAGAAGCGTTATAAATAACTCGGTGATATTTATAAGAGCTGTGTTGTTTCCCACAACAGCGCAGCCCCCGAGGCACAGTATCCCACAGCAAATGCAGCCTGCGAGGAAAGAGTTTTTGTGATGTTTGCACAAATGCAGGCACATGGGTGATGCTCCAAGCAGCAGCTTGGAGGCTAGCAGAGACCAGAGAGCTGGGGACGTGCCCGTGTCTGTGCTGGCATCGCAGGCACGGTGCTCAGCAAATGCAAACGTACAAGGGGCGGCAGGAGACAGGAAACAAATCTGAGCTTGGCTGATTTCTCCGTTCAACATTAAGAAAATTCACATGGTCTCTCTATTGTGTCTGCTAGCAGAACACTTTAAACAGCCGCAAGGCCAAGAAACGACAGCCTGTCTGCGCGGGGTGGTTAAAGCAATCATTAAGCTCTTGCTCGGTGCGGACCTGCAGCTTGCTGAAAGGGGAGGACAGCTACTCATTACTAATGCTTGCTTTCACACTGCTCTCCTACTGTGTGCTAAAAGTCTGGAATGCCAATGGATATTCAGGATTTTTTTTCCTTTCTTCCCATCTACAGTCTTTCCCTCTATGGTCAGAGCTGATTTAATTACTGCTAAATCATCTCTGATGTTAGATACCAAGTCTAGTCTTGAATTCTTTCAAGCAGTCTGATTTTATCCCTTCGTTTTTCCTGCTTTTTACTTACAGGGGGAATAGTTAAGCTACATTTTTCCAATTTGCTTTTTAAATGGAAAGACTACTGCCAAGAGGGGCAAATTTCATATTTCCCTGCCACTTACAGATTAAATTAGTCTCTTCCTTGTTCATACCTACTGAAACAATGCTGTCTCCTGGCACATCAACTCTACAAAGTAAATGCAATTGAAGTTTTCACCATGAGCTCACAAAGAAAGATATCTGCATGGTATAATTGATTCCTCTTCTGTCTCACTGGTTAACAAAAATAATTGAATTTGGAACTTTTTTTTAAACAATTGTTCACATATTCCTTCACAGTTCTGAGTTAAACGTACTCATTGCTTTTGTCCTTTGACTCATTTTCTAAAACTTTTATCTTTAGTTCACCAATCTAGCTCAAGCCAGAGACTTTCCCTTCTGGGAGAAACTGGAGCAGCGAATTAAGACTAGTGAGAAACTGGAGAAAAAAAAGTGAAGAGAATATATGCGAAAGCAGGTGTCTTATGAGGACACTGTTTTAATAACTTAGTTCATGGAAACCATCCACTTAATGATATGGATATATAGGACTACCTCTAGGCTTTCATGCTGCACTTGTTATCAGTCTATGTTAAAAGCAGCCCATTATGTAAGTTCAGCATCATCCCCTGTGTTTTATGGAAGGGAAGAGTGATACCCAGCACAATGAAGTGGCTGCAGTCATTCAGCAGCTCAGAAGAACGGGGCAAACAGGTCTCTTCCAAGTCTCTGTCCGTGGATCTTCCAATTCATTAGGTCATTCTTATCAAAACCAATAAAATTGGTGTTTATCTGCTACACATCAGCTCTATTTTGGAAAAGATTACTGCCATTCTGCAGCTACTTCTGAGATGCCTTTTCTGAAGGAGCACCAGAGAAAGGCAAAAACCACAACAAGAAAAAGAAGGCAGAGATGTTAACAAGTATGAATATTTCCAAAGTGCTCTTATTACACATGCCCTAAATCTTGACATGTTTAAGTCATGAAAGAGGAAAGAAAGAAGTGTAATTTCTTTCTAAATACTTCTGCAGAAGAAATTATCAGTATTTACCAGAATCAATCAAAATATGGCTTGAATTAGAGGAATAAAAGAGGAAAGTATGAAGGTGCCGTGCTGTGACACTGCAAGGAAAGCATCCCTCTAGAGATGAAAACCAACAGTGCTACCTGTAGCCACTAAGCCTTGTCCTTTCCCTCATATAAGCAAAGGAGATCGTACACAGAAACCATTCAGAGAGGTACCCCAACAGAAAGCCACTTACTTTCTTCCAGAGTTGGCTTTCTGCTGATTCAAGTTTCATAAACTTCATTTGCAAACCCATTCTGAGAAAAGAAAATACCTGCAGCAGTTGTTGTGGAAAGGGAAGAAGGGAAGGGGAACCACCCAACCCTTTACACAGCAAATTCTTGTTAGACAAGCTTAGCCGTGCTGCCGAGCTGACCTCTCAGAAAGCAGAAAAGCACAAGTTTTAGGTCATGCAAACCCAGAACTGACTTCCAGCAGCAGAAAGCCAAATAGCTCCCTGTAATCTGCACTCAACACATAGGCGAGGAAAGACAACACTCAGAGGCATAAAAAGCCATCCTTCAGCAGACCGAACAGGGCTGTCGTTTCAGGCTAACTCGTGAAGCTGCTGAATTTATATGCAGCAACAGAACCATGTAAGGATCAAATAAAATTAATTCTGTCTAATAACAAATTAATTGTCCATGCCAACCTCTAATGTCTCCATCATCAAATGAATTTCCATGTTATTTACCCTCCACAACTTCCCACAGGGAAGGAGAAAGACAGCTGCTCAGATTAAAGAACTAAACAGAAGAGCCTCCTAGACAAAGGCTCTTTTCATTTTCTGAATGATTGCTCTACTCCAAAATGCCTTATGAGAAATAACGTAATTTTTTTTTAACAAAAACAAGATGCAAACTGCCTGATTTGATGCTGCTATTTCATTGTCTCAGAACTGAATGCAACAACTTCTAGTGGAAAGGAGATGGGCTCACGTAGAAATAATGTTCCTGTTACAAGAAAAATAAATTGTCAACAGACCTAAGAAAGTGTATTTTTCTCATTTCATATTCTTTAAGGCATGGATCACTGTAGCCCTCATCTTATTTATTCACAACAGGAACATTTTTAAAAGGCATATAAGATGTCAACAACAAAACCTACTTCAGTGTAGCACTAGGCTATAAATTCTTTCAAAATACCAAAAAAAAATGACACATGCTGCAAGATCCCCACTGTTCTTAGTTTACAATCTTATTTTAATGCCTCTGAAACATCTAAAATCATCCAGTTTGACCACACCAAAGAATACCTCTCAAAACCATCATCTAATGGACCGGTTTTTCTGGGAACTAAAAGCTTTCTCTAACAGAAATGTCAGCACTACATCCCACTTAAACAATCTACTTTTGTGCCCGAGAGCTGCCCAAGCTTAGGGAACCAGCTCGTAACAAAGAGCTGATCCATTTATTCCTGGAGGAGTTCTGGGAAGAGAGAGGCAAAAAGGGAAAAGGCAGAGACACGTTGGTTCCAGAAGACTGGGAGAAACGTGGCTTTTTGACCCGATCAGTCCAACAGTTCACTATTTTTGATTGAGAAAGCAGTACTAAAAGATACAGGAGACCTCTTATTTAGGCAGAGGTCAAAGTGCTTTGTTACACAACTTAAAATGGGGTTTTAAAAGTCATTTTAAAAGGGATTTTAACCTGCTGAGTTGTCACAGGATAACCTCTAACTTCTTCCAATTGTATTAGGGTATTTTCTCCACAGCCAACAGCAGGAATTTACACTGTTTGAACTTGTCAGACTAATTTACAATGGTCGAGTTAACCAGATTACAGAGTGGTCCTACCAAATTCTGACCTGAATGTCCCTGCAGCCACAGAGGAGAGCAAAAAAATAAAACTTATACATAGCAAACCTGTGGGGCATGACCTGGAAGAAATCTTAGAAAAATGAGCACGATCTATCAAAGCGGGATTTAATGCATCCTAGCTGCAATGTTTTTCTAGACAGAGAAGATTAGGAGCAACAGATTCGCTCTTCCAAAGCAGAAACAAAACAACTTTTAGTTAAAAAATAAAGCAGATGGCCCATGCAGATTAAAGAGTAGGTACATCGCAATGAAACAGCACGCTGCTGCGCACAAATCCCACAGTAATTACAGCAGCAACGTTATTCCACTAACGATGCTGTGCCTGTGAACTGGGACAAATTAACACAAAGACACACATGCTGGTGACTTGCAGCCCAAGGGAAGGTGAATATGATGGGGAGACAGACATTTAAGACAATCACAACAGATTAAATGCTGTAAGGTACTGGCAAACATTATGCAGCCCCAACAGAAAACAGAATATGGGAAAGGATATGTTCCTCATCTGTCCTAGATCTGCAGGAAAATTGATGCTCTCCCTAGGGACTGTGCAACTGATGTTTCTCATCTCAGATGTATTTGAGCATCACTACTGCTAGTCCACTTTCTGTAACTTCTGTATAGGCTACAGAAAAGAATTGCTGTCACTGGGGCCTGTCCTCAGTCAGGCTACACCAACTTTAATCGGCTCCGGGGTTGCTGGTCCAAGCAGGAGCTTCCATAAAGCAAAGCCACATCAAACTGTAATACCCACATTGACACTTCAGTTCAAAACATCACGAACTACTAGAGCAGTTTTTCCAGGACTTTATGGCTAATGAACTAAGTCATGGCACAATATTCCACCCTGAAGAGCAGAGCAAATTTGGGATGTACTGAAGGACTTCTGGGGTGCCCAGCCCACTACCAGCAGCTGAGCAATCTAGCTCATACACTCACTGCTTTGGGGGGTACATCCAGGTAAAGCAAAAGTGCAGCCTGGGCTCTGCTTTGTACCATCAGCAATGCAATGTGCTTCAGTTGAAAGTACTACTAAATTCAAGCCAGAGAGAAGGGTGCAGGAATGTGAGCCAAATTTAGGGTAAAACCAACAAAAAGCCACTTAACACAAAAATGAAAGATCATACGCACAAGTGGGTTCTGTCTCCAGCTCTGTTCAGTATGTTATGGGAGCTGCTCTCTCACCACCGTTCTCTGCCAAAAATTGCCAGCCCTGGGACCGGACCCACTTTGGCCAAAGCCAGGCAGAACAGCAAAAACCTGCTACCTTGTTTGCATCAAGGTCCATGCATCCCCACTCGAACCAGTCCCTGATTAAAGCACAATGACACAACCTACCTCCCCCTGTATTTCAACAAGTGCAGCAACTAACATCACATTAGTGATTTTCAGTGTTAGCCTGTCAGCAGTGGCTCATTTTCTCTGACCTCTGGGACCAGATGTGCAGTTTGTAATGGGGCATACTGGCTGTTAGTGATACTATTTCTGAGCCTCAAGAGTTGGAACACAGTAAAAGTTTTCCTAGTCTGCACCAATGGAGAGCAATTCAACATTATTTTGTACTTTGGATGGGTTTAGGCTAATGAAAGTCCTATTCATTTTTATTTTTTTAAACCCCCCATACAAATGTTAACTTTTAATGAACTTTGCCCAAGTTGGATTTGAAGCTTATCTCACAATACATATTTAGAGCAGTGCCCATGGTGAAGTAATTCTGGGAAGAAATGTGTACAACTGAAAATAGGATATTTCTGCATGCCTGCTTCAAAGTCCACCAAGAGTTTTCGTCACAATGACTTGTTGTTAGACTAGTCACTGTGCAGGACTGGAATTATTAATTAACAGCCAAAACCTGTGTCCCTCAGGCATGCTGCAGATGAACTTCACTGTCACCGTGAGTTCTGCACTTTGCATCAGTGATGTGGGAAGGCTGGAGATGGTGGAGAGGTGGGGAAGAGCAGGCACATTTTGTTTAAACTTCATAGAGCTAGAAAGGTTAATCTGATGCTAACAAGCAGCATGTTGACAGAGCAAGAGGCTTTAGTATCACCAGTCTTTCCCTGACAAAGTGGTTGGGAGCTGCTCTGGTGAAAAACAGACACTGGTGGCCAGCTAGCATGGGCCAAGCAGTCAGACAAGCAGGAGAGAGGAAGGCTGAGCTTGGCAACAATCTGACTGAAGAGGGCTTAAAAGATGCTGCTGCTGAGGCACAACATAGAGCTTGTTACATATCTGTGCTCAAGACCGTACAACTGATTCAAAATAATTAAGCTTAATTACATGAATGGCAGAAAGACTTCTATGTATCGTTTTCAAAAGCTGTTGAAAAGTCTCTTCGAATCTGTAACCCCCATGGCTTCCTGTTTTATTCCATCACAAGTTAATTATGGGAGAGAGAGTTTCAAAATGTATTAAGAGCTATCGCATGTCTAGGGTCATTTGCAATGGATACAGGAAAACACATTAATGGGAAAGGTGCTGTGAGCATCTGAGCTTTCTTTGCAACATTCGTGGATGCAAGTACAGAAGTTATGACCTCTCTTTTCTATCAGAGCCATTCAGAAAGCTAACATGCAGAAAACATCTTGTTGAACCAGACCTCTTTAGTGCTTTCATTTGCTGAATATATATTTATTATACTACAAGTGCTATGAGTCACTTTTCCCCCCTCAATACTATTATTGTCAGCGATTGCATTCAGCCAGTATCTAGAGGTTTCCATGATGGAACAACAAAAGTCTGGAGAGATCTCTCAAGATTTACCCGGTGCTTTACACATTTCTTAGCATGTGTCACCAGGAGATGAATCCTTTGACTTCAGAAAACCATCCTTCTTTCGTGTGCATAGGTCTTCAGCAGAGGTTGGCACATAGAAAAAATGATTCTTCTGAAATATTCATGTTGTTTACTGCTCTAGGTTGCTCCTTTGCTGCCTAACATCAGGGACAGACAAAAATTAAAAACAAAAATCTAATTTCAGTATTAGGAGTCCTGCCATGCCTCCTGGTTTGCTCTACTTAAGTTCCAGAAATCAAACTAGCATAATATTTTAATTAAAAAAAAGACGATGTTCTGACAGGAAAAAAAATCTCGTTATTTGAAACTCTTCCTTTCATCTGTATCCATAACATCACCTTCTGCTCCCAATATCCATGTACATCAACAACCACCAGAAAGTGGAAGGAAAGGATGCAGAATGAAGGACCTGTTACCCACAAATCAAACAAATACCAGCACTGGAGAATTTTAGTTTTCAAGAAAGATTTATATTCTCCTCCCAGTGGCAAAACAACTGTTGCACTGCAACTAAATACCTCAGAGATCCATATGTTTACAAGTCCCAGAAAGGGTCTATTCCGAAAAGTAGCAAAATATGCATGTAATACCCCCCCAAAAAAATCTCTAATTTTACACTAGTAAATCATATTGTCTATGGAAAAATGTCCTGCCTGAACTACTGAAAATAGACGTCTTCTCAAACACGCATAGCCTCTACTCTGCGCTGGTGCGGCCTTACCTCAAGTATTGCGTGCAGTTTTGGACACCACAATACAAGGACATAAAACTATTAGAGAGTGCCCAAAGGAGGGCAACGAAGATGTTGAAGGGTCTGGAGGGGAAGACATATGAGGAGCAGCTTAGGGCCCTCGGTTTGTTCAGCCCAGAGCAGAGCAGAGCAGGCCGAGGGGAGGCCTCATGGCGGCCTGCAGCTCCCTCATGAGGGGAGCAGAGGGACAGGCTCTGAGCTCTGCTCTCTGGGGACAGCGACAGGGCCTGAGGGGACGGCATGGAGCTGGGCCAGGGCCAGGCTGGGTGTTTTGTGTTTTTTTTTTTTTCCCATTTTTTCAAGCCTCGTTTACCCCAAACTACTACAGCAGAGAAACTCCTAATCATGGCTCAGAGAGCACTTTTGCTCTGCATAACACCTCACAAATTTGGGGAAAGGCAGGGTCTTTTACCTCAGCAACTAGACTTACCCTCAAGGGGCTATTGCTGCTCCCTTCCTAACAGTAGCAGCAAACCCATTTAGTAAGACAGTGCACTGCCTGATGCGGCTCCGATACAGTCTGAAAACAGACCAACTGTTTTGACTGAATAAGCAGACTACTTGTTAGACAGCAAAAAAGGTCTGCGCCTTTCTACAACCAAACAACACAGCAAAAGTCTTCCTTTGATCACAAGGCAAGATACAATTGAAGAATTCATATGATATACATAATAAAAACCTCCTTCATATGAAATGCAACATAGATGAAAGCAAGAAGTACCTACAATATCTATATGCACATACATATGTATTTATACCACTGCTAAAAAAAGCTTGAAAGTAGTTCTCTGCTTTTCTTACATACTTTCATATTTGCCCCGAACCAATATTATGCAAACAAAAATCACAAGTCTTTCACCTTATGCAAGAGAAATAAGCTTTACAAACTAAAATACTTTTCCTTTTTTTTTTTTTTTTTCCCCTAAGCATAGGTTCTCACTTCCATATGTCAGGGTTCCCAAAAGCAGTGCTGGTGTCGGCCCCTACAGAGACAGGCAGCTCAGGCAGGGACTGTACAAGTTACCTGCTCACTTGTTGCTTCTTTCCTTTTGCCTACCATACGCATATGTCCCACCTTCAATAGATTCTGAGCACTCACTGCCTTTCCTGCTGGCAACCATATCACATTCCCCAACCACACTTAGCAATACGATTTAGTCAGCAGAGATGCTGAAACAATATTGGTTTCCTCCACTATGAGGAATCTAGTACAACATGTTGCTCTCTGAATTATTCAGACAACCCCAGGCTTGGGTAACAAGCCTTGAGCAACATCTAGACACCAGGGAAAATGTTCTCCCTGGTGCAGCTCAGATGACGTTAGCAGAAACACATCAGGGAGAAATTCAGCCCGAGGCCTATTACACGGTAGCATTTCATCCTGCTCAGCCCCACTGGGCTTGCTCAGGAGAGGATTTGGAATATCAAGTACAAGAACAACGCAAACACCAAAATCCCAGGGCATCTCTCGCCTAACATCCATTTCACAGCACCTGTTTAGAAAGCTGTGTTGGAATTCGTAAGCGCACAGAGGATCAACTTGTGACTTTTCAGCAGGGATGAACTTTCCCCCCTCCTGCCCCCAGTAAAGTCTCCTAAAGGTATTTCCCTCTCCCTCCTCTTTAACTCTTTCACAAAATGTCACATTGATTTTCAAGGCCAAGCAACAGCCACTTGACATCTTACAGCAAGAGCATCATGTTTTCCACTAGGAAAACCACAGAAGACTGAAGTGAAGAAAGAGACTAATGCCCAACAGATGTTTCACAAAGGTCATATGAAATGAAGGGATTCTGGCCTCCATGGCAGTCCCTGCTAAGAGTGTGTTGTGTTTTGCTAAGCTAGTCACTTCGCATTTCACTTGCACAGTTGGGGAAAAACGCTGCCGGAAACAAATCTGTCTTTGACTGCCTTTGGTCCCTGGAAGCTTAATTACCCTCAGCACTCTCGAAATACTTCAACTGCCTTCAGCAGCTGGAAAACGTCTTTACCTATGCTCAACAATATGGATGTTTTTCTTTTTTCCTTTTTTTTTTTTTTTTTTTAAATGCAGATGGCAAGGCTTCTCATTTTCCTAAAGCATTAAACTCCCTCTTGAAATGCAACCTGGGATCAATTTTATTTCATCTGTTATGTAGTAGTTTTAATAAAGTGTTAAAATGGAAGGTATTGAAAAACTACCTGAAAGAATAATCCTCTGAAATAATGTGAAAATGGAATGGGCAAATAATAATGCAACTGGAGCAGAAAACTATTACATCCACTCTCAGTTTTGCTTACACACCAAGCACCTACTCTGCATAAAATTTCCAAGAGAAGGCAACAGTAGACACCAGTTCCCACCAAAATCTACGCGCACAGCTTTGTACTCCTAGTAAAATTACTCACTCCTTCTGCAGAAAAGAAGCTTCCTCTTTAGAACAAGACAGCTTTAAAAAAAAAAAGCTTAAATCTCTCTATTTATAAAATTGCTTATGTAAAGATAGTATTGTGAATGAAGTATTAAATTATGCAGTGCCAGATGTAATAGAGTGAATTATATTCAGTAAGATCACACACTACTGAAAATATGCAAAAAGCAGTGCTACTGGCTTTGAGTTGTCAAGCTACACACAGACACATACACACATATATATTGCTCATCTCATTATTTTCTACTGTTTCCATGTGTGATAACATGCCCAATGCTGACACTTTTCCTATTCTCCCTGGCAGACCCTACATTAGCATGTAAATAGCTGGCAGATAGGAGGAAATGAAAGCAAGGAAGAGCTCTTTAATTAACTTTAATCCTCTGAAAATCCATACAGCAATCTGTTCTGACAGTTTTCTACATGGGATCTTCTTAGGAGGTCCCTAAGTGCTGCCTGCGGATCACTGCCAGGCTAGAACAAGGAGAAAGAATGAGCAAACCAATTTTGGAGACAATATTTAGACATTTTTCTGCTATTAAATGATGACTGGTGACTGCCATCTGGCATTATCAGAGCTGTCATTAGTCCGACTCTGGATGGGAAACAAAGAGATGCCATAAGCAAGACGATAGCGTGCTTCACACCAGTCTGACAGCCAGTCCCCCACTCCCGGGGTATGCGTGCCAGACCTCTCACACACAGCCAGACACACACATGCATACACATAGGGCAACCTTCTCTAGTTTCCAATTCCATACATCTTTGCCCTCTGCCACATTTCCTCAGCCTGTAGTAAAGGCAAAATGATCGAGGTTGAAGAGCAAAGCAATTTCATTGTTAGAAAACCTGATGAAACAGCTACATAGTACTATGCAGTCCTTCAAATCTTGAGCAGCAAAAAGGGTGGCAGACTATAAAGGAGTAAGCTGAAGTCACTCCTCAATGACTTACATTTTCCAAACCTAAGTGACAAGTTTTATTCATAACGCTCTACTATAGAAAATTTCAAGCAAATTTTGATGGGTGAAAAATCTAAGGATAAATGGAAGGAGGTGCAGTGCCAAAGTCTTTGGCAGCAGAAACTTTTCAAATAACATTACCTAGCAGGTCCGATTTAGCTGTGGAAGTGGCGTCCTGCTGGTTGACGGGAGTTGGTACAAGTCTCACAGAAAGGTCACTGGTTCCAGCTGAGTCTTGGAGCGACCACTTTGAGGCCCCTTATGGCACAGAGAGCTGACCTGTAAAATTCCCCAAAGTGCTGGAAAAAAACTTCCCTGCAGGGTGACTGGGAGCAGCTTAAGGGTACACAACAGGCAGAGTAAGCTCTTAGTCACCTGGGTTTCTTCAGAGCTGAAGGAAGGAACAGCAGAATTCAGAGCACTGAAGTCCAACAGTCAACCAGGGGAAGCCCTGGCTATAGCACAAAGCCATCCACGTGAAGAGCTTGAGAGCACAAGGAATGCCAGGAAGAACAACATTAGCAGCCACCTTCTTTGCTAAGACTTCGCTACAAATGCAAGGAAAATAGGAAGCAATGCAAAGAAAAGAATCATGAAAACCTACCTGGTGAAATGATACAAAAATCAAATAAGTAAGGCTGAAAAAGAGGAGAAAATAGACAGGATGCTTCTTTAAGGCAAATCACCAGCTTTTATAATGTCCACTATGGCTAGGACAGAGACCAAAGATCTGTTGAGACAGTCAGAGAAAAATTTCTACCTTCCACAGCCAGGGTTACCCTCATCCTTCTCAGCCTAGGTTTCGACAGTATTTACAGAGCTGTTTTAACAAACAATTTAAAACAATGCAAAAGCCGATTACAAAACCATATCTCACTAAGTCTGCTGTTCTCAGAGGATTCAAAGAATAAATCCCAGGGAATAAGGAAAAGGTGACCTAGAAAATTTGGTGCGTCAGATCATAAGCATACCGTTAAGCAAAGAAATTTGTTTTTCCAGCATCACTCTAAAACCATCTCCAGACCTGCTTCCCCAAGCCCTTCAGCTAGTTCTCCCATGCCTATCATTTCATGTTCTCCTGTCAGCTGAACCACACTAAATATAGAGACCATAAGTCACCACACTACCCCCTCTGATTTTATTTTAATGTTGTAATATCAAGAGCAGACATTTCACTTTATTCATCAAACCAGAATTCAGAGCTAGAAGACACAGAAAACATCCAGCATGGCAACTACAAATACTTGGAGACGGATAATGCTCAGAACAATGCCTGCTTTTATGAATATGTAAGCATGAATTTCAATAAAATGACCTTTACCATAACAGGTTCTAGCTGAAGAAGCAAATCTCTACTGACACATAAATTACTAAAGACGCAGGTGTTCCTTCTAAGATTCACCTTACACAGAATAGTCCTTATTCATACTGATTGCTAATCCACTTTAAACCATGCATTTAGCTCATGCAGCTTTGAGGAGCTATGTTCAAATCTGATATGATTTTCTTAGCAGAAACACCATAAAAAGTGCTCTTAACAGCTATGAAGACAAATAGAAGATGAAGCTAGAATAACTTCATAAAAACACTATAACCATATGCAGGATGAGTTAAAAAGACTGCACTTTGGCTATCTGGTAAGAAAAACTGAGGCCGTGGCTTAGACGTTATCAGTGCCAGGTAATCTGCTATCCAATCGTTTCATTTTCAGTATGCCACCATCAGCAGGAAAGTTTACTTTAAAAAAAAAAAAGTGGGGAAAAAATACACTAAGTAATACCCCTGATAATGTGTAAGAGATATGATGATACAAAACAACACTAATCTAGCTCTGCATAGAGTCCGCTGGTCCACCTTTCAGCAGACCGGTTCATCTTACAAGATGGACAGGAGTGACAGTGACTGTGATCAATTTATTTTTCTTTCGCTAGGAATAGAGCGATTTGTTTACTCTCCGCAACAGCATGGCTACAGCTCATGAGGTATTTCAGAAGTCACACAGGGAGTAGAAAATAAACCTATGATGGGTTCAGAAACTATCAGTTGCAATACAGAAATCTGCAAGAGCATCTCAAGTCAAAATTAGAAAGAAAATAAACCTACCAATCTCCACAGAATGTTTTTTTTTTTTTTTTTACCATCATCCGTTTCATAAAGATGAAAATGAAGACAAACATCAAAACATGAAAAGTCTTGATGCTTGCATAAAGTGAAGAAAGGTCATGTAAATGTAAAACATAATGGAGAATTTCAAGTAAATAAAAGCCGCAGCAGTAATAATCATTTATATTTTAGAGGCAGACAAATTTCACAATGGAAACATACAACAACAAAACAAACGGAGATAGGCAGCTGTGTATGCAGACCAATTCTTCAGTCTATCAAAAGTCAGGAGCCCAGAAGCAAATGCAGCTGCACCCTGACTCTGACCCTGCAAAGATGCAGGCTCTGAAAAGTTACACCGCTCCTCCACTGTATTTCAGAGACCTGTGACAGAAGCAATTCAATGCTTCAAGAACTTGCGCTGCACTAAGGAGGAGACATCATAATAATCTCAAATCTAGAAACTCACCCAAGACCAAAATAAGAAAGGTGTTGACAGACAAAAGGAATAAAATGATTTATCATTAGAAATGGCTATTGTTTTGGAGGTATTAGACAGCAGACATCCTCCTATCTGTTTTGAAAAAGGAGATAAGGTTGTTCTGGGAAATTAGAGTCACTGGCGAGGAAGTTTCACCTGAGCACTATGAAAATTAGTTGAGAAGGTTCAGAATTACAAAGCATCTTTTTTAGTTAACAGGATAAAATAGAGATAGATAAGCATAAGCTTTTGTTAAAGTAATTTAAGCCTAACTGGTTAACGATTCTTTGAGAGAACTCAAAAGAGAGCTAACTAGGGAATACAGAGCTTTGAAAGTCTATATAAATGACCGAGCATCCCTCAGTTTTAATCATTACGTGAGAGTCAAATACCTGTCAGGGTAAAAGCTGGCTCGTGGAGGAGCAGACTATTCTTCCCTACCACGGAAAGCAATTAGTGGCAGGCTGCAATGGGGATTAGAGCCAGAAGTTTCATTCAGTATACTTATTAGTGTGAAAAACAGGGGCAAGTAGCAAGATGTGTGCTGACAACATAAAATATTAATGTTAGCAGAATCAAGACACAAGGGTGAGGCATTCTGGAGCAGCTAAAAAAATTAATAATGAGGGAAGAGCAAACGCAGATAAGCAGACTGAACACAAACACACAAATGCAATTTAATGCAGAGTGGAAGGAAAAATACTAGATTTCACACAGCGTGCATGCAAGCAGCTTTCAAACAATGATCTGCCAGGTAGGTGAAGTGGATGCCCTCTGGGGACGTGACACCCCCAGGGACATGCTGGCCAGTGGTGACCTGCAGCAGGAAGCGACTCCATCCTGTGCCTGTACAGCAAACCACAGCCTCCACAAACAAACCCACTTCAGCAACATTGCTCCAGGAGAAAAGCAGATCCTTGTACTGACACAGGTTCACCAAAATCATCCTAGATGCTTCCAGGATATGACAAGACTCAGCAGATGTAGAAAATCAGTGAAATGCTGATGTTAATACAGTGGGGCAGGCAGCGCCAGGGACATGCACACAAAGGACTTGCTGTCTGAAGGAAGGTCATTTTCACACATCTGAGACACAAAACTGCAGTCTGTGTTGTAGGACTCTGTGAAAAAAAGAAGGGATCAAATATTCTGAGTAAGAGATGCAATAAATTAAGACTTAACAGCTCTTCCACAGACCTCCTGTTTGACTTGGGCTCAGCCTTTCAGCCATCTCATCCAGTGTCGCAGTTCCCCTTATGTAATGGAGATATCTGAGTGCTTCTCTATCTCCCAGCAATGAAAGAAGGAAAAGTACAACACTGCACAGTGCATACTGCTAAAATATCATGAGTGACAGTGTCATTCAGATTCCCAAAATAGACAGCATTTAACCTTCATTAGTTGTTAACAGCTCTCATAAGTCTACCAAGGGTTGATACTTGGATATTATTAACACATTTAACTCCTGACTGAGCTCCAAGGCAAAAAAGAGAAAGGACAGACACCGTAAGATTCCTCCTTCCCCCCAGTTTCTTATCACTACTTCTCTGCAAACAGAAATTTGCAAGGAAAAAACTCGCTGGTCTGGATGAATAAACCCTGTAATTCCAAAAGCCCTCCCCAAGGAGAGCAGCGACCTCACCTTCTAAATCTCAACAGCATGGCAAAATGAGAAGATACCATTTTTCTTAAGTCGTATTTGTATGAAAGATGTGAACTCTCTAATTTACAGTTAATTTGATTAGCATTCCTTTAACCATATTAAAGGTTAATTACAGATCAAAATTTTTGAGGCAGATCTTTGGGTATCAGTTCATTTGCACGGAGCACAATCACCAGCCACATGCAGAACCACAGCAGAGGAGGAACGTCCAACATATAGCAAATCCTACAAAAGTGAACAAACCCTACCAGGATGGGGTCATCAATAAGTCCTCTGTTGTTGCTAATGTGACTGGGAACACAGACTGCAATGTCTTGGCTGCAGTTAAGAGACCTGGTTCCTTCATGGAGCAGTCTGACTTTACAACTAACCTGTGTAATGCAGAGAAGTCAACTTTAGCTGGTCCTTCAGAGGGATCAAATCATCCCCAGGGTTAAGGAGCAAACTCCAAAAGAGACCAAGTCTCAGTAGCAGAGGGTGCACCAACAGCTGCAGGAGAAGGACCTTGAGAGGCCCCAAACTGACTGATCCATGTCCAGGGTAAGGAGGAAAGTGATGCAGAGAAGGCATACACATTTTATTACTTCTGCCCACATTTCCAGTTTACTTGTGTTATCTAAGGGGAAGCATCGGATTTAGAATGTACATTTCAAGTCCTTCAGCTTACATATGTCTCTAGAGAGTTAAACTACAAACCTGGCTATTATTTACAGCTGTTCAGCATCCTATTCAGGACACTTTCAGTGGCTTCAGCAGTTTTCTTTTTTTCTCTTCTTTTATGCAAGTAAGAAGCCAATATGGGAATGGGAGGGCTACAAACACAGCCTCAGGTTAACAGCACACATGACAAATTCATGTGCAGAGCTGTTACATAAGAAACATCTTGGCTAGCACAAAAGGAGGGGGTGAGTTAAATTGCTTTTTTTCCTTTAATCATTTCTTTAGTAGAAAAGATTTCATTTAAAGCCTCTAAAGTGGAATGAACGTGCTCTGTGATGAGCAATTCCCTGGGCTACCTGTGACAGTCGTACCACGGGAGAAAGCACGGAGCCGAGGGGAAGCAGGCGCTCGCTGTCTCTTGTCACAGAGCCAGTGGTATTTTGGATGGAGCAGAGCTTAATGTTGGGATTTCCTTAAAGGACTGGCAGAACTAACGGGAGGTGGGAGAGGAGCGCCTGACACCGTGGCGTGCGGGGGGCTTGGGCCCTTGGGGCACGCGTGGCCCAACGTGCGGGATGGGAATGGGGAGGTGATGGGCAAGGGTACCGGGGGCTGCAACAGGGACATAGGGAGACGTCACTGGAGTGAGTAGTGCCACACGATCGCGTTCACTTCATCCAAAAGGTCAAAAATTCTCTTACATGGCGGGTTTTATTTTTAAAAAACAACCCCCAGCGGTTCACGAGCATTTTTTTCCCCCAGCACCACACTCCTACAAATGCTATCTTAATAAACATCTCCACTTTAGAGGAGGATAAAAGGCATTTTATTTTGATTTCATTATATTTCCTGAAATTGCTTTTTTCTTTTTGCATTTTTTCTTGCCATTCAGTTGTGGTGGCCCTCATGGAGGGATAATGCAATAATACTTCTGACAAGGTCAGCTTTCCAATAACTTTGCAAATGGCATTTCCCTATAACAAAAGAAGTACAGATTTTCTCTTTTTTTTTGTAATTAATGTAATAGAAATGTCAACCCCGAAAGTTGGTCTCCAAAGGTAGTACGTTATCAACAGAAAATTAATTTTTTAAAGCCAGAAAGTGTTTCCTTATCTCTAAAACTGAAAATACTATTTACAAAGAAGAACAACTGTTATGCGTGCAAAACAGAAAATTTCTGCAGCTTATGTCAGTGTGAAAAAAAAACAGTAAAAGCATTTATCCAACTGGGGAGGAGTTAAATTAGGACATACGCTAATTCAGACACGACTGTTTTGAGAACTGCACATTAATGGATTGCTAATTCATTTTGCACACACCCTGTAGAAGCACACAGCACAGAGCACAAACTGAATGAAGTGTTATTTCACATTCATGTGTATCTTTAATTTAACCACGTGCTTTTAATGCACAGAACTCATCTTCCCAGCAGCTCAGAGTGCCATAGTGGAGAAAACTGAACATAGGAGGCTGCACTCCCATCTTGGGTGGAGTGAAGGGGAAAAAAAATAAAGAGTATTTAGCTGTAGCAAAATAACAGGTCTTGCAGTTCCAGCTTAGACTGTCACAACAGATAGGCAGAACATGCATTTTCCCATGAAAAATACTTGCCATCGATATCAAACCCAGCCTTCCAGGTGTTCGAAGGTCTAAGCATGAGCTCAGCACAAAGGTTCTCAAACATTTGCAGAAAAGTGACCAATTTAAAAACGCTCCCCCCTTCGGTGACTTTTGCTTCAACCACTTTGTCTCGATTCATTGCAGACAGTCTTGTGGCACCCAAAATGATATCGACCAGAAGACCACGTAGGACATACTCCCCTGCTCCCTTAGTATTCAGGCTGGAGCAGTCACCTGAAGTGATGTGACGCTGGAGGACGCACATGTCGTTTCCCAGGGACTCGGCACAGTGGCAAGCAAAGGGACACATCTGCTTGCATTTTTTGACAATCCTTTTCCTTCACTAGCCAAGGCAAGTGCAGAGATGTAGACATGACAACATACAGACATATTCAAATATTGCTCTGGCTCTGCTTCCCTACACTTAAAAGCTGCCAGGATTCCCCATGGGACCATAGCATCTTCCCACATACAACTCTACAAATCATACGACTCAATAAAAATAGTTCTCCTCCTCCTCCTGACAGGAAGAAAGTTAAATATCAATTAGATGTAGAAAGCTCATCTTTTCCTGTCTCATGCTCATTCTTCATTTATCTATTAATCTCTTTCCAATTTCTCAGCTTTAAGAAAAATATATATATATATTTAGGTAGGTAGTGATATTTTCAGGGAAATCCTGAGGCTCTGGATATAAATGGAGAGAAAAACAAGCCTCAGTCACCCCACTGTGCCAAACTGCTTGTACCTGAACAGGTACATTTATGGTTAATGGTTCTTCACAGCTCCTGCTCTAGATGTCCTACACAGCACTGAAAAAAAAATGGCAAGTCTCCCATATATTGAGAACTTGTAATATAATATTCTCATGACATCAGAATTCATTAAGTGAAACTAGACCTATTCTTCAAATTTGCTATAGTTGCTATTAAAGAATGTTGTCTCTATCTGAAATACTACTCGAGCAAATGTGCTCATAAAATTGGGAACAGTTCATTTCTCCTTAGTGCAACAAATCATGGGTCAAAGACCATTTCCACGATCTTTTGAAAAAAACTCATTTGACTTCTAATATATTCATCAATTTAAGCAATGCTTGACCTGAGATGATGTGAACACGCATTGAACAAAATAGTTAGCATTTCAGGACACTCTGCTAGAAGCAATCCAAAACTCCTTAATTCTCCAGACAGTCCTTCGGTTTTATAGAGATTTTGGGTCTTCATTTGAAAGGATGCTCTGAGTGACTGGTGTCTGAGTAGTGCAGCTGTTCTTACCAGAGGCTCACATCACATGTTGGAATAAGCTACTGTGCAATTACTTAATTATCTCTCTCTCCTATCCCTTAAAAAAATCCACAGCAATTCAACTTGAAGCAAACCCAGTTAATCCAGTTTTATGGCTCAGAATTAAAATAGAGAGAAGTCAGGGATTCAAAGCTGCAGTTCTTGTGGCAGTACCACCACTGTTAGAGGCACAGATCTTAATGCCTTCAAACCATTAGTATTTTGGGAACAAAGGAACGCAAAAAGCCCTTTTTGTGCAGCTTATTCCAGCTAATAATTTAGAGCCTGATGTTCAGAAATCCTACGTCCCTACCCCAGCCCTTGGATGCTGCACAAGCCCTTGCCCAGCTACCTCCCTCAGCCACCTCTTGTTGTCAACCCTTCCCTTGCTTGCCAGGCAGAGGTAAAACGTGCTCTGCCTAACTTCTCTCAACAATAACTCCCTCATTCCACCCATCCATCTTCATACTTGCTTCTCTGACATATCTGTCCCCGCATCCTTCATAATTCAGGGTTGAGGAGCTAAGGAATAAATGTTACAGCACAAGCATCAAGGGAACTATAACTTTGAATTACCTGACCTCGGTGAGTTTAAATTGTCAGCCATAACACTGGATTAACCTAATTTCTTTTTATTGAATATTTTACCTTTAGAAGTCATACAGCCCTTTCTCTCAGAGAAATATGAGAACTGAAGGTCAAATAAATTCTTTTATGGGTATATTTCTAATTTTCATAGTCTAACCTCTTAGCATTGAACACTAATATCTAGTGCCAGCAGGATAAAGCAAAATCCAGGCACTACTCTGGGGAAAAAGTATTTCCATAGCCCTTCAGAAATACATCAAACTAATACATAACTTTTAATTTTGCTGCATATTCTGAATTGTTGTAAGTTTGAAAAAGCTCTAAACACCTTGTTTAAATAGCAACCATCAGGCATAACATACATTAAGAACACAGGCTGTCCTTGTGTCTCCACCCCAAAAAGCATCTGATAGAAAGACAGCAATGAACTCCGCATTCTTATAATTACAAGGTTTATCAGATACATCATAAGGCAAGAAAAAGAATGACAAGGCACTGATTCAAAAAAAAAAAACGCTAAGAATTTTTACGAGCTCTTTCATGCTTCTAAGAGCGGATGGGAAGCAAGGCCCACGAGTCAATTCATCTTCTTCCTCCAGGCTGGTCATTTGAAGGTAGCGTTTGCTGTTTCCAAGTTGAAAGCCCTTAGGTGACTAATCTCTACTCTAACAAAGCATACCACTTGTATGCCTCTGTGGTACAAATTCCTACAGGTACCTGTATAGGGACACAAAGAGGTGGAATATCCAAAGTTGGTGAAAGGAAAATCTATCCGCTACTGTGAAGAACTAGGCCAATATCAGATGAAGAGCAGAAATTATCACTAGAGAGGATGCAATGGAAAGCAACATGGGAAGGGGCAGACCATGCCCCCCCCATCTGCAGCCCTACAGTGAACAAGTGTGGTCATCTCAGACCTCTTCAACAGATGAGGACCCAAAGGCAGAAAGACAAGTCAGAAACTAAGAGAACATTGTAGGCTTTAAAAAGCCATTCTGGAGCAGGATTAGCATGTGAGAGCTCAACAACGTTGCTATTTCCTTCATTTGACTCAAAAGGAGTGAGTGGTAAATATATGACCAAATCAGGCAAAGTAACAAAGCTAATATTAAATGAAGAAAAACATGCAAAAGCAAAGCATGCACTTGTCTGGGAGCCATGTCAGAAAACATGAATTTATCCTCTTACAGAAATCTACAAATCTCGCTTGAAAATGGTAGCATTTTCTGTTTTAAAGACACTTCCTCCTTACAAATGGTCTTAGCATACTTCTTCGAAACTATTACAGACAACCTCTTCTCCAAAGATATTGATTTCAGCTCTCCTTATTTATTCTTTGTAGCAACATTCTGCAATTATATTAGCAAGTGGTATTAGCAGGTCTCACGGAACAGGCTGTTTCAAAGCAAAATGGTTCGTGTTCACTTTATTCTGGAAGACAATTTCCATTTGCTTAATATAGTCATGATATTTTAGTGAAGTAATTATACTCTTAGCTATCAGTAACAATTAAACCCTTCTTAGACTGGGGTTGCTTAATAAAGGTCTCAAAATAAATAACACATTCCAAACACAATATTTTTAAATGTCAAGCATGCAAATAGGATCTTGTAATGAATATAATGGAGCATCAAGTATAAATCAGCACAAAGTTAGCCTGTGATTGTACAAAACTCTGCTAAAATTGCCGTTAGAGTATTGTGGAATTCTGATTACCATGCTAGAGAGAAAAGCAGCACAGGAACAGAGATGAAATCATTTCATTAAATATTATGACTGGTTCAGGAGACAGCTAGGGTGAAACCATCAGCACTGCTGTTTCCATAGCTGCAGAGCAGACTTGGTCAAGACTATGGTCAGGCTGACAATTGATATCTGTTCATTTGTATTTTCTATAGCAACTTCCACGAAAATGAAGTTCCTCTGCAGCCAGATCACTCAGTTATAAGCTAAATAAAACCCAGAGCAGACAAGTTACAGAGCACAGACAAAATAGCGGGGGAAATCATTCTCAAACTCAGGTCTAGAGAGACTTGAAATCAGGTCAACAGATCCTAGAAAGCTGTTCTGTATGGAAGGGGAGATCACAGTTTAAAGGTCCTTACAATACAGACAGCAAGGTAATCATGAAAGGAGAAGGAGACCAGCGCCAGACATTAAAAAAAAAGGAAAGAGTTGTTAGAATAAATATTTGCAGAATTTTCTTGTAGAGCACCCATTACAGGCAAAGAGCAGTGGAGCAAATTATCTCCAAGCTGCTACACTTGGGAGCCAGCTGCCCCAGCTCCAGAAGGTTGTTGGGTGAATTAGGACTAATGTTTTAGTCCTATTTAGTCCCTGCCTGGCACAGGAAGCATTCGAAGGCAGAAACGTGGACTATCTCAGCAGCATCCTTTCCATACTTAGTAACTCTTGGCTTAGCAACTTTTTGTCACCTCCTGTGGCAAATCCAGACGCCACAGTTGAGCAGAACAGATGGCAGGACCTCTGAGCACAGAAACTGCTCCTGGTCCTTGCTCACCACGTGGCCCAAGTCCCTGTGGAGCACCAAGCCTGTAATCTGTACAACATCTGGATCGAGTCCAAGGGTAGTTTTCAAAGCAGAGCAGGATTTTCATCTGAATGAATTATATATTCTACAAACACAGGCCTCTGTCTGCCTTTTATAGTCTGCAAGGCCCTTTAGCAGATAGCAATTAACCCAGACAGAAGTGGGTTTGGACCAACCCTAAACCACAGACAACCTTCTGGTTCAGAGCATTTCAAAAACCAGGACAGCCTGCTTGCAGTGCAGATTAACTTACTCAAAACAATCATAACAAATTTGGATTATACTGGGGAAATAAAGAAAAAACCTAGTATTAAACCCAGACCTCTCTTTCCCTGGGGCACCTCATCTCACACAGACACCAGGCTGTTGGACACCAACAAAAGCAAACACAAAACTTGGTATTTCCTCAACCTGAACAGGAAACATCTCCAGCAGCAGCCAAAACCTCTGAATCCCACTGTCTCATCACAAAACTTCGCATGCTTTATCCACTGCTCCAGACACTCTTGTGTAAACCACGAGCACAAAGCCAAACAACCACGCTGCACTAGACTGAACCCAGGATCAATATAATACCAGCTAGCACAGGGAAGAGATTTTTCATAAAAACCTCTACTTCATCTCTGACCTGTGAGTCCTCATCCTCAGAAGAAAAAAACCCTCTACAATAGAGGTGTCTCAGAATTGAAATTCATGGTGTTACTGGATACTAAAAATTGTGGTTCAGGAGAGACCTCATTGAAACCCCTTTTCCTGTGCAGACAGCAATAACCTCTCTCTCTCTCCTGTCCTGCAGCAGTTAATGATCTTCTCTCATCCTTTGCTATCATCCCCTCCACCCATAACTCCCAATCACCTGTTCTCTTCCAAACACAAAGACTGTCTCGTCTCCCCTCATCTTACAAGTCTGCAAGATGATCTAATAGGCACCACCTCACCTGGCAAAACTCACCTCGTGCAATCACAGAAGAGGGAGCAGACTAATTTATTTAAAACATATTTATTTGCAGCCATTAAAAGGAAGACAACTTCCACGGGTTTCTAAAAACCTACAGAGGAGAGACAAGGTGAGCAGAGGGAAAGGGCTGGCACAGGTCAGGCTGGCAGCAGATAACAATCACGTGCAGAGTGGCAGCACAGCTGGTGCTGCACGAGTAATGGGACTGCTTAAATGATATACGTAGAGTCATGAAGTGGATCAAAGGGAGGAAGAGGCATCGCACTGTAACAGCCAGGGAGAAGCATTTGATACTGCCCACGACACAGAGGAGCAGTTCAGTTCTATCCCAAACCCATCCATGCTACCTAGGCACAGAGCACATGGTGCAACACCCAAAAGAAGGTCATTGCAAGGCATCTTTTTACCAGACTGTTTTTATTGCTATTGAGTGTGATATTTAAAGATAAATACATATCCCAGAAAAAGGGTTAATTCACCTCCTTCACCAAACTCTCAGATCCTTCCTTGTACTTCCAAATCATCCACCTCCTCCGAAATATCACAACGCAGGGCCCAATGTGGCAGAGAAACCAACGGCATTATTTTAAATCTTTACTGATTACAAAACAAAGCAGATGGCAAATCAAGTCATGAACTCTGCATCTGCCATGCTTAATGAACAGTTTAATTACCTAGGCCCGTTTCTGACGCATCTCTGCCATTCTCGGCTCTGGGAGTCACTTACATAGCTCGTACTGACTCTTGCGAAGATATCTCCAGGAACATGTGGTGCCAACAGTCAGCTGGAGTTGGTTAATCAATAATTATTTAATCTCCAACTTTTATGGTGATGGCCTGAATTATGTCTCTACCAAAACAGATTTCCTATCAGATCACATGATTTGCTTGAATGCTCAGAAAACAAAACAGAGTTTTTCAGCCTCTTCTCTGGGTAGCGGAGCACCCGAAGGCAGACAAATGCGCAGACCGGAAACAAACAAGGCAAAACAACAACATGCAGCACAATCAGATTAATTCATTTGCTGCATTACGCCTCTCATGAGAGCAAGGGATGCAATTAGGACAGTGTACGTTCACAAAGTCTAAAATTTGAGAAGCAAATTGGGCTCATTTGGGATGTTACAAGAAGTAACTGAAATTGCACTTCACGTTTGGAGTGCTTGTGCATGCAAAGAGGCACGAGCCTCCCGCACAGGATCAGGCACCAGCTGCAACCAAGCAGGGCGTCTGGGCTCGGGTCAAACCCACCACACGTGCTCTAGGGTGCTCAGAAGAAAAAAGTGTCCCAAGGAATCACCGACGCAGGAGATGAGGCTGACAGGTCTGAATTATAACAGCAGCCAAGTGACAGATACAGCCCAGGGCTGACTCATGACCAAGGAAAAATCACACAAGGAGAGGAGGAGGTAATGATGCTATGAAGATCCATGCAAACCAACTTTTTACCCTCCATTGAAGGGCTTTGGGAACCCCTCAGCATGCTTTTATCGCTGGTCCATAAAGGTCCATTTGTGCCCCTTGAAAGCTGCCCTCCAGGAACAAAGAGAGCAGAGCTTTGGTTTTGTTAAACACAGGCTCAACAAGCTACTTGAACTCAAACAAGGATTTTCAGAAAGGGATTTTCATTCTGGGAGACTTACGTGTCACAGAAAATTACCCAAGAGATTCAAATTTTAGTCACTCAATAGCAGAATTGCCTGCTTTTAATAAGCCCACTTCATAAAGACCATGAGTTGTGTGGAAAGCTCTCAGAAAAGAGAAATACAAGCTTACGGACAACACAAAAGTCAAATACAGAACTGTAGGCAAACACAACATTCAAAGCCAATATAGGGGTAGATCAAACAGGAAAAGGACAGAGATAGACCAGGTCTTTCCCCAGCACTTCAGATACCTCCCAGCACTGCTGTATTAAAAACACCTTGTATCATAAAGCAAAGATAAAAGGTTTCTCTAAAACTCTGAGCAAAACCAAAGCAAAAAGACAGCACAACAGACAGCAAACCTAGCCAGGTGGATGTCAAACAGAGTGAGTAAATACATCCCTTCAAACATTAATTTCTTTTTCATTACCCTAAGTGAACAGATTGACACTCCAGCAAATACCTTCAAGCCGTCAATGTCTGAAAAGCTCTCAGGTGTCCAAGAGACTCTTATTTCATTGAAAACATGCATATCAGAAAACTTCAAGTACCACTCTGACTTACAAGACATACGGGAGAAAGTCATCAACTAACACGTTCTGAACAGCAGTTTGTCAACAATAATAATGAGGATACACTTCCTGCCCCAGTCCACTGTCAGAGGTGGAATTAATTGGGCCAGACCACTGCACAAGTATGTCAAAGAGAATGCTGTTCCTCAAGTCTGCCGAGGAAGAAAGATTTGTAAAGAGTCATAGAAGTATCCTAGATTGACAACTGTGCCTATTGCAAACAGTAAACCAAGTGGAAAGGCCCAAGTAAGGTCAAGGAAGCCCAAAAGAAGCAAATGAGGCAAGGAAGCAAGCAACGGAGGGAGAAGTTAAATGCACTGAAATGGAAATACAAGAGCAACCAACCAAGTAAAACAGAGACTGTGGCAAGCAGAAAATGAACAAGACTACAAAAAACAGGACAGGCAATCCATGAAAGCCAAAAAAAAATTGCTTGAATATGGAGATAATATTCAATAGCCATAAAAGCAAGCCAAGAAGGAATCAGGTCAGCAAAGCAAGTGCCACCTGAAGGGAGCATGTTTGTTACTAAAATACTAGGTATTGCTGTTATCGAATGAAGAACAGCTTATCAGTTTCTACTGATCTTTGAAAATGTATTCTAGACCTGAGACTTCCAGGTTACAATTTGATCCCAAAGAACAGATAGCTGTTACTGTGTTAAACTTGCACTGTTAAATATGTCTGATGTCTTTCAGACCTTATTTGCTCAGCATACAGGAACAGATTCATTGCCCTACCAGAGGGTCAGATATACACAAATGCAAAAATCAGTGTCAGAAACAATAGCAATTCAATCATATATATATAATAGTCTCCCCCAAATTAGATTTTCACAGTCCTGTTTAACAAGAGAAAGATTCAATAAAGAAAGCTCATCTTTTCCATTCTCAAATTACATAGAAGCACACTGTAGCACTGATGCCACTAATTAGATGATTAAATACCATTCTAGGTGATATGCTTTCAATGTAAAATAATTATTTTTAACAGACAATATACTTGCTCAATCTCATTTTAAATCACAATATCATACTTTTTTAATTAAATGATATTCCTTCTTCTGATTTTGTATGAGAACGCAACTAGTGGGAGACGCAGTGCCACGAGGAGATTGCCCAAGGACCATAATGCATGTACTTCTTCACAAAGGACCTCGAGCATTCCCTGGATGGAATATAAATTTTCAGACAACAGCAAAGCTTTTATTCCTTTAAAACAGGTCAGTTGAGGAATCATTCAGCACACTGAAAACTTCCACTGTCAAAACACAAGTTTATTTGCCATGGTCTGATGAAGGACACTTCCAACTTTTCCTCTATTCCTCTTCACGGGGAAGGTGACAAGGACAGCAAACAAATCAAGGGCTTTGTCTTTCCTTATAAATTAGAGTCCTCCCTCATATGACAAAGTACTGTTGTCTTTTTGGCCAGTATTTAAAGAAATGTAACGATATTTTGTGTTCTACAACAAAGCATGTTTCTGCTGAGGACTCAAAATAAGTTAAAGGGAATATTTTAGAAGCCACCTGAGAAATTCCCTTCAAGCTGCGCAGCCCAGTGCAATGCTAGACAGCTGAGGAGGTTGTAAAGGAAAGCTTTTATCAGCTTCAGCATTCACCTGTGTCATATCCAGCCATGACATTATCAGACTAGAACATGGAGGGCTGGCTGCTGCTGAGGAGATGAAACGCCTTTTTATTTTCTATGGAGAGGGTTTGGTCCATCCACCCAAATTGCAGAGCTTCCCTTAGTGCAAAGGAGAAAACTGCTGTCATTTTTCCCTTCTCACTTGCATAACTATCCATGGCATCAAATTCTGCAGTCGGAAGGTCTGAAAAAATATCCTCTTGTAAAATGGTGGCTTCATGCTCCAAGAAGCCCTGCTTACCATAAATCACAGCCTCCTTGGCCCAAAACTGACACAGAATTACACAGAACTGGGTGTAGACCAATTAAAACTGATCAAAATGCTTTAGTTGGCACTGAAAATTAAAGCCTAAAGCACTAGCAATATAAGAGGTCCCTTCTCTCTTGCTCAGATACTCCCGTACTAGTATCTTTCCTCCCCATACACAGTGACATGCCTGGCTTCCTCTCGCTCACCCTACCTGCTCGATTCTGACCTTAAGCACACATATAAGCTTACTTAACGTGAGCAGTTTCATGATATCAGGAAGATTGCTTAAGATGAGTGAAGTTTTGTAAGGAATATTTTTGGAAAGTGAAAAACATATCACACCGACTGGAGAGAATTATTATTCCCTTTGGGGAAAGAGCTCCCTCAAAATTTAATATAACATTTTTCAATGCTCTACAGACTTCAAAATTATTGTATAGAATTTCCATCATGGAAGCATACCTGATATAGGATAATACAGACTTCTCTGAAATATCCTATAGAAAGGATCTTAAAATGTATTTTCAATTTACTGGTCTAGTGCCTACCATTATATTTGAACAGACTTTCAGCATAAGAGGAAGGAGATTCTCTTAGTCTCTGTAAATTGTTTTTCCACAGGAACAGTTGACAAGGTGCAGTCGTTTCGTTCTCTTTAGGAAAGGAGGTGAGGCAGCAAAAGCCATTATAAATTCCCCTCAGTGGCTCAAAACACTCCAGCGACAACATGATTCAATTCTCTGCTCTCGCACAAGTGTCAGGCACGAGACTAAGCCATGTATTGCCAATGCAGCAGGAGCCCTGACAGAGGGGCACATTGGCAAGGCCCTACAATGTACTAGTAATTTAATTCCATTGCAGTCCAGAAGACAAGTGTCGCATCTCTTTCACAGCATCAGCTATGCAAAGACCCCAGAGCAACTTTGCAGTACAAGTTACTGAGGGGTACAAAGAAGAAACAGCAAGGGCTGCACCTGGAGGAAAGAGATAAGGGCACATGCTTTTTCGGACATTATCTAGACCCTCACCGGAAAGAAATAAGGACACGTACTTTTCTAGACATTTTCCAGACCCTCACCTTGGTGAGCAGCAATACACGTTTCTGCAGCCGTCTGACCAGCGCTTCGTGCTGCTCGCGCTTCTTCTTCTCTTCCAAGAGCTGGCTCTGAATCTGCAATATTTCCTCCTGTAGCTGCTGCCGGGCCTTCTCCAATGTTCGGGCACTACGAAAGATAACACAGACCTGTGAAAACTTGACCACCACCTCTTAGTCAAATTGATCAGAAAAACCCGAGAGGAGAAGCATGACCACAACACCAGGCCACTGAGGCTGCTGCCATTGCATTGTACAGCTGCACCGCTGGAATCTTGAGGAGCTGCAGTCTCATCAGCTTTTCTCAGAAAAAGCTATGAAAGAACCCCCATTCCCGTGTCAGCCTTCTTGTTCAGCACAAAAAATTACTGGAATCTCACATATACTAGGCATTTAAATAATTGCATATCTATTTCAAAATCAATCAGTTTGCCTTTGAAAAGATGGCTCATTTTCAACAAACAACGTAAGAGCTTGGTTTCCACTGCATCTTTTACTTTTTTTTTCCTCTCCAAACAAAGTAGAAGTAAAACTGAGGTTTAATGTGATCTGTTTTGACAGAAAGATAATATTCAGCTAGTAATTATAGCCACCACCTGCACATTGCTCTTGCCAGCAACCTATATTGGAAGAGAAATGTTTTCCAAGGCCAGGCAGTTAGCACATAGCTTGCAATGTGGACATGACTCTCAATTGAGCCAGAAGAGCTTGGTTCCCCATCATTTTAAGGTACTGCTTAGATAAATCTGAAAGGGACAGCTGCTTTAAAAGACTCTCTTAGCTTAATTTAAAGTACATCCTGCACTGCCAGGTCACCAAGTTGTACTTGAGAAATTTATGGAGGAATTCTCCAGAATCCCCAAGCAGCTATTCCCCAGCCTCAGCATCCTTCTCCTTGAAGACAAACACGCATTTTAAAACACAAGGTGAATGAGAAAACTGTTTAAAACTCCAGTTCAATTTGGAAACATTCAGAGACCAATTTAACAATCAGGGACTGTGAAATTGACTCTTCCTTGTTGTATTCTGGTGGGAAAGTTCAACAAGACTAAATCTGCATTTGAAAATAGATAATTTAATTACCTGGGTACCATTACTTCCTTGGTTCTGGTGTAATTGATCAGTTCAGAAGGGAACCTGTGCCCAAGAACATTATCTCTGGAGACGGAACATGAAGCAGCCATGCACTGGGTGCTCCCTCATCCATCACAGCCTCAGCAAACATCTCAAGTTCATTCTTGTGGATACTCAATAGC